>NC_087487.1:6937500-7562500 GCF_036417665.1 Passer domesticus | reverse complement strand
AGAAAAGCCTTTCTGTTTCCCAGTAGAGCTTGGTTTTTTTCCCTGGTTAATCTCCTTAATCTAGCTCTCAGGTGTAGAAACACCCAGGGTTGCAACATGGAGCAGAAGGTATGGCAGTAGCGTGGGACAGCAGCTCAGGTCAGCCAAACCACCATGAACATTTCCCAGGCCAGAGAGCCTGCACACTTCTGCCATGCCACCTTGGGTTTCCAAACAAGGAGCTAAGCACTATTTACTTCCTCTGAGCTCATGGGTGCTCAGCACTCCTGGGAGGAAGGTCCTCACCACTTGGCTGGCATGGGACCAAAGTGACAGCAGACTGGCAGCAGCAGCTGGAATTTGCACACTGAAACACATAGAATATTTTCATAAAGGGTTTATGCACACATAGAAAGTGTGAGGCACAGGAATAGCCAGCAAGTGGAGACTCCCATTTTATGGGAGCTGTCCCATAAAATGCATTTGCAATGTATATATTTTTTAATTGGCTCAGCAGTGTTATGTCCCCTCTCTCAACCCTTTCCACAGCATGGAAACAACCAAAATCCTGGAAATGGTGCAGTACTGTATTCTGATGCTATCTTCCATAAATCAAAGTGTTTAGGCACTGGGTCGATACAATAAGTATCAGACCAAGAATAACTCAACAGAAAGAAAATATCTCCTAGGTTACCCTTTTCTATGTTTCAATCTACAAAAGAATCTCTCAGAGGCAGCTTTTTGTTAGTCTGTCATGCTTATCATGCTAACCCACTGTTCTGCAGCTATTTGTTTAGCAACAGGCATGAAATATGGTCTCCTTTCATCCCTATATGTTACCTTCATTTTGCTGTTACAACAGGAAACAGGCAAATAATTTCTTCCTCTTTTCCTCTATATGTTTACAATGATAAAACAAATGTTAGAAATAAAATAAATGAAAAACAAGGCAAGTCAGAGGCTAGCTAGCACTTGGATATACTGCTGAATATACCGTGCTACAGATACCTATTTATTTTTGCTGTGAAAGATTCCTTTCCTTTGTCTTTGCATTCTCAGCATGTTACCAATGTGGTCTCTCCTCTTATCTACAATTTATCCCAAGGAACTATTAAAAAGAAGGATTGGGGGAGGCTTCCTGCTGCTCTTGTCCCATTTCATCTCCCAGAGACATAAGGAATTGCTGGTCAGGGAGAGGCCACTTGGCCAAAGCAGGCTGTGCCCCATGGGTTTATCTGGTGCTGCCAGCGCTGCTCCCTCCAGCGCTCTGCCCTGTCACGGGAGAGCGATCGCCTCTCAGGAGTGTGAAGATAAACAGATTTGAAGGCTTCAAGGCATGTTCCCACCACCTCCTCCCCCTCAGATGCACACAGAGGCTCAGCCTGCAAATGCCCCTGTGCACAAGGCGGCTTTGGGGATGCAGACCGAGATGGTTGTGAAGGGCCACACGAAGCTGTGACTCGCACCAAAACGGCCTGGCCAAGAATTCGGGCTGAGCCGCTAAAGGCAACACCCCGGTGCAAGGAGGAGCTGAGGGGGGGAACCCAGGGGAGCCAAAAGCTGGGCATGGCAGGCCTGATTTCTTTTGATGCCCAAATTGCTGCCTCCATCAGCTGCAGTTGCTGGGATTTTATCTCAGCTGGGCTGCAGGAGTCACTTGGGGGCCTGTGGGGATCTCCCCTATTTAAAGGCTCTGCTCTGCCCAGTGCTGGACAGGATATGAAGGCAGGAGACACAGCTGGATCACAGTGCCCTGCGTGGCCCAAGGGACTGTGGGGAAACAAAGCAGCCCACCCCAATGTCTCCTTCCCCTGCATTGTTACTAACCTGCCTTAGGTCTCCAGCTGTCTCTGCCCAGCACAGCAGAGCAGGAGGAGATCAGAGGCTCTGCTGGAAGCACATCCCCAGAGGCCTTCAGTTCAATGCAATGCAGCACTTTCCATCCCAGCATAGGCACTGCCAGCTGCAAAGAGGTTGTGTGGCCAAGTGAGGAATCAAGAGAACTAATCCTGATGGAAATAACTTGGGGGGCAAATTACAACCTTTTTTTTGTTTGTTTGGCTGGAATTAATTCCGTGGTTCAATTTGATGTGTGGTATACACAGGTATGGCTGCATAATGTATCAGGAGAGCAACCAGCAGTTAAAGCTGCTCATAGTGTAACTGTGCTGCTATCCAGCTATCTGTGCTGATAATCTTTAGTATACAGGATTATGTTTGCTAAATAACATTTTGCTGTTATTTGTGTTCAGATACCTCTGTAAAACCACAGAGGCCAGATGCTGGCACATGAAAGAACTTGTATTGTTTAAATAATACACATATGGAATACATACCAAAATGTTCATGTTAAGTAACTAGGGGAAAAAAGGATGTGTGCCATGTGTGGGGGGTGGTCATGACAAGTTAGGGAGTTAAATTGGCCTAATGTGCTCACTGAGGACCAGGACACTTCAAGTCACAAAGTGCAAGTCCCATCTGGAGCAGCTGGGGCCATCCCACCAGCCTCAGCAAGCTGCAGCACCCAAAGCACAATGCCTAACCAGAACAAACCTTCAACATACAGACAGCAGCCCTCCAACTGCTGCTGGATTTTCAAACTGCTGCTGGCTTCAGGAGGAGCCTGCCCCGTTAACAGCTCCAGGGCAGGACAGCCCCAGCCACATCCCGGAGCCCACTCCCACCACGGCCCAGCCCACACCAACTGATTGAGCTGCTTCCATCACACACAGCCTGATCAAGATTAATTTCTTTCTCCAGTTGGAGATCAACTGATCCAGCCTGTTTGCACCTTCAGAGTCAATTAAATAGCTGGACATTTTCCAGTACAGAAAAGCATTTACTGAAATGTTTGTTTTCCAAATTCAGGTCTATGTAAGTATGCAAAATTTCAACTTCACCTCTTATCTTTACAGAATTGTAGACCTTTATATAAATGAAAACCTGTTCTTAGAAGGGCTTAGAGTCAGACCCCAAATTCTCAGTGTGGAGAATAGCAAAATTAATTAATTTGCAAAATAATATTTTTTATCTGCATATTAATAGAGCTCAATTGTATTATATTGGATAAAGCAGCACCTCACATTTTGATAGCTAACCTTTAATTATACTAAGAAAAGCACTTATAACAATCTGATAAAGCACAAGAATTACTTTTTACTAACCTGTGAAATTAATTATTCTGTGAGTCTTCAGCACAGGATGTCTCTAACTACTGGACTGAGACCCAAAATAGGAATGAACAGCTTCTCAGTCCCCTGGGTTTGGGCCCATTTCTGTGGGTCTACATAGAGAGGCAGGCATTTATTTAAAACTCTGCATTACAGCGAGCAATAGTGCATGAACAACTAATTAGGCATAAATCTATTAAGGATGGACAACTAATTGCTGGGCAGCAATACATAGAATGGAGAAGCTCATAACTCCATCAAACACTTTATGAAACTGAATTTATTATATAGTTATCATAACTAGAAAATAATGTGTTGTAGCTCTTCATCATAAGTAAAATATATTCTCATTAACCACAGCTTCAGCTAGAAAGTAATTTCTAATATCTTCTATAGAGAAATTCCTTTACTTGGGCAAAGGAAGAAAGCAGATTTTCCAGATAAAGGGATGGCATGGCATGGCCTGGCCTGGGTAACTTCTGTTAAAGTGGCATAGTTTGTCATATCTGACAACCCACTGAAGAAAGTTATCACTAGTTAAGGGCCTGACCCTGCATTCCTTAAGTAGACAAAAATCCCTTTGAAGTCAATGAAGCATCCTGCTCAGATAACTACATCAGGATTTGGCAATTAATGAAAACTTCTAATTTCTTAAGTAGATTATGAAAGGTTTCTCTGAAAAATAACTATTACATGTTACTCACAGCAACTCATTCACACTGCAGGTTTGCTTCCAGCAGCTCTTGCAGCACAGGAACTGTTTCTCACTAACTAGGAATTACTAAAAGTCAAAACCACATTGTTTTCTATTTGCATTGATCTGCCTTAAATGTTCTTCTCTAGCTGATGTCTAGTTGAAGGTTTTGACAGCTTTGCATTCAAAAGGTCAGTAAGCAGTCCTCAGGGCAATTTGATTTAAACCTTTAGCATTTTGCATACTCCCAAGCAGCAGTGCATAGAAGGAAGTGTATTCACAGCCTCTAAAAGGTCATACTTCCCAGCCCTCAAAACAAAACCCCAATCAGAAATATTTCAGCTTGTAGAAAATATCAGAAAAGCCAACAATTATGAAAACATTTGCCATTGAATTAAACTCAAAATGGGTTAAGAAAAACAAATTGTGATGTATGTTTTTAGACTTTGGTGTATTTCGATGGGAAGTTTCACATTCTGTCACATTTGGGAAAGCTGCCTTATCTGTCTTTCCTCAAGAGGCAGGCTCACTTACTTAATGTCTGTTTAGGTTTTCCAAGCCACTTGGCCTCCCCCTCCCCAAAATCCCAAGCCTCTCTCTGGGATGAGAACCTGAAACCTTCAATGCAAAATTTGTTTGAAGTCTCATTAAGCAAGAAACCTCAAATTAAGGACAGCTCAGCAAAACAAAACATTTTTCTACAGAATCACGTGGACAATAAACCAAGCATTACATGGAAGTTCTCCCTCATTATCCCCTTTGTGAGTTGTTTGTATTCTGATTAGCGTGCTAGTGATATATGTTCCACAGAGAAAAAGCAATTAAGTCTCCACTTCAAAGAAAAATGATTTAGTATAAGAGCACCAAAGCTTGTGCTTGCATCTCCTACTGATTCTGTGATGCTGCAGAGCAAAATGGCAGCTGTTAAATGCTTAATTCCCATTTATAACCATGGAAGATGGTACGTGTGGGTTGTCTTTTAAATGAATAGACATTTCAAAAACATGCTTCTAGGCCACCAGAGGTATGGCTCCTTGGTGGTGGTCAGACTGCAGATAAATGAGTTCCTCACAGTTCACATCATTAGAACTGCAGAGTGAGTCTTTTAATAGTTCATAAAAAAGGGGAGATATTAAAATAAACTGCCTGATAAAAAGCAAAATCTCATAGAAAAATAATATCATAAGACGCTATGTGAAGAACTCAAGCACCACAAACTAATTAATGAGAAACAGAAAGCACACATGAACAGACAGCATGAAAAATAACAGATAGAAGATTCTTGTCTCTTAACAACTGACATTATTTTTGACCCCACAAGAAATTAGTAAAATGAAGACAATATTTAAAAGTACACACATTCAGTTTTAAGTATTTCATATGTTTTAGCATGTTATCATTGCCAGAATGCAATTCCCAGCCTAGGGAATTGATGAGTATCATGTATTTGGTAAGTAATGCTGCAATTGCACTGAAAAAAATACACAAAGGAAAAAAAAAAAGGAAATGTGTGCTGATCCAGGACATGTCCCACACTGACAGTATGCCAGAGGCAGCCATGCATTTCAAGGACACGTGTGCAGATTTTTGTAAAGATGTCATCAATTAGTGAAATAGCACCAAACTGTGCTATGGATCTACAGAACAAATGTCAAGGCACTACATAGCTTACAAAGTAAGTGTATGTATGAAATAGTGAGGTTAGAGGGAGAGAAACAGGATAAAGAATGAAAATTTGTAGTTTACACTCATGTATTTTGCCCACTCTATAATGTATTTAGCCCTAGTCTCTAATTAAAAAATACCCAGTTTGTTTGATATGCTTCAGATGTGATTTTTTAATAGCAATTAAAAAGAATTTGTCATGTGCTCTTCAAACTGCATAAGTGAAGACTCAGTGGCACTTTCTATTGAAATTATTGTTTTTCATTTCCTCTTAACCCACAGCTCTACCTCATGATGCAGCCAGAGTGCTGAAGAATCACCTGCACCACCTCGAGAACTGAGAGACTTGTATCCAGTAACACCCAGCCTGTTGAGAGCAATTAATTTTGAAGGGAAAAAGCGACAACACCCAGTGCCCCAAAGCTCCAAGTGAGTGTTGAATGTGTCTCCTTCATGCCTAAAGTCTCATTTCCCTACCACCAGACTGCAGAGAGTTACACAGACATTACCTTCAGAGTAAAGGAGAAATTTTAAAGTTTCCACTACAAGTCTTTGTTGAGGTTAATCTACATACTTACCTTTTTTAGGCTAAATAAATTCCCTTCAAAAGGATCATAAACAAACAAATTTATTATTTATTTATTCAGAAACACCCTTTACTATATAACTGTAAAAATTAACACACAAATAAACACCACCAACAGCCTTATTAAACGTGCAACAGGAATAGTTTAACTTCCTAGGGAAGTTCAGCCCCTGAAAAGTTTCCCAGAGGTTTCACACCATCCTAACACACCTAACCCCTGCTCCAGCAGCTCACATCCCTGCTGTGCCCCATCAGCCACTGACCCCAAGGAGCCTGGCCCAGCCATCTCCCATGCCCAGGGAGGCCCTGGGCCACTCCCAGCCCAGCCAAGAGTCCAAATCCCAGGCAGAGCCTCCACTGGAGTCTCCAGGTTCTATACAAGATTCCTGGAATCAGTAGTGAGCTGCAGAAACCAGAACCAACAGGAGGGAAACTTTTTGCTTACAGCTCTCCAGCTTGGAGCAGCCCAGAAAACTGCAATCACAAACTCACCTAAATTTTCAGTGTGGTGTTTTTAAAGATGAGAAAAGCAAAACTATTCCTGTTACAGTCATCCTCTGCCTCCTGTGATCCATCCTCTGCCCTAGAATGTACATTTCTCTCAAGATCTTTCTCATCTCTCAGTTTCTTCATAGATCAATATTTCTTAACCAGATCTGCACAAAGTCAGACCAAACATCAACTCTCTATCCATGTTTTTCCCCAGCAGATTTGCTTTTACCTACCTAAGAAATTCCTCCTCCTTACCCCTCCCCTGGGTGTTAAGAGCAATGAAATCAGTGAGATAGAGCTGGCTGCTGGCTCACAAGGAAGCAGCTGTTAACCTCTCCTCTGCAATGGCACAGTAAGAAATCTGCAGCTGGCATGCAGAACTGTGTTTCTGGTGAAAAAACATGGGTGTTCATAGGAGTGTCTCTGGAGTTTCCCCCTCTTCCTGTGTATGTGCTTCAGGGAATACAGAGGTTGTTGTGCAGAAAGTACAAGTGCAAAGAGTCATGCAGCAGATCCCAAAGAGCACCTCCCTGGTTGCCCAAGACTGCCCTTGTTTGGCTGTCCATGACCCCCTACAGAAATCTCCCAGGCTGCTTCCCCTTGCACTGCCCTGCCCACAGATGTGGGGGAATTCAGTCTCCCCTAAGAGCCAGGGTTTACAATTCCAGAATTCCTTGACAAGCTACAAAACCCACCCTGCTCCCTTGTCATGACAAACAGCAGCCTAGGGCAAGTCCTGACCAGGATGTTCCCACAAGGGTCTGCACCAGCCTCTTGGCCCTTCTGCAGCCCTCACTCCATCCAGCAACACGAGCCACGTCTTTTACTCCTCCCTGGCTTTTTCCTGGCTGCCTCTGTGCTCAGGCACACAAGGCAGGCCCCCTTCAGCCTGTGCCATCCTCCACAAAGGCTGCCTCACCCCCACCACCCTGTCCCATCTGACCAGGGGTTGGAGCACCTCTCTAAGGAAAGGTTGAGAGAATTGGGATTGTTCTGGAAAAGAGAAGGCTTCAAGAAGACCTAATTGTGGCCTTCCAATTCCAAAAGGGAACTTACAGGATAGATGGGGCAAAGCATGTAGTGACAGAATAAGAGGGAATGAGTTCAAATTGAAAGAGAAGGTTTAGATTAGATATTAGGACAAACTTACTGTGAGGATGGTGAATCGCTGGCACAGGCTGCCCAGAGAAGCTGTGGCTGTCCCATCCCTGGAAGTGTTCAGGGCCAGGCTGGATGGGGCTCTGAGCAGCCTGGTCTGGTGGAAGGTGTCCCTGCCAGTGGCAGGGGGTTGGAACGGGATGATCTTCAAGGTTCCCTCCCCACCTAGGCCATCCCATGATACTCAGCAGCACCAAGCTCTCCTTTACTTAAGCACAAGCTGCTGTCACCACTCCCCCACAAACTTAGTTTAAAGCCCACAGAAAGGACCTGCTGCTGGTCAGGGTTTCAGGGCCCCTCTCCCACTCCCCACCCAGCTGTGCTCCTGCCAGGAAGGTTCCCAGAGCAGGGAGGAGCCTGGCCCTGCCTCACCTGGTCAGTGGCCTTGCCCAGGGGCCTCCCCTCAGCATCTCTAGGCTGGCCAGCACTGAAGGCTGACAGTGACCCAGAGCCTCTACAAAAACACAATGTGTGCTTTTTCCAAGGCTGCATGTCTCAGGAGCAGAACACCAGGAGACAGCACTGCTGCATCTTCACTGCTCTGCAAAAGCAGCAGCAGCATGTTGTGGTGGAACTACTGCCATGGCCTACCTAGGAGGATAAAAATGACTCAGTTCTTGCTATTTCAAGATTACTGATTTGCACTTCAAAGAACTCAATCACAACTTATTAGAATAAACTTTTATTTACTGCTCTCAGGATCCTTATTTTATACTTTAAAGTATGCAACAAAACCTGCTACATTCAAATCTATACAGATTTACTGATATATCATTCACGTTTTACAAAACTGCATATAGATTTGGGAAATTTGTATAAGTTACCTTTATTTACATGTAATACTCTCAGTCCTAATGACCTAGTCAAAGGATAAAACAAAGTGGGATTTTAAATATCCCTTAAGACCCATTAACATTTGTTACATAATTTACATATCTTCAGAGAGATGTGCTACACTTCCTTCTTGCATATTTATAAAGACTGTGACTAAACAGAAATTTGGTGGCCAAAGCTAGGTACTGTCATTTCCTCAGATCATATTGGTAATAAAATGTTAAAATTTGAGCAAGCCAGGTATACAAACCAATTTTTTTTTCTTTCAGAACCAACTTTGCTAATCATTTTAACCAGCACTTGCTCAAAAAAAAGTTAATATTAATACAAAAAAGACCCACATTTACAAAAGAAATCAAACTAATATTTATATATGACAAGTTGATCTACAATAAATTGCACATTGTTGGTTATGACTTTGGTTATACTGTATTAACAAATTTGGTTTCTAGACTAACACTGGAGAAAAAAATATAAAAATGCAGCTGTAGAAACTAGCAACCTGTAAACATATCACAGAACCAAATTCTGCACCTGATCACATGTGCATAACCTCCCTGCAATTCAGGAGTTTGCACATAACAGACTGCTGAATTTGGCCCAGAAAACCCTGTAAACATGTTCTTTATTGTTATGTAGTGCAATACTGCAAGAATGGATAATAAAGGCCTCTAACTATCAGTAACGAAATACTGAGTGATATCCATACAAATTTCACTTTAAGATTGATTTGTTGCAAAAGGCTGAATTGAAAATATTGTTGTTCAACTACAAATTTATCCAAAAAAGTGATGAAAACTCAATAAACCAACATCAGTATACAAATTCAAACAAAAAATGGATATAATTTCTCATTAAAAGTCAGAATTATGCTGCTTATCTGTTTTGTATAAAAATCTTGGGTTTGTTACACTGTTTTAGCAAAAGCAAGTTAGAAGTCTAACAACTGTAGCAAGTCAGTGTTCTGCAAACAAAAGTTTTCCAATGTTTTATCTAATATGCTGAATAATAAGGTGCTTTGGGTAGATCTGTTGCAAAGAGCCTGAAGCAGCAAAAATCAAGATATTGTAATACATGAAGTTTGTTGGGCTTTTTGTTTGGCTGGGTTTTCTTTAAAACACTTTAGCAATTTCAGTTGCTCCTCTTAAAGCAGCAAATCAAATTTAAAACCTCTGCAAAGATTTCTTCACAGCTTTACTTCAGTAGTTTACTGCAGGACAGTCTCAAATATCGTACAAGAGGCAACTGCTAAAAACATTTTCATTTTTGACTTACTTGGCACTGGCTGATCCAACGTGTATATTGCATGGATGGGCAAATACACAAAACTATGGAAATGACAAAATCTATTTTCAAAAGTTACTGATTTTTAATACTTAGTTATTCTATACATGGTATACACTTCATATATATATGAAGGTTCAATAGCCATTTGACTAAATACAATGGTAGTCCCTGGAAAATTCAGATTTGTTTGTAAACCCTTAACATAAAATTGCAGCACTGGACCAACATAATGTCTGTGTCTTAATCAACCCCATCAAAACCCTGAGTGTTTTCAATGGCTAGAAGAAGTTTATCCCATAAATCTTCAAAGGAGTCATATGGAGGCAAATCCAAGCGATTAAAGCTGAAAAACAGATGAAAACTCTTCAGTATTTTATCACTTATACTGGAGGTCATAGTTTATCTGAATTAAACACTCACCAGGTATGAGCTCTTGGCAGTTTTTCAGGGGTACCCCACTGCTCAACTGTGAACAACTGTGGTCCATTTGAACCTGAAGAAAAGAACACATCAATTTTCACCCTATTATGAAATCCTTTTGTAATCAGAGATTCAAATGATGACATATTTGGGGGTTTTGCAATCCAGGTCTGACATTTGAAGGAGCTATCTATACGAATAAAATACAGACTACAGAAAGTAATAGCCAATAGTTCCAATTCCCTTGTATTTTAGTTATTTCTTGCTATACCTCAGTTTCAGGAGATTTTACACCTTCAGCTCAGAAGCCTAAGACCTAAACGTACATGCAGAGTAGCTGGTTTTGAAGTTTTCTGGACAAAAGAATTTTATACTTTTATAAATCTTACATGTAAAAACTTGTACATGTTTATCACCATATATTGTATAAACTGGCAGAAAATAGTCAATGCCCACCCTACCTATGCAGCAACAAAATTAAGAGTAACAGAATTTTTGCAAACATAGCAATCATATGTGCACTTGCAGGATGTTCTTATGCACCTGAGAACATTTTTTGGCTAGCAAAAAGAGCCCCAGCTCCCTCTATCCTCCAACAACTGCCTCACAGCATCTCATCTCTAAGTTTCTTGGACTTCTCAATTCTCACCAAGCAGATGCAAGGAATATTTTATAACCGTTTCCTTAAGCTGGGAGAAGACTGCAGTTAAAAAAGGAGAAGGACAAAAACGGCACTATCTCAGAGAATGTCTGTTCAGGGTCCCGGCTGGGTTTGCTCCGAGCTGGGAGCACTGGTGCTGGAGGAGAGGAGCTCCCGGCAGTGCCACGAGAGGGAGATCTCGGCCAGGGAGCGGCCGGCAAGGGAACCCCCGGCAGCAGCAAAGCACCACGGACCCGCAGAAAACACTGAAAAACCACGTACAGCTTTCAGCACAAGGCACAGGAAATGGAATTGTTACTGGGGTTTAGTAAGGACGGCATGCTGGCCACAGTAAAGCAGAAATAACTGTAAGAGAAATAAACACAGCACTGTGCAGACAACTGCTACTTGTATTCACTCGCTTGTTAATGAACAATTCAACTACAGAAAACTGCTCAAGTATATTCTAATCCCTGGGCAGAAGGAAGCCAACAACTTCAGCAGTTTCTTTCCCTGTATCAATTCTTAGTTCTACCTCTAGTAGTGTTCTTAGACAAACAAGCAGAGCCCCTGAGGCAGCAGGATTCTGACTGGGTTCCCCTGTGATGAGCACGTGCTGTAGCACCAGCAATGCCAAGGCTCAGGTGCAGCAGCAGACACATGGCTAAGCCTGCTGAGCACACTGTTCCTCCCACTGCAACTCACATCAGTTACTGATGGAACAAAAAAAAATAAACCAAGTATTTATGGTGAAAATGAAGACATGGAGAAATGGGAACACAAAATGGGTGGTTTCGTCCACAATCCTTTTGTTTTATAAACAAATTAATGTCCTGTTTATAATAAAGGAAATGTTTAATCAAAGAGGCAAGTTAGACTATTCAGTCACTTGCACAGCATCTCAAGCACTTTTATCCCTAATAAAGTAGTCTAGCAGAAAACATAATAGCTGATGGCAGCTGAGAACAGACCTCCCCTAAGCCAAGCATCCCCACCCTTTGTGGGCTGCTCTATCTGCTTTTGCCTGCAGTCTGCCCACAGTGGCTTTTCTGGCTTTGCTATTGAAATTTGCTCCCTGCTGTCCTCTGCTTGTCTCAGTCTCAGCTTTGTAGGTTCACTACTTTTCTTCTGACTTTATGTTTAACTCGTGACATTTCAGTGGTCCCCTCTGGAGTATACCCTTACAAACAACTGCATCTGCACAAGCGTGGCTTGTGAGCAGATAAAAGCAGTTGTGGAACTGAAGTTAACTGCTGATGCCAGCATGTCTTTGTAATCAGATCTTGGATAACTGAGAATTTTCTTCAAGCTCAATCATGTGTTAAACAGGGATTTTTGCAGCTCTTGAGAACTTTAAAAATCCACGTTCATTTGAGAACTCCTATACATTTAAAAACTTCCAAAACCAGAATTAAAACAATATGTTCCCATATAGAACATGGGGAAAATGTCACGTAAGTGACTCTTCTCTTATTTTTTGTCTTATAACTGCCAATACATACTAAATTTTAAAACAAAATTTGAAAAAAAAATTGACAATGTCTGAATTCAAACATCAGGACAATGTTGGCATCGGGTTCTTTGTTACTTAATTGTGAAGATAATCTTAAGTACTCACCATACAGCTCAGCAAACCCATTCATGGGAACACGTGATGTGCCAGTAACAAACTGAAGTAATCTTATCCTCTTCTCAGAGTCCATCATTAAGACTGCCTATGTATGACAACGATTACAATTAAAGATTTCTTCTTAAATTAAGGTTTTAAGCTAATAGACTTATGCAACATAGTATCAACTTCAAAATAATTATCTATTAAATACATATGCATTTTTTTTAGTGACACAATCTAATTCTCTGCCTATTGCTTAAAGCTATAACGTCAACAATTTTTTAATGGCACTGTAACAAGAGTATGGTCACTGGCTTAGCAGGCTGTTAAAATGCTTCCCTTGAAGATTTGGTCCCCTACTTTCTTTGAAGTTTCTTATGTTATGAACTAGAAGCCAAAATCCTGTAATTTATTAAACAGAAGAGTTTAACACCTCTTTAGTGTAACCATGCCAGGAAAACCTACACAAATATTTTTAGCCCCAGTCAGACAGGGATATTTTTGAAAAAGCAATCATCAGTATTGCATTTACATTCTTAGCATGCATCTCATCTTTAGTTTTCTTACTTTCTCAGGAATTTTAATGGTCAGATAATATTTACCTAACCTTTTAATGAATGAAACGATAAACTAGCAGAAAGGCAGCAGCTTTTGAACACATTTTCAAGAAGAAAATATTAGAACTTCACGATACCTTCCAGAACCACTGTATTACTTGATGGTTTATGTTGTAGCCATTTTTGTACTTTGTGTGTAGTTTCCAATCAGCCACATCCACATCTCCCAATCCACACATTAATAACTACAGAGATAAAAAAAACCAAACAAACAACACCAAAGTTTAAGTCAGTAAACTAAAGTTTCAACATAATTTGTTCTCTTTTCCATGATACACCTACCTCTAGCTCATTTTCATCAAAAATTTTAATCAGATCCTGTGGTATCAGTTCAAAAAAGCCCTAAAAAAGATGAGGGAAATTCATAAAAATCAAGGCAGCATTATTTTAGTTTTTAGTCAAGAAGAAGGATATGGGGAGGCTTTGGTAAACACAGCCAAAGCAATATATCAAAGACAGATGTTTGGACACCAGTCCTCAGTTCCGTTATAGTACTTTTAATTGATTTCTCACACCTTTACTGTGCAACACTGAGTGATGAATGAGTATGGAAGTCTGAATATCATCTATGTAGTACAATTGGTACAAAAAAGGGTAAATTGCCTAGTTTAAATCAAACTAATTAATCAAGTTTCATTTCTACAGAGATCATTAAATAGTTTGTTCTACAGCTAAAGCTGTCAGTCAGGATTGAGAAATAAGCAAATTTTTCAAGGTGAATTAAGCACTCCAGTAAAAACATACCAAAACATTTTAAACTCTGAAATAATTCAAAGCTGACACTACAAACAGTATCCCTGCCTTTTCTAATACTTTAACAAAATTATTAGTGAGTCTTCAGATGCAACAAACTCCTAGAAGAATTTATTTTGTAATTAGAACTGTACCTCTTTAAAGGCTGTCATTTGTTTCTGTACTCGGCTCACAAATCTCCACTGAATTACAAGACTGCAAAAAAATAAAAACCCAAACAAAACCACATTTAAAATAAAAGTGATTTATATACAAAGCAACAACTTCCTTTTATAAATAAACCTAACACAGAACCCCTGTGCTAGCAGGCAACCCAGGGAGGTACACTGCACACTGCAGCCACTACTCACTGAATGTAGTCTCTCTTGTTCTTGTTGGTGACAACTATTTCTGATCCACCACTTTTCAGTTCATGTTGATGGGTCTAAATGCAATGTACAGAAGAGGTCTTAAATAAGGTGAATGTATAACAGAATTCCTATGTTACTATTAGATAATTCATTCAACTCCTGAGGACTGCAGAATTTGAGAACTATGAGAAACAGATCCAGTCACACAGATCACCTAATAAATAGAATGTGGTACATTTGTTAAAAAAATATCTATTATTAAGGGATGCAATAGGAAACCTGCATTTTTCTGACCTGCTACAGCACACCACCCAAGACTGTACACAGGTTCACAGTAAGGGACATTTCTCTAACTGCATATTCCATGATCCAGCCCTCATTCCAAATCTCAAAGAAAAACAATTACAGAAACCACTTCAGCAATCAAGTCAGTAAGTGAATCAATATATATCTCCCTTACAAAGTGACTTATACTACACTAGAACCTCAGAAGACAAAAAACTCATTTTCATGGATGTACATTTGTTCATGGATAACATGGATGTTATCATGGATGTACATTTTCATTGCTTCTTCTGAGGATCACTGCTGTTACACAAGACCATAAAGGTTATTACCCTTAGATCTAGCTGGCAACTGCAATTTGGCAGTTCTATTCAAGAGCTGTGGTATTTCTACATGACTTATCTTAAATAGCTTTGTGTGCAATAACCAGCTTGTTTATTCTATAGGTTTCTAGTACATCTTAAGAGAAAGGAAACATGTTATCTCCCAGCAATTCCAGCATTTTCCAAAGAAACTCATCCTTTCCAGCCAATCACATGAACTAACCTCTACTCCAGATCAAACAATGGACTATGGATATCTTAGTCTTGGTTACCTTCACAGCAACAACTACATTTCAATGCAAGTAGTATTCAACAAAAAAGCACAAGCGATTTTTTAAAGCTCTGCTTATTTCCAAGTCCTTCATCACACCAGGCTGAAGGTGTGATGCACTCACATGCACTCACCACATGAGTGGAAAGAGCTGAGTGAGCAAAGGGCTTTTCTTAGCACCATACACATAAAATCCCCCAATTTCACAGGTCAAGTATTTTGTTCCATGTTTTTTCTATTCCACATTACATGAACGTACTAACCTGACCAAAAAGTTCTTCATCAACCATGAATCTGAGATCCAGTTCTGTTGGATCATTTTCAAGAATCCATCTCAGAGAATTGTAATATTCACTATCCTAAGAGAAAATTACAAAAGAGTAAATGCTAAATAAAGTAGCCACCTCATAAACTGCAAGAGCTTCCATGACAGCCCAGGGAACACTTCTGCCTAGGGTAATCCTATACTGGATACAGAGACACTGCAGTTGTACAAAGCTCTGAAGACCTTTAAAAGCTGATTGCTCAGCAATCTATGCAAATGTCTCCAATAGCAAAATGGTGGTAAGATGGTATAGCACTAGCTGAAGCAATATATTTTGGACTCTTCTCTTGTCTCTCATCCTCTATTTATCTTCTTTCTCTTGTCAGGCATTACTACAAAGAGCCTTAGGAAATGAAAATTAACATGAAGTCAACCACCTGCTGGCTCTATCTGAAGCAGTATGACGAGAAGGTTGAGGGAGGTGAATTCTGTCCCTCTACTCAGCTGTGCCCAGCTCTGGGGCCCCCAGCATAAGGACATGGAGCTGCTCCAGTGAGTCCAGAGCAGGCCACCAAGGTGCTGTGAGGGCTGGGACACCTCTGCTCTGGAGACAGGCTGGAAGAGCTGGGGGAGCTCAGCCTGGAGAAGAGAAGGCTCCAGGACACCTTCCAGCATCAATACAGGAGCTACAGAACAGGTGGTGAGGGACCTTCTCCCAGGGAGTGTAGTGATAGGAGGAGGAGGGTAGATGTAGCTTGGACATGAAGGAATTCTTCCCTGTGAGTATGGTGAGTCACTGGCACAGGGTGCCCAGAGAAGCTGTGGCTGCCCCATCCCTGGGAGTGCCCAAGGCCAGGCTGGACAGGGCTTGGTGCCACACCCTTCTAGTGGAAGGTGTCCCTGCCTTGCAACCCCAACCCAAACCATTCCATCATTCTAAAGTACTGAACAAAAACCAAACCAAAACAAAACAAAAAAAAAAAATCAGGACACATCCATAAAACTATTAGTCAGAAACAGACAGCAACTACATACTGTAATCTTAAAGGGCAGCAAAACCACTAACAGACTAAAAAGCTCGAATAAAAAAATCACTTTGTCCATGACCATTCTAGATAAGAGTCCTTATCAGGGAACCAACCAAACAAGAAAAGTCTAAGGGACATGTTTTCCTCTAAAAATGTTACATTGTATCACTCAATTGTCAGTCCCTGAAAATTATTAATTTTTATAATTCAAGAAAAAAACTCATTTTAAAAACAGGTTAAGATAGGAATCCTGAAAGTATTTATATTCCAACAATCTCAGTGTCTAAACCAGTGTCTACACAGAAAGTTAAGTTCCAGTTTCCAATACAGCTTAACTGACTTGAACCTGAGTCTAGGTCTTTGATTTTCATTGGAAGTTTTAATTCCTATACAACTTACAGACTTATAAAAGACATAGCCTAAGATCTTTAAATCATGCATTTTCAACCTTCAAAACATCATTATAGATATATATACACACACATAAAAATTATACATTAACATTAAATTTGTCAACATGATAAAGCAAATTACATACCACAGACTCCATATCATGTAGTGTTATTGGTTTTTGGAGCATCATCTTGTAAAATGGACGAATAAAAAAGGCTTTGAAGAAAAAGAAATAAATTTAACAGATGCAAGGACTTAGGACTCAAAACATATGCAATATTAATCTGAATATCACATTACATAAGATAAATACTAACCATCCAAAAGTTTGCCATGGTAAACAGCCATTCCAGCCACACGACCTATAAACTTGAAATAAGAGAGATGATCTTCATTGCAAAGTCCAGAGTTCGGATTGATCTGCAGAGTATAGTTATCGCTGAAGAGTTGAAGGAGGGAACAGGGAAGAGAAAGAAAAACAAAAATGTACTATTGGACCAGTCTCACATTTGAAGATCTGAAAGACATCACTTATGAAATCAGTTCTTGCTTTTCATGATGATATCTAACATTAAACAATACACAACAGAAGGCTATTAGTATATGAGAAACACCAACCACAAACTACCTCAGTAAATTAGAAATATACCAAAGAGAAGGGATTAACTCCCATTCATTGGAAAGCAGAGTAACATTCTCTGCACTACTGGTTACATACTGCCTCTTCTGTATGCAGGAGATGGTTGCAAGCACATGCTTGTCCATGCAAAAATGCCATAGCTTATGTTAGACTTCTGTAAAAAAACCCACAATATTGTCTCCACATTACTCTTCTGTCAAACAACTGGGTGCAGATTATTGCAGTTATTATCAGCTAAACCCTCTGGTCCATTTGCAAGGGCAGCAGGAACCCTTAAACCAGGGAATTTTTAAAAAAGGTACAAGAAATAAAATTTCTTTTCCTAAGTTTTCACATCTTCCAGAGCAGTATTACTTACGTAGCTGAATATTCAAACAATCCATAATAAGGATTAAACATTTCTTTAGAGAGAAGGAAGAACCATTCCCTGGCAACTCCTCCATAGTCTAAACCTTTTTCACCATCAAATTCAATCCAAAGTCTTGCTTTAAGGAAATCTGCTCTCTTTACAGCTATGATTCTTCTGTAGGAATCTTCAAGGATTGTTGTGCGATGAATTTTCATTTCAAACCTATTTGGAATATCACTCTAAAAAAGAGAACATGAAAACAAAGAATAATAAAACAAAACCCAGCATCTTAAAGTTTTGCAGAATATGCAAATTCTGAAAATAGACAAAGAGGGCACAGAAACTGTCTCCTTACATAACTTGGAAACATAACACAGTATGACTGAAAAGAGGCTCCATTTCCCTGCAATTCAACTAGCAAAGAGAATTTCAGACACTAACTTCTATTTCATGCTAAGAAAATACAGTTAAAATTCTTACCAGTAACAGCATATGGGCAGTTGCTCTGCATGCAGCAAGGCATGGAGTCTCTTCTGACATTGAACATTTATCATATTACACACTTGATTAAAAACAGCTCACAGTTGACACATAAAATTATCTGGAACCATTTTTCCTGACTTATTCACCTCTAGTTCAATATTCTATGAGCCTAGGTGTCCCATTCTCTTACTTAAGACAAAATCTACAGTTGTATTTAATTCTTAAATTACCACAATTGTATTGTGTGGCTGAGCTCTCTCTCTCAGATTAAGATATTGACATTTGAAGGAATGTTGTTTTACTAGGAACACAAAAAAGAGGTGCATATATAATTGTGTGCAATTCACATGCAGCTCAAAAGGCACAGGCAGACTTGGCAGGTAGAAGGTGAAGCATGGATCTAAACTCAAAGGCTATTATTATAAATGTAAAATATCTCCCAAGGATGTAAAATTTGATTGAACTTGTGCAGACTCATTGTTACCTGGCTGTCCAGATGCTATTTACAGTCTTTTATGCTACATGCTATAAATATACTTGGCACTGCCACTTCAAACTAGAGTTTGGAAACAACATTCATAAACTTCAGATTTTAAGGCTGTAACAATTTATTGCAGTCATCCAGCCTGATCATGATGACAGCAGAGATTTCTACATAGACAGACTAAAATCTATTGTGAGAACTTTCCATATTCTGACTTTCAAAAACCATTCTATGCTTGATCAGTGATTTCCAAACTTTTCTGTTGCTAGTCTTACTTTCAGGTTCATCACATTTTAACCTTTGAGAATTTCTACTTTTTAAATCAGATTGCTTACATTCTTCATCAGCGCATAAAGTCACAAACCCTGCTGTTAGAGGGGGTTACTAAATACTAATTATTATGAAGCTGGTGCTTAACAAATGTATTTGTGATCAGACAGTAAATTTACCTTCCCTGTAAATTCGCTTTCCCTTGTTTAGGGGCCTAAATTTCATAACCTTCTGCTGGATTCCTATTGATTACTAACCTGTTTCTTCAATTTCTTTCTGAAGAATTCATACTTCCGCTTATAGTCCCTGGAGTAAGGCACAGCCTTTGGGGGGAAAAAGAAAAAAATTCTTGTGTGTCTTGTGAAACACAGACAACCCATTTAAATTCTGAGATAACAGGAATACATGTTTTACTGAGTGCCAGGGGAAACTTCCAATTTATAAACACCAGGAATGAAAAGCACTTCACTGTTTAGATCAGATGCACAGAATTCATGCTGTACTTCCCATTAGCTGATGTAAGTGCCTGAGATCCCTGAGTGGCCCAGATCAAAGTGACCAAAATGCCTTTGGTGACGTCCATTTCCCTGCTGGATCATGAGAGACCTGGCTACAAACACCTCTATTTTCCATGGACAGGGAAGGTTGTTTACATATGCAGGCTATTAATAAACACAGATATCAGCTGAACACTAAAACCCATCTATAATTATAATGCAAACCATCTTTGCAATTAGTTCTGGTAATTTCACACTTCAGATTAAGTATTGAGGCTGGATAATTATTTTCCAGTTGAAAATCAATCAAATTCCTCTTTAAGCCGTTTTCTTTTTCTTTTTTTTTTTCTCAAATTTACTTCATGAATTGAGCTAGTGTAAGCAAGAAATAAATAAGACTTCCTTACCCACTTCAAAGCCCTCCTCCCAGTCTATAAAGAAACTTTCTTACTACCATGGGAACTGCTTTTTCTTTCTGGCATTTAAAGACCATTTCCTCAGAAAGCTTCCTAAACAGTCTTTAAAAATAAATAAAAATGCTTTGTTCAGACACTCTGAAAGTTTCACTTTCTAGACTGACTGATAAATGACAATTTGTTTGGGTTCTATTAACAGTATGAAAAATCTACATTAGGAAAGCTTACTGGTCCAGTTATTGCCACATTCTGGAGTCGAGGATCCTCCCATTGTGTTCTCTTTGTATCTGCAAGAAAATTTTTCATTAGTTCCATTAATTAAAATAATGATCACAAATAAAGTTATGATTAGGGAAGAACACTACACTGTACATACTGTGATTTATGAAGAATATTCTTCCATCTGTGTGAGTTCTCTCTTCCCACCCTGGCTGTAAAAAGACAACATTTTTATTACATTTTTTGATTACATTTTTATTATAAATTTCTGATCACACAGCGTGCATAGAACTCAACATGATCTACAGTTGTGGGCATTCCTCCCTCATCTACTGTCAGCACTGAAATTCAAACCAGTATTTTTTGTACAAAGAAAGCAGGCTGCATTTTCTCAAGTGTAAATTTCAATAATGCTAACTTAAACAGTTAAATTTTTCATCTCCAAAACAAGGACAAAATGGTTTACTTACTGGTAATGGGCCCAGGTCACCTGGATCTAGGGAAGCCTTTCTCCTTGGATGAGCAGAAATTTTCAGTCTGGGATCTTCCTTTGAAAAGAAAACAAGCAGCATGTTAAAATCCTTTTGCTGCTTTGTTTTGCCTTTAATTTTTTTGTCTTTATTAATGATTTTGTCAAGAATATGCCTAGTACTAATTAGCTAATGGTTACATATTCTGCAGCCAGAGGAATCCTTGTGGATTTTCAGTCGTCCAGAAATTTACAGTCATCTTCTAGTAACCTCTCACTTTATTTTATTTACAAATATATAAATCCCTCACTCAACTCAATTTTTGTGCAATTGAGTCAAATTACTCTTTCCACACAATTTCTGACACACCTTATATTTTTTAGGTTTGGTGGTGTTTTTTGTTGTTCGGTTGATAGGTTGGGGTTTTTTGTGGGAGCTAAGATGGAGGTGGTTGTATCATATGAGTTCTTTTAATCTACCTGGAGAAAAGAATACCCATTTTGAATCAATTTAATGAATTTCTCCTTCCCTTTCACCTGACAGTAACACTGACTTACTCTGGAGATGCTTAATCCCATCTAGCAGCACTGCCTAGTGGTGAGCAGTGCCCCTCTGTGGAACTGCAGCTGCACAGCTCCCTCATCCATATGGCACTTGCACCTGGTCTGCTCTTCTAAGCATTCACAGAGATTTGTGTTGTGCCCTGTGATAAATTCAAGGTAATGGATTTCCTGTTGAAGGTATGTTTACAGAACTCATTTCTGTGAACAGCTCCTATAAGCCACCACAGTTCTGCAATGTCATTTAAGAGGGGCTTACATCTGCAAAGCAGATTCCTGTTTTCCTCCTTCCAAGCTAAACTTTCAAGTACCAACACAATTAGTAAAATTTATAATCTTTTACTCATGACAGGCATTATAACTTGGTATTTTTATTACATATCACTCAGACTCACACAGAATATTTTGGGTTGGAAGGGACCCACAATGATCATGGAGTCCATCTCCATGGCCTGTACAAGGACGGAATGCCCCAGCTCGGCTTTTTTAGCACCATGATCTGACCATGCTCCTGAACAGACAGACACAACTATCTTGGCACTAAAGAAACATATGGAAGCTTGCTGAAAACAGCAAAGTTTTGATTCAAGAGGAACTAGAATTTCAGTTAATGAGAACAGCTTTCCATTACCCATGTCGTAGTTTTGGTATTGTGGTCAATAAAGAATGGTCTCCCATTGGGTGCATGTCGGACTTCCCAGCCTTTAGGGAGAAACCCTTGCTCCATTTCAGGCTGCTGCTGAGAAGACTGTTGTGATGAATCACTGGATGTTGCTTGTGGCTGTCTTACTACAGGAATACTTTGTGCAGCTGACGCCTGACTTGTTTCCGCAGCAATCTATGGTAAAGGACCAGAAAACATCCTATCAAGTCAAAGTCCTGCAAAGCAATATCTTTTTTCTATTAACCCGTATTTTGACTCATGAAAGCAGTTTCATAAAGCAAGTCCCTGCCAGATGTCATGATATCAACCACACTGAGTAACAATCACAGATTGTGGTGAAGGTTTACAGAAGCTCTGCAGCCTCCTCAGTCAGCTACCATTCTCCAGAAGGGACAGTGACTTGCCACAAACACGGAGAGTTGCTAACTCTCCATGCAGTCTCTCAGGTATTTTATGTGGTACTTGACAGTTTATGCCTTTCACGTGTTCTATTTCAAAGCCATCTCCACTTCTATTACACGAGATGTTTTGAAGGTTCAGTGAATACAAACATCAGTAAATTGAAGGCAGGCAATACCTGTACAACTGGTTTTATCCAGGTAGTGGTTCTAGAATTGTGATCTATATAATACGACCTTCCTTTTTCATCTTGACGTTCTTCCCAGCCTGGGGGCAATCCAGATGAAGTAGGCAGTAACTAAATGTTAGTGATAACAGACAAAAAACAATTAAGGAAACTATGGAACTTACTGTGAAAAGGTTTTCCTCTGTCAATTTAAAACAACAAAACTATACTCCAGAAGGTTCATGACTTTATGAACTGGACAAAACAGATAAGAAGTATTTAAGTCCTTTACGAATAGCATGAAGTAGCAGATTTTTATTTGTTTTTTTTATACAAAATTCAAACTCCTCATGTTAAAGGATTCATTTATATACCTGGTTTAGGCTGATCCAGCCTAGTACTTCTGGCTATGAGATCACAGTTTGCAGTGTCACCATAAAAGCAGAATGGAATGTGGGATAGCTTTTAATTAGAAGTAAACAATTATAAGGCAAACCATTTGAAAAATGAAACTCATATCATCAGGGCAAGACTACTTCCTTCTGCAGGCTATGCATCAAGATAATGCTAAACAAAGCTGAAACGTGGAAGCTTTACAGCTGAACTAGACCCATAATTGCCATTTTGTCAGGACAGCTGCTGGGCAAGGAAGGCCAAATCTCATTTGAAATGTCAGCAGCTAACACAGCTAAAAGCCTGTGGTTTCTGAAAAATGACTTACCACTGGATGTGCAGGCTGCTCTTCAAGTCTGTATGTCTGCAGACTACCTCTTCTGCTGGAATGGTTCTTGAAGGAGTGCAGAGGAATGACACATTAGCTATTACTGCAGCTTTAAGGATGGCAGCAAACAGCCAGCAATGGCTATCACACTTCAAGCTATTACAGTTTCCACCCTGAGCAAAGTGTTGTATTTATTTTGAAACATGATTTAATATTGTATTTTTCAAACTCTTGTTTTAACAGCTATTAACATCAAGTTCACAGACTCTATTATAACCTTAGAATGGCAGAGGCTTGTGAAAGTTCAGAATACTCTAGCAAGAGATGTTTTAGCATGTAAAACATTATTTACAAATAGTTACAGTACTATTGAGTTTACAATATAGAACTTTCTGTGTTCTAAGTGAAGTCTGTGATAGAGAAGAGCTAGCACAACTTTCCAGAGAGTAAATTAGGTCAATAATGAAAAGGTATGAGAGTCTGAGATAATCAGTTTGAGAAGAGCAATTAAATCCCTGGACTTTGCCTAAGCGTGCACCTTCCTGCCTACAGTCACATTTAGATCTCACTTGCTACTTAATTAGGCACCTGTATTTAATTTTGCTCCAGAATTCCCCCAACTATGTGAAGGATTTTTCCCTATTCACATACTACTGAAGTACTTCAAAGAAAAAAACATTATTAACTTTTAAAGTTTTTTTGGTGGGGGGGTGGGGTGTAATGCAGGTGAAAAAAAGGCAACACTGCCATTCTAGCTGACTCTTGCAAATAATTTGAACATCTGCTTCTTTCTTTGCCCAGGCCACCCAAGCAAGCTGAAATAACAGTTTCTTTGCTATCCATTGAATGCTGAACTGCAGAGATCAAGTAAAGTCCTGTTACTCTCACTTGACTGTTTCCCCGCAACACTAGTGATACTTTGTACAAACTCTGATAAACATTGTCAATTCCAAATTTACATTTGGAAGGGTATGCTTAACATCACACAAACTAATGATTATTTCACTACCAAAATCTAACAGACTAGATGGCCTGGGTCACCTCTAAAGGCTTTCCTCAATGGACAGTGGATTTCTCACGTCACATATCAGGTTACAAGGCTGTTTGTGGAGCTCGGGTTTCACAGGACAGCTGAGCTTATTTAATTGCTTGTTACCACACCACCAAAAAGTCGAGTTTCACCCTGGCTACATGCTCCTGCTGTTTTCCCTATGCTACTGTAGCATTTGTCAGACAATCCAGCATGCTGTTTGCTCAAACTGCAAAAAAGCAGAGTTGGGAAAAAGAGCATAGTTTACTGCTGGGTTAGCAAGCTGAACAGCCTCATGCAGAGGGCTGGCAAGTTCCACAGCTGGCACAAGGGCTGTGGAACTGTATGAGCAAGCTCCCTATTTTGCTGCTAAGGAAGCAGCAGGTTTACACAACCCAATCATAAAACCTTATCCCAATATTCAGAAAGAAAAATGGTCTATCTTAGAACTTCTAACTGGAAAAGTAACTCACATAGCACAACTCCCTTACAAATAAGCTTCCAAGATACAGATTTTTTCATTCTTAGTTTTCAGCACTCTATGAGACTAGACTAAGAGGTAGATTTACAGACTGAAAAATAGTTCACACAAATCTGTTTTAACCTCAGGCAGAAATCCATATAAGCAAAGCAGAGAGCAAGAAAATGCTTGCTTAGATGGGATTCTACAGCAAAAAGACTATTCTTCTCAAAAGCCTGTGCTTTTGAGATTAAATTAAAAATAAAATTCCTAAATAAAGTATTTATGGATCTAATTCTATAAGAACAATGAGAAAAATAATTTACAGTGTAGGCTGTTGACTGGCCAGTAGCTGGACTTCCAGAGGTAGTAAGTCTGTTACTCAATTCTTCTGCAAGATGACTCTGTATATCACAGCTACTCTGCGAGAGAGGTATTTGAACATTCTGACTGCTGTACATTGTTGCCTCATCTTCAGTTATAATTTCCCAGCTCTTTAAAAGGAAAACAAAGGGAAAAGATTTTTAAAAAGTAATTCCAAGTTACAATTAATTAAGACAAGCTTTTTATTTCAGAAACACGTGGAGATAGGTTGTTTCACCTCAGGGGAATCTCTGTTGTCCGTGCTCTCTGTATCCTCTGAAATCTGTCGCCGGTGAGTGAACACGTGCTGGGCCTCCAGCTGCACACTGCCAAGATCTGCAACAGCCACACTGTCCCTGGTGGGGCAGGGGGAGAAGTCAGCTAACAGCAGCCAGAGTTTATCTTTCAACAGTAAGCCAGGCTAACAGCAAAAACATACATCACAGTCATTTTGGCAGAAGAAAAAGAAACAGTCTAGACTACATAAATTAATGTAAACTGTTTAAGATGAATAAGCATTTATGTCAATGTGAAGTGTAAGCTGAAGAAGCAGGTAGCATTCCGGGGTAGGGGGGGAACAACAAAAAAAAAAAATAAGGCAAACAATTTAACAAAGCCCCTGATGGGAAGAAAAAAAACAGGCTGAAAACTGAAAAAATATTTCTCTTCCATTCCTATAGTTATCTCTCCAACTGTAACCAGTTTCTGTTTGAACACCAACTTCCAGAGCACAGTACAGTCAAAATGATCACTAGCCAGTGACCACTGCATGAGGGCTTCCAGGTGAAGTGAGGGAAAGCTCTCTAATAGCTGTTCACTTTTTATTTCTCCTTGCTTTCAATGTAACTAGGGTGAATTACACTAGATAATATAAGACTTGAATTTGCAGGTTAAAAGACTTACTGTGCAGTTGGTCTTTTCCACTGTGTTCTTCTGAATTCATGATTGACATAGTAGGTCCTGCCGAGGATGTCTTGTCTTTCTTCCCAGCCTGAAGGCAGTGGAGGAGATTCCTGCTGCTGCTGCTGTGGCTGGCTAGCAGCCTCTGGTTGGTCCAATATAATCCACCCAGGCTGAAAGACATAATATAATTACCTTTAATACTACAGAAGTTGAAAAACATATCTTAATTTTTTAAGCCGTTCCCCCTTTTAAGGTGTAGTTCATCTCAAGCCAGTAAATTTGACTCTGGTTTTAGTGTGTTTATTTCTAAAAAATGACAGGGCATATAATGCATGCAGAAATCTAATTTTTAACTCAAGATCCTTAAATATATTAGTACCAGAAGTTGTCAATTCCAGGAAAATAAACAGCATTCACAGAATACATTAAAAGCTTAAATATTGTCATTTCATACACATGCTGTGAATGTATGAAGCAGGTGAACACACATTTCTGTAACAAAGTTTAATTACAGCAAAGCTGGTAATGCTGAATAGAGTTAAGTCTGGAAAAGAAATCCATTAATCTACATTGGATGTGCTTTAAAAGATCATATGCACATGGTAGGTAAGATCATAATGTCCCTATAGATTGGAGAGCATTGAAATTCTAAAACCAAAGAGATGTTAATGTCTCTCTGGGGTCAAGCATTAAATAGTACCTACAACAGAAACTTCAACATTTTAAATTGTATGCACAATACAAGCAATCACTTTTAACTATTTTGTTTCTAAAATATTATTTATAGCTTAGTGATTCCTAACATTCATTTTTTAGTAATAAACACATTTTTTCCCACCTCTAATTCTTCAGCCTGTTCTGTAGTTTCTTCTTCAGACCCGTTGTTTTTAGGTAAGTAAGTCATTTTTAATCTAAGGTGGCCTTTAACTCTTGATTTATGGCTGCAGAAGAGAAAATAAAATTATTTTATTGTGCACTTGTAAAACAAAATAGTTGAAAAAGATTATTCTTAAGTGTTCCAACACAAACTTGACTTTCTATAATTTATATTAATAAAATTCTATAATAGCATTGAGGCTTCAGACTTCTGATTACAGTAATATTTAAAATAATCCTAGTAGAATATCAATAACTTAGAAATTACTTACTCAAATTTCTTTGATGGAAACAGAAAAACTTAGAAAATGCATATGTAGTTACAACTAATTATGTAAGAGCATTGTTCAGATATAAAAATTAGAATTTCCATGTGGTATTTACCAACCTTCTCGGATGAAGAACAAAATCCTTAAATGTATATGGTCTCTCCATACTTGGATTTTCTGTCTGGAATAAGAATTTTTTTCAAGAAAAATCTTTATCAAGCATTTGAAATCAAAGAAAACTATCAGAAATTTCCAGCTGATTTCTTTGAAGGCCTTGTAACATTTTAAAACTTAGATTACAGGTTCAGGTACACTAACAGCAATACCAGCTTTAACCCTAGCAGTAAGACCAATACTCTGGTTCAAGAAAACAGCAACTGCCTTTCAGTGTCTATGCACATTACAGAATGAAACACCTGCTCTTGGAAAGGGTTTGCCATGGTTGCTACCCATTTTTAAGACAGTTTATAATAAATCTGTTAGTATCTGCTAATATTTTAAGACTTCAGAAGAAAATGAAAAAGCATATTTATTTCAATGTTCTTAGTGATAGTTCTTAAAAACTGATTATCTGCCTTGCAAAAGGATTACAAGAAACAGAAAAAAATTACCAAAGCAACAGTAGCTCTATTGCCCACTTACCCTCTTTTTTGTATCTGTTTATGTGAATAAGGAACAGTAAAAATAAATTTACAGGCTTTAAAGAAATATTTTAAGGCATGATAATAATTACACTCTCTTCTTATCTTTAAGACTGTAAAACTATGGAAAAGCTAAAATAACTCCAGTATTGGAAAACAAGGTAACCTACACTGTTTCATAAATATCAGCACTGAAAAACCCCAAACAGGTCTACAAAATAAAACAAAGAACCCACAGAGCAGGAGAATTTAAACACTTTATTACCAGTATTGTTAACTTCCTCAGATGACTAATAGAGTGCATATAGAAACATTATTTCCGTTTTGTAGTCTTAAAAACAAACAAAGTATACAAACCGGTAACTGATAAAGCGGAATATCCACTTGTCCAAGGAAATCATCTCGAGTCTACAGAAAACAAAAACAAACACCACAGAAAGTTGAAAGCTGCAAAGTGTTTTAAAAAGCTGCAAAGTGTTTGTCCCCCACACCCTGATAGCACACCAATGCCTTCTTAGAACCTGAAGGCACTTTTGAATTACAGGCAATAACTTGTTCTGCACAGAGCAAGTTCTGATTGACCCAACACTCTGAGCCTTGGACAGTCCTGCCTTCCTCAAAACAAAAATTGTGGGAGCTGGAGGTGGAGATTTAGACTGTTTACTAAATTATACAGGCTAATGTTAACAAAACAGGAGAGTTGCTCAGCATCAGGACTGAGACTGCCAGTATCTCCAGTAGAAACATTGTCCTAAAGGTCCCTCCTCCTAGGAGGGCCCAACAATTTCCATAAACCTAGGCAGCTGTTTCAAATAGGCACGTATAAGCACTTTTTTATTTTTTACAGCAAATCATACAGCTACTGTCAAAGCTAGCAAGAAGCAAAAGTAAGTGTAATCTGTGGTAAGTGCTTTGGAAGTTCCAGCAATTCCAGTGGTCCCAAGCTTGGCATGACAATCTGTTAGAATTATGAAAAAATGCCTTCTGCCTACACACACTGCAGAGTTTAGTTCTAACAATGACCATCCAAAAGATTTTACCTGACCTGGACATCTGGACTGTCCAGCTGGGACCAGACTATGAACACAGCAGCTGTCAGACCAGGGCAGGGACTGACAACATATGACTTTTCATAATGGATTTTTGCTTGTCAAAGAAATTACAGTTTCAGTAATCTACATAGATAATTTCAGTATTCACCAATAATCACCACCAGCAGTACTTTACTTGACTTCTTGCTGGATTACTGGAGCATGTGCTAAGTTGCTACAAATTAATTATTGATTTGAAAACCTTGTGAACCTCCAAAAAAGCAGGAAAAATCTATTATAAGGGTCATTTAACATGAAGACATATCAGTGCCTGTGGAATACACTCAGGTCAGCATGGAAGTTTTTGACGGTATGTATAAGTTTATGGCTTAAAAAAAAAAGCCCTACACTACAACAAGACTACACTTTCTTGCACAGACTGAGTAAGGAGCTGTAAAAGTCTTCAACTCTGTGGCTCATGCAAACTCTGAAATTCTAGGCTTCCTGATTTTTCTAGCTAACAAAAAATTTGGTGCTTATTCTTTCCTAAATCTGTTGTTGAATTTATTCAAACTAATCTCCCCAGATTTTTAATGTTTGTCCATAAAACTTTTCACCCCAAGGCTCCGCAGCTTGCTGACATTTATTTCCTTCACCCCAGGGCAAAAACAAGTGTTTCAATTTTCTTCTGGAAAACTTACCTTAATTTTCACTTCAAATGTTTTACAGCCTTAAAACTCCCATCCAATCTTAGCCATTTTTTTGGTCCCTCTGACATTAAAATACAGGTATTTCTTGAAGCAGTTCTTTTTGCCTTAGTAATTTTGGTATCTTTTTTCCTTAGCTCTGTTGTCCTAAGTTTATCCATTTAACCTTTGATTCTACAAATACATGTATGACTTAGTCTCTCACATGGGCCTCTAATTTTTACACCTGCAAAAAGTGCAACTAGATTGTTATAGGTGATAAAATGTAGAAATTTGGAGATAGGTCACTTCAAATTCAGTTCGCAGTGTGGTTGCCATATTCAGAACTGAAGGGGACAAAAATTCAAACATACACAAAACATCCACTGTTTTAGTCCACAAACTCATTTGAGCTAGAAAGCCACAACAGGTTTCATACCTGTGGAGGCTTCCCTGAACTACTGAAGGAACACTTTCTGTGCTATTATAGACCACAGGACTCTGGAAAAAAAATAGTTATCATTTTTGCCTATGAGGTTCTTTTTTAAATGGCACAGCACATACCTTAGACATGTTAAAAGGCTTAGTATTTGTAAAGTTCTTGGCAAGCCTCAAGTGGAACATGCCTTCCAAATAAATTATTGGAATGTGGGACAAAAGTTTTCTCTATTTTAGAAACCCTCAGAACATTGTGTTTGTTACCAGCATAATTTGAGTATGGGCTCCTGTTATTCACTTTATTATTCTGCTGCCTCTCCTCCTATTTTTAGCAGAGTTAGCCTCGATAACCAACTAACAGTACTTTCTCCTCCAGCCAGAAAGCAAAACCCTGAGTGGAGATTTTTGTTGACCTCCAAACAAGTAACACATAAATCAGATAGCAGGAATGCTCCCAGCAATGTGTCCCCCATGACAAGCTGACTAACTGCCTGCCAAGAGGTGCCAAGGCAGCTTCGCAACAGACACGGCACACAGGAACAACTAAATGCCAGCGGAGCTGAAACTGTTTGGATCTCTGTTCCATCACAGCAGGAACACACACAAGTGGGTCAGTTGTTCTTGTCAACTTCTAATTTCTTAACAGCCAGAGAACTCAAACTTTCTGCTTGGCATAAACCTCAATTAATGATATACTGTGCTAACAGAGAGGCCTTGTATTTTACTGATTCAGTGGTTTAGTCTATAGAAAGTTATTAAAAACAGGTGAGGACAGACAGCTGCTGTACACAATGCATTTGAAGAACTCCAGTGCAATGCCAAAGCATTCAAAAAGACAGTAATTCTGTTGAAAACTCATTTTTATCTATTTTACAAATATATGCTTACTAACTTTTAGATTTTGGACTCTTTTTTCTGCAACTCCCATCGGAAATTGAAGTAGATTTTAAACAGACATGCTTATCTGAGTCACACATTTAATAGCAGTACCAAGAACATAATCCAAAATTTATCAGGTTTGAAAATGGGTCACTGAATTTACTGCCTTTCTTAATTGCTGGATACACCACATAGCCTTTTGAAACAGTTCTTGTCTAAGACCAGGGTGTTGAAATAAAAACATTTTCTCTACCAGTTTTTGTGACAAATGTTTGGTGGTATTAGTGCATTAATTAGAATCCAAGCATATTTCCAGTCTTTTTCTGAATAAACAGGCAGCTGGTTGTGCACAGGTTGGTCTTTGCACAGAAATCCACAGCTGTATGGCAAAACAAGAAAGCATACAGCTTTTATTGGAGGGAACATAAGTATCAATTCAAATTGAAAAAACAAACCGTGATCTGGACTATCGCTGCTTAAGAAAACATGAGCTCAATAGATGCCTTATAAAACCAACATTCTTCTTGCTTAAACACCCAAACATCAACATTAGCTACAAGCTTGATGAGAATGAAAAAAACTCTCCTGAGCTACACTAACAAATTCAAGTATTTTTCTTTTCATGCTGCGCTGAGTGTATTATTTGGTTCTCTTAAACTCTAAACTGAAAAAAGTGAGCATTTTTTTCTTCCATAAAATACTGCCAGCATATGCTATTCATCATGAAAAAGTTACAGTTTCAAAAAAACCAAGATTCAATTATGACATTAAGATTGTACCAAATTCACAGATTCCACAAGTAATGTTTTCTCTGTCTTGCAATGCAATAAATACTTGGTTGCATGGAATTCATTACAGTTCCAGTCTCCTGTATTTTTAAGGGGGACCTGTGGATTGTGAGATTTTTTTTTTTTTTTTTTTTTTTTTACTGATATGTTAGGCCACGTAGGCATTTCTTTAGAGTTGGCATCTATGGCAGAGAGATACAAGACCCTACCAGCATTTGCAAAATAGGGAGAATACATACTGTTAGGTCAAGGGTTATTACACAACATGTGTTTCTGCAGGACCTTCAGCCCTGCTGGCTGTTTCAACAGCAAGGTGTCAGCACAACATGCCTCAGCAGTTTTACCATCTGCTTAACAGACAGCATTTAGAAATGACACTGAGGTTATTTTCACTAATTCTCTCTCACTTCCAAAGATATTTTCAGACAACTGTTTAGCTAAAGACCAGAGTAAAAGCATCATCTGTTTCTCCATTTATAGCTTACATATTTTATATGGCACCAAAATCTTACAACTTACTTTAAAGATCATATTTAGTTTACAGTACTTTTACAACAACATTCATATATTAGTGCACTCAATGTGTGCTGCTTTAAGAACTTGTCCTTAAAAGTCTATTAACAATGAAATTTAAGATAGATTTTTTTTTATACAGTTCACAGGAAGGCATGTTGTCTAATATAATCAGAGCATACTTCAGAACAACATAAACAGAGAACATGTCAAAAGTTATTAAAGCATCAATTTCGTTCATCAGGACTTTGAGTTCCTTTGGTTTGATGTATACATGTGCCAAACAAGCTACCATATAAAAAGCAGGTATATTACATCTTATTCAAAGTCAAAAGCCAATCCAGACCTGTCCTCCTCTTTTAAATCTGTCAATATCCACCACAAAAAATTTAGAAAACAGTACCAAATATTTAATTAAGTACTATTTCAACAAGTCATTCCTGACATCAAGTCAGTTATCTTTATAATAGTATAAAAACATAAAACTGCTACATCTGTGAAAGCTTTTTTGCCAAATCTTAAGATTTCAAAGTCTGAAAAACATACTCTCGTAATAACAATTGCAGGCACACTTTCACCCTCTCCATTTAACACTATAAAGCTTAAAACACAGAAATGTAAAACTCTTATCAAATATTAAAACTGCATGTGTAATTTGCTCCCAGAAATAACAACAGATAAACCAGATATTGCAGATGTTTAGTACAGTGGCTAATTAACACATTCACCTGAAGGATTTCATACAGTCAATCAACTTTTTGTTGATTGACTGTATGAAATCAGAGCAAGAGGGAAGAAATAGAATTAAAAATAAGATAAACTACTTTTCTCCAAAAGGGAGACAATTGGAGCATGTCTGCATCATGGTCTCACTCCTGTGAAGTTCACTTGATCCAGTTCAGGACCACACAGAGGCACAAAGTCAGGCTGAACCTGGAAGCTGCTTTCAGCCCTAAATTAAATCAGATGGCCAGGGCTCTACAGGTACCTGGCCATTTCTCACAGCACAAGCCTAGAGCAGGGCTGGATGCAGGCTGCACGGCCTCACCCTGCTCCAAAGTCAGTCCAGCAGTTTTCAAAGCATGCCCAAGTCACTGTCGATGCAAATGCAGCACCAACACTGACTCAGGGCTGCCCTGGGCATCAGCACACTGGTGGTGGCCACTGCCAGCCTCAGCACAGCTCCCCACACCAGCCTGAGCCCCCAGCCACTGCTCAACAGGAGTCTCAAGCCCCACCTATGGACCTCTCCCAGCCCCAAGCCTAAACCTCTGCTGCCAGGGGCAAGGGTAGACTCAGGACAGGGCTAGGGCAGAACTCAGTGGTTGGGTTTGTTTGAAGGTCTGCTGTGCTCAAGCTATCAATCCCACCTGTCCAAAACCTGTCTGCAAGAACTCACCTTAGATGCCTCAACCTCTAATGACAAAAGGTGACCACAACACAAACAATCCAACCACGATCACTTTTCCAACAAAACAGCATTACAATTTATTTCAGACAAGCTCGAAGACACTAACAAAGTTGTATTACACTTCCCACCTCAGACATGGTTTTATTAGCCTATAATTTATCAGATCTTAACCACTTCAGATTTCTCATTAAAAAGCTAAATATTTGTCCCAAAACAAACTTAGTAGAAACAACGATTAGTAGAATAACTGGCTAATGTAGAAACTCAATTGAAAAATAAGTAACGTTCATAATAAATTCTGGAATCCCTTTTCCTTCAAAAAGCCCTTGTACTTTGACATTACCAAAGAGGCCATCTCCCTTATGCTAGGAAAACCACTGATTGCCAGAGAAATCCTCCAGGTCTGAAAGAATCCAGCTCTGTGTTTCTTACCACATTCCTCTTACTGAGTAGCTGAAGTGTCTCATTTGCATTTTAATACGCCCTAACTTCAATGACTCCAATTCAAGTTTGTATGTAATTTCAGCCAGCAACTTGCTGATGTCCTTCTTAAATTCTGTTTGCTTATGTTACAGTTGATACAGCTGAAAGCAGCCCAAGGTCTCAGACAATAATTGCAGCTATCTGTAGACTTTTCAGTTTATTGTAAACTATCATGACAGAAAAAAAGAATGATGCACTCTCTTGAAACAGAGATGATTACAGATCCATAAACTAACACTGCAATGAGCTACAAATGTTTTGCTGGCTGCATTCCCAAATCAGCATGTTCTGTTTGTCACAGGGAATAAGGAAAAAAGTACACTTGAAACAGAGACACTTCACAGAAATGCAGGGCAGTCCCCTTCAGACAAGGGTGAAAGTCAGTCATAAGCAAATGACTTGAAAAGGCCGCTCAGTTTTGCTTACTTGCTTAATCTGTGAAATTCATCCACTTCTGGAAGATGAGAAAACACGTGTTGGAACACAGAAGAGCACTCCGCCAAGGGTGAGGGGAGAGCATTTCTACCACTTGATCCTCTGTGGCTGCAAGGGCTGAGCAGGCACCAGAGAGCCTGGGGGTCAGATTAACACTCTGCCTACCCTTGTGTCCTTCCCATGTAATGGCCAAGAGCAGATGCTTAAGGAATAATAATAATAATAATAATAATAATAGTGGCAATTAAGAACAGTACTTCCTTTGATACAACCCCCAGTTTCCAATGAATAAGTGGTCATGGACCCCTTGATCCTGACATTAAAATACATATTGAAAATACCCTTTGATGGACATTTCTTCAACTTACTTAACTTCCTAAAATCCATTTCTACTTTTGATATGAAGATCTTTTGAAGAGACAATTTGCTCAGCAACACATAAAAGAACATATTTCTTAAAAAGTGGAATGGAAAAATTCACCTCCCCTAAAGTACAGTTTTATAGATTCCCTCTAAACCACCTTTTTTTTTTCTAAAGCTGAAAAACCCCTGGTCTACTTAGTGTTTATCCTGACATAAAACTCACCCCAATCTTGCAACCTTTCTTTTCTCAGTTCTGTTATCCATGCTTCCTGAAGAAGAACCACCAGAAATATACATACCATGCATCTATGTGGATTTGTACAATTCCATAATGGTGGTTTTAATTTTGTTAGTTTATTTCTTCCTTAATAAATCCTGAGCTTTTATTTGCCTGTCAGCAAGATCTGAGCTGACATTTTCAGCAAGTCTTTCCCCATGACACAAACCATTTCCTGACCAGTATAGTAGGCCATCATCAAGGGTACATCATTAGCTGCTTTTCATGTGTGGAGTACTTGGAATTTTTCAACACTGATTTCGAAATTGTCTATTTGGGAAAAAAAATTAAATTAAAGCAATGATCATGTCTCATATCTAAAAGCCTGCAAGTTCTTCAGGTAGTGAGGAGTAAAGGAAGAACGTCACTAGCTTGCCCTGTGAACAAGTTTTATTTAACACATTCTTGTAGGTATACCACATTTTAAAAAACAGAGTAACTATAGCTTGTGGCAACATTAAAGAAGCCACGGCATCAACGCTACCCACTCTCTCATGGCAGATTAAAAGGACATGAATCACCCTGGAGGCTGGATAATTACATATTTACATAAGCTGTTTCAGAAGGCCTGCTCTGCATGGTTTTGCAGTTTTAGTTTCCCCATTTTTTTTCTGGCATGAGAAACCTGCCCAAATTCAGTTCAGCTGCAGACTGTAAACAGAATTAGTCTAATCATAATCTCCATAGAGGACAATCAAATAAAACTGCCCTAATATGTACATGTAATGTTTGCTGAGGACTGCAAAGTGCTAGAGCTTTAATATACTGTATATTCAAGTATCTGCTTCCTTACAGTATGATGATATTCTGAAAGTTACATATGGCTCATAGTTGCCAAATACAACCTGCAAAACCTGAAAAACTTCAGGGATCGAGTTATTACCAAATAATGTTATTTGATTACTTCCTTTGCATCACTTTCCTAATGCATCCACGTAGCAGGCTGTAAGATCTATCCATCCTTTGTGTGCCATCTTTTTCTTCCCCTGAAGAAAGACTGCTGATCAAAAACTAAAGCATGAAGAAAGGTAGAGAAGTTGTAAGTAAATTCTGCATTTAAGCAAGAGGAAAAACAGAAGAAATTAGTAGCAGCTATTAAAGCACTACAGGTCATTAAAGCACAGAAGCAGGAAATTAGCTACAACTGATTATAAATTCTCTTTATTGTGATTAACACAGTTTCCACTGTCTTCCCTTCAGTGTATTGATGTATACACCAGCTTCTAAAATTTGTCAGAGACACAACACACACTCTTATGTGATTGAAGTCTAACATAGTGACTCCCACAATTCCTCAGAAAGACACCACCTTCCTTTCAATCCCAACTCTCCCTGACTGAACTGACAGACCATGACACAGCAATGCACCACATGGTCCTGTAATGTGATCCTCTCAGATATGCAATACTGAACAATATGGAAGTTGTTAGATTATGGGGTTACCACAGCACAGTAGCATAAAGTGATGCCAATTTGTGCTTTGCTTTGTATTGGCTCCATAATCTTCTGCTTTTGCTGCTCCTTTTCCACCTCACTCCTTGCACAGATTTGGGACACTGATACACATGCAGCCCTTTGCTCCATGTGCAAAGCTGGAGCTGAGCCACAGCTGTCCTTCCCTTCTCCTGGCGCTTCTCCCTGGCTGGATCAGAGTTTTCTGGGAGGGAGTTATGCTATCACAGAAGCTCTGTGCCTAAGGGGAATGCAAGAGAGAAGACAACCTCAGACTATTCAGCACTCACTTGTGGTGCAGCAATTATCAAGGGAATCACAATCTTCCAGACACAGGTTCTGGTCCCCTCAGCATGTTCAGATCAGGTGGAAGTTATTCAAGAGAGAAATCCTCACACACAGCCCCCTCAAATTACTGTTTTACCAAATTTAAATTTAGTACAGCAAGATTCAAATAGCATCTTTTACAAAGGCAAAGTTTCAGAGTTCAGTGAAAAAAGCTCTAGAGTTCCAACTAAAAGGTTTCCCTTACGTGAATCTGACAGTAGAAAAACAATTTGGTTATTTTACACCATCTCTGAAGTTTGGGTTGGTTTTTTTTTTTTTCTTCAAAACATGTCATTTCAAAAACTAGAGACAAAACTTGAGCAAAATTACTTGTAAGGCCTATAACACATTTAATTCCTTCAATTGTATACGAAATAATTTTAAAGATATACAGCTGCTGAAACAGATTTGCAAGTACATTTACAATATTCACATTATCCAATAGAGAGTGATACTGATGGGGAAGGAATAGCTAATGTCAACAAGGATGTCAATATGATATTATACTTGTAGAAGAGATTAACAGAACTTTTAATTTTTTAGAAGTTTGTTTATGCTCTATAAGAACTGGAACTGTATTCACTGTTTCTGCCTTTCTCTGTACCTCCTGGACTTCATGTATGTATGATGACAAGTAACCTGTTCCCTTACTCCAATCCACACCTGTGATGTCAAAATGCTTTAGTTGCAGATTTATTTCTACCCTAAGCAGAGACACATGCACTAAAAAAAACCCCAAAAACCCAAAACAATAACGAAAAACCCCAAAACATTAAAGGAGAAATACAAAGTCAAGGACAACCTTCAATGCTGTAACCATGGACTTTTTCCTTTCTCCTGCTTCACATAAGTGGAATTCCAACATCTACTACAGAACCTGTGCAGTAAGTTTCCAGTAAAGAGCAGCAGTCACACACTGGCCACCTCCATGCCCCATTTTGTAATTTAATTAAAAATAATGCAAAGCCAGTTGTCATAGAAATGGTGTTGATTTTTTTTAAGCCAGCCTTTAACAAGCTGTTGATTATGGAAAGCAGGAAATGTGATCCGAGGTGGCTGAAGGCTGGTAGCAAGGCATGGAAGAAAAGAATGCATAGACCTTTTGCTGCTTCAGCCTCTGGAGTCTCTGACCACAGCACTGATTTGATTTCATGGCTGCCCTGTACAGATAGCTGACATTACTAAATGCTACTCCAGTATCAACTTGTTAAATTTGAACCCAGACTCAGCATATCAATATACTAGGCCAGACTAACTGGAGTCAAGAGAAATATTTTGGGAGTTGTTTATTTTTAAATGAGTCACAATACACCATGATAATTAACTGGACTATGTAATTAAATGATTGCCATAGAATCTGTTGTATTGGTCACAAAGACTAATAACAAATACAATGGTATTTATCTACTTTATTCCAGTGAATTACTGAACTGCTGTGAAGTCAGCTATGGTTTCTGTTTGGTGGAAGAAGCTTTTACATTTTTTGATGTTTTATAGACTATTTGCCTATATACTGGTTTTACATAAAAACTGAAAATAGCCATTTGAGAACCAAAAATTTTCTGTACCTGATATTTGTGTCAATCCATTCTAAACACTGCTTCTGGGAACTGAAACAAACTACTGCCAGTCCAGTGTCCTAGGAGGTTTGCTGGAAATGTTAGCTAACAGTCCAATCCTGAACTTGGATTAAAACACAGACTTTCATATCAGTTGCCATTAAACTGAGACCAGCAGTGCTGGTCTCAGTTTAATGGCAACTGATATGAAAGTTGATGAGAAATGTAACTGAAGTGCATGACTCAACATTTTTTTCACAATATACTTTCAAAATAACTGACACATTTTAATTAGTCTGGATCTAATCTGTTTGTGCTTATTGTGGATTCTACCCCTCACTTTACAGTGAGATTTTGGGAAGAATCACCAAACAATATATACATATATATCTAATGATTATCTGTGCTCCACTGTGAATTTTATAAAGAATCTTAAGCATAAAATCTGAAGCAGAAATCACAGTTTCCAAAGAAGGAAAGAGCATTTTTCTTTAAAGTCTAAGCAAAATGCACTAAAGAAGTCAAAACGTGTGGAATCATCAGGCACTGCTCTAAGAGCAACAAAAGACTGAAAATTCCAGGCCAACACCTCCAAGGTGTTTTACTAGTTTAGACAGGGATTGTCATAACTGTAGGGTCTTTGGCAAAAAGCCCTTTGCTTAAATAAATATATTAGTTGCATACTAGTAGTGTCAAACCAACAAGAATGAGTTTTTAAAACAATTTCAGTAACCATCAATTGTTGCACTTCTATCAGCATTCTTAACTAAAAATATTCAGATAATTTAAGTCCTCACAATGTTATCTAAACAAGGCTTAAAACCTACCTTCCATGTGGCCTATGCTTTACTAACTGTCTTAAGAGTTAATAAGAGTAGACACCTCTGCAGTTTAGCTGGACATGAATTTCATTACAAAAAAATATATATTTAATATAAGCCTTCTAGAACAAGTACTATAATTTGAGTAATGCTGTTGGAAGAGGTATTAAGTTACTCAGTACTGTTCAGGCTGAAATAGTAGTTGGAAGGAGGAAAAAAAGAGTGAGAGGAAACTGAAAATTCCTGTGGTTCAGGGTGTATACAGAAACAAATGGTATTTACAGTTTCTCTGCTCAAATACGACTTATCTTTAATTCTAGATACAACAAACTGTTCTGTAAAATAAAGCCTATCTGAAATAAAACTAAAAGATCACTCATTTTTACCCATTTCACATGCAAACAACTTCAGTAACTACTATTAATTTACTGAAAAGTTAAGTGTTTATAACTACACCACTTAATCTGAAGTTTAAATGACTCCCATGTCTCAATAACTAGACGAGAAAATCCCTCTGAGCTCACGTAAACAAACTATTGTTTAAAATCTATTAAATACACTTATTTCACAGCAACACCTATTCACCTATGCTACTGTATGCCCCATATTCTAAGGAACTAATCTAAAACCCAAATGTTACAGATAATTAAAAAATTTGCTTCCTAATGGTGACAATTTGACACCATTAGGAAACTCTGAAATCACTGCGCTTAAACCTTGGTTGCAAGCTTTTACTACTTTCCAGCTAAATTTCAACCCTAAGATACCATCACATTTTTCTATAAACCACAACACTCACCTTCTGGGGCCTCCACAAAGTGCTAGACATTTCCCTTTTAGAGGTTCCATATCTTTTCCTAACACCAGTTGTTTTTCCTTCATTCCCAGCTTTGAACTGTATGTGCAACTGAGACGTCCTTGCACTATGACACTTGTATTTAAGGCTGGATAAGCAGCAAGAAACTTTTTGATGTGATCCTTCCAAGGAAACACTTCTTTGCAAAATATGGGGGGTTTTGCTCATCTGTGCATTTGGTCTGCCTAGTTCATTTATATTAATCTGATATTCTGGATCTGTTTTTGAGGGCAGACATGCAGATGTGCTACGTTCCAGTTTTAAATGAGGGTATTTTGTACCAGAGTTCAGATTTAACTCTGGACTGCAAGAGCCATTAACCATTTCACTGCTTGATGCAAATGCTCTTTGTGTAAGATGAACTGAAACACGTGAGAAGCCATCAGGTACTTCTTCACAAGTTGCCTGCTGAGGACCACTCAAAATCTGACTTTTGTCCTGTAATGATGCATTCAAATAAAGCGGTCGGATGTCTCTGACCTCACCAGAAGAGCAAACTGTTTTAGACAGTCTAAGTCCATTGACTGCTGTTGAAAGGAATCCCTTGGAAACAGTCTGATCTTCTTTTTGTGCCAGCTCACTAGGAGAAATAATTAATTTATGAGATGTTTGATAGGTGCCTCTGTGTGGTAGCTGACCTGAGCTTACTGGAGAAGCTGGAGGAGTACTGGAAGGACTCCTAGGAAAAATAACCAGTGATGAACAACGTCGCAATGGAATTTTAGTTTTCTTCCTCACTGACAAAGCATCTTGGTCAAAAGTAGTATTACTTCTGTACAGTGTTTCCTGAGAGGAGTTGCTCCTGGAGGGATTACATTTGTTTCCAGTGCTTCTATATGAAGAGTCACCATGTGCAACACTACTACAGAAAGTACTGTCACTTGTCCAAAGAGTGCCACTGCCACTGTCACTGATGATACTGTTAGCATATGAACCCCCATCACTTGTGGTACTTGCACACGATCCGTAGTCACTGCCAGCACTGCTGAACGAGCCACTGTCACTTGCTGCAATGCTGCTGAGGCTGCCCCTGCCCAGGGCAGCACTGCTCAGAAGGCTGTCATTAGCTCGATGGTCAGACACAGCTCCAGCGCCGCAGCTCCCTTCACTACCAATACCAATGAATGAAGTGTCTTCACCAGCAGCCACGGCATCACCAAACCTAGAACATCCACTCTGCTTCCTAGACTGCAAGGAAATGTGCAGTGAACTGCTCTTTTTTATTTGCAGTGAAGAAATAGCTGTGCTTTTCTCTTGATTAATTACTTGTTGCACTACAGGTGCATAAGCAGCTTGTCTAGGAATCAGTTTCACTTGTGTGAAGCTAGGTGCAGAAGTCTGTGATTTTTTGAAGTACACACAATTATTACTATCCAAAAAATCTTCAGAGGTTTCTGATAATGGGTCTGTGTTGCTTCTTTGGGTAGCAAAATGCAATCTTAACCGTCGTGCCATTTGTTCTCATTTCCACGCATGTTAGCAAATGAAACCCACAAAGATCCTTCAGCAGAAAGGCTACAGGCAGCTGCACAGAACCCAGAGCTGGTACATTGCAACAGTAAAAGCCCATAAAAGTTGCAGTCTTTGTCCTAATTTCTACAAGATACTAGCATTTTAAAAGAAAGTACCTCTTGAAATAAGTCAGCCATTCCTTGAACTGCAGTCTCTGGACCGTCGTTGATTGCTTGCAGTCAGAAAGCCTTCATTTAAAAAGCACTTATGTTCCAAGGACCTCAGCTGCGACACACTGACAAACACTACTGACCTTGTTCCAATTACACCTTCTGGAATTTGCATAAATGAATGCTATAATAGGCTTCCAGAACTTCCAAACAGCAACGCCTGCTGCGGCTGCACGAGCTGAGTCAATGTGTCCGTACTTTCCTCAGCAGCGTATGACTACTAATATTTTTACCCTTAGGTTTAGAATTACAGGAAGTTGGTAGGAATGAAGTCCCATATAATTGAGTATCAAGTCCAGGATTGAATTTCCAAATAGTAACCATGCTAGCAAACTGCTGAGGTCTGAATTATGCACAAACTAGTGAAATAAGCCTCCTCTCCCTTAAGAAAATGTTTTTCTGCACTATTTAAATAAAACTTGAGAGCAATCTGGCATTATCTTGCAATCCACATGCTGCTAAGCAATCACACTTTCTAAAGATTTGCACATAGTGGAACCCTCTATGCTGATTAATTCATAATTTTAAATGAGGTGCAACTGAAAAGGAGCCAAAAAAAGTTTTGCTGGTTAATAACTTGGCATTTGTTTTTATTTCTAGTTTGACCTTTTCTAACTACAGCTGTTAAAGGTAGAAAGAAACAAAATTATTCTTACAAATCAAACTACCTCATTTTATTTGCTGGAAGCCCAGGGTAAGGACACATTCATTACAGTTCAATGTGATTTGCAGATATGTGACCAGTTACACAAACTTTAGAACACTGAACTAAAGCATACACAGAGAAAAGGCATTACCAAACAGAATTACAGAAGAAAGCTATTCTGTGTCATTCTATACAAACTGCCTCACAGTTTCATAACTAATTTTTTTTTTTTAGTTTTCATTTTTTTAAAATAAAATAGTCAGCATGTCAAGAAGTTAATACACTGTCAATTCTTCCAAGAGTAAAGAGATTGAGAATTCCTACAAAATGTTTCACTGGCTCATATTATCTGTAGAGGTCCTTTGCTGGCACCTAGTGGGACTTTTGATAAAAGACAATCTTGAATCTTGCTGTTAAGTGGGATTTCTGTTGTGGGTTTTGTTTTGAAAAACACCAACATTTGGCTAAGAATGTATTTTTGAATACATGAGCCATATATGATGCAGTATTGAATGTTACTGCTTTAACATGAAATTACTTAGAGCTGCTGAAAGAGTACAAGCAGAAGAGAACACTAGGCCATTTATACTTTTATAGGTCATACTACCAGGAGTTTTTTCTGCTTCATATTTATTTAACCTTTACTGTATTTTAAGCTAGAAGGCAGTAAAATTAACATTTATGCCTCCTTCCCAAAAAAAGAGCCAAGAATCAAATTCACAGTACCTTGTTTGCAAGCAACAAATTTGTTTTCTAATTATACTCCAGGGCTTACTTAACCTCCATTACCTGAATTCCATTATTAGAATGCAGCAATAAATGAATACTAGCTTATTCATAAAAAGCCAACAAATACAACACTTAATTTATTTCATTATAACCAACAGGACTTCTTCTAAAGTTATATGTTGGTGGGGACTGAGATGGGGAGAGAAGAGGAAAGGAAAATACCATGAAAGATTCATTTGGTCAGTTACAAAAAGTCACATTTGTACTTCAAGCAATACAGTAAAAAATACCCATAAAACCAACCAAACCAAAAGCATCAGCAAGCGACCCTAAGATATGTGAGCAAAAAGTGAAAAATACATTTCTTAAGGCTTCTTCCCTCCCCAAGAACAAATATATTAGTGGCACAGTTTGTAACACATTGGTGTGATGTGAAGTGCAACCATTAAGAGGTGCTGGTTTCTTTTAGTAAAAGCCTTACTTTCTACCCCAGTGGATGATCTGAAATGATTTGTTCAATTTTACTAAAGAAATCCTAAGAAAACAAACTGACATAATTCGGTAACTCAAGGCTTAAGATTCCAACAAAATTTCTTGACATGTCCCTCTTCCTTAGCTACACCTGTATAGATATTGCCAGCCAACTACAGCTTTCTCAGGCAATATAAAATGGCTTTTAAAGTGTTAAATTCAATGTTGCTGAATTAGAGTTGGCATAAAAATAAACTAAAAGTTAGTATTTTTTAAATGTACCAATAGTTCCATTCAAAGCTTAATATCATTGATTTCTTCAGTTTCAATAACAGATTTAGGCACTTAGTTTGCAATATACTTAAACTGTAGCAAGGTATAAGACAGATAGCAAGAGGCATGGTCTCTTCACTGATTCATCTCCTAAGTGATCTCAGAGTTCTTGACATTTTTCTAGTGTGTTTTAGAAGACAACCATAATTAAAGACTCTGCAAACTGCTCAAGCCCTTTATTGTACCAAGGGTTTGCAAGTCAGAAGAACAAACTACATTTAGCACTCCTTTACCAAATCCAAGACAAGTGATTTTTGAAAAGTTTTTAAGCTATTACAAGCAGATTTCAAAATTCTGACTACTGGCAATATAATCAATGCAGCAAGACCTGAAATTTTACTTAAACTCTGAAGAAAATTTTGAGGCTGGTATTCAAGAACACAACATTTCTTAAAAACAAGCAGGTATTTCTGGCTTCCATTTATCCCTAAAAGTTAAAGGAAATAAAAGCACTTGAGAGAAAATTTTGTAAAGAGGAAATTAACCATTGGGAGGACACAAATAAGAATATTTCAGTTTTACCAGATTGCTCACATTTAAACAGTCATCTAATAGGTAGATGAAAGAACACTGAAAATAACAGAATAAAATACTAAAATAACAGAAGATGAAACACCTTTTGATCACGGCTACTTAGCAAGGCCCCTATGATTTTTGACATGTGAGGATGAATTAACAGAAGTGGGGGAGCTTGTCAACACTAAATAACAATCATAGCTAAGGAAACAACTTGTGTTACTTAAAACAACCCAAGACATCTGGGATAAAAACAGCTTCTGAGAGCAAGCTGAAGAGAAATCAGGAGATGGGCTGTTCCATTCACCAGCTGATACCCACAAAATGTTTAACTGGTTCCATAAGCAAACAGATCAAACAACTTACGTATTTAGATCAGAGAAAGAATGTGAAGGAGTTCTATTGGAAAACACAAAGAAAACACTGGCCTTCTCCCCCCAAAAAATGAAGAACCCTACTTTCCAATCGTGCCTCGTGGCTTCCAGGTGGTGGCAGCAATGCTCTAAGGAGACATGCAATGGACAGAGTGACGTGAGGGATATGCTCCAGCCCATAATACTACATGCAGATGAAAATCTGAGCATTCTGAAAAATCACATTTAACCTCCCATGGAGGGACAAGTGTCTTTAACACTGCTTTTAAATAAATCAAAGAGACATCATATTTTGAATACTTGGTACAGGTAATATCACCAGTTAAGTGTAAATGGCCTGGGGACTGTGTAACATCTATAATGAAGAGACAAGCCTCCTCCTTCTTAAATCTCATTATTCTAGGCAGTTTGTACTTCTATTTACACATATTTTCACCCTTCCCAACCTCAGAAGAGCAGCACCTTCATAGAAGATACAATGGTTTACTGAATATATGCATTTTAGGAAAAAATGTTTTTCATGGCAAACACACTACTCAAGCACAAAGCACAAAGAGATCCTTTATTTGGAATGAAACTGTGCTTGGCCTGCAAGAGCACTCAATCCCTCCCATTAGTTCCAAACTCCTGCAGAAGGGAAAGGTATTTATTTCAGTGACAAGGAACGGCAGTGAAATGGATGCCAGTGTCATGACTGAACTGCTACAAGCTTACTCACTTACAATGAAACACACAAACAAACACAGGTAATCAGACATCTGGACACAAAATAACAGCTTGGGTCAGAGGAGGAATTTTGATTGCACTGAGATAGAAGCACAAGCTAGCCTTATCTCACCAGTGACCTGCTATTCTGAGTGACACCTATCTACAAGGTTACAATCCATTGTTCACTTCTTGAGCTTTCCAAAGAAAATCTATGTATGCTTTCTGTCATGCTACTCCTCACACACTGAAGAAGCTTCTCACACCACATCTCAATACTGCTTTGTTTGTAGAGAAAAATAAACATCCAATGCAGAGCTTTCAATATCAGCAAAGAATTTGGTCCTGTCATGTGAACAGCACTATGAAAGAAAGATGCTTTCATGAGTTAAAGCACATTTTAAGTTTACAGCAATAATGTAACTGCTTCAGAGCTTCAGGAGTGTGGTAATGTCAGATAATAATCAGGTCTGCCTTTAGCTTTAGGTTTCATTATAGGAATTAAGGTTGTTTGGAGTGGGTTTTTTATCCACATTGAATAGTGATGGACTTGCTTTCATTCAAGTCTTTAATACACTGCAAAATTAACACAGAAAGACCTACCAAACGGTTTTCATCAAATACTTCAAAAAGGAGTCTGTGTTTCTGAGGATTAACCTACAAAAAAGAAGTACAGTGATAATTAACATATGTACTGAATTCCAGCACTCATCTTCAGCAAAAGTGTGTTTATGCAGGAGGAAAGAAATACCATTTCCTTCCAGCATTTCTACTAGAACCAATAAGACATAACTAGTACTACTATCCCAAACCTTTTCTAAATAAACATTCACAGAATAAAGAAGGCAACACCAAGACTTGAAAATTTGACATTTGTCCCAGAGTTAACAAATGTATTTCTAAGGAAAGCAGTTTGTGAGCCTTTCTGAACATTAATTGTAGAGTTATTTCTGAATTAGGGAAGAGTTCTGAAGTGGGGAGAGTAGTGAGTAGTTTTTCCCAATGTGTAATATATCCAACGTGTAATAAGGCTATAAACAAAATTACTTACTCTAAATAAGAGTTCTTCATTCCATTTTGGGTTTAAGGACTATGTGCAAAGGAACAAAAAAAAAAAAAAAAGATAACATTAGCTATATTGATAATTCTGTACAAACGTACACAATTTTTGATGTACTACACATTTTATTCCATGTAAGAATCGACTTAAGAAAAAAGTACCTTTAACCTTGATTTTTCTGGTAAAAGTCAAAGGAGTCTTGTACTGTTTAATGCAGTGCAGAATGGAGACAATTTATGCAGGTGTTGTGAGCTATTGGCTATGCCATGGATGCAGAGAAGGTGCATGAGACACTTGAAAACAGTAAATTTAGAGTATGTCCCTTCAGTAATTATCACTGCCTTCCTCTCAGTTCAACACCCACATTACTTACATGCAAGCTCTTACCAAATGCCAAATCTCTAAGCAACATAAACTACACAGACCAGGCACAGATGGGCCAAACAAAGCATAACTCACTCAGCTAAGCTCATCTTTGGACTGTGATATTTAAAAAAATACTACAGATAGTTTAGCCACAAAGAGAGTTTAATGTAACAATTATCAACATGGAAGGAAAAATGCATGAGTGATCTCATAACATAAATCAGAGCCACTATCCAAGAACAACCTGGAAGAGTGCTTTCCCTCTCACATATACAGTTCCTCATTTTTAGTTAGCAGTACTGACATTTTCCTGCATGAATTCTAGAAAAACAAGTAGTATCATAGTATCAATTCAGGTGGTGCAATTTGATGTTTAAACAGAACAAACTGGGTTTGTGTTTTTAATATAAAAAGATGAAAAGTTGTACAAGAAAGATTCTAATATCATTAAAGACCTCAAAAATCAGAACAATCCAGTACCTCATTAATGACAGTTTTCAATCAATACTTACCTTATATTCCTTAGTTTTTCCTCTATCTTTCTATAAAATTTTGGAAGAGAAAATACCACAATAATGCCATAAACAGAGAAACTGAGCAGATCACTGAACACTCCTTTCCACAGGTCCATTCATTCAAAGACATGAATTCTCATATTTCCTACAGCTTTAACTTTTCCTCTGGAGTCTGTTTTTTAAAAAAAACCCAACACAATACCAGAAACCCCAAACAAACCCCACCACACCCACAGAGATAAGATGACTAACCTTTCTAATAGTTTTTGTCTGAACACTGGTAAGGGCTCCATTCACTGGATCATACAATGTCACTTTCACATATGGGTCACTGGTGGGGAAAAAACCAAACAAGTAGTATGCTGCTCTATGACCTTCTTGGTCACCATTATCAGCAGTCAAGTTTTGAAAGGCTTAAATTAATAGCAGTTATGTAACCAGGGGGTTACAATTACTTTTATAAATACCACAGACATTTGTAATTACAATCCTTTCCTGCACAGTTTTAGAGATAAAACTAATACAAACACTAGTAGTGATAATGATCATATTAGCTATGCCATTCTGTGTACCAGTACAATTTGACTCTGTTTTCTTTCACAGTTATTTCAGGAGAACAGATTCAAGAAATCATCTCACATTTCAAGAAGACAAGCATGAAAAAAATCAGTTGTGACTGAAAAATCTTGAAGTATTAAGTATCAACACTTTAGAACACCTGGAATTTGAGGTACTTCCTCAAACATGCAACAATCTTACTAAATGTTCTATCATTTTGACAGAATTTGAGTTTAACCTGAATTTTTCTGATAATGAAAATGTCAATATTGCTGCTTAAAATGTCCTACTGCCTTTTCCTTTCCTGTGGTACTAAACCCAGCATATTATACGAATATCTACTTTTCATGAACAATCAAAAAACTCAATTGCTCAGAGTAGTAACAAAAGGTGACCTAAGACTGTCTGCCATACAGTAAAAGAGCATATGGTTTTCACATATTTTAGTTATGATGAGAAAAGCTGATCTATTTTTGCTGGAAGCAAAAAAAATTAATTGTACATGAACAAAAATTTAAGGGAGACTGTCTAGCTTTAGGGAAAATACAAATTTCACAAGATAATTTTTTCTATTGCTAAACTGATGTCACACACAGCAATTTTGTGCTGAAATAACAACATTCCTGTACATATGCCAAAGCAGCTGACAGCAGAACTTGTATTAACCCATCAATACTTTTCTAGACCTTTTATACAAAGGCCAGAAGCAAAAGTAGCTTTAGCACAAAATTCATTCTGCCACTTGTCAATTCTACACGATCCTAAAACCATTTCAATTACCAACACACGTCTGATCATTCCTTTGCTAAATTTTAAGCCAGTGCACATAATTTGAGCTGAGCCAGTCTTATAGCCACCAGTGTTTTGTACTGTGGTCATTCCAAGTTTTCAAGCACAGATGAGAACTCTGACTACAACTTAACTCTAGTTATTTTAACTGTAGTTATTTTAGCTGCAGCCTACCTGAAGTGAAACACAGACATGGATCTATCCTCCATGGCAGAGCTACTTTATCATGCAGAGAATAAAACATTCCTCTACTTTGTTTTGCCAAGACTTAAGATCTGTCCAAGTCACTCTTGGACATGAAAGCAGATACCTTCATGTTTATATAGTCTTTAATAGTTTTATCAAGTTGCCAGTTGAAGGAGTTAGAATTCTTTTTTTTCAAGAGGCACAGAAGACTTTACTGAGAACTAAAGAGCTATAGAAGGAAAATAAAGAAGCAGCTGTCCCTTAATACATTAACAACATATTCTTACCTGGCTCCTAAGATATCCTTCTTGGCCAGGCCAATTCCAGCTATAACCTTCACCCGGACAATTCTTGTGTTCTCCTTAAAAACAAAGTAACAAAGTCAAGATACATTCAGATTTCTTTTTCAGGTCTATTTTCAATTAATAAAGCTAAAAGAAATGATGGGCATAATTTTGAATTCACACTGAAAACTACAGACTGAATGATGCAGTTACTTTGTCTGACAGAAATAGCTCTATCAGTAACACTCAGACAAATCTGCATGGACCACAAAAGTTTTCACCTAATGGTATCTTGGCATGCATCAGAGGGAGGGAAATAGACTCTGACAACATTTATTTCCTGGGAAGAAGGAAAAGGATATCAAATTTATCAAAATGGATTAATAAAGCAGTAAAACTCTTGGAAAGAAATGTAAGAACAAAAAATCTTGCATCTATTTTTAGTAAACAGCACAGAGAGGTCATACTTAAAATATCAGGATTACTGATATGACCTGCCAGCAAGGTATGAGTTTTTTAAGAAACAAAAAAAAAAATTAATTACACATTATACAAATTAGCTTCACAGGAGTGACATAAGTAATTGCACTTCTTCTGTTAATTAATACAGCTGCACAGTCCTACATGGCTCATCTGATAACGAACTGAATTCAAGAGGGGCAAAAAAAAATTCCCAACAGCTGTGACTGTATCAGAGAAGGAAGACAAATGATTATTGTTTCTCTGGAAAGCAAAAAGATTTCCAGATGAAGGGCTGTTTGTAGGAGATGGTGAGCCAGAGACACTTGTGAGGAAAGCTGATCCAATCTAGGTTAAGGAATTAAACAGATACAAGAGCAATGGTGAAGCAGCAGATGCTCCCCCCGGGGCTTTCCTGAATTCCACATACTATTGGAAGTGCTTTCTACAGGAGACTCCTAGCAAGCACTAGGAATGCTTGATCATTGGTCTTCTATATAACCACAGGGCTAGACTCCCTAACCAACCCCAACTGGAATGGTTCTTAAAGCTAATGGAGAGAACTGCATCCTAATAGGCAGGAACTACTGGCTAAAAATATAAAACTGAGAACAGACCACTAAATAAAAAGAAAATAATAAAAATGTATGCAAGTTTCTCCCACTCTCTACAGTTAGAGGTGATTGCCTGGGAACTGAGATGAGCATCTACAATGTCCACCCACTGACAAAACAAGTCAGTTCCAGCCAAGTCACAAGTCTGTCTTCAGCCTTCACCTCAAAGGAAATTGTCTCCTACTAGAAACTCTAAGAGTTCAAAAAAGGAAGACCAACAGACAACCCCTCCCAGCACTGACCACTTGAAAGTGGCCTAAGCTTCCAAAATCCTTAGTCATGACCAGGTTTTTAAGGTACATAACATTATCATGTGTTTTATGACAACAACAGACCTGACCAGATTTAAGAAAACATAACTAAAAAACTATGTTGGCATCAAATTAAGAAGAGCTATTTCTTAACATTTTTTTATATAACAAATATCCTAACATGCCCACCCATCTTACATTCTAAAAAAATGTCCAATTTATCTTCTACCAATTCCTTGGCTTCAGTGACATTCAACATGAGTGTGTTTCTGCGATGATTCAAGAGTCCCATGCCCATTTCCCCTCTCCCTGAGCACCTCTGCACTGACCCCCCTTCCAACAGGAGGATGGTCCTCAGTCACAGCCCATGGGACCCACCTGACAGAAGTCAGCTTGACAAACAACCCCACCTCTTCCTTCTCAGAAAAACACTGAGAGCCAAGGCTGATGTGGGACACACAGCCCTAAAAGACAAATAGGTTTTCTTGTCTCTGCATGCACTTGCTTAGACCACGAGATTTGCTCCATTATTCAAGCATGAGAAAAGCAAAGACAATTAGATGCTTTTGGGCACAGGCATCCCAGAGTCAGGCATAATACTACATCAATGTAGTTCACACAGGGGAGATCCCAGAATAGGATCCATGCTCCTGAGATTTTAAAGTTGGCTTAATCACATGGTTTGTTTACTTGTATCATAATAGAGATATGAAAGCTATTTTACAGAAAAACAAATTGCTTTGCACATAGCCTCAGGAAATTAGAAGCCACAAACCCAATGTTGGCATGCTGAAGGTTCATTTAAACACGCTTTGCTGAAGGAAAGGTTATTTATTTGGGGTCAGTGCCAAACTAGGACAGCTACAGCATTTTAGTTAGCCGAGCAGAACAACCAACCAAACCACCATGAAGGTATGAAAAGGTATGCCCCTTAGAAATACCTTTCTAAATTAACAGAAACAGTTTTAAAAATTCCTGAATTGTTCACAACAATCTTCCCAAAAGATCTCCATTTTCACTTTCACTTTTTCAACTAACCACTCTCACTGCCAAAAGCCACCCCACCCCTTTTTGTTTTTTTTTAAGCTGATATGTGACACTCAAGGGTCCATTTCTTCCTTTCCCAAGCTATGGCAACTAGAAACTCCAGGAAAAGAACCCACGCTAACATGCAAGGGCAATATGTAATCACAACATACAAAGTTCCCTATTCTCTGGTCAGGCCAGTGTGCCACGAACATCAGGGGAAATTCAGACAGCTTGATCCAAACACAGGCAGAAGGGCCTGACACTGGAAGGGGCCACGATGCCGTGACCCTGCCCATCCTGAAGAGGCAGAGCTGCCCACAGGACACCGGGCAGCGCTGCGACCTCTCCTCCTCACCCACTGATGGCAGAATTACTGAGCCACTGCTGCCACAGCTCAAAAAAGCTGCCACAAACACACTGATCCCACAAAGCAGTGAACAGCCAAAAAGCTCCAGGACCTTTTGAAGCTCATCTAATGCAGACAAAAATTAGGCCATGCAAGCTCTGCGCAGAGACAAAGCATTGGATACTTGATTCTGACACCCACCAGGAACAGATTCAAAATCAAAATTTCATGGTTTGAAAGGCAATTTTTGAACCTCATCCTCTTCATTCACCTTTGCTCAGGAGATCCTTATTTGCCTCCTTCATAGCCACATACACTAAACTGTGGATCAGCAACTCCTGCAGATCCACAGGCGGCAGCTGCAAGAGGAGTGATTTTGTAGTCCAGAAAATACACAGGCAGCAGCCTGTACCTTTTACTCCTCCATATTCACTACAGACACTCTCAGGCTTGCCTTGCTACTCTTTTACAGCACTGCCATGCTTCAAGTGGTTCTGGTGGCAGAGGAGGGGACACCTAGCCAGTAAACAGGAACACACCAGCAATGCCTAGCACCACTGCAGTTTATCTAAGACACTGCTATCTCAGCCCAATTTATCTCCTCAAGAGTCTCTCCCTGGATATAAACATCTACCCAACCTTCTGCAGTCCTGACATTAACCTGAATGAATCTGAATTTATTCTGTCTGTACAGCTTAAAGAAACTGAGCATCCTCTGCTGCTTTGCACACAGGGGGAGTTGTCCAGGTTTAGTGCCCAGCTGCTCTGTACCACAGACAAGCACACAACAGCCCATCAAAGGCAGCAGCTCTGGGCACAGGCTTGCACAGGGATTGTTTGTACAGATGGAACAAGGACGTTCAGCTTCTTTTGACAGCTTCTGACTGCCAGCCATTCCAGAGGCTGGAGGCAAAAAAACAAAAAGAATACAATAATGTCAAAACTGAACTGTTAAGCTGTTCCCTCTGAGAATGCAACACAACACGAATCAGGTAAACACAGTGAATGGAAATAGAAGAAATATTGTTAAAATTACTAATTCTGTCAGGGAGTGCCTGCACACAAGTCTGTATCAGTTAGGTTGCTCCAAACAAATTCAGGCTTAAGTTGTTTTTAGGGTTTATATAACATTTCAAAACTAAGGGGTAGGGGAATAAGGTTAAGACATATTACAGAGACTAAACTATTCAAACGTCTTGGTCTGATTAAGTGAGACAAAACATCCTTTTCCGAGCTGAGTCAACAAGATAGTTATCTTATTATCAACTTCCAGGTTTTAGCATTACTTTATTGTTAGTCATATTAGTATATTCTAAAGTACATGTTCAAGATGCTAGTCAAAATAGCTGGAACTACTAAACAACACCACTTTCACCATCTCTAACAATCTATTTACTAGCAGATACTGTGTAACAAGGGATGAAATAGGTTTCTGAGCCAGTATGTTGACAATCAGTAACTTAAAGATTTAAAGGCAATGCTTTCTAGCTTGTGATTCTTTGAACAAATAATAAAACAGAAATCCTTTTTATTTATGCCTTAAAATAGTTGTAAAATGTGGTCTCAGAGTAGCAAAGCAAGTGTCAAACTAACAAAGTGGCATTTGCAGAAGAAGACAGTTTCATTCCACAAAAGTCACTAAGAAACTACCTATGTTCAATGAATATACATTAAGATGAGACATTCTTGAACTATTCATTTTGGACACAAAAACAGTGCTTGGACAGAAATTTAATCCTTATAAGCAGTTTAAAACTTGTTCACAACCTTGAGACTGGAATGGTCTTGCCTGGCTTACAGTCATTGCAGCCAATAATTACAAAGGACAGGCATTAAACTGTTCATTCTCACTCCCATCCTTTCCAAATTCACATGGTAGGAAAATAACACCAAAGACAACTGGGAGAATGAATCCTACCTTAGTGATAGAAGTCCAAGAAAGAGCAGAGGACAGAAGAAAAATACAAGCAGGAAGAAAGGGTAAGAAAAAAGGCACAGATCAAGAAATGGTGACATCTTGATGACTATAGCCAAAGCCAGGATGGTTAACTTAAAGTAAAACATAAAATGGTAGCATCTGCTGGACTACTAGATAGCTTTTTTTTGAGGAAGCCAATATACAAATGACTGAGTAGTCTAACAGAGAACACTTGGTAGTAAACAATTCCTCCAGGCAATAACATCCTGTTATTCTTTTGTTCCTGTTAGATAGGTCAAGAATCAACTACCACTGAGAAGCCAAGATAAGAGCACCAAAGCTTATTCCAACAATAAAACAGTACAGCAGCATCAGCTTTAAAGATTCTGGCAATATCAGGAACTATACATTAAAGCTTTCTGAAGATTCACATCATGTCTGCATACAGTACTCACTTCAAAGAAAGCATTTCCCAAAGAATGGGGAGCCTTAGGTGGAAAAAAGTACTTCCTGCAATAATCAGACCTCTCAAGAGAGGCAGGTGACATTAGGTGACATCCAAATGATAGCAAGTCCTTTTAGGCACTGAAACTTCATTTCACCAGGAGATGGAAAATGGGAAGGAGACTTTCCCATTTGACCATTGCTTCACAACCCAGAGAACACTCTATAGTGACCAACAGAACAACCATTTTCTAAGAAATTATTTCAAAACAAAGTTTTAGATTCCCAAAGATTCCTATTACAAAACTACATTAATTGATATTTTAAACATAATGAAAGTCATTAACTTCCTCCCCTTCCTAGTAACTCACTAGAAAAATGTAATTGTATCATGTGAGCATTTTGTGCACATAAATACAAAAGTCTCATCCATCAAGAAATGCTGGCTCTTACTACAGATTGTATTTAACAGCTGCATTTGACTACAAATTAAGGAAGAGATTCAAGACCACAGAAGCCCACTAATGGAGTTACCAATTTGCCAACAAAATTTTAAAAATCCAAAGCCCCTCAAGCAATCACCAAACAATTTTTCACTATGTGCAACCCAGTATCCATAACAGTCCCACTCAGTGTTTCTTAGTTCTGTGTAAAGGAAAGGCTTTAAAAAAACAACACAAAACAAACAGAGGGACATAAAATAGCTTCTGGAAACCACCAGACCTACACAAATTACACTGCTGTTCAAAAAAAACGCAAGCAAATTCCAAACAAAATCAGGAAACCTCTCAAGACTACAGGCCAGCAAGCTTCACTATTTCTACAAGAGTCTCAACCAATCCAGATATGTGGGATTCTAGGCATGCCTTGCAATGGTAAAGTCCTTCACAGCCTAGAAAAAATTGAGAGCCTTTCTAAAGCCCAGAGACATGAATTTTTCTGTCTGAGTGCCTGTATATGAACAGTCACATATAGCAAACACCTCGTACAGAGGCACTGGGGAGACCACAGGCTTTGAACAGGAACTGAAGCACTGGGCTGCTCCAGCTCAGGCACAAAGGAGCCAAACAACACTACTGGCTTTGTCAGAGGCAATCCAAAAGATTAGTCCATGCCAGTCTCTGAAGTCATGTCTGAAATGTTTCTACTCATCAGCATCACCTTCAAAAGAGAGCACTACGGGAAGAGTTGTGGGGCAAGGTGTGCAGAAGCTGAGAAGACAAACCATGTATCTAGACATTCAGTTCACCAGCTACAACCTAAATAACCATAAACAACCTACTCCAGCAGCAGAGCCTAAAGGAACATAATAATATATCTAAAGCTTTCCAGAATGAAATACCATATGCCTTTGAGAAATCTTAGGCAACCTGCACTAAAAAAGAATGCTTGTTCTACATAGGACAGTTCTCAAGGGAATGAGCAAGCTGAAATGGCAAATGCTTGCTTGTAGGAAGTGTATTTTTGCCTGTGAGGAGTTCCCATTTCTAGTTTCATCCCTGAAAGCAACCCCACATAATAGATACAAAAGATCTAAAACCCTATCTGATTTAGAATGTTATCTGGGCAACACAAAAAGAGCTAAACAAAATAAGAAGTCTTTAATTCAGGCTGGGAGTGTAGGAACTCTGACACACAGACATCCGTACATTAATCTAGGAAAGACATGTACATAGACACTCAGTGGTTTACTGAATGCCATTCCAAAGCCCTACAGTGCAAGTAGGTATTATAATAGAAAACAGAAATAATACTGGACAACTGTCTAAAAATTATATTTTTAACATAGCAAACCACTGAAAAAAATTAATTCCTTCTGTAACCAAAGAAATAACAGTGCATTAGCTAAGATATCAACAATTCTTCCTTCAGTCTTTGAAAGAGCATTCCACAATGACTGTTAGAAAATACTGTATTTAGTACTGCAGTCAATTGTCACAAAAAATAAAGTAAATGGAAGCGACAATGCTTGATTAGGAAATGCTTGATCAAAGTGATTCATCTCCAGAAATCCAAATCTTAACAACTTGAAAGTTTTGTATGAGAAAGCCGCTCTCCCAAAACCCTGCTGTGACCAAGAGCAGCAGTGTCCGTGTGCTCCTGCGGGTGCGCAGGGAGGATGGAGCCCAGCGGGGCAGCAGCGGGCAGGGCTCGCAGGGAACGCTCCCGCTCCCCGCCGGTGGCTCCGAGGAACCCGCAGCAAAGAGCGCTGGGAGAGCAGCCCGACCTGCTGCGAAGAAGGAAGTACATTTTATCACATTCCTTTCCCCTTTAAAAAAAGTTATCAGGATGATAAAAAGCAACATGTTGTTCTTATTTCCATACCGTTTGAGATCTACTTTTCTACTGCCAAGACCTTGCTCTGAATACAGAACTATTGTTTTTTCCACACTGGCCTTACCAGTGCTCATTATTTCAATATTCAACTAAGCCATAAGTCCTGTGCGTGACAGGATAGTTTTACAGAAGAAAAACTGAGCCAGAGAAATTAAGGACAACTGCACCTGACAGATTCAGGCACTGCAACTCAGATACCTACACACAGCATATACACAAACCCACTGTATACACAATAACCTCAATTACACATTCTTTTTAATCCCAGCTCCTTTTTGTGTCAGCAACATCATATTAGCAATCCTTTATTGAGTCCAAGTGATTAATACACCAATAACAAAGAAATCTGTCATAAATGCCAAACTTGAGTTGTGATGTAATCCACACTAATACATTCAACTGCCTCAATAACTACACCAACTTCTCCTCACCTGCCTTCCTGAATAGCAATTTATTTATAATTATTATATTTACCATAGGATCATATCCAAAAGCTCCAACAAGAGGTTTTGCAGATAACATTGCTTTCTTTCATTAGACAATTCTGATTTACACCCAAAGCAAATCCATCTTGCAGAACAGGCCCCAGAGCAGCCCTGGGAAAGCAGCAGTGTGCAGACAAACTATGACAAGACTGCAAAACAATGTGGGGGGACAACAGAAAAGTCCTTGATGATACTTTCAATATGAATTGGGTTTCTGACCATGTTTTTCTTGTGCTTCTGTGTACACAACCTTCCAGATTTAAACTCTGTGAAGACAGAAAAAGACCATCCAAGGAGGGAGAACTCTACTTTCCATTCTTGTATCCTAGGCAAGAGCAGCAAGCAGAGCAGTTTTCTTGTAACCCTAAGATCATTTGTTTTGTCATTTGTGCATGTAGAATCTCACATGCAAACTATGGAGATAACTGAGCAAGTTTTTTGCACACAAATCAGTATGTACTCACTGAATATTAAAGTCTGACTTTTCACATGTCACTTGAAAAAGTTCAGCTAAGCTTTTGAATTACAGAAAAAGTTAGATCTAGTGGATTTTCTACATGCTTTTTCCCCTTTTCCCCAGTTCCAAAGGAATATATTTATGCTCAAAAAGATTGAGGAAAGATCAGAATTGTTAATTTTTAGGCAGATTTCAAAATATTTTCACCATAGCAATGGAGGCTACAAAGCAGCTAAACTGAACAAAGCTTAACAATGTTAAAATAGAGAGCCTAAGGCATGGAATCTTTTAGTACAGCTACATAGCCTCAGAAAGTTACTAGCAAATGAAAACAGGATCTTGCAATAGGAAGTGTTATGCAACCCTTGCAGTATGGAGTGCTAATTTTGTATTAGAAATCCTATGTAATTCAAATATGAAGAAAAAAAGTCATTCAATAGCTTTTTAGTTACTTCTCCATAAATAAAGCACAACTTGAGAGAGAGAGTTATGCTAACAAGAAAAGGAACAGTGTTTTAGAGCTTAAACAAACTGAATTCCTATTATGGATGCAACAAGTACGCACTGACACAGAGCTCATCACTGCCTGAACACAAAAAAGAGCTGATCAAAGACAATCTTGGTAAAATATCCTGTTGGCTCAAAGACAACATTACTGACATTTCACACAGGTCACCAAACAGCTTTCAGAGATACTGCTTTCAGCCTTCCTGTATCTGCAATTAAAAAAAAACAAAACAAAACAAAACCTGACTTTCCTTCTTCTCGATAAAGTTAACTGTTCCACAATGTTCCACCCCACGCACAAGCCTCGGTTAAACGCAGCATCCACCCCCAGCTGGCTGCCGCTTACACCCAGCAGCAGGTACACCAGCCCCAGCCACCCTCCAAAAGATCCACGTGCTCAGGAACTACGGCCCGAGGCCAGAGGCCACCGCAGGAGTCACTTTCGGTCACCCAGGGGCTGACTGCAGAGAACACTGACACGCAGACAGGTTTTCACACTGCCGCTGATGGCAACGCCGGGGTGAGCCCCATCGCTCGGGCACCGCTCTACCTTTTGTCCCGCTCTAATCCGCGCACCGCTCCTGTCGCACTGCCCGCGACAAAGCCCGGAACAAAGACGCGATTCTTCGGTACCGGGAAGAGCGCGGGGGGAGAAGAAATCCCGCTCCTCTCCGGCACGAGGAAGTTGCGAGCGCACGCGGATCCCTCCGTCCATAGAGGAGGCTCCACAGCTTCCAGTGGGAGAAGACAGGAATGCCGGCGCTAGACGCCACGGCAGCCGCCACCTCACGGCGGGCCGGGGCGCGGGGCAGCCGGCACCGGGGCGCCGATCCCGCCGGAGCCCCCCTCACCGCCTCACCCCGCTCCCCCGCCCCGCTCCACGCCGCAGCAGGTCCGCGGGGAATACCCGCCCCCCGCAGGGGGTTCAGCCCCGCGGGGAAGCCGCCGCCCGGCTCCGCGGAAAGGGCAGCGGGGGGCGCGGGGGGCGGCCCGGGGCCTCGCTCACCTCCTCGCCCGGCAGCCCGAGCACCTCCGCAGGAGACGCCGCCATGGCCGCACGGCGCGCGCCCCCCGCCGCCGTGTTGCCTACGCCCCGCCCCGGGCCACGCCCCGGGCCCGCCCCGAGCTCCGCCCCTCTCCTCTCCCCGCTGTCTGATTGGCGCGCGGAGCTTCGGCCCCGCCCACCCCGGTGCCGGCGGCGCCTCTGGATTGGCTCCCGCTCCGCGCCCCGCCTGGAGACACGCGCCGCGCGGGCAGCCTGAGGGGGCGCGCGGCCGCCGCCCTCAGCCCCGCCGCCCCTCAGGGCGCCGCGGGAGCCGCGCCGTGCTCCGCCCTGCCCTGCTCGGCAGCCCTACCCAGGGCCGCCGCGGGATAACGCCGCCTTTCCAAAATTTTTCCTAGTGGTTTACGCTGTCTTGTAACAGAATCACAGAATCCATTATGTCGAGAAAGACCCCTAAGATCATCGCGTACAACCTGCGACCGAACGCCATCGTGTCAGCTGGACCATGGCACCAAGTGACCAGTCTTGTCTTAACACCTGCAGGGACGGTGACTCTACCAACCTCCCTGCGCAGTATCTAATCACCCTTTTTATGAAGAAATTCTTCCAAATGTCTAACCTAAACCTCTCCTGCTGCAGCTTGAGATTATTTTTGCACCTCTGAGAGTCAGGCCTAAGCTATGGAGCGCTTGCCTAACCCCTCGTACTCAGGGAACCTGAAATTTCAAAAATTTAGGGAACACTGAGAGGAAAAAAGGACTTTCCCCGCCAGGATGTGGCAGTGCTGCCTTCCAGGGTGCTCTGAGGAGGAAGGAAGTCCCAGCTGTGCGAGGAGATGACCTGACATCACATCCAAACGAGGAGAATGCCAGAGGACAGAAAAAAATAAACTGTGAAAGCCATGTCTGAAATCAAAACAACGATGTTGTCAAGACTTTTCTCGAGAAAATAATCTGCTTGCCCCCTATGCTCCATGCAAGGCTGTGAATCAATCCCTCAGGAATGCCTCCCTGACCATCCACCTTTCCAGCAGGCAGAGGACAACAGCAAGAGCTGTGCTAAGAAAGCTGTAAACAGAGTGGTTTAGTCTGAGCTTTGTAACCGTAAGCCTTTCTACAAGCCTAGGCCAAACTCCTCCAGTCACTGCACAGTCTGGGAGTGCAGAGAACATACCTCCCTTTTAGGATGAACCTGTTGAAAATCACTGGTCACTCACAACAAACAAATGTAGCAGCACCTGTACTGACAAGGAACCGGGGTCTTTTGTCACCTTTCAGCTGATCCAGCCTCGCCCTGGGTGACCTATTTCTGCCATCATCATCTGATGAGAAATTCTTCCCTTTCCAAAACAAACACAGATCCAGGCTCAGCTCTTTGGACTGTGCCCCAAGCTGACACAGAACACACAGGTAACACCTCCTCACAAGGACTCGGGCAAACCTGTGCCCATCAGCACACACACACACACACTCATGTTCTCCCTCCAGAGGCTAACCAGATGCTCCAAGGAAATGCAGTCCCAGTATCAACATCAGTTTGTGCATGTTCCAAAATCAGTGTAGGGTATAAACTATGAAAATTCAGCTGAGTGTCTCACAAACAGATGAAGTGTCATTTGGGCAAGTGGCTTCATATGAATTGGTAGATTTACCTGGGGAAACAATGTCTAAGACCAACAAAGACAGTTTGGAAAATAAGATCTGGAAAAGTTTTCGGGTATTTCAAAATAAACAGCCCTCTTCTGTTTCTGAATAGACCCTCTGGACACCCAAAGTTTCCAATTCCTTTGGCTCAGCTTTGCCTACATCAGTCTCCCAGCACAAGTTTAGAGGTGTATCCAAATTGAAGTTTCTAGGTAACAGCCAAGGAAGGAAAATCTGCTTAAGTTGCAACAGGCATGACTTCCAGGCCCAGTTTTTTCTGGGATTGAGTATAACGATGATTAGTAAATTGTTGTTACAGCTTGCTAGAAAAAGCATGTGGGTTTGTGGCTGTCAAACATGAACACTGGCTTTTACAGTGCTGTCTCATACTCTAGAGTGTACAAACCAAGTCAAAGAAAAAGCATCAGAACCCCAAAAGCTCACAGCTGAGGTTTTTTGGTTTTTTGGGTTTTTTCTTCATTTTTGTAGTCTATGAAAAGATACTCTTTTATTTTTCCCTATAAATATCTTACTACACATTACTGTCACTAGCCAGAGCTCTGCCTGCCTTTCTGCAGTCTCAGTCTCAGCTTTTCTGTACAGTAAAGACCATAAGAAGAAGCATCCCAAAGTCCTGTTTAATAAAGGTTTTATTGTGAATATTTTATTTTATTAGCGCATTCCTTATTGGGCTTTTCTGTAGGACATCAAAACTCAAACATTAAATTTTAAGTAATGTGTCATTTCAATAACTTTGGAATTTAAAATTATGCCCTTTAGAAATTTACAACAGGACAGTAACATACTCATTTTGTTATATTATGTTTTTTAAGTAGCAGAGTAGCACAGCATTGACTCATTTTTTGTGTGGAAAGGCCACTGACTGAGAACAGGAGTTAGTTATTCAATGCCCAAATCCATAAGCAGATGACCTGCTGTGAACAGGTCTGCAGCACAGAACTTGTGTTTCTGGGTTTGATACCCGGAGGCATCCATACATTAAGGTAAGGTCTGAGTGCATTTTCAGTGGGATCAGTAGTTATCTCCAATATTCCAGCAAGATATCTATCACTTCACCCAAATTATTATTTTTCTTAAAAATGGGGAAACATAAACCAGTATATGTTTTTTAACAAACATTCAGTTCTTATGTTAGATATATATCTCCAGCATTTAATATTTTATGGTGTTATGCTGTTACAAAATATTAGTGGAAGGGAGCTCTTCTGAAAGCCAACAATTGATTTTCAGTTGCAGAGAATAACCTGAAGTTGGATCATATAAGTGCAATGGAACATTTTATATATCCATACCATTAAAAATATGTTAATATTTTATTTCATTAGTCCATCCCAATAGTGAGTTCTTATCTGGTAACAAATTTGACTTCTCTTGCAATCTAAATTAACTTTCAGTCCCATGAAAGATCAAAAATTTACAAAGTTTTAAAAAAATTCCATCTCTAAGCTGAAGGCATTCATCCTGATAGATCCAATTTGTGGTTTGAATTTTATATACATTTATGATAATATGGTTTGTGTCTTTATCATAAATGCTTTTCCTAGGCCAAAGAGAATCTGTACACCATAATACTGAATTACTTTGAAAAAACCCAACAAAGCAGTGTTTGCTTTTAAAGGAGGAAATTATGTGGATAAAGGACATTTGTTGCAGAATTCCAAAGGATTATCACAATAGCCTTTCATTTAAGAATATATGTTACCTATAGTGATGGTTAAGTGATAAAAGCTAGGACATCAAGTAACACCAAAGTATGTTTTAACTTATTAAGTGTAGGATACACTTTTGCTACAGAGGATTTTAAATCAAACTGGATACATCATCTTTGCTGGTCTTCCTTTAAACTAAAGGAATAGAAGTAATTTTAACTGCAACTAAACAAAACAAAACAATAAAAAACCCAACAAACAAACAAACAAAAAGAAAAAACAACAAACCACCCCCCCAAAAAGCAAACAAAAAATCCAACAACAACAAAAAACCAAATCAAAACAAAAAACCAGATGCAAATGGCAGAAACAGATTTTTGTCCTATTGTCTTTTGTTCTACTGAGTCATACAATAGAAAATGTTATGAACCACTCACAACGTGACAGTGACAGGTAAATGGAAAACTGTGTACAACAGGGAATTAATAGAAAAATTATATTGCTCATGAGTCATTGCTATGACTAAGAGAAGTAAACACCTATTGGCATCCTAATAATCTCAATTTCTTTACTATTAAGGCAATGTCTCAGAAAAGAGACTAAAGCAGAGATGTAGTTAAGAGCACAAGACTTAACACTCTTGTTGGCTTTACTGTTAAATGCAGGCTAGATCCTGGCAATTAATACTGATTTCAAACACCATGACAACGAGATGCAAAACTGATCCAAACATGAAGGCTTGTATTTTGTAAGCATGGACTTCAGTCTGGTAGTCACTCCAGGCTGGCAGCTGTTTCTGCATTGCATTGTAACTGGGCTGATTTTGGCTCATTTGCAGGTTTTCATCAGCCCCTTCCTGCTCCTTTTCACTCTCAGTTCTCCGAAGTCACAGGTTCTGTTTTCCTCAGCTTTTCCTCTTTCCCTTCAAAGCAAACATATCCTTGTTTGCATACATGTGCTTTCTGCGTTGCCTGAAGCCAAGGCACTGCCTCCAGCAGCCTCAAGCCCTAGAGCTCTACTTGCTCCTGCAGGATGACAGCGAGGTGTGACCATCACCCACGGACACACCAGATGTCAACCAGAAATTCTCTGCTCAAGTAGCTCCTTTCCAAGGCAACCAGCAGACAAAATTTAACACTGCTCTCCAAGCGTGGGCCTGTGTTCCCCAGGCACCAACACCTGCTCTGGGCCAGCTCCCTTCTTCCCTCCTCCCAGGAAAGATGCTGAGCTCTCCAGCTCTCACAGGGTAGAAGAGAAAGATATAGAAAATGTTTTTCCTAATTTTTGTGACTTGTATAACAGTTTACAAGCAATTTCTTTTGGAAATATCTCTGTCTTGATGAGCAAACCTGCATAGTAGGAAGAGCAACTATAGTGGAGGTGGAATATCATACTCATTTTGTGCATATGCATTTGAATGAAATGGTAAACACTTATCTGAATCACCACCACTCAGATGTCATCTTTTTCTCTCTATTTTCAGCTTGAGGGGGAGGAGACCTGCCAGAACAGAAACCTTGAAGTGATGAGCTCCAGTCAACTGCTCCCAGATTAATTATCCACCAGTGATCCCATGTTTAACACACTACTTATGGATATTTTTGCTAACAGCTCAACTCATCACAATGTTAGAAAAGTAAGAACTTTCCAGGGATTACATATTTGGGCTTTTCTTCTTTAAATACCTTGAGAGTATCCTTCTCCATATGTGTATGAAGTAGTATGTGCTATATCCTCTTTGCCAATGCCTAAAACATTGCTAAGACCAGGAGAAGCTGAAGTGTTCTGATATGATGTGTGACTGAGCATCACTAATGCACTCCCATCTTCCCACATCTCAGTTTCACACAAGATACTCCTTATAGTGTTTCTCTCTCATTTCATTAGGAAAATGGGGATAGTAAATAATTGCTGTTATTAGTTAGTTTGAATTACTTCTGAGGTGTTTTTAATGTTCAAATACTTTTGAGTACACAGATTTTCAATGTGTTATCCTTGGTCCACTGATTGACTTCCAATGATCTTGAAAGTTTTGTCTCTGGGAATTAATTACTGATAATACCAAACTACACTTAATAGCACACCATCCAAGAAATGTCCACATATCTTCAGGTCTGGCTGGCATAGAAAGTAATCCCACAAGAAGGTACTTCTAAAAACCAGGTTGATTGACAAGAATGTAGGGCTTTGTGCATGCTGTAATGATATTTATTAATGATTAGAGTATTACCTCTGCCAAAAGCAAAGGGAAATGCAAATATCCTTCTATTATTATACAGCTACTGTTTTTGATAAAAAGCTAACCTCAGATAATTCCTAAAGCACTGAAGTAAAGTTATGTGCAGCATAACAGGTCTCCAGGATTTCCTTATTAGTAAGCACTGAGATATGCTATTTTGCTTTTTCGGAGACAGCCATTTTAGGCCCCTGGGTTAGTTTTGCTGTCCACAATTAATCCTTGTCAGAGCAGATTTTAGTTATGCTTTTGGTGCAAGAACCTTTGAGCAGGGCCTCTTAGACACAGGCACTTCATCATCATTCTCATCTATACATATGTAGCAGGAAAAATGGTTTTAATTTTTCAAAGCAATTTGAAATAGAATCAAGGATAATTTTTTTTCCAGTCAGAATTAATCACTGCTTATACACAGCTTTTTAAACAACACATTTCAAAATGCCTCTTCTTGTCTCAGAGCAAGGAGGATTTGGGCATGATCCCTCTGGGAAATGATTATCATAGCCCTTGGAACAAGTGTCCTTTTGAAGTACTGATACAGAGCAGGCAAATAGAACACCCAAGGGTATTCTTGATAGGGAAAGGAGATGACCAAGTCCTTATCAGTTAATTTATAATGTAGGATAAGTTACAGTGCTGTGTTTTCCCATCCATAATAGAAACAAAAGAAGAGTATTTGCAAAAAGACAGCCCAATAGCTCTCTAAAGTAAGTATGTTGAGAAGTACTGATTGGAAGCCATAGGTAGGTTGGCTACCTGAGGAGGGCTGCAGGGACAGCTTCCCTTGATTCCCACTAGCTACCTCCTCCACAGTGCTTCAAAAACCTGAAGCTACAGATGGACTCAGCTCCAGCAGCAGTCAGGTAAATGCCCTGTTCTGTTTAGTCATCACAAAAATCCACTACCAACAAGTTAATAAGTGAACACAAGGCTATCAACCCCTGAAGAAATAAAAATGTATTTTCAGCTTCTTCCTACCTTCACCACATATGAAGGCTTTAAAAGCACATTTAGCTTATTTGGTATAATATATATATAATTTAAAAATAGTTTCATCAAAAAGTGGCCCCTTGTATGAATAGGTAGGTTAAAATGAAGCTCACAAGCTGCTGAGACTCATTTCAGTCCTTGGGCCAATTTTTCAAGTACAATTTTAACATTTGACTCAAAACCCCCCTACAACCAGCAGCGTATGCTTTTCATCAGTAGCATACTGCTAACATTATCTGAACCAGCAGCTTGACATCCACAGAAAATTTTATTCTAATAGGCATCATCTAATTAGGTAGTGTGGATAGGCAAAGTTCCAATGATACATAACTTATCACAATCCACATAAAAGCAGTTTATTTAAAAGGAAGCTGACAGCAGAGAAAAGATGAGCCACAGGGACAAAAATGGAGCCTTTAATGATTTCAGAACTGAGGTATTACCAGATATAGAAAATGGGTAGGCAGGCCCAGGAAGAACAGACTCAGGAGGAGGCACGACAAAGCCATTGGAGAATAGATATGCAAATGTTCCAACACATTTCAAGTATTTACATCACTAGTAGGATATTTCCTCTGTATCTAGAGCACATGGCAGAAATGTTATGACCTATCACGAACTGTAATAACTCAGTTATGTATTCTGTATTATAGTCAAGATAGTCCTTTATTTTGGGTATTTAAACACTGTGATCTGCAAGAAACAGCTGTCTTTTTAGCACAGAATGCTTTCTAAACAATTTTCCCATGTCCTCAGTTCACTTCTGGCTTATTAATCTGGTTTTCCTGAATTTGTATTTCACCCCTTTCTCTTTTTTTAACAAGTTAGGTAGGAAAAGTAAAAAAAGGGAAAGATTTGCAATTTCATCAGGTAATGTTAACTACGCACTAGAAGCTGTTGGTTTGTTAAAAAAGCAATGACAAGGGCACTCAGATCCTGTGAAGTAATGCTTAAAATGCCATTTGCTGGAGTGAGCACTACAAAGAGAGGACAGTTCAGACAGTTTCCCTTCAGATCCCCCAACTGTGCAGCACAGAATGGGCCTCCAATCCACACACACATCTTGCCTGTGGAAGGCCAGCTTATTTGAGTTTTTACAGGATTTTCCAACCAGAAAACAACTCTGCTCACTACTTCAAAGGTCAAGCAGAAAGGATGTTCACATGAGAACTTCCAGCTGCACTTTCAGATAAAAGGCAAGGACACACAAGTGGCATCATTGCCAGCACTGAGTGGGAGCTGCCTGCAGGCTCCTCTGTTATGGCTACCTGGCCAAGGTTTCCCTGCAGCCAGAGGACAAACACAGCACAGCACAAGGACAGCACAGCCCAGGCCTGGGCACATTCAGGTTAATTGTTAACTATTTTGTGGATCCCAGCTCAGAAACATCTTAAGCATACAGTCAGGTCCCTGCTCCTTTCTTAAGTTTGGAATACCTTCCCAGTGCTTCTCCAATTTGTAAGCCTCACTATATATTTTTCTTCAATTTTGTCTCCTTATCCAAGCTTATCTTGTACCATTTTTATGAGAGGGAGGAGAGCAGCAAGATCCAAGCATTGCTTAACTCTGACTGGCTTCAGATGGAGCTTCTGTCTCTTGAGTCTAGAACAGTTTGCAAAGAGGCCATTTATTCTGTGACCACATAATAATGCAGGTCTGCTCTAGGGAAAAGTTGCCAGAGACACTGTATGAACCACCACATGAACCACTGCCTCATTTGACACAGCAATCCCTAACCCCAGGGGTGGAATTCTGTTTACTGGAATACCAGCTGCATTCACACAGACTGATTTGTATTTCTGGAGATGTAGAAGTATTCAAAGCAATTATTAAGGACTTACTCTGGATGTCTTTATTAAGCACATAAGCATTTAATAATTTGAAACCTACAAAGCTCATGACTTCAGTTCCAAGATTTCTACCTTCTTAAATATTTCCTGTTAGGACATTTCCATTCACAGATTTGTTTGTTCTTTTGATCCTTTTTACTAACCATTAAGACAAATTCTTTCAAATTTACAGCTGAGAGGTTCCAATTAAAACCCATTATTACTTCAGGTGAATCAGCTTCTGTTATCTCCTACATTATATTCCATCTTATACCTTGGGAGTTTTTTATTTCATTTTTTATGACTGTGAAACATAAAGGGTGTCTGTCAATTGTTCGCTGAGAATGCTTTGTAAAGCATGTTCAGAATTCAGTGAGATATATTAATAGTATTTCCTCCCATGATATGTTAAATTCATATATTTCTGATTCTCTTTCATTATGTTGTCTTATGTCTCTGTGATAATTCTTCTTTGCTGAAGAGCCTAAAGGATTTTGTGCAAACATCAAATCTTGTCACCTGCCAGCTCATCTCAGCACCTCTATAGTCTGGGATGTAGTCTAAGTCTGAACTCTTTGGCATGAAAACCTGAATATTTATCCTCTCTCATTTTTCTGTAGCCAGTTCCTGCTCTGTGGCAAAGCCTTTCCATCCTGTTCACACAGACTGCACAAGGCACACTGATGGGTTTACATACAATTTTACCATCCAAACACAGGACTCCATAGATGAAAGCACACATTTCCCCTTTATGTCAGCAACTGAAGCCACACTAACACTGTCTTGTTCAAGAGTGCCTTACAGATATGGGAAAGCAAAACCAGGCAAGCATCAATACAGTGGATGGCAACACCAGCAATGGGATGTTGTATGTCATAAGGGCAAGAGCTGGCACCCAGGCATGAAACCAGCACTTGGGCTAAGTCTGACCAAGGCACCCCAGCGAGGAAGATTCACCTGCACACTCAGCTTTACTGGGCTCAGCAAGTGCAGCAAGCTTCAAATGGGCAGCTGTCATCACACAAAGTTCGGTATTTTAGGCCACCCCTAAAGCACATTTTCCATATAAAGAAAAAACTCCAGAGATAATTTTAATACAAAATGTTTTTATTGTTTTTGAAAACATTTAAAAAACAATTTTTGAGCACTTTCAATAAAAAAAATAACTGAAATGCTACTGCAATATTCAACTACTGTAGTTTCAGCAGTACAACAGACAACAAAACACCGGGGAAGAGGGGAGAAACTGGATTTCCTGCACTAAATGAAAATGTGGAACAGGGATTTTTTTTTCCTTATGGTGCAGTAAATAAAGCACAGTATAGTACAAGACTATTATATGATCCTCAGATGCACTGCACAAGAAACGCTTTCCTTCTTTTCAGTTCGGAAGTCAGTGCTTATTGCAATTATTTGCAAATTATTTACTTCATGAATTCTTATCATGATAAAATGATGCAAAAATGTTTTTCAACACCAGAACAATAAAAAATAATCCAAGAAAGGAACATATTCAACAATAACTAAGCTGAATTAGTTAACATAAAAAAGTAAATAACTTGTGAATAACTATGCTCACCTGGTTAACACTGAACCAGCTTCAATACAGCAAAAGAATAAAAAAAATAAAAGTGGTTACAGGAATATATCTAGTACTGTACAAGATTAAGTCATTAACACTCATGCACGTTTTGTGATCATGTATTAACATGGTGAAGCAAACTAAACTTAATTTTTCCTGCTGCAATATTCTCATGTAAGAGAATCAAAAATAGAAATATCTCATTGAGATCAATGCACATTGCTACATAAGACAATTTCACCTGTCACTTTTAATGACATTTTGCCTTTTAATAATGAAACACATTAAAAAGATTTTTTTTTTTCATTTTGCCTTTTTTTAAATCTGTGGGCCGTATTTGTTGCATTTATCCTAAGGAATGTGCCTGCCACAGGTTCAACAGAATTTTAGTGCAATATATGAACCCAGAAAGTTTGCTGGACTAACCAAGCAATCAAATTTAAAGTGTTTGCTGCAATACTGTACACAGGGTACAAATTCACTAGTTTGTATACTTTAGCAAAAACTGCTATCAAAATAATTTATTTCTTATGTTAGAAGGAAGCCAATAATGTAAACAAGGGGTCAGAACTGTCTCAAATTCAAAGTTTTGGAGTATCTGACAAAGACAGGCTTCCATTTGTTAGGATCACAGAATTTTCCTTTGGGTATTGCATACTTTGGTGTGCAGTAGTGCTCTGTCTCAATGTATCATAAAGAACTAACTAGCACTAAGTACAGGGACCTAACATTAATTATAACACCAACACACAAACATCTCTAAAATGATACATACCAATGTACAAAGCTGTGCCTGTGCCTTGGATTTTACTTGAAACAATTCTTAGCAAATTTAATACTTTTAAAATTAATCATATATTTGCTTTAAACCCACTGATTATAGAATATTTCTGCTAATTAAGTCACATGTTAGGCCCAATGTAATGCTTGCATTTAAAGAGAATTTTAAACGCACTTTTAAAAACCTTTGGTGATGGCTGCATAATTTAGAATGCATCAACTTTAAATCTACTTTTGCTTTTGTGAGAAATCTTCTTAAAAAAAACGAGCAGTTAGGCTAAACCTTCCTTCCCCCAAGCACTCCTCAGTGTCAGTGTCTGTGAGCCGAGGTGAGGCCAGCCCACCATGGACACGGGCTGCAGCAGCAGCCGGGCAGCTCCTCCCCAGCTGGCTCCCAGTCAGAGTCACCCGAGAGCTGAGCTGAAGGGTCCCTCCCCTTCCTCCAAGCAGGTTTCACCTATTCACAGTAGGGCTGGCACTTCACACAGGGCCAGGAAACAGAAACAAAAAGGTGCTGAGTGTCTCTCAGACCCATCCTCCTACCAGGGTGAGAGGATGTTCACCACATCCTCTCAAAAGGCCATGGGCAAGTACAGGATTCTAGCCCTGCCTTCTGCAACTTTAGTCTACAAGAAAAATGGTTCAAGTCTTACTGACAGACCGGCAGGACAACAAGCAAAGGTTACTGTGCAGCTCTTAGTCTCCTCCCCATCGCCTTGGAAGAGTCACTTGGTCTTAAAGCAGACCACATTATCCCAACATCCTTGTGCTTCAAGGATGATCAGAACTCTCCAGGTTCACTCCTGATGAAGTGGCAAAACTTCTGATGCAAGCACAGTGAAATCAGGCCCCTGTAAGGTGCTATTACTTGGCACACCTGTTTGTCCTTGCAGAACAATCGATAAACTGGTGATGAATTGGGGCAAGGGCAAGAGAAGCCATGATATACCAGCACCTCCAGTGCCAATGCAGCAGCACAAGTTGAATCAGCACTGCCAAAAAAACTGACCAGTACTGGGATCTCGAGTCATTTACAAAAACTGAACAAACAGAAGACCACCAAGTCACTTAAAGAAAAACACTAATCACGTGAAAAATCTGAGCATTTTCCCCTTAGAGAAATCTAGGGGGGGGTTTACTGAACCTTCCCCTTTGTAAATTTATGACCACTCATCAAAGAAATGCAAAAGAAGAAAATTTTTCCTGCTCTATATTCTGCTTTGTGTCAGGTCACAGGAAAAGTAATCCATTTTATACTATGCTTAAGGGATAGTATTGTAGCATACTCAATGCACCACTTCTTTTGTAGAAATCTGCCTCTGCAAGTCCTCTTTCTAGCATCAAGACCACAGCTGGGTAAATACCTCTCTTTTGAACGTTAGAGATCCAGTTATGCCATGCTGATAAAATAAAAGGTCTTTTTGGTTTGAGTGAACCAGTGAGACAGGAGTCTTATTCTAATTTTCCAGAGGAGCAGCATTTTTTTCCTTTAAAAAAAAAAAAACAGGTTCATGAACCCTGTCAAATCACTTTTGAAAACTGAATTCAGGCTTCTAAAACAGTAAGTACTTTTAAAAGAAGTTTTACCAAAAGAATGATCACATGTCTTACTGTGTATCTGTAAAGTGCCTGGCAGTATTATGGCTCTATGAAATATTTTTAGATTAACCACATTTTCTAATATTTTAATAGTCTTTTGTTTGAGAGAGAGGGTGAGCAAGAAAGACAGAAAGGCTCAACCTACTGAAATAGAGAAAAAATAACATCTTCCTGTGCCCTCCACTAGGTTAAGAAAGAGCAAACATTAAAAAAAGGGAACTTCTAGAAACAGTATTTTAATGAGCTCCAGCAGCTCTCTATTAAAAAAAAAGGGAAAATATCATGTTCCTTCTCTAGCACTGATACACAGTACCTATTCACTTTAAAATACAGGGGTTATGCCTAGATTAAATCTCAGTGCTCAAAATCTTTTTGCATTAATTTTACCTAATATAAAAACATTGACATGAGAACTAAAATATCAAGTATGTAATGAATATTAATGGATAAAATAACTACATAGATTTATTTATCTTAAATAAAAAAATTTAGTGCATCTTTTTCCTTGATCATTCCTGTTAGCTTTTCCCACCTCTGTGTTTTACTGGAGATGCCAATGGCACCAATGCTACAGAGATTTCCTGAAGTTCACCATCAAGCAGTGCTCCAGACAGCTACACAATGATCAGGCATCTGCATGTCACCTGGTCCACTTGTACCCACTCCCACCACCTTACCTACCTGCAGGCACCCTGCATTTCAAACCTGGATGACAAAGGTCAGTAAAGATCACCTACTAAGAAGTAAAACGATTACAAAGTATGGAAAGCCTACTAACAAGCTTGAATTAAAACCCTCCCAAAGCATCAACCATAGCTGTCATCACTGGCTGCCATTAACTACTTCTTTATTTGCTAAAACAAGAAATGTTGAATGGGAAACACTCCAAAATTCAAATTTTAATACTGGCTCTTTGATAGCCCATCACCTTCAGAGATTTGTTTAAAATTGGTAAGACTGCCTTTTCCTTACTGAAGAATGAGCAACAGGTACAGCAAACTTTTTTTAAAAATGCCACAATACATAGCAAGTGTTTCTGCTGCGGGAGGCACTTCCATTAAGACAAATACAATACGTCTGTCTTTTAGATACAGTGTGCTACATACATATTATAAAACAAGATTAACCCAACATTTCAACAGCAGGATGATCCTTACTCTCCATCCACTCAAAACCTGATGCAGTCATTGAGTTAATGGATTCATTGCAGATTTGTTGAAACAAGGGGTCATTTTTTAATTCCTCCAGTGTAGCATCATCATCTTGTCCCTGCTGACGACCTGGATCAAACAGTAGATTTGTGTCTAAAGTGTTCAGATCGTTAATGCTGCCTGAGAGCTCGGAAGACAACCTGATGTCGCTGGGAAAGACAGATGCAACGTTATTGAGATCTGATGCCACCTGATTCACCAGCTGCTGGTTTGTTGGCAGACTGTCCTCCCCTAAAAGGTCTTTTACAGTGCTGCTAAAATCTAATTGCTGCTCTCCGATGTCTGATTGTGCTTGGTTATCTCCAGAAGAAAAACTGATCTGATCGGTGCTGCTATTTTTTGTGAGGTAATTTGGTGTTTGGAATTCATAAACTGAAGTGCTGGAATTGATCATACTTTGCGGGTTGGCACTAGGAAAAGTGGTGGATGTCTCCAAAATTTGAGTGAGATTCATCCTGGCTGTGTAATTGGAGGGCATGTTGTTCATTCCCAAACCTCTCACTGCATCATCACTATCAGAATCAAGTTTGTTTAACAACACACTGGTTATTTTTTTAGTGTTTGTTTGTTTCTGAAGAGACGGGAAGGCCGTCTGCATCATCACAGTCAACGGGACTGACTGGCTTCTCTGTGCTATGTTATTGGCACTGGTGTCTGCATGGATATTAGCAAATACATTGTGAACTTCGGGCGTCACTGGACTTCCAAAAGGTGTCAGATTAGAACGTGGTATATTTGACACAGGGTAAACAGTGCTTCCACTGAGATTACGCTGGCGATGGACAGCAGGGCTCACACTCCGGCATCTCAGACTGTTGTTGAGAGATGAACCAGTTCCTTTGCTGTCCAAAGGAGCAGGAACAGCAAAGCCCTCCTGCTTGGTAGTGCTACTGACAGGGGCTGCCTGGTGCTGCACAGGTGAAACAGGAGTCACGCGACCAAAGTGAGTGTCGTGGTGGCGCGGCTGAGACTGGTACGACTGGCCAGGAACTGCAAAAGCGTGGGGTTTCCTGAAGCGATCTTCCACCAGCTCCTGGTAGCTTGTAAGGATGCCATGGTTTGCAACTGAGGAATTCCCAACCCCACTGTAGCCATTATTCATCCACTCGAGCTTGGTTTTGTCAGGATGGGTAGCCATAGGCCGCTGCATTGGCTTCACAGGGCTACTTGATATGATGCTGGCATCGTGGTAAGCCATACTAGAGCTGATGGGAGTAAATGCAAACGGGTTTCGGCATTCCACAGGACTTGGAGGGACACTGCTGCTGCAGTTGGAATGGGGTGTGCCAATGGGCGTGTGCCGGCTGCTTCCTAGGGCACTGTCTACAGGAGTCGTCTGAGCCAGCCTTGAACAAGGGCTCTCTCGAGACATGTTCTGAGATCCAGCAATCATTTCGGAGGTGGGTGTTGGAGTCGGGGTGGGAGTGGGAGTCGGGGTGGGAGTGGGGGTGGGAGTGTGAATTGGAGTGCTGTTGTTATGGATCGAATGGTAAAAGTGCGTGCTGCTTGGATGAGATGATACGGGAGCTCCTTGAGCTGCAGCCTGACTCTGAAGTGCCATTCCTAGACAACCACTATAAGGATGGGAATTATTCATGGACATTTGCTCCTCCATGAGGACCAGCTCCTCCACAATGCTGTCCTGGGTAAGGTCGTCATCAAATGAAAAGAAGTTTTCATTTGACTGAGGGACTGTATGCTCAAACTCTTTCAGCTCAGACTGCAGAGGTAACTGATTTGAAGACTGTGCTTGTATTTGATCCAGGGAGTCCTGGATCTGGCTCTGTAACTGCTGGCTGTACACATCCTGCTGTATACCCTCGCAGTGCACCGGCTCCCACGCGGACTCCTGTAAGTCACTAGAGCCAGAGTGCCCAGCAATAGCCATAACACTGATATCTTGCTGCTGGTCACAATTCACAGATGCAAAGTCAGAGGTTTTGGTGATATGGTGCCACGTATTTGGGTTAAAGCTGCCATCAGATTTTGAATCATTTTCTATGATAAACAAGTTTCCCTCCAATTTTACTTTTATATCTGGAGATGATGCTGATGCAAGCTGCTGTTCTAAAGCAGGATCACAGGTATTTAAATTGGTGCTCAAAGAAAGGTCTGTTGCTAAGTTCGCGGCAGCTGTAGGAGGTACAGGTACTGTCACGGGTACCTTGATGGGAACTTGAGCAAGCGTTGCTGTATTGTCACTGTTAGCTAATGATCCAACCTTCACAGCCTTCTTAACGTTGTTAGCTTTTTGACCCTCCACAGCATTACCAGCTGCAAACTGCTCCACTAGTGGCTTCTTTACAGGTGGTAACTGGGAATCCTGAAGCGTGGAAGGCTGTCGCTTTCTTGGACTTTTAGTGCATGTTTTGTCTTTAATCATAGACTCACCAGTAGGAGGTGAATTGATGCTGGTGCTGGACAAGTTTTGACTGGCAACTGTGAGCTTAAGAGTGCTTTGATTATTGCCTGCTGAAGAAACTGGTGTGATTTCATCAGACTGTGTCTTATATTTGGTCCCTGCTTCTTCAGCTTCCTGATCACAGCCCTTACCTGGTTTTAGCTCCATGACATCATCCGTTGAAACCTTCAAGGCTGCAACCTCAAAATCAATTAGCTGTGCAGGAGGCAGGTCAGGGGTTGCCTTTATGGATTTAGACACGTCAGAACTCTCTTGGCCCTGTGCAGAGTTCTCATCCAGCAATGCTTCTGGTTCTGTTTTGATCTTGACTGCAGGTGTAGCTGCAGCAGTGCTAGGCTTGGATCCTGGAGACTGAAGTGAGACAACAGACCCATTTTTGATCTGTGGACCAGTCCTCCCTTCTTCCACTGCTCCTGCACTAGTGCTAACTGAAGGCGTCTGTTTGACGGGCACACTACTGCTGCTCGGGGCAAGAGATATTGCTGTCATTTTTACCACGTTTAAGGAATTCACATGTGGAGCTGGCACAACAGTCTTGATTGGGCTACTGGTAAATAGCACCGTGGTGGGAGAGCGGATGGTGAGAGCACTGGTGTTTGCTGGCTTGGGTAAAATCTGCGGGTAGCGATGCCGGGCAGAGCGGTCACCAACGGGGCTAGCGGGAACGTTCTGGGGAGTCTTTGGTGGCTGCTTGACTGATTGCATGTGCTGAGTGACCACCTGAACATTGAGTGGCAGGACCTTGCTATCAGACGATCCCATAGGACTTGGAGAAGTCACCAACTGCCTGGTTCTTGGCACCTGTAAAGAGAGAAAATGAAACGGTGTGATAATGAAACGAGAGGTCCCCAAGGCCACACATGACCTCAGCCCCAAGCATTTCAAAGGTGAAAGACAACATAGCTCAATACACCAAAGCCAGTGAATCAGTCTAAAACACAATAAGCTCTTCTACTCGTCCAAGACAATTTCTATTTCTCTGTCTAAGGATTGGTAGACAGACATATGCCTTCTATTTTTAAGGCATGAGGCACTGGGGTATACACTAGTCTGCTCTTCTGCTAATGAAAGGGTCATTCTCTTACCATCCTTCACCACCTGGGACAAAAAGACTGACACACAAAGGCTAAAGAGGAGAGGATGTGTTCAAAATACTGCTCATTGTTAAGGTTTCAAAAGTGAGTTAAACACAAACTCACTATCCAGCAGAAAAACTGGCTTACCTATCAAAATGAACAGCACAGTGAACATCTTAACACCAAATAACCTTTCTGTACTCCCTAGCCCAATTTCATAAGGCTGAAAGACAAAAATATTCTGTGCTACAGACATTAATTCAAAATAAAATTGTACCTGCCACTAAATGCACTGGGCCAACAAAAAGCAATTTAGATTCCATATTAGGGCCTCAGTGACCCACACAACCGGTGTCAGCTCTCTCATCTGGTTAAACTTCATGTCAAGGCTCACTTTAATGACTTCAAAGATGAACTTGGCCTATGCTACATGATCAGAATTCTGCTGCCTCTGTATCAACCCTGTAACTAATGTGCTATAGCACAACCCAGACAGAAAAGCATTGAGGCACCCAAGCCTTTAATGGAAACTGTTCTAATCCAGACACCACTGCTCAGTTCCTGGCAATGTACAACCATTCATAGGGTGGAATCTCTAGAGAATTGCTGCAGAGCATTACCGGTATGGGGCTGGGGACAGCAGCCACAACAATGCCAATAGGTGGAGGGGACAGAATGGCAGGACTTCCATTAGATATACTGGTCACACCGTTGGTTGCAGCGCCTTCTGTTTTCTTTACTGGAGACTCTCCTGGCAAAGGAGATTGCAGTTTCTGTTCCTGCTGCTTCTTCTGGATCTTACGCTGCAGCTGCTGCTTAGCATCAACAGGAGATGGCAGAGTTTTCACTTGTGGTTGAAAAGAATTACTTTCAGCAGTAGGTATAAAAGCTGAGGGCTGGGGGATCCCTTTTATTCCTGAAAACAAAAGAAAGATAATGAATTACAACCAAACATATCCTGTCTGCTGTGGTGCTACTTCTACATCTAAAAGAGAATATCTGGCAGGCATCTCCAAAACCATTCTGGGAACACCTCCTCCATGAGTTGCTCCCATCCACTTCATGTTTAAATCTATTCAGCTTCAGTTTATTCTCATATTTGTGGCAAAATCTCTGTCTTTTAGACAAGCTGGGCATTAGCTGCTAAAATACTCTGTATGGGCCTCTTGTTTCTAATAACGTGAAATGGCAACTTGTGTGTCAGCACAATCTCAGCCCCGTGCACTTCACTGGACTGGCAGCAGAGGGCGGTGGGCACGTTTCAGATGAGCCTTTAAAATCCAGCACCTGCTGTGGTTTTGCTACCTGTTCTAAGGCAGCTTTAAATGAAAAATGTTTCCAGAAAGCTGTGGGTCTGTGTAGCAGAGGAACAGCTTTGAGTAGATGACATTATCTAATGGCCAAGGCATTAAATATAGTGCATCTAATATCAGAATGGATCAAAACTTCTGTGTGATCAGGGCTAATGGGGGAAAACAGCAAAAGGACAAGTGTTCATGAAAAAAAGAAGAAAAAGTTCAAAAAACAATGGAAATTAGATTGGAAGAACATTTTTTTCTGGGGAAATTACTTTTCCGATTACAAAGCAGGCAAGTGCCGCTTTCATGGAGAAAACAGACTTTGTGTGTTCTGTGCAGCTACTACTAATTTCCCTTATAAAATCACATCACATTTATGATCTTCTGTTTATTAACAGTCAAGAGGATTAGCATGCTCTTTAGAGACCAAATAACCTTGCTGAACTACCCCTTTAGAAATGCTTTAATATTGTTTCATTTACACTTTGAGGTTACAGAGTTTTAAGATTACCCCTAATTACAAATTAATCAACACCATTTTACTACATTACTAGTTTTACTGACACTAATTTTACAATACTAAACCCAAGTATTTGATGGCCAGCACATGCTTAGGAACTGTGATCTGGAAGCAGCACTCAGCATATACCACGAGAGGTTGAACATCACAACATGCCTCCACTTCCACAATTTCTTCTTCCCAGAGCAGTGAAATGCCCAAATATACTGCAATTACTGGCACACACTTCTCATATATGGGCAAGTAATACTGATAAGAAAAAACCCTCAAATTTTTCTTTGAGGGTAAAAGTTGTTTTTTTCTCAGTTAATGCACAGAGACACTGTAGTTCCCTGCAGTTCCCTGCAAGAAGAATGGAATTATTTTTGTCATGCTAGGAAGAACCTCTTTTAAATGACCATCCAAGCCATAAAGGCATGCACTAGAAGTAACTGCCCTTTTCCTTGAAGGAAACCATCTTCCTTGAAGGAAGTGAGAAGGGGAAACTACAAGAGCTGAAGAGCTGTCCATACACTGAGTGTCCCTTCTAGCAGCATGGCAAGCAGAACCAATGCAGCCAAGGGGCTAGGTCACAATGGAGCACACAAGCAGCAAAACCCACCACTGCCACCTGTCAGGTCCAAGCTGGAATAAAGGAAAGAGAGCTGGAAGGAAAAAGAACATGATCCAGAAGGGGATCACTTGAACACCACTTTCCATTTAAAACTGTCTCAAGAGGTTGGCCTTGATCTGAAGACAAGCCTATTTAGCTTGATAGGCCTAGTCAGAACTCAGAGGCATGCTATGCACCTGCATTTTCCCTCTCATCTTCATTTTTGTAATTTACTTTATCCACCAAAACACACTAAATGATTAAGTGACTGATTTTGAGCATGCAAAAGGAAACAAACCACACCAAAAAATCTGCTCTTGACAGAAAATTGTTTCCAAACTAGGGCAAGTTAGCATATAGAAACACAGCTACACCAGCACTCTATCTACAAACCAGCACTGCAGCAGCACCAAACTCCTGTTCTAGCCAAATATGTAAGTTCAGCGTGATTACTCACACACCCTGAAGTGCTTTAAAAGACCAGGATCCTTATCAGAGGAATGGGAGGGTCACCATCTGAACACTGAGACCGGTGCTTGATTTTCAGATCTTTACCCAGACTACCAGCAAGAACAGTAATTTTCAGCAATGTGACTAAAATCACATAAATGAATGCTGAATGCTCAGAGTCAGTGTTAGTTTGCCCTGAAGAGAAGTGCTTTCTCAAACCAAGCTGTTACTGCTCCCTGCAGGAAAATCCCCATTTCAACATTCAGCATTATCCCATTACCTGCTGGTGCCCCTGCCATTACTGTTAAAGCTGCCATTGACTTGGTACCAATATAGTGACTTTTGACAAGGAAACGAGCCAGTTCCAAGACTGTATCAAAAGGCTGGCTCAGCACTTTCTGGGCCCATTCACACACAAGCCGGCAGGCTGCAGAGACGACTTCCTCATCGGCACTTTGCAGCTGCCCCGATGGCTCTGCTCCATCCAACTAAACCAAACAAACACAGGAGGAAAGGTTACTTTCATTAATAAGGGTCATTAAGGCATGAAAACAAAAATAGAAAGCAAATCATTATCTGAATCACACCAGAAGATGGAGTAGTGTGTTCACAGTTTTACATGAAATTATGAGAATGAGATCACAACATCAGTATCTTTCAAAATTAAATGTCTTAATGATAATCTGTGGGTTCTTCCCGAAGGTATTATATGGAATTGACATTTCTGGAAGAAAATCACAGACAGAATCCTCATATTTGGAGCACCAACAATTGATTTCCCCTGTATCCAGGGTCTTGTCAACTTAGTAGTCACTATTCCCCAGGAACTGCTTCTTTCACTGGGGTATCTCTTCCTAAGCACTGACTTAAAAAATACAGTAAAAGCAAAACAGAATCAGGGTTTAAAATAGGTATACAGTGAATAGGAACACTGTGAACATCTACCTCACTTCCTAAATTAGTTTAAGAGTATTGCAATTCATTGAGAACTTTACAGAAAAAAAACCATTAAACAATGATTCAGAATATAAGAATCATAAATAAAAATCTTAAAAGCTGCACAGATCTTCAATTTGTTTTGAAAATTTCTGACAGAAAAACAGCATAATAAATGCTAGCTTGCAGAAATATATATAAATTAGCAAATATATATCATACCCCATCTCCAGTTTTATGAAAGTCAAGGTTGGGCAGTGTTGGCATATGCACAAAAGCCTTCTTCCTCAGTCCACTGTAGCAATATGTGAACAACAATTAAGGTCTATATTGTCTGCTTGTTAGCTGAGGGATAGGAGAGAAGAGCAGTAATTCCTCCGATAACCCTCATAAGCTTCAAAAGCAAACTCAACACAGAACTAAGAACTCCTGTCATTAGCATGATCTCACAGCCAGTCAGAATCAAAGGTCTATCAATGGCTGCATTCTTGGCCAGGTCATTGGGTTTTTCAATCCATGCAGAGATACTAGGTATGATTAATTTCATTTAATGACTTAGAACAAGCACTAAACCATTCCAGGCAGCTTCAATTAGCTACTCAACATTCAAATCATTAACATAAATTTTGACTAAACTCTCTTCTAAAACAAGATGGAAAATTAACAAAAAAAAAACAAAAAAAAAAGTTAATCACTTTAAAAAAATGCATTCTTAAACTTAGGTTCTACTTTGTTTCCTTCTCCTGAAAGAATTCCTCAAACTGAAGATTCCCAGGACAAGATAAAGAGCCTGATGAGTGCATTTCTTCCTAAGATTTCACACTATTTTTGAGGCACTCTCTCCTCATTCATGATAATTTTTCTGTAAAAATATAAAGACACAGACTTTTTCTTACACCGATCTCATCAAATCGGTACACAAAAATATGCTCCCTTTATTATTTGTACTCATTTGTTTATAGTTCTAAAAATCAAATCAGCCTCTTTTTTTTCGTCTCCACTGCATCAGCCTGGGAGCTCACACACAGTGTCTTTTCTCCATGATAAACAAATCCTCTCCAGGATCACTAATTTTTCACATTCTGTGAACATGTCTGTATTCTTTCCTAGGCCACGTAGTTTGCAATTGCTTGCATTAACCTGGCTGGAGTATAGTTACAGTACAAGAAATCTAAGGAGCCTGGGAATTACGGAAGGTGTGAGACAAGGTCACATTTTGATCATTCTGAATTAGAAACATTGGAAATAGAGCTTAAAGAGATCCCCTGGGTCAAGCTACAATTACAACGTATAAGTTCTTCCTTAACACTTCTAGAGCTCTATCCATACATGAGCACTAAGTTTCAGATTTCACTGCTAGATAATCCAACACTGTATTTTACGAAACAGTTTAACTGACACATAACTTCTCCATTTACTACAGCATGGAAGGTTTTTTCCCTCGGTGGAAGACAAGCAATTCTGGGCTGCCTGCTAGCATTTAATTCTCTAAGTGCATGCTTCAAGTGAGACCTGGCAAAGGCCAGTACCACAGCACATCCCTATCATTAGTGTTACTTCTTTTGAGTGGCTTTTAATTAGGGCCTGTGAACCTCAATGCCTTTTAGCCTTTTCATGCTCTCCCTCCCCCGCTTACTGCAGGAGCTTTGCCTTCCCAGCATGTCAGGATGCAGTGAGAGCCAGCCCTGGGGAATGCAGCAGGTAGGACATTACTTCACCATAGCATCTAAGGGCTCTCATGGGAAGGTAAAATTCTCAGCTCAGAAAAGAAAAAATTCTGACTGATGAAAAGACTGGTCTGAAAATCACTAACAGTTTTGGTTCCTTTAGTCCAATATCTCTCTTTGTATTAAATTACAAAACTTTTTTGAAGTCTTGCTGTTGTGACAACTAAGTGTCAGAACCTAAATTTAAATACTTGTTTCCAAAGTTATGTCTTGCAACCTAACACTACTGCAACTAATAATTTTTAAAGAGCATTGGAAAAGCATCGGCATTTTTTATTCAACATTACTTCTACATTTAGCTGATAGTTAAGCCACAACGACAGATGTTCTCCAGGCAAGAGCAGAACAAGCTACTGAGAAGCGTTCTAGCAAAGGATATTTTGATTTGCCTCTTGTGCCTAGACGACGGGCCTTCATATTTGGAAAGACATTTTTCATGATCTTTCCAAAATCAGCAGCACTTAATGGGTGGTAGCCAAGATTGTCACAATAGCTCCTGCAACAAAGAGAAAGAAAGCGTGAATGGAATCGTAGTTAATACCAGAGGCCAGCCTGCATGCTAGACTCCAAAGGCTTTCAAAAGAAAACACTTATCCCCGTCCATATTTAGAACCACATTTAACATTAATGAAGCTATCCACAACGAATTGAATGCATTAAAAATGTATAAACAGAGCTATTAATATCATAGTTTTTGCCTTGTTCTCTACAGAGTTCAAAGACAAGTCATGTGGAGACATAACAAGCAGTGGCACTATCTAGAGCACAGTTGAGATTTACTCCACGTCTCAGTTTGAAGCATATGTTTCGATTCACATATTTCAGGACACAATAAAGCAGAGACCCTGCTCTAGCCAGAAGCACATCTTGAGTGTGCTAAGTCCTGCAGGAATATTTGAAAAGCAGTAGGTAAGAAATGTGTCAGTGTCCAGAGAAAGATTTTGCATATATAACCTCTATTTCATAGACTTCAACAGAACTAAACTTAAAAGATGCCTTCCCAGGGAACCAGCTTTAGAGGTGTAACATAAGCACATATTGAGGACCCAGTCCTCCTGCCACTGAGGCTCTATTGAACTATGAGAGCTGCTTGATTACAGACAACCCTATTTAACAGTCCTAAAGTCAACAATCCTATTCCAGTCCTAGAGTAACAGAGATTTGCTGCTGCAAATGAAGATCATCATGCAGCTCAGTATACAACCTGATGATATAGGGGAATAAAGAAACAAAAAGTAATTATTTTGTCATCTTTACTTGTTCTAGTAAAATGGGCACTGTTACCTGTCTTCAGTTCTCAAAAACAGCAAAAGGAATTCTGTTTTGGCATATGAGACACTTAAAAAATACATTCTTGAGGCAGAGAACAAGAATTGTTGATTTTGCTGCAAAAGGTGAATATTCTGGAAAATCAGAAACACAAAGCAAAAGGAGAAAAAAACCAGGACCTGCTCTGGAAGTGTGTAAGGCTGCACAAAGACAGAAACTCCTGCACTGTTGCACAGACACTGATGTGCTGTGGCCTAAAATGTACCAGTATAAAACCTTCCCAGTGAGACTCCCAACAGCCACAGCATGAACACGAGATAGCAGCGACCTCCTTTCCTGTGAGAAGTCCTCTCAGCAATACACAAAACCAACCTGCCTCTGAAAAGGTGACTGTGCATGATCAGTGTGGTTATCAGCAAGAGCACAGAGAAACAATGACTGCACACCCCACAGCAGCCTCCACTCTAATCAGGTACACACACACACAGCCCCAGAAACTCAGGCAGCTGCAAAGACAAAGCAGCAGTGTGGAACAGATGCTTCACCCAGAGCATCACCCAGTAACAATCTGCATCCAAGCAGGCCAATCAAAATGTCTGCTCTTCCAGATGTAGCTCTGTAGAAGGCTGTATGTATTTCTTGAGATATTTCCACTACCTTTACTTTCTCAGTAAAAATATTGGTTACTACAGAGCAAGTATCTGCTGCTTTTACCCTGGCTGTATGTTGGAAAGCACCACCACAGATTGAATGATTTTGATGAAGACAAACAGCAACATTTATGCTCTTTGGTGCTGACACTCCCCTGCAGAGCCTCCCTACCACATCCACACCAGGAGACATTGGTACACAGGTACACTGTACAACTGGTACACAGTCAGGCATCAGTCTAATTTCTATGTGGAACATCAAGAAGCTTTATATCCAATTTGTACACCAACACATTTCATTTCAATGTATGTCACTCACAGAAGCTGGTTTCTAGATATGTCCCTTTGAAATTATTACAAAGGAATTCTTTGCTGCCTCACTGTACCCTCATAGGAATCAGACATTGCTCCATGTTTAGTAAATAGATCTCTGTGTGCTTTTTGTTCCTTGCATCTTGCCAGACCTCCATGGATTCAAACTTTAGTCTGAAAATTCCTGAATGGAGGGTCTTTGTTGCTTACTGATGCTGATTACAAGACTTTAAATCTCAAATACCATTCAAAGGAGGACTCTCTGAATTTCTCTGCCATAGACAGCAGTATCTTTGATTGAAACTCAACAATGTCAGCAAAATAAAGTAAAAAACCCCAAAAAAACAAGCTAGCAAAACACCAGGATTAGGGGCCTACTATTAACTTCAAAGTTAAAATTATTTCCCCCTTAAGAGAAACTAAATAAAGGCAATAAAATTATCCATTCCTCAAGTCTAACACATCTACTGTAAGACGATCACTCGCTAGCAGCAAAACCATACAATCTAAATGGTCCCCTCGTATCCCCAGTGGAAGCTCCTGCAAGCCTGTAAATTCTGAGCTATCAGTATTATCATGGAATTTCAGCCTCCAGACAGATCATCCTGCATGGCCCCTCCTCCTCCTGGCTTGGCGGAGAAGCCTCCATGTCCATCTGTGGTCTCTCATTGACTTGACAGGACATACCAGGAGTCTCTCCCCTGAAGCTCTTCTCTCTGCTGCTTGCACTCTTGGCACATCGCTGAGCCCAGGAGCTGTTTTGCTCTTTGAAGGGAGGGTGGGAAACAGACGGGGGGAGGGAAGGTCTGAGCAGAGACAGGAATGACAACGGACACGCGGTTGCTTTGTTCCTCTGTACAAAGCTCCCCTACATGATAAGCAGAAAAGGCTTTTTTTTCTGGGGGGGGGTAAGATCTTTGAATTGAATGTACTCCAGACATAAAATACACTGGCAGTGCACCTGAATTAAAACACCCACAAAAAAATTAACCAAAAAGCTGATGAAGAGAGGCTGTGCAGCCCAGCTCACACAGCTTCCTGGGCAGAAAAAACCAGCATGAATAGCACATGATAAAGAACCTACAGAATGAAACAAAATAGAGTTCTGGGTTTGTCCAACCCCAAAACAACCGGTCTCCCAAAATCGGTTAGAGTCAAGAACCTCAGAAAGACATAGGCTCTCATTAGGCTGACAAATAATGCTGGCACATAAATGAGTCCTTATAATCAGGTAGGATGGAAACCAGATGTCTGAAAACCACTAGAGAAATGAAATTGCAGGTCAGACTCCCAGGAGCAGCAGCAGAGGTGAGAAACAACTGCTCTAAGTGGAGTTTGATTGGCTTTCAAAGGAATTACATGGGTAGTTGCTTATGACATGGGACTAGACTTTGCAACACAATAGGTCCCATCCTATTTCTATCACTGAATTTTATATAAAAACCCTGGGTAAGCACTACCCAAAATGATTAGTATGTACCTTGTGTCCCTTATGTGTTCAACAGACATGGCATACCTATACCTACTGCCCTCTCTGTGTTAACTTCTGAATATTCTTCTAACTTGTTGGTTAATATTCTTAACACTTAGTGCATATAATCTATGCATCAGGTGGCACCAAGTGGCCTAGCAGCCAGTAAGCAAGGATTAATGATTTACAGACTAAAGGAAAGAGATACAGGAAGACTCAAAGACCTCCTAATCCATATTAAGCGTATCAAGTGAATCTTCAGGACACCAAACTTAAATATGAATGACTTCTGTCCCTTGCATCACGGCAGTAGAAGATGAGAGAACTCAAGTGTTTACTGAAGGCTCAACAAATCATTTTGTGGGCAAGTAAGGATTTTGCCTGCATAACTACTGCAGGACTGCATTTAGATGTGAAATCCTAATTCTCTAACCTCAGCTAAATCTACACATGGCTGTGTGCAGAAGGATGTTTTCTAATAGGGACAAGACATTGAAAGGATCTAATGGGAAGCAGCATCCATTCACTGCAGACTGGATAACGTGCTGGGCACCACCCCTTGAGCTCCCACACTTTCCAGCCTGTATTCCCACATAACTCCCAGAGGAAGATGGCAGAAGAACTTTGAGCACCCAACAGAAACCCAGCCTCTTACAACTCAATGTATTCTGTCAGTACAAGGAGCATCACAGCACCAACAAGAGGTGAACCAGCTCCCATCTACCTCCTTTCTAAAATTCAGCTGCAAGCTCTCAGCCTTCCCAAGTGCTACTGCCTTATATTGTGATGCATTTTTAATTTATTTAATCCTTTTCAAAAGAAAGATGAATCCACTCACTTTTATCCAGTTAGAAACATGAATTCACACTTAAATTGAAGGGTAACAATACAGAAAGAAGAGCCACTGTATTGAATAAGCCCAGTGAGAAGGGGCTACTGAAATGTGGAGGAGCTGAAAACACTATCAGCACTTGCCAATGGTGAACTTGTGTGGAGTGCAAGCTTCTGTCTTTTCCTCTTCATAGAAAAAAAAATGGAAGGTGATGCGGAAGGCTGGTAGTTTTGCAAGACTTATTTTGACCAAAATTTATGGCAGGAATGAAGATGCTGGTATGATGCAGCAGTCTTCTGAAGCCTTGTACTTTTGATTTATACGTGCAAAGTGCATAAGCTTGCTTATGTGAGCTCATGTAAAATCCATCTCTGCACACAGAAGAAAGCAATGGTAACTGGTTAATATAACAGAACTGAGTTTTGTGAGGTCTTAGCACCCTTAGGTAAAGAAAAAGGACATATCCAAACTAACTCACATATTTATATGCCTGTTCGCCACGTCCCACTCCAAGACTACTTCTCTTTTTGTGTGTAAGAATAGCTCATGAAAATATTCAAAGAAACTGAATGTTTTAAAAACAGAACAGAAGCTTTCAAAGGAGAACAGATTCCAAACATTTGATATTTTCCTGAATATTTGCTTACCACCCTTATTTTGTTAGGGGGAAAAAAATACAATACACAAATACTTGATGCAGCTACATACAAAGCCATCCAAATTTCACACTCCACAATCTGTAAATGATGATATTTCCGGGCATCTGCAGCTTGGCACAGCATGGAAGCCAAGCAGATTTGTTGCTGAAGCAGGCCATAAATTATTAAATAAGAAATATATTTAAGAATAAGGCTCCCATCTCTCTCGTGCACAGCAGCTGCCGCTGTTGCTGTGTCTGCGCGGGCGCTGCTGCGCGGGGATTGGCCGCGCCGCCGTGCCGGTGCCATTGGCTGCACTGCCAGGCTGCGTCAGCGCCGCCGGCCCTGCAGGAGCTCACAAATAGGTGTGTGCATGTTTAGCAACCCCAGGCAAGCCAGTGCCATCATGCTTCAGCTCAATCACAGTAAAACACTTCAGCAGAGAGAGTTAATTAAAAGGAGGTATTTGCGGAAAGCAGCCCTGCAATAACAATTACTATTGGGGTGAATCCTGTAGGCACTTAGGAGGTGAAGGGATTCGGCTCTCTGCAAATTACAGTAATCGTTCAGATTATGGAAATATTCATACTAGATCATAAATCTGTTATTCATCTTCAGGCAACTGGGCTGAGGATGATTATTTCTTTCCCCCTCCCCCATGGGGTATGTTCTGTAAATGAATTCAAATCCAACTTTCATCAGACAGCTCTTTCTCCCTTGCTTCTAATCGCTTTCTCATTACACGGTAGCTTTGAGACTTGACAACACAGACTCACAGTGGCCTTGGTTACTGGTTTCATACATATTCAGATATATTGTGCCTCTGTAGAAATCAGGTTTGCTGCAGGAAGGTCCAATATTTATGCATTATTCTGGAAAGAAAGGTGCGATGGGCAAGATCATACATGCAAAACAGCTGCATCTATGGGGAACAATTCAATTCCTCACCCTTGTTGAGGCAGTCATGTAGGTATGTAAACAAGCAGACCAACACATATTGTAACTGATGCTTTTTACCTGTGCCACTGCACAAAACAAACCCAATATTCATTCATTCACCTACTGATACTTGTTAAGAAATACCTGTACCTTTCCTTCAGTAACTGTACATGTAATGCACAATTTAAACATCACAGTCTTATCCCCAGAGGCAGCAGCAATGAATACAGTTTGCCACAGAGCAGCTTCTGCATTCTCAGGTACAGCAGCGTGTTCCATCACGTGTCTACACACACCAGTGGGGCACCTGCAGAGTCACAGAGCACTGCACTGGCTAAAGCAGCAGCACGGCACTCACTTGTACTCATCATACACCTCCTGCTTGGGAAGGGACGTCTCGGGGTGCTCCTCCAGGGTGTTGCGTATCCAGGAGAAGGCGTGCATCTGCTGGGCACGGCTGGACGACATGGAGAGCTGATCGCTGCGGAGAGAACCAGCACGGTGTGAGGACACGGCTCTGTGGGACACTTCAGAACTGCCTGCCTGTACAGGTGGAGGGACACCACAGACAAAGAGGGCCTGCACTCACGCATCTACCTACTCCTTGAGCCTTGGGCAGCAGTTTCTCCCTCTTTCATCCACAATTTAACAGACTCCACACTCCAGTTCTTGACTGATACACAGCTGTGAGTACACAGTCACTCTTAAATTTATTATTCCTTACTGGCCATCTCTAAACTTTTGCCCACTGAGTTTGCCAGCTGTCCTTTGGGAACACCCAGTTTTCCCAGGAGATACTCAGTGTGCTTCCTGTAGGCATCTGCCTGCCTATAACCATCCTGCTGGGAAGGGGTTTATTTTGTGACACTCTGATCTGCAGGCTGGTTTTCTAGAACTTCCTTTAGTCAAATGAGTGTTACCAGAAATACCATCAGTTTTTTCTTTCACCCACCATCACATTGGTGTTGCTATTTTATGACTTCATACATAAACAGTGTAGGAACAATTACACAGACTGTGAAACACTTTCTGTGATGACTCTTTCATTTTAGGATATTTATAATCACAAGCTTTTCATGCAACAGAAGATTCTAAAGTTAAAAAAAAACCCAACATCTGATCCTCAGGAAAGAAAGAGTACTTAATGTTTAATAAAGGTTGCTTCTGCTACCAACATCATGTGAATGATTCCTCTGCAGTTAAATGCCACAGGAAGTAAAGCAAGTCATCAGTACTAACTGCTCACCTTTACACTCACACACATACCTTTTGTCTCCATTGTTGGGACCCGAAGGCAGCTGAAGGTAGAGGTAGAGTTTCTCTAGGTCTGTAAACTTCTCAACTTCTTGCTAAATAAGGTGTTTTGATTTGGAAAAAAAAAGTGGAGAGAGGTAGGAGAGGAAAAAGCAAGTAAGAATAGTTGAGCTTGACAGCTAAAAACTGTTATCTGACAGTGTATTCCTAAATAATATAATTTAACAAGAATATATTTATTTACGTGCAAGAACATGACTGTGAGCACTATGGGACTAGAAATGTGATTTCCTATTTTATTTGCACATCGTCACCCACCAGAAAGCACTTGTTACAATTACAAAATTCACCTGCAATAAAAGCAGCATCTGGAAAAATGTTAACAATGGATTGCTTCTGTAACCAGACATGTAACATGAAAACTTGGTCTTGTCAAAGAGCACACAAGAAGCACCTCTGAGAAAGCAGAATCACAGCTGTAACAGCATAGAATGCCAGATGTGATCCTGCAATCCACTATATTTACTAATAGTTAAGTGTAATAGACTTTCATGAAGCCATTTTAAAATCTATCTATGTAGATATGGGGTTTTTTGTTTCCTTTGGAAATCACTTATTGAAACTGTTACTGCACACAAGCCCTTCAGATAACATCCATCTCAGTTATGCCAGACTCCTCCTCCAGAGGATACCAGCTGAGGACCAGACACGAAGGGGAGTTTTACCTGTTGTATGCAGCCAGTGACTGCTACACAGAGGCCAGCTTTTGGTCATCAGAAACCAGTACATGGATTGAGCAATAGAAGGAAAATCAACTGTGATAACATGCTCAGGGCCCGCTCAGCAGCAATGCAAGGAAAGCCATGCAGCAGGAGGCACAGGGAGTTTCCTTCAGGAAGGTGCTACAGAAGCACTGCCTGTGCTGGTGCCCCATCAGTACAGAGCTGGAGACTCACACGATCCTTTCTGAAGTCAGAATACAGCTTCTGGATTACTGCTAATTTTCCTTGTCTTTACTGGTGTCTTACTGCCAGTGACATCTTCCAAAAGGAAGAGAAAAGAGGAGGGACCAACAGGCAGTGAGACCTGGCTCACTCCAGCAGTGAGCAGAATGGGGAGTGGGGAAGCCAAAAACCTAAACTTCAAACTGGGGCTCCCTACCAGACCATATCCAGACCAACCTTGCTGGCACAAAACTGACAGGAGCACACAAAGAGGAGGTTCCACTTCCCCCTCCCTGCCCCCAGACCTGCACAAGGACTGTGGGACACGGTGTGCAGGGAGAGCACGGGGTCTGCATGATCCCAGGCAGCAAACCCCACCCCAGAAATGCTGCACACAACGGGGCCACCAGCGATGGGACAGCCTGCCCAGAGCCAAGAGAAACACTTCCAGCAGCACACAGGTAACAGACACTGCATGTGTTGCTTTTATAAGCTGCAGCAAACCACAACATTTGGTTGGGGTTTTTTCCTCTGACAAACTCCTGAAATTTGCTGACACCAATTTCTGTGTGGCTCTACAGCAGCTTACATAGCAGTGGTGCTCAGACCACCAAGTATCCAGAGAGGTACTTCTTAATAATAGGTGTATTTTGTCAAATTCTCTGTTCTGCCTTTCCTGTATCAATCACAGCATTTAAATTGGTGGGTTTTCCTTTAGCAAGCTCATTACTGCAAAGTCAACATTCTCCAAAGAAAGAATTTACAGAAAATTAATTATTTTTGAGAAGACAGAAATTTAACAAGAAAATTTGTACTTCGGTATTAGACATCCTCTTATGCAAGGAACTTAGCTCTTTTTGTTTTAAATGGCAAAAGCCCAAGCAGCACACCAAAGGGCACTGTCTGGGTGGGATTACCTTGCATGGTAAACACTAATCCATGAGACAAAAGAATCCCAGGCAAAACAAATCCCCCCTCCTCTCCCCATGAGTCTGACACTGAAGTGAAAGACAAGTTCTCCCTTCCAAATCTATGTCCTAAATGTAACACAGGAGGAAAGGTTTTAGAAGAAGTATTAAACCTTTCATCAAAATGCACTGCAGTAGTCTCAGTGCCCACTGCAGCTGAAGCCATTTCTGTGTCACATTTGGAGGATGGGACTGTGTGGAAGGGCCCTGTCTGAGCCACTCTGCTACACAGGTCCCACCTGCAAACCCCCTAATTAAAGAAAAACAAAACAAAAACCCTAACAATGAAGGAAAAACGTGACTGGGACTGTGTTAGTAAAACCTTTTCCAAAGGATGTGAGTGAGCTGGTCACTCTCTATGAGTAAAACTGCATCCCTGCATCTGAGGATTACAGCTTCCTCTCATCCTTGGCAGAGGAGCTGGACAGTGATGTTATCTCACTTCTGCACTCAAACCCCACTCCTCTCCATGCCTGGCCTAGGCAGCACTTTCTGCTCAACTCCTTCAGCTTCCAGCAACAGTAGCAGGGAAGCCCTGGAAGGCAGGATCTCCTCAGCATGGGAGAGTTAAAAGAAGTCACAGGCAGTTCACAGAGGTAATCCTACCTGGCTGATAATTAGATAAACCTAAGCTTATTAGATGAGACTGAATCTATTTAGAGAAAATCATCTTAAAACTGAAGCAGTGACAGCAAGGAGATGGAGTGTGACAGTCAGTGCAAGTAGATTTGGGAAAGACTGAATTTTGTTTAGTTAAAATTTTTTAAACAGTGTTTTGTTTAGGCTGTTTTCTCTACACATTTCTGAAACCCTCAAAATTTGGTTACAGTCTTGGTAAGTACAGTCTCTTCAATCTCAGCTGACATCCACCAGTTCTCAATGCCAAAGGTCTGGTGAATCCAGTAATAACTGCAGTTGCTGTTACTGCAGTTGTTCAAAGCATCAATAATTCACAATTTTTTAATGCAATCAGAATCACAGAGTTTGGGAAATTGGAGGAGCACTTCAAGTGCTCTACTAACTGACCAAGAAGAAAAAGGTTCACTCATTCTGTGTTATTCTTTGTGCCAGGTTGGATGCACATGGAAATAAATAAAAAGGAACAAGAACACAAAATACAAATTCCCACCCCAATCCCCAAATAGGTCAACAGTGTGGAAAAAATAGGTCTTTAGAGTGGAAGAGAAAAGGAATGATGCCATTTGAGTGGCATCAAAAGGAAGAATGTGATGCTGGCACCATCTTGGACAAACTCTCCTTCGTGCAGCCTGTTAAAGCTTATGCTACTGTTGTTCTAAAAACCAGAGCCTGTGCAGTATCTGGGGAATCCTTCCTGCTACTTAAAAGGACCTCAGTAAAAATCCTGCTTCAAGTCTCCTGACCTTGATTGACTGGTTCAATCACATCAGATAAGATGGTGTAATTCTCCAAAGGCTATTTATAAATCATATTTCTTGAAGTTGCATTATAAAAATGCACAAGCATGCTAAACTGCTTGCAGGACTGAGGTGTAAAGCCAGCACAAAGCATTGCCTCTGGTACTCTTGCTCTTCACACATTACCTTTATCTCCTGCAACTGCAACCACATGAAACAAAGGAGGATTCAAAGAAGATGGGGAGCAGGCAGTGCTCATACTAATTTTTACACCTTGGCTTCAATTTAGTCAAAAATCTATCAAGCACTCAAAATACCTCCATGATCTTATATTCTGAGACAGAAAAACTAAGGACAAAGAATTAAAAACCTCGAGTCACAGCTAAGCAAAGACTTTCAGTAACACATACAGGAACAGACATCTCTGCTATTTCTGTTTTGACAGTTTCCAAATACAGATAGGTAACTACAGAAATGCACCAAATAAGTAGCAAACAAATTAAACCACACAGATCTGCTCCAAATGAATCTGTCCTTTTGCTGCCTAAGATAGACAAGATTTTCACTGAAACAGATGCAACTTTTTTATCATTTTAACAGGCATTTTGATTGAGCAAAATAAACACCTGTGGAATAAACCAGGATGACCAAAATTATGTGGGGTAGGGTTTTTTAAAATGAAAATAGCAGGTTTTGATATCTGTTTCCATTGTGGGAGACACTAACTTGCCACTGCAAGTTTCTGCAGCATAAAGAGACAAAGATCTATTCAGCACAGAATGAGGTTAAGGACTTAATCTGCACTATAGGAAACAGAGTTTATTCATGTTTCTGCTTGAAGCAGAGAACCTAGAGATTTGAACAGGAATCCCCAAAATCAAAGAATATCTTCCAAGGTTCCTGACCTTGGTGGATTGGTTCTCTCCTTCTGGTTTTCTCTGACTGCTGATCTACTGGCAGGTCACAAACATTAGTCAAGCTTCATTTCAAAGTTGTAAAAAGGGATTACCAGAGGAAAACTCCAAACAAAAAAAAACCCCATGTGCTTCTTCTGGATTGTTTATCTAGTCAGGCCAAACTTTAAATAAGACAGAAGATGAATATAGTAAGGAACAATCCGAAGAGCTGCTACTTCTGTAATGTACACACTGCAAATGTCATTCAAATTTGAACTATTTCAAATTTCCATAATGAAAGCAGAATTAAAGGTTATTTTTGTCCTCAAATTTGGATAAGGGGAGCTGAAGGCCAGGGGCACTCTGCAAGCTTTATGCAAGATTACTGTTTTAGAGAGCATAGACTGCTCTTAATATTTCTTTCCACATTTTGAGTATTTATAGAAGACTACACTCTAATCAAAGTGAAAAAGGCTGTGCCAATGGCAATGTAACCTGCACCTACTGGCAGAAAGGCCCTAAAATTTGTCATACTTCAGCAGAACAAACATCTATTATTTAACAACCAAAGCTAAAAATAGCAAAGTAGTCAAGCAATCATCTCCCCATTCTATGAATAGAGAAACAAAAAGCAAAGGTGAATTACTCTAGGTCAGATGGTTTGTGGGAAATATCACCAAGACAGAAAATAACTAATACTAAAAAAACCTTTTTAATTCTAGAAAGCAGCTAATAAATACATTTGATATGCTTTATCTGAGCAGAAGCAGGAACATGTTTCACATGCTAAACATTCCAAACAAGCCCTAAAAGCACATGGCAGCTTTGTTCTGACAGTGCCCGAGCACAGCTGCCAAGGCTTCATGGAGCTTCTGCCTGTCTCCTGTAGGGCCCAAGAGACAAGTGGCACCTTCTCTGCCTCAGCACAGACAGACACTGCCTCAGCACACCCCACAGCACCAGCAGCTCTGGTTTCCATCAATCCAGCACTCTCTCACCAGCACTGACCTCTTTTCAGAGGACTAAGGAAAGAAACACTGGCCTTCTTGCTGAGTGATTATATGGAACAAACCGTTTTAAAAATGGGGTTCAAAAGTTCACTGAGTATGTGGCTACAAATATAACAAGCGAAATCATAAGAGAATCTACTGCTAGACATGTTTACTACAGTTAAAAAGATGTTATAATGAATTTTTAATGACTGTTTACACCACAATTCTTGCTAATTATCTTTTTTGGATTGCACAGTACACAATGATTTCCTTATGATCTCCCAGAAAGTGACAGTATGTGGGAATGTGAGTGGTGCAGTGTAAAAGTTGAAGGCAGGTAACTCTGGACTCTTGCAGGAGCACTTGCAGTCTCAGTGCCCTTACACTGGCTGCTTTCCACAGCCCTCTGCTGTGAGGGACCTCCACACCAGACTATTGCCACCACCTCTGCTTCTTCCTAGAGCTCTCCCTGCTGAACTTGGCAGTCTGTGAACATTTGTGTGAGCTCTGCACACAGGGGCTGTGACTGGTGCTACCAAAGGAGGGATTCAGAGCTGCACAGCCACAGCCTTTCAGTTCAACATGCTTGTAGATTCTTCTGGCAGCTCACAGCTTTCCAAAGCACTTAAAACCACAGAAACTGCTTTGCCAGAATTCAGCTAAATTTTGACTTCCTCAAGCTATTCTGATCTTGGATTTTTCTTTTTAAAACCTGAATAGCATTAGATCTACCTTTGCTAACCTAGAGTGGCTTTTCCACTGTTGACACAACTCCTCTGAACTCATCAGCACGACAGACAAGGAGGCATCTGGAACAGAAAATTAGACCATCAGGACACTGCTGCTCCATTCCAAGTCAAGCCATGGAGACTGCTTTGTGTCCAAGACTTCTCTGCCAATCCAATGGATGAGACCTACCCAATACCCTCAATACAAACTGACAATCCCTACCTCAGTACACAAGGTCCATAAATCTGCAGAACTTAAGGCAAAAATAGTCCTAGTGTAATTCCATTTTCTTAAAACAGGATGCCAAAAGTAGATGACTGGTGAGCCTCCTACTTGTTTACTCCCTCTCCAATGCTACTTAGAAACACCTACCCCAACTGCCATTTTTTTCTACAGAAATACCTGGTGTTAAAAGAGTTTTACAAATGCAGTTTTGCAATCTCTCTTTTACTGCTGAAGACTCACATACAAAATTAAGATCTTAAGGCACCTGCCTGGTGTTCACAAAAGTCAATAAGGAATAAAGGGGACAAAAATTACATTCTGCGTCCCTATTCCCACAGGGTGCATTCAAGAACTTTTAAATAGAGGTTAAATGGGGTCCAAAGTTTGTTTGAAACACAATAAAGCTTTAAATATTATACAACAATAATAGAAACATTTTAAAACAAGACAATTCAGTACCACCTGAATTAGCCTTTGACAATGTGACTTTGAACAGTATTCTTTGTTAGCTCAGCCATACTATTTGATAGTATCCAGATGGCTGTCTATGACACATTTTTGTCTTATCCACTGGTACTTCTGGATGAAGTGCCCAAGGTAGACAGTCAGGATAAGCAATCCCTTCCAGTCCTAAGATTTATGATCTCGAGATTCTGATTTAAAAAAACTTGCAACCTGCTCACTACTAAAACCAAATAAAACCTCTTTCTGAACTACTGCTTCCCAAAAATAATCTCTTATCACTGCCTAGATCCTGTTATTTTAATACACAAATGAAGATTTTGCAATTCAAGGGCCTTTCCTGCTTCAAAAAATTATCTCTCTGCCCTAAGCAGCACAGCAGAGCTAACAGGACCTGCAGTGTTGCACATTTCTGGGAAGGTACCTGAGATGGTAACTCATTTTGATCACATTTAGTGGTAGTACCTTCAAGGGCTGCTAAGGAAAGGCTTCATAATAGCTGTCAGTCTCCAGAGCCATCTATTTTGGTCTTGCAGCTCATTAAATATTGAAAAGCATTCTGGAGTTGTACTTACCAAGATGCAGTCCACTTTAGATTGTACAGTTTTGCTAGATGTGAGGGAAGAAAGAGAGAAGAGAAATACTGAATTAGTCTAAAATCAATGACAAAAATATTACATATTAGAATTTCTATCACTGCATTACAGACTTTATATCTTACTCTGAAATGTCATGCTAGTCTATGGAATAATAGTCAGTTATATTTCTGTAGAAAGTCACCCAAACTTAACTGCTTGCTAGAATTCTTGCTGCTTGAATAAGAACTTTTACATAAGAACTGCATTTTTTAATGAAATACCATTGCAACTGTTATCCCAAGCTGCAGGGCAGCCAGGGTGGATGCCACTACTTTTATTGTAGCTCTTACACAATTTCCAATGCATTTGACTTGTTTATCTGTAAACACAATTAACATCCCCTTCTCCCCATGCTTCAGTAAATCCCACCACTTCAAGGCATGTATTTCTAGCTTTCCAAAGAGCTGCTACAAGGCACAGAGCTGTTATTCCACTGGCAACTCTGGAGTTTTCCAAGTTAGTCTCTCTACCTCCCAGCTGGCTTATTAAGACTACACTGGGTGGGGATACAATTGAAATATGCCAGGAATGACCTCAGTGCATGTGCCAGGGCAGGCAAACAGTATGGAACTTATTATACTTCCTATAAACACACCCATGAGCAGCTCCTGTGTTTCTTAAGGGTGCTGTGCTTCACATGCTTCCTCTGACAGCATTAGTTGAAGGTAGTTTATCACTGCTCTGAAGAGGAGCAGGAGGTTTCCAATACAGAAAATCCTAGCCTGAACATGTACTGAACAAGCATCAAACAATTATTTTTTTAAGTTCAGAGAGCAATTATTTTCCTAGTAAGATAAAACAATTCAATCTCCCTAAATAACAAAACATTTCATGGAAGCTATTTTGCTTTTGTACAGATGCTAAAAAAGCTAGACTAAGTCAGGCAGCTGATCAATCTCCTAAAACTCTAAGTAAGAAACAAGCAAAACAAATGGCTCTAGTGTCTGGTGGTGATAGGAACCAGCATCTACCGTTCCATCAGATGCCCAGAGGCAGGAGTTTGGTTGCCCTGCTTGTTACACCACTTCCACTTTGAAACAAGACAGTCTAAAAATCTGTTCTGTAGAGGCTGCTAACACTGATGCCCCTTCCCATACAAAAATTGCTCAGGTTAGTGACAGAACACAATAAAAACTTTCAACAGGTAAGAACATTTGACAAGTTCACTGAAACAGAGCCCTCAGCAGACATCCACTTCAGCTGACTTTGTGTAAGAGAAGCCATCAGGTGGGTAGAGAGGAACACAAGGAGAAGTAAAGCAGAGCTGCTGGGGATTTTGAAGAACAGGGAGTGCTAAGGATGGTAATATGGAAGCTCTGCCTTGCCTTGGGAAAGATGCTCACATATACTGCAGCAGCTGAAGACGGGAACCTAAATGTCATCTCACTCATCAAAAATCACCATCTTACCAGCAAAGCCAAGGACACCAAGCATGGGAACCTGCTGCTGCTACATGCTGCCAGTGCATCTGACCCAAAGCTGAGCAAATTGATGGGGGCACAGCTGCCCCAGCAGCACTTCTCCACCCTGGACTCCACCACTGCCTCCAACCTCGAGCAAGGTCTCAGTCCCTGTGCTGCTACAGATCAACAGCCTCTCCTACAAAGCACAGGCAACAGGAATCAGGCACATGCACCCATTCCTGTACCCAAAGCTCTTGTGTGGCTCCACATGACAGCTTATGCAGAAAGGGTGCATAAAGGGCAAGGGGATGCAGGGTACAGACACAGCAAACTCAGCCCAAACACAGCCTCTACAGTCTTGGAGACAACACCATGCACTGGGCTTTTCAGGAGAGCACACTCCAGCCAGCACAGCTTCCCTTCTGCCAACCTGAGCACCAGCATGCCCATCTGCATTAACATCTTCTTCTTGCAAAGAGAAAGAGGCAAGTTGCCAGGAGGCAGCTGGGCAGGAAATTCCCTAGAGCTGTCCTTTTATCTCCAAGTATCAGTCTGAGTCAGGAAACATAAACTCTCAAATTTAGTTGAAGCTCTTCCAGTTGTGACCTCTGCTCCTACAGCACCGATCAACAGCACTGAGAAGCTGCAGCAGAGGAGCAATAACAGGGCCAGGAAATTCAGCTTTGCTATGTTTCCTTTTTGTAAACTGGTGGCACAAAAAGGACAGTTGAGTTCATGTCCTCCAATTTGCAAGCAGATGTTGTGCCATTTTAAAAGGCAAAGGTCCCACTGCTTCAGCAGGGGTAGAGTGTGATCTCTATTTAAAAAACAATTTTTCCATCTCCTGCTCCACACTCTTGAGTATACTGGGAGGACATCTTTAAAATTTGTTAGTGGTAAACTGAGGTTTCTTTTTTCCTAACCAGAGCACAGGTAAAAGTTGCTTCATTTTATGTAGCTTGTGCCTAACAACAAAAATGCTCATTTTCCTTCAAGTAGAGGCAATCAAAGTCAAGCAATGGCAACCCTGAGGAATGAGCCCTTTGACTGGGACAGTACTGGCAGTGACCTGAGCACTGCACAGAAACACTCCATTTGGTGACACTGCAGGATACATCCCCAGCACATCAGGAGATAAAAGGACAAGTGACAAAGGTGACAAAAGGACAGACATCCCAGTTACACCTGCCACCTTTGTTTATTTTGCCCCCCTTCTTCTCTAGCAGGACATACATGCTTTGAAAGCTGAAGTTTCATTTACAAGTAAGTCAGTCTGCTTCTGTCCCTGTCAAATGCATCCCTTACCTAATTACTACTGCAATTACTGTGCCTGCAACCACAATCCCAACAACCAGGCTGAAGCAGGCCCTACACAGTACTATTTCTAACATCTGGAGGCCATTACCCACATATTTTTGCTACCCATGAGCAGCTGCAGGAAAGCAGCAGGAATTATGTTCTTTCTAATGAAAATAACCATTTGAATCTATTTGAAACCTAAGCCCCATTGGAAACTCAGAAACTGCACCTAAAGCCCAGAGCCAGCACTGCCCCTCCTGGAGGCTCACTGTGATTCACCCCCACCTGGAAGCACAGCTGGTGTCACTCTCTCCTTCACAGCTCTTCAGGATGACAGTCTCCCTCAAGTAAAACTAGTTCACTTACTTGATCCAAAAATTAATTCAGGCTACTTCATGCAGTTTTATCCAGGACAAGATTTGTGATTCTGGGGGTAGGTGTCTCTTGTGAGCAACAACAAATGTGGCTGCTTTTACAGCTGCCTTGGATTTGCCAACTTCTGCCCAATGACCCAACACAAGAACCACAGAGCATAAAATTTTGTATCAAAACCTTGTATGTGCTCCTCTCCAATAAAAAAATGCAGATACTATCACAACCAACAAGGAAACATTTATTCATTTATTATTATTCAGTTGCCATCCTACTGACTGTTTCAAAGTCAAGACACATGGAATGACTCAAGAGGGACCCTGCTGTACTGTCTACAGCTCCTCAAAAATGTCAACTCTGCCCTGAACACACCAATGCAGATCAATCTGGCCATTTCTGGTCACCTACCCACCAGCCACTCAAAAACATGCACCCAGCTTCTAATAATTAATAAAACAGCAGAGAAAAGGAGGTTTCTTAGGCTGTGCTTGGAGAAGCAGCACAGGGCAGCTCCCTGAAAAGCTGATGTGTCTCATGGAGAACCCCAGACCCTACAACTTCCCAGAGTGTGTTGGCTGTTTTGGGTCTGCAGCAAAAAGTCTTACAGGAAGGGCCAAGACCTCTGAAGGATTCTTGAGGATAAGTTTCAAAGGCTGTAGTGATTGAAGCTTCTAAAGGCTGAAGACAAACTCCTGCAATTATCTTTGGGAGAATGAGATCAGGAGAAATCAGATGAAAGTATTTCCACAAACTGCTCTTCTACCTTCTGCCAAAGTATGCATTTCTGTTTTCCCCGACCTATTTATGTATTTCTGCTCAGAACAGCCCTGACTTGGCATGGGCAGAATGAGGAGTGTGTTCTCTTCCCAGGTGAGCAGCTGAACTTACTTTGCACTGAGGGAGAGAAAGGGGAAAAAAGCAGAAGAATAAGGCAAGGAGATGCATTTCTTTTTTCTAAGTGGCATAAAACCAGATGCTGCCAACCTTCCTCTAATTAAGCAATACTCTACTTTCAGGAAGAGGCAGCTGAATTGTACTGAGCAGTATTGGACTATTGTATTACTAGAAGTGGCAGAATTCAGTTGCTCTGAGCACGAGTACCTCCTTAATGCTGCAAATAAGAGAAGCCATATAACCACAAAGGGTAAGAGAAGCTTTCTGTCTGTGAGAGCAGAAAAAGGGAGGTGGTTGGGAGAAATAAAAGCAAGCCCTTGAATTTATCAGCTACTGCCTGGTTAACCCTCAGCCTTCCCAAAGGCTGCACAGCCCTGAAAACAACCTTTAGCAGCTTTGCAGCTGAGAGCACTCAGCCCCCATGAAAGGCAGCAGCAGGACCAACACTGGGGGCACGGGAACAGCCACCCTGCAGCACAGCTCCTCTCCTGGGACACACATCCCGAGCACAGCACTGATCCCTGGCAGAGGGCACAGCAGCACCTCAGGACATCGCTGTCCTGCTCCCTCAGGGGAGACCCCCCAGCCCCAAAGGCACACAGGACACGGCTCTCACCATCCAGGCATGGCAGTGCACTCACCCCTCAAGGGGAGGAGGATGTAACAACAACTGAGCCGGTTCATCCAAACTCAGCAGGCAAGTGGAGCCACAGTTTGTTGTGCAGAATTTAATAATGGTTTGAGTAGGTGGTCACATGTGGGAAGCCCAGAGAGATTTTTTCATCAAAAGTTTGGTGCATTCTGTGAAATTGCCACAGATACTCTGTATCCCATTCAGCCCAAGACTGCAAATATTTGCACGAACTGAAACGTCCTCCCAAAAACAGCCTCTGTATAGCTGTGCTTCATGGGCTTGGCACTTCTTGGACAACCTAGAGAAAACATTAATTTCTGCCAAACCATAATGCAATTGATGAAAAGAAACCACTTTCCATCACTGCTCATAACTGAGCCTTACATCAGGAAGGCAGGGCTTAACTCCTGACCAGACAGCAAGGGCTCCCCTCTGCAGGGTCCCAGTTTCCAGTACTAGAGTATTAAGTTACATTATTACCCAGCATGCAGGACTTACAGCAAAAAGTTGCAACTAGAATGGAAAACCCCAGCATGCAGTTACTTACCATGGGCACAGTTACCTAGTTATTCACCTCAGACTGCAAACCACCCTCTCTCTCTGAGAGAGAAAATGTTTACAAAGTTATAAAATAAACGTCCTTTGGAAAAACCAAAAACGCACCAGGGATGTTCAGGCCACAGGAAAGTTCTGAGTGGCTCAAGTGCAGCGCACACAACCCTGAGAGTGCATGGTGACACTGCTGCCCTGGCATTTCACTCACACCTGAAAACAAGCCTTCCACAAGAGAAGTATACCCAAGACAACGTCTGCCAAAGAAGGAGTGTCTTGTCCACACGTCCTTTCAAAAATGACTGCGACCTGAAAAGCCTCCATTTCCCAGTGCACCTGCTGCTCCTCAAACTGCTCGGAATGGCGAGGGGCACTCTGGAGGGGCTGCTCCTGTCGGCAGCAGGAGCACACCAGCAGCCCTGCCAGGCATGTGTCTCCAGGCACAGCAGGCATTTGGGTGGTGACAGCACCCAGGAACTCCTCCTCCTCTGAGGTCCTGCTGCCCCTTTCCCTCTTGCAAAAACCCACTTCAGCTCCCAAGGAAAACAAGTCAGAGTCCACTACAAAATACCAACAGCGACAGTTTTGGCAAAGTCATCTTTCTGAAAACCTTGTTAAAATAGGGAGGGTCATTATTAAACTGACCACATACCCTTTTGGAAAGATTCAGTCTGAATTCCACTACTCTGACAACATCAGGTGACATTAAAAAAAAAAATCTCTATTTACTCTGTGTGCTGTGAGGAACCACTCAATAAAAGGATTACCAACCCCATTACAGTAAGTGGTACTATCAGAAAGGTACTATTATCACATCCTTACCACGACAAGCACTGTGTCCCAGCAGTGCCTGCAGCAATCAGCCCTTAATTCTTAATCTTACTGAATTAATGCTTCTCTTTCTTAGACTAACAGCTCTAAATATATCTTTATATAACCTTCCACTCAGAAGCACAAAGAAATGTTAAACTGGAGCCAAGGATCATCTAAGGAGAAAATTATGAAACAGCCGCCTATGTGTGCTGCTACTCAATTAACATCTTAACATATGCCATGTTACATTGTCTGGCTTGGCTCACTGTGATAAAGAAGTAAAATGGCTGTAAAAGCATTTCAATTAAATATTTAGAAAGCAGAGCTGCACAAGGTTGAAACTTGTTTGAATTGGCAAAATGACGACTATCCATACTGCTCAGCTAATGCCGTACGAGCTCCAGCCCAGGGCACCGAGAAAGCAAAGCACACCCCAGGCAGGGCCCTGCACCCCAGGGCCACGAACCCCCTCCCATCCTCACCTCGCACCCCCGGGCGTGCAGCAGCCAAAATTCAGGAGGCTTCTGATGCCACCTAGGGGCTCTGTCCCTGCCTGCACTGCTCCCTGCCCCGCGAGAAGCCAGGGTCCTGCCCCAGACACCAGGCACTTGAGCCTCGCACAAACACAGCAAACAGGCAAAACATTTAAGGCAAGACAAATTAGGTCTTTCAGGATTCAAATGCAGATATATTTTTATTCCATATAAAAGCCACAGGGACCACAATTGCATCCTAAAAGCACATGAAGTATCGCTATTTCCCTGAAGTATAAAAATAGAGGAAATGCAGAAAAGTGTCCAACTCCCAGGCCTCAAAAAGTAAACAAAGCGAGAATTCACCAACTGGTAAATATTGTCTCTTTCGGTCTGAAAGCAGATCCTCCTCAATCCCAGGCAAACCCCCCTTCTCAGCAAAACCAGGAGGCAAACGCTCAGCAAGCCAATAAAACAGTGCAACAAGAAGGGTGAGCTGCAACTACTTCACCCTCCCTGTAACCTAATCCACTCCTTCCACTCACCAGAGAGAATCAGCTAAACCAGTTTTCCATCAGACATAAGAAAGAGCAATGCTATATCACAGTGCTGAAAAGCATAGTGGTTCAGCATGCCTTGAAGTTAATGCAGGTTAAAGTGTGTCAAACATGTGACTTCAACACTTGTTACTAAAATAAATGCACTTAAAATAGTTCATAGAGAATAAAAATTTAATCCCTTCACCATTTCTGACACTATGATCATTTTATGAGTATAAATAATGCCCACTATACAAACAGCTGAACAAAGAAGGAAGATGAGACTGCTAATGAAATGCCCAAGTCTCAAATGTAGCCCATTGTAATGAACTGCCAAGAAATAATTAGCCAGCAGACATCAGAATACCTATGTCTGAAACGTAGGTCTATAAACATCTCTTTCTGCTCTCTGAAGAAATCTAGTTGTCTTCAATTCTAAAGGCTTGTTCCACTATTCTTAAAATAACTGGGAAGAACTTGCAACAACCACACACTGCCAGGTGCTCTATTCCAACAAGACAGTCATTTAAGTTACTGGGGTTGGGGGTTTTTTTACATTTATTTAAATTCAGTATATTGCCATAAGTTACTGTAATGAACTCTGAGAAGAGACAAAGAAAATGCTTTTACACAGCTCTCACCCTGGTTCTTTCAGCACTGCTCTGAATTAAAATCAGTGCATATTGTTACATTCAGGCAGGAGATTCTTTTCCAAGGATGCAGTGCCCTCTGTACAGGATGTGAGAAGATAATATGACTTCAGAGGAGACACATCCTGTATTTATTACTAACAATCTACAATCTCAAAAAAGCATAATGAAGAAAGATTATTTCAGAAGAAATTTCATTTCAGGAATGTCCCACTGAAAGCAGAAAGAAGGAAACAGTCACCAGACATGCAGGTTTGTGGCTACAGAGCAAATCATCCATTGCAACAACTCGCGTATTCCACGATGAAAACTGCTGGGTTTTGAAACTAATTACGAAAAAATAAATCAACCTTTGGTTGCTTCACAATCCAATCTATAGGTAGCCAAGAGATCTGCTGTGCTATTTTCAGCTGAGGTCATCAGAAGCCCCATCACAACATTATTACTTAAGGGTCTGAACCGGAGGCACTGTAAAGCCAGCTGTGAGACACTGGGATTTTACTCCAGCTTTTGTCCCACGTGGCTCCAACAAAGGATGCCTAGTGAAACCAAGGGGGTGACACTCCTCAGCACAACTTAAAAACCAAACAGGAAATTCAGTGCATCTATAATACACGTGCACAAAATTGTTTCTCTTCCATGCCTGCAGAGCCAGCTAGCAGGAAGAGGAAGGCAGCACCTTGCTGTGCATCACAGCCTGCCACAAGTCACAGACCTGGTCCTCCACTGCCTTTCCCTTGGGAAATGGTGGCTACAGACACCCGATGGCAAAGCAAAACAGTATTCAGGTGAGGAAGTAGGAAGAGTTCTACACTCTGCTTACAGGTAACACACACCCAGCAATGTACAAACCTGCACAGTGCTGTGTTTACTGCACATAGCTCAGAGCTCAGCTGAATCCAAGGGAACAGCTCCCAGTGTCAGCAGCTCTGCAGCAAGGCTTTCCCAGCACACGTGTTTCCCAACGCTGGCACAGGTGCCTGGATGGCAGATTTAAGCCTGCTTATAAAAACTGGGTTTCTTCTTCTTTATTTCACATTATTTCCTTCAACATTTTCAGGACCCACAGCTATCCTAGTTACATTCTCTTAACAGAGAAATTGCTGCTACTGGTTGTACCTTTTTATTTCCCTATTCGTTTGACACCCAGGGGCTGTCATCTGGTTTGCAGTGCCACAACCCAGTCCCATCCAAGCTCTTCTGTGGCTTTATCCTAAGGGAGCAGATGAGACCCCCCTGTCCTGCAGAGCCCTGCAAGCAGCCAGCAGCCAGACAAGTGCACACAGCCATCCCCTCCCCAAAACCTGCAGGGCCAACAGCTGCAGGTGTCCCTCTGCCAGCCTGGAAATGAGCCCCAGCCTTCCCAAGAAGCTGCCATCTCGATACTCCCTGGGCCTGGCACACCCTGGAAGCAGAGGAGCAATCCAGGGGCTGCCCTAGGCCTTCCACAGACTCTGCACTGAGGAGACTCAGCTTAACCTGCAGGGTTTCCCTGGCACACTCTTCGTCCCTCCTCCACGCCACAGATATCCTCCTCCCCCCTCCACATTGAACAGCTCCCCCATAGGTATCAGCCTGTCCTTCTGCAAACAAATTCAGCTTTTATCTAGCCCTCTCCTGCCAAGGCTGCTTGCAACATCCTATTACCCCTGCTTCTGCCCTGATTTCTGCACACGTGCATTCCTCCTTCTCCTTGCTCCCTCTTCTCTCATGGCTGCCCACCACACAGCTCCTCTGCACCCTTTTTTCCACTTGAGGAACCTGTACCCGATTGCTGACTCCCATGGAATGCAATTCTTGCAACCTCTTAGGTTTCCCTGTGCTGAGTAATGCCCTGAGTATCTACATGCACTCTCCAAGCATCTGCCTACTAAAAGGGTCACTCACTTCTTTCCTGCTAGATGGGCATGGCTTCACTACCATAGGAAAGGCAACTTCCCTCCAGCTTGTGCCATGTTGCTCACTGGCACATCCCAGAACCCTCTCCTGTCCTTGACTTTACCATCAGGTGAAAATTTAAAGCTGGACACATGCAGGATGAACATGGCACTGGTGCCTGATGGTGACCATACAACCTCCCATTTCAGAGGGCTCCCCCTTGCTCAGCTTCCACAGGTTCCTTCAGGCATCCATCCTCCAGCCTTGCACCCACACCAAGGCACTTCTCACTCACCTCTGCTCAGCAGCTTCAACCCACTCCAACACAGAAGCTCTCTGGTCTCTGCAAATAAAGAGCTGCAAGTAGCCAGAAGACTCTTGTCTATCTCAAAGGTCAGTTCACTAAATGCTAAAGCAGTGTAACTCATCAGCTTTCCATACTCTGCTTCTGGGGGTGAGAAAAAACTAATCTATGTGGCACTTTTAAAAATGGTTTTAAACCCTGAAGTAGGATCTTTAGTGGGAAGCGTTACAAACGTGCTACTCCAATTCTTAAGGATTTTATGAAAAGGAGTTTAAACACAACTGCACTCACTCCTAGGTGGAAGATTAACTCTGTCAACAGGTACCTTCCATGGCCCTGCAGGGCAGGACTGGCTGCTCCCACCTGGGTCACGTTTGCCCCCCTCAGGCCAGCCCAGCTCCACAGCAGCAGCACAGAGCTCCAGGGCAGCACTGCAGAACCTGCAGTGTGGGGCAGGCCTACACCATGCACTCCACCCCACACTGCCTCCTTCCCTGCCACCTGACCAGCATTTGATACCCCACAACTTCAGGGTTCAGTTCTCTGTCCTCAGAACAGGGAGCAATGTGTGCAGCCAGTTTGTTGCCTCACCGTCCTACTTCTACAAGCAATGAAGGGGACAGGACCCCAAAACCTAACAACTTAGCCATTTTCTTCTCAAGCAAGACACCTGCTCTGCAGGCACAGCATCATCCATAGGCATTTTGATAGCTATTTCAGAAGTTTTCATATTGTCATGGTGTTCTTTTGAAAATGCAGCAGAGGGCATGTGACCTGTCCTAGTACAAAGTACTGAAGCCACAGGATGAACAGCCACAGCCACACAAGCCACTGAGTTTAGCACCCTATTCAGACAATGTACAGAACACCTGCATGGATTCATTATTCATAGCATGTATATCCTAAACATCCCAGGGAGCTGCACAGTTACACCACAACTTATTTAGTAAAAGAGTCCAAACCAGAAAAGGCTGTGCTTGATTAAATCTAGATCAGATTTCAGAAAAGCTGCACTAAACTTCTGACTTTCCAAAAATCATAACAGCACAGAATTATATTTCAGATGTATGCAGACAGTTCTACAGAAGTACTCACCAGGGTAACAGCGCTGTTGACATTTACCTGTAGGCTACCACACGTTTTCAGCATCTAACAATCCACTGAATTATGCTTCTGCAAAAGTCTCATGCTAATGGTACTCACAATTACTTGTCTGAGGGGTCCTTCCAGAAGCAGACATTGTTTAAGAGCACTACAGAATTGACTGGTCTGGATTTTCATTCCTGTGAATCACATCATGCGTAAACATTGCAGCGGGCGAGCAGATGTCTGCATTATGAGAATGAAAATGCCCTTTCCTGATTAGTAACACAGTTTGATTTCAATTTTCACAGTGAACTATATGCTGCTTTGCCACTCCTTTGCTCAGGAGCTGAACTAATCAAGCCAAAACTGCAACTCACCTTTCTGAGTTTGACAAATTCCAGGAGAAGACAACACACTCAAGCTATCTCCAGATCCTACACTGGGCCTCAAAGCCTACCCTTACCACAAAGCCACTGCTATTTAAAGCACTCAGCTGTAACTAAGAACTTCACTAAAGTGACAAGAATCACTGTGAAGTAACAAACAACAGTTATTAGTCCTGCACTGCAAACACTTACCCATTGCAAATATTTTCACCCTGAACAGCTGGAGCTGCTCACCGAGAGCATCCCAGGGTACACATGGGTGACTAAGTGTTCATAGAGGGGCTTCCACACACAGAACCATGGAGCTAAGTGGTGGTTTTCAATTAAGTTACAAGTTTCACCAACTTGATTGTACAAACCATAGCAATTTATGAGCCCACAGTCCTACCCCCTCCAAGAGAAGGAAGCTGCTAGCAAGAAAGATGCAGTCCATGCAGACACGCTCCATGAAAGCCAAGTGGGGACTGCCTAAACTCACTGGTACTAAACAAAACAAAGTATTTTGTTTCATGTCTATTCTTAGCCTTAGAGCTCAAGGCTATGATCATTTTTTTAGCTGCTATTAACCAAAAATTGAGTATTCAGAGTGTATTCAGGCTTGGATCTACAGGGTAATCAGACACCTGGCTTCTACTCAGAAGTTACCAATAACAGAGAGGTGTCTGGATATCTTCATGGATCACAGAATTAATTATACAGGTTACCAAATCTTAAGGGTCAGCATTTTAGCTTTTTTTTTTTGCATGATAAAATGATGCTCAAGATTAATTTTTAACTGAAGATTCACTATAAACTGCATTTAGACAAACCTTTGTCCAGCGTAATTAAACACACACAAACCACCAGTATTTCCAAATATTTTAATTGATTCAGCAAGCTATCTCCCAAAAACTAACAGATTATGCTCAAAATATCCTTTTCCAGGGATATTTCTTGCATTTTAAAACTATATCTACGATTCCCATTTCACTCACTTGTTGAAGGGAAGAGGCAAATACTTTTCCCTCAGCTGCCATTTAATTTCACAACTTTTTCGGAGTCAGTGATTGAACTATACCACTGGAATCAAGCATAATGAAGGTAATGCTGTAGAGCAGGCTCCTGGAGCCAAAAGCAGGCTTAGCTCTTCAGCAAAATGTGGTTCCAGGTGTGCCGCTTCCAATTACTGCCACTGAGTAACTTAACTGTCTTTTAAATATCAACTAATTAATTTCACTTATATGGCCACTAATAGCAACTGTAGGCCCTCATGATTTACCAAGCCAAAAAGCTTAATACAGAAAGAAAATCAAACCATAAAATTGACCAATCTTTTATACACCCTTAATGAAAGGAATTTTGTCACACTTTGTCAGACCTTGGATAAAAAGTTTCTGTGGCATAGTCTGACTCCTGCAAAAATAGTTCAAAATTATTTTTAGCCTTTTCTTCAGACAGTCCCATCACAGCAGAAGGAGCTGCAGCTTTCACCAAGGGCTGGCTGGCCTCACAGATGCCTCACCCACAGGCACCAGGTTCCACAGAAGCAGCACAAGGAGAGCAGAGCAATCAGGAGCTGGCACAAAGCATCTGCACCCAGCTGGAGGGTGACACCAAGCACCAGGGAGTACAGCTCTCCTGGGCACAGCACCCTGGGTGCTCTTCCCAAGAAACCACTGCCACACACCCTCAGCACACACAGCAAACTGGTCCAGCCCTGACGCAGACACCTCGAGCCTCCATTTCTGACTGCCTCCACATTCACACAGGATCCAGAATCGCCTTGCAGAATTCTCCTCCTGATTTAACAAGGACCCAAGCCTCTCAAGTACTTTCCCCCAGTGAACTAGCAATAAAACTAACGTGGTTCTGAAAGAAGGAGCTGTCATATTTTTTCAGAGCAGATTAAAAAACAAGACTAAAATTACATCTACAAAAAAAAATTAAATAAATGTTAAAGCTTTACAATTTAGAGGTCTTCAATGAGTTACCACTTGTGGTACTAAGTAACTTCCCAGTCTGTATTTTAATGCAGCGGTGGTTCTGAAGAGGAAGGGAGAAGGCACATGGGAATATTTCCACTGAAGTCACAAAGACTACTCCAGGTATTTTCAAGTGATTTCTAAACATGAGCAAGATGGAGGTAAGGCAAACACAGGAGAACAAACTGCCCATCCTATTATCCAGCACACTTTTTTTACACACTAATTTTTGTTTGTCTAAAGGACGCTCATGTTGATACTTACAAGGCAACCTCATTCATACTGAGAAAAAGTTCCAACAGTTTGCACTGCTGACCACTTTAAAAACAGCATAACCCACTTCTTGATAAACAAAGCCACAAACTGTAATTTCTACTGCCCAGTGCAATCTTCTTCACCCACAGGTGTCCCAACAACCTCATAATGGCACTTGGGAATTTCTGACTGAGAAATAGAGATTGCCTGCATGCAATCTGTATCTGTGAGGCCATCCATCATGGACCTTGACATTTAACCACAAACTTTCTCTCAGGGGGAGATACAAATATGCCTCATTTAATAGACAAGTTCTCCCCAGGAACAAGACTTTCTTCATAAACTTGAAGCACCTGAGAATGGGCAAGGGCCAGCACTCCCAGCCAGCTCCAAGGAAAAGCTGAGTGGGACTCCTGTCAGTGGAGGAACACGGGGACACCCCCAGACAGCCAGGGACACATTCCTGCCCTGGGGCAGGCAGGTGCTGCCCTTGCAGGGTGGCTGTGGGTGACAGCTGGTCACAGAGCCGTGGGACAATGCCACTCACCAGGTGCCACCAGCCAGAGCCACCCCATCCCCACTGCGGCAGCAACCCCGGCCTCCCCACCCTTTGAGGCACGGTGTCACCACAGCAACCACAAGCAATTAAAAAGAAGCCACAAGGAAAATATTTGGGAAGTTTTGAATTTTTTTTTTTTACCACTGTCTTAATGACTAAACGTTCAACAACACAAAACACTGGGCAGCTTACTGAGAGCCTGTTGATGGCACAGCAGCTGATAACAAGCATCCTACTTGGTGAGAGATAATCCTTTTTCCATTAAATCAAGAAAGCATTAAAATTGAGATACTGGCTAACTCCATTTAGAACAAAACAAAACAAACCCTTGAAATTCACAAAGACCTAATGAAACACCTCAAAACATCCCACCACTTCCAGAATTTTTAGATTTAGGGGATTCTTCTCACTGCCTTGAAAACACCAATTTTTGCTGGCCTTTTGACAGGCTCTTTCTGGGCGACAGTGCACTCACTGCTTTTTCACCTATTCAATTTACCTTTTGAATCACCTGCTGATAGCTTTGTAACACAGTCCAGCATTCTACCTGGGCTGCTGCAGAGGGAGGCAAGGAAGCTACCTCCCTGCCCTCATCACCACAGTTTAAAAATAAAGAGCTCCTTATTTATATATGAGGTTTTGTAATATTAGATATTAGAAAGGCTTGAACCAAAAATACAAATTTGGATCCTGATCTGAATTTTGCAGCTCTGGCCCTTCTCCAAATACTTCTGTTTGGCAAGTAGCTGAGTAGAGTAACAAGAGAAGGCAACATACATAACTTATGGGATCTGTATAAAAACATTAAGCTCAACCCCTGCTCTCAAAACTATACACACACAGAGAAAAAGACTAACAAAACCACCCCAAGCTCCAATTAATTAGAAGATTAATCAGTGCTTCAGTATAAGTCTGATCACCCCAACCTGAGCAGTACTGTCATCTCACCCAGTTAAACTACTTTTTCTGATTAATTTGTACAGTATCCAGAAACTTTTAGGGGGAGTTTCCAAGTGCTCTTTTCAGGTAGAGATCTGGATTCCTACTTGCCAGTGGCATATAGACCCATGTAAATAATGCAGAACTTTCCTAAATGGCAAGCAACCCAGCTACAGAGGCCTGGGATGACAGCCCTGCAACTCTGTGCTTATTAAGGACTCATTAGAACTGCACTGAACCACAGTGTCACACCGTCTGACTTGCTTCAGTGAAGAAACTCCTGCAGTGGAAAGTAAAATGTTTATGAAACAAGGAATTATGTGTGTTTGATGCTGTGAAGTCAACAACTGCATGTACCCCAAAGCATTCTAAATGAACAACAGTAAAACTTATCCAAATCTTTTATTACTTGAATAATGCTTCCCCCCCAATATAGTTTTTTAGATTCTATTGTTTCAAGAAACACAGACAAACAAAACCCAGAAACAAGAGTGCAAAACCCACTCTTCCTAAAAGCAGGTTTATAAAGACCTTTTTTCTGCAAAGCTATTCCCTCCAACTCAGAGCCAGGATACTCAATAAAACCTCAGCTCCGTTCTCCAAAGGTTACATAAAGGTCACCATTCATTTTACTCAGGTTTATTTTCTAACCTTGTAAAAAGGCCTGCAGACCAAATTGGCCTGCACACCTGCTGACCTAGAAACTGCACCACCGTGGTGGCCGTGCCCCGTTTGGGAAGCTGCTGCTCCTGCCACGCCGCTGGCACCAGGCTTGGCCAGCAGCACGGGGATGCACTGCAGCACCAACTGCACGAGCTTCTCAGCCTGCTTCTCACCCTGCCTTGGATTCCTTGAAGGAATCCTTCTGGGGGGCTTCCCCACAAAAGGAGTGTCCTGCACACAGGAATGCGCAGTGACGGATAAAGGGGTACCTGGCTCTTGTTCAGAGGAGTGGAAGGTTTCTGAACAACCCAGGCAGGCCATCTCCAGGAGAACCAAGCTGAGAAAGGGACAAATGATGTAGGATTTATTTTGCCCAATTCATTAGTTCCGCACCACAGATGGTTACACCCTGGTTTAAAATTTGTGTGCAGTCAGAGAATTCGGCACATGAAGTGATGGGATGGATTGTTCTATGGATACATCTTCCCTCACCTCAGAAATGCCTTTTTTTCCTCCACAATAACTACGTGGGAACTTGTACAGAACCAGGTGGAGTGAAATGAAACAAATTCCACTTTCTGTTCCTATCCATTTGGGGAAGCAGAGTGTGAAGGAGAATGACAAGCTGCTAAATGCTTTGCCCAAGGAGGGGTGACCTTCCCTGAAATCACCATGAACCACTCTAAATTACAGTCCAGAGGTCAATTTTTTCCTATGTATTTGACTGCTTATACATCACATCAGGAAACACATTCAGGACAGGCAAACCTTACCAAGACTTGGAATCACTGGAGCCAAGAAGCCAGGGAAAACTGAGTCAGTGACAAGAAATCTCTGCAGTTTTACACTCTCATCATCTCTCAGCTAAGGGGCTCAAGGTTCTTTTTCAAAGCAGGTAAACACACTTCTGATGCTGCATAGATTAAGTGAAGTAAGTGCAGCCTGTACACCTGTCAATGACAATTTGATTTTCCTCACAGAAATCAGTAATCTGTCATTAAAGAATTATAACCTGTGTTTTCCATGAATTAATCAGGAGGAAGGGGAGAATGATGGCAAATACATTTTGGGCTGGGGGCACAGAATAACCACAAGTACTCTGTAATCAGAGGAAATCTGGAGTTCTCCCAGTTTTAACAGGCTACTTAACAAAATACTGAAGGTTGTGTTAGAGGTTTTTTCTCTTACTTCAGGTCTCCCTCTTCCAAGCTACAAGAGAGAGAGAAAATGCAGATGGATTGATTGACACATTAGTCCAACCTGATCCAAGAAACACTTGTTTTAAAAAATTACATAGAGAAATTTCAAATGCAAAAGAAAACTACCAAAAAGGTATATCCATCTGCATTTGCTAAAAGCCTGAAACACATACCCCTTAAGCTTCCCTCTTCATTGCCAGGCATTTTATTTAAAATATCAAGTCAATCAATATTAATTTTTATTTAAAATATCAAGTCAATCATTTTTTCTGCTGACCTAACTATACAAATAAGTAGCAGTTCCTATTATGAAAAATCTCAATGGCATTTCCCAAGTTGCAGAACATTTGCTCTGCCAACAGCTAAGTGATGATCCACGCTTGCTGACAATGCCTAATGAGGAGTGATGGATGCAACTGCAGGAGGGAGCAGGAATGTTTTAAGTCATAAAAAAGAATGGAGCCTTCCAAAGATTAGAACCCATTGGTGTTACAATCAGCTAATCTGGTTTTCTAGCACAATAACAAGAGCCCAAACGTAGCAAGGGCACAATTCACCTCCTATTCCTCCTTCAACATGAGACAAACTGGGCATCAGGACACAGTGTCAGCACTGCCCATATTTGCTCATGTGGTTTTCCAATACAACTTGTAGCTAGAAGAGTGACTGGAGGACAAAAATTATGGGTCTGAAACCCACAGCCTGAAATGGCTGCAAATGCAGTGCTTTGTGTCTGCCTGGTCCTCAGCTTGGTTTACACATGAGACACTGGGGCGGAGAAGGAGAGAAATTAATCTCTCAAGCAGAATTGCTATATTCAAATCCTAACAGATGCCTTTAGGACAAAAAGAGCTGAGATGCAGGCAAGGTGAAAGAAGCTGGGGCCAACCCATGCACAGATGTAAGCACCAGATTACTATTTACAATGGTAAACAAGTGCTCATTGCAGAACCATCACTAGCCATTTGCAACAGTGAACAAGAAAACAAACCTGTCTGCTCCTTCAATGTTCACAGCTACTGGATTTTGGATTAATACAGTGAGCAGAGGGATTAAATTGCCTAAAACTGTTGGTCTTTTTCTTTTATGCCAGCGATGACAGACCCTCAGCTGACACCATCCTCCCTTGGCCATCTCTGCATCTCAATCCTCGTGCCACGCTGCTTTTACATCCGTACTTCACTGGCTGTCTTCAGCTGCAAGACATTCCTTGGCAAGTCAATGTGATACTGAGGAGACTCTGTCTTCACCACCATATGTTTGGGTACAGAAACATCATATACAAATAACACACATTTGGTAATACAGCACCCTCACCCAAAGAAATGAGTGAAACCCCATTAGTCTATATGCTCAGACAGCTGACTAGGGAGGTTTTCCCGCCTGGGGCTCCAACGTCTGGACAAAAATCTATTAATAAATATGAAAGCTTTAACGAATCGAAAGAGAAATAAAAACAGGCAGACTAAGGCCCAGTGTCCAGCGAAGACCAGGGCAATTTACAAACCCGCCCATGCTGACACTAATCAGGCAGGCTGGGCTCCCAAAGACGTGTTCTCCCTGTCTAGACTTCTAATCCGTCAATGGGAAAAGACATCCAGTATTATTTCTGCCCGCTTCACCCACACCGTAAGAACACATCCAAGCGCCTCAGCAGCTCACACACGCAGCACCAAACAAAACCAGACATTTGCTGCATGGGTTCCAGTGGGGCAGCAGGACACAAATACAGACAGACAGTGATGAGCTTCAATTACTGTAACCAAACAGCAGTTAAATACCTGCATATGATGTTATAATGCAAATAAATACTTCCTGATTTGTCTTTAAGCACTCTTTTATCTTCCCCTCCTCAGCTCAAACTAGTGGTCACCTTATATGCCAAAAAACACCCCAACAAAAAAAACCCCAAACATCAACAGACTGGACACCTAAAAAGCGTATTTTTAAGTCTTCAGTACCTATACTGACCATTCCTGCAAATGTAACCAGCAGGGCTTAAACTATTGTTTCAATTTAAGGGACTCCACATGCACACAATTACTTAATATGTTTTTGTCAAACTACATTTTAATTTAATAAACAGAATAAAATAAGTATGAGTTGAGATAATTAATAGCTCATTGTCCCACTCGTGGCCTGCATCAGTCTCTATATTTATATTTGTCTGTGAAGGGGCAGGACAAGCACAGACTTGTTTGTGATCCTCAAGTCCCGTATTTATGTAGCTGCTATATTTTGCTATACTATTTTCACTGACAATACAATCCGAACACTGAAACCTTTTAAAAAAACAACCAAACAAAACCAAACCTGTAACAAACACAACCAAAAGCATCCATCGACTATGTACAAACACGTGCAGGAAAAAAGGACGTGGAGGGAGAACAACAGAGAAGAGTACTGAGCTGGATGTGCTAAACCTGCTGGGAAGCAAAGGGGGAACTGAATGCACCAACCTGCCAGCACATGCAAACTGCACGGCAAGGGAAGAGGGGAGGAAGAGGAGGGAAGGAGAAAAGAGGAAGAAGCTCTGCTCTGCACATTACACCTCATTCTGTTACAGCAGGCACTGCCATTTTCAACCCGGCCTTCCACAACCTCTCCTGCTGTTTGTCCATCACCAGCACTGAGCAGAGAGCAGAGCCCAGTGTGCCCCAGTTCAGAAGGAGACTTTCACTGTTTATTGGGGCACAGTGTGCACTGCACAACACCCCCGGCAGTGCTCCTCATCCCTGCTGCACCCAAACACCCACCACATGTCCAGGAAGATGGGAATCCACATTAAACTCCAACCTCAAAGGAAGACTGCTTGATCACAACAGAGAAACATAAGATTCTCTAAAGGAAATAAAAGGTTTTCTCATTTAAAAATAACCTTATCTTCAAATGCTGCATTTCAACCTGCAGGGAATGGATGCTGCCTGAGAGCAGCAGGGAAGTTGCAGCCCGGTGCAGAAGCAGGAAGCCAGGAGAGCCCTGTGGAGGTGAGGAACGCCTGCAGTGCCAGAGACAGGGCTGGGAACCCTCTGCCGGCCACAGGCACCTGGCACCAGGCAAGCCCCTGACCCCGGGCAAAACGCTTCATTCCTTTGTACCAAACACAGCTTGGGCTATTCACCAAGTTCACCTGAATCAAACTAGCAGTTTTCATTTCGGAAGGTAACCTATGCGCTCTTTTCCCTTGAAAAGAAAAGCCACAATAAAAGCAGAGGTTTTACTTAGTAGCCATTTTGTCTTCAACTTGGACATGATACCTCCTAATCTGAATGCAATGTAAACATGCTCTCCGAGGCTCATTGCCACACAGCACGTTCATGCAAAGAGAAGGAAACGTGAAAAGGCCATCACTAAATACCATAATAAATTAGCAGGTGTGAAGATTTTATGATCCAAAAAGACAAAAAATTCTGCAGATCACATTCCTTCTCTAGGTCACATTGCAGAGAAGACCAAAACAAAAGGTAGCAAGTGTGGATGAAGGAGAATGAACTATTATTTACCGTTTAAATAAATAAAAACAAAACAACCACCATCCCAATAATATAAGCAATTTCAGTATGCCATACAATAAAAAAAATCTGAAGGCAAAATTATATTTAGATTCTCTTTATTTTCTAGCGACATCCATTCAAACCACACAATCTAACTGTAATATGACGTAATATGCAAGCTTGATCAGTATGATTTTATTGGGATGAGCTTATGTATAAAATACACATGGTGTTTGTGTATATAAAGGAAAACCTTACATGAGTAACCTGTATTTACAACTCCCAACTTTCAGTACTCTTTACCAGTGCCCTCAGCCAAAAGCAGCTTTTAAAAACGTACATAAAATACAAATGCTGCAGGTGACAGCCTCTTGCAGATACTAAAAAAAAACAAAAAAAACAAAAAAAAAACAAAAAAAAAAAAAAAAACCAAAAAAGTGCTCTATTTGCACCAACCTAAACTCGGTTCACCTCCTTCCACCAATACAAATGAAATAAAATTCTTAAATAAAATGCTGATTTACTAAGAAATTGAATTTTTAGGGAAAAAAATCAACAAAAAAAACCCCGGGATTCCTATGCAGAAACTTGAAAACCATCGTGAGCTCCAGCCAAAACTGCATTTGAACTGCCTGACTGGGACCTCAGAAGAGCAGAGCTCTACAGGAGGCTGGGCAATCGCACCCTTCCAGCCCAGCTCCGCATCCCCCGCCGCACCGCGCGCTCATGTGCGCGCTCCGAGCGCCGCGGGCCGCGCAAGATGCGCGGGGCGGCAGCGCCCGCGGCAGGTGACCCGAGCCCGCCGCAGCGGGGCCGGTCCCGCCGGGCGGCAGCGGCCGCGACCCCCGCCCGCGAACACGCGTGGGCTCCGCGCTGCCGCACAAAGGGGCCGCGCCCCCCCCGCGCCCGCGCAGCCCCCGGCCCTTCCCCCGCTCCCCCGGCCCGGCCCTTACCAGATGGAGCTGCGGATCTTGTGCTGCAGCGCGCTGGCCTCGCCGCCCTGCAGCCCCGGCACCAGGGCCGGCAGGGCCCCGCCGGGCGCGGGGGTGCCGGCGAGCCGCCGCGGCGGCTGCCCCCCCTCCGGCTGCTGCTCCTCGGCCATGGGACGCGAGCGGCGCTGGCCGCACTAGGCCTCTGCCGCAGCGCTCGAGTGAGTCGCCTTCCCCCGCTGCCCGGGGGACATCACGGGCGGAACCCGTCCCGCCGCTACGCCGCAGGATGGCGAGCCCGGCCCGCGGCTCGGCGCATGGCGCCCGGCCCCCGCCGCCCCCGCGCAGGGTCGCTCCGCGCTCCCCCGCCCCGCAGCAGCACCTGGCCCGGCCCGGCCCGCCCCGCGCCGCTCCTCGCCCCGCGGCCGCCGTGCCCGCCCGGCCGCCGAGTGCGCAGGCTCGGCGTGCCCGACACACGGGCCGCCCCGCGCCGCCGCCGCCGCCGCCGGGGAGGGGGCCGGGGCCGGGGCCGCCGCTGGGGCCGGGGGCGGCGAGCGCAGGCCGAGCGGGGGGGCGGCCGCTCCGTCAGCCCCGGGACCCCGCCGCGGTGGGGAGGGGGCTGCGCTGGCCGGAGCGGGCCGGCGGCGCAGCCCACACGTGTGTGTGCGTGTGTGTGTGTGTGCGTGTCCGTGTGTCGCGGCGCACGCCCCGCGCGGCACACGCCGCTGCCCGCTGGCCGGGCGCGCCGCAGACACGTGAAGGCGCTGCGGCGGCAGCAGCATTACATCAGCTGCGGCACCGCGGCCGGGCGCGCCCCGCAGCCCCCGCGCCCGGCCCGCCCTCCGCCGCCGCTCGAAACAAAATAACAAGTGCCGCCGAGCTCGCATGGCGCTGGGGGAGTCGGGCAGCCAGGCAGCGGCACGGCGGCGCTAGGCCGGGCCAGCGCTCGCCCTCAGGCTTCCTGGTGTGTCCCCTAGATATAAGTGGGGCCGCGTTGCCATTAGTCCCGCCGGTCTTTACCCACAAACCTTCTGCAAAAACATCTTCCCAAAATTTAAATTGTGCGGCTACCGCAGCTGCTTTCTCTGAACTACAGGCGCAAGCCATATTTCTGCTCCTTGGGATCGTGGCTTTTAATGAAAAAAAGCCAGAGAAACTGCACAGCCTGGGATGGTGGACAGGTGAATACCTAAATTCAAGGACAATGATACAAGGTGACCATTATTAAAGTCATTATTAGGAGTTGGACTCGATGACCCATGTGGATCCCTTCCAACTCTGGATATTCCATGGTTATTGTTTCTCTTCCCTCTAGGGTTATGGTAACAAAGGCTGCTCAAGCTGCCCCCCTGTTGCCCCTCTTTTCCCAGCCACTCCAGTTCTGGTCTGTTCCCCCTGGAGTTCACACCTGGGACTCTCAGCCCACCTGGCAGGGGCATGGACATGCAGGTACCCTTCTGACAAGGATGCAGTGACTCCCCAGCTTGTGCTGATCACAGAAAATGTGGGCTTAAAGGTGACTAATAATATAAATATACACATGGAGACACAGCACTGCTAAATTTAGGGGATGAGCATTTTGTCATCAACCGAAGCAAAGGCCTTTCAAAAATAAATATTTGCTTACGTCTCCACTGCTCCGAAATGAGAACATTAATGGCTATGACAATGATGGTGATCTTCCCCTTACAAAACCTCTCAGAAGAATAAAAAAACCTAAGCTTTCTCATTTCCTTATTAAAAATGTTTTTTAATGATAATTGAAAATTTCTGAAGGTCATTTAAAAATAATGAATAAAAGTAAAAATTTTAATCAGAAAAGTAATCAATTTTAAATCCTAACTGCTATGCTTTTTGCAAGAAAACTACATCAGTATGCAGGTAAACTGGCACAGGAAGACAAGGGTGAATGTCCTTAGTGATATTTTTTATTTTTGTGGCAATTTCCACCTAATAGCAACTGTATCAACACAGCCAGGGTTGCTGTGTTGAGATCTTTTGTTGGGCTCAGTCACATCTGGCTGATCAGAATTTAACCCATAAGGATCCAAGCCATAAAATCATTCTGGCCAATGCCTATGTATTGTCCCAGATTGAAACTGATGGCTCTACACCTCAGAATAAGATGTATCAACAGATGTGCACCATGTTTGCAGGAGCACAGACCATTCCAATAAATTGTAAAAAATACACATGATTTCAGTGTTGCTTTCAGTCTAAACCAGCAGCTGGAAGACAAGTTTTTTATTTAGTTCCTCATTCATTTAGGTCCCAGACATGTCCTTTTCGTCATGTTTATTTACAGCTGTATGGGCATCATGTGACCCAAAAAAAAAAAAAATAGTCACTACTCTTCTGCAAAATCTGCAATACCATGCCAGGCTGGCACCCACGTGCCACCCTGAAATCACATCAGGTGTTTTAGGGCAGAACGGGATTAAACTGGCACAGAGATTAAACAGGTGAGCCAGACTCCCAGGTTGCATTTTGGTGGTCAAAATGGTCCACGGGCTTCCAAAGCTATGTTTATGCTCCCATATCTCACTATCAATCAATTGTTCTATAAGAAATACTTTAATTTTTTTTGTCTGTGAGCCTTTGGTGTGAAGCCTTCCAAGAATAAGCCTGTTATTGCCGGGTTTGAGCATCAGGCCCAAAACAAAATTCCACAAAAGCCCAAACTTAGATCAGGGTCTTGTTTTGCATAAAGAAGAGATTTCCTTCTCAGGCCTAGCACAGGTCTGCCACGTGCCTGTTTCCACACCGAGCGGGGCAGTCCTGCCCTTTGCACACTCACAGGTTGATCAGTGGGGGCCATTTGGGCTGCCTCCCACACAAGCAGCTGAATTTGCCTCGTGTTTCCTACAGGCTCATGCACCAGTGCAAAATGGGCAAAGATGGTGGCAGCTCATGCACAGTTTATGTGGCCACGTGTAACTGCAGCAAAGAACAAACAGATCCAGAATTACTGTGTCATGCTCAGTGCTGACAGAATTAACTTGGAGATACTGAAGGAATTATTTAACTTCTAGGAGATGAACAGCTATGAGATGGACTGACTGGACATCTCCAGGGATTATCCACCAAGGACCACTACAACCATCTGCTGGAGTTCTTGTTGGTTCTGAAAACCATAATTTGATGCAGACATTTAGCTCCTGGTGAGCACTGTATAAGAAACACACCAAAAGTAATACATATGAGTTAATTTTAAGTCCCCTTACTGTAAAGAAAGACGTGTGAAAGTTTAAGCATGTCAGAAATGAGACTAGTGTTGGCAGGACCAGGATCTTTCCTGATCTTCCCCATTTTCCAAATATCTGCCCTTGTGGAAGAGCACAGCAGCTGAACTGTGAGTAGGTGGGGGCTTCCTCTCTCCTTCTGCAGGCAGATTTTACTTGTCAAGAAAACTGATGTTGTTGTACTAGTGCTAAAATTCATGTATTTTCTAACTCAAGAGCACTGCAAGTCTCCTCTGCCGGACAGACATATTCATCCGAGGATGATGTTCAACAGAGAATGAAAGAGTGTTCTGGAGAAAGAGCTGGCTGTCTGCAGGAGGATGACCTCCACTGTGCAGTCCTGACACAGGTGGGAGCCAACTCCATTTTGCCAGGTTAATTCCAAAAGCTCTGTTTATTTTCCCTCCATTTCTGGAGCTTTGGATCTAACACATTCCCTTTCTGTGGAGAAAAGTTGTGCTAAAGTACTGTCCAACCTATTTTCCAGATTTTCTCTGCTGTAGTTCAGCGTGGCTTTGTTTTGTTTTGTGTTTTTTTTCCATAATGGATTGTGTCTGACAGTTGGGGAATACAGTGTCTCTCACTTTCAGGGAGGAATGCCTCGCTGCCCTTTCTCCAGCTGGCAGCCAGCACCGAGGGGAAGGTGCTTTTCCCACTCTCCTGTCCACAGAGAGGGATCTGCTGCCTCTTGTCTAGCACAGGGCCAGGGACCTGCACGCTCGGAGGTATGAGCCAGATAAATTATGAAATCTCACTATCTTTATCCTCAAGACAAACATGAAGCACATTCTCTGAGGATAATTGACTTTAAAGGTTTGCTAGAAAAAGACACTTCCCAAAAGCTTTAAACGCCAGTTCAGTGAACTCCATTTTGATGCCTTTTTGCAACTCTCCTTCCCCAGGGATGCCTGTCTCTGTGTATCCTGAGCTATGCCCAAGACATTTCGCTCTGGTTCTGTTTACTTTCTTATCTCCATTCATGTGTAGTATCTGTAAAATCAGAGTGCAATAACTAGTAATTCACCTAACAAATTTTAATGAAAACTTCAGCTTTTATGATATTACTAAAGGGAAAAAAAGAAGAAAAAAGAAAAAAAAATTTTAAAAAGCCAGTTTGCCCAGCTTCAAATTCACATCATTCCAGCTGACAGAAGAAAATGGTCTGTGTTCAAACCGGGCAGTGAAAAGGGGGCTACTTTAACTACAATGAAAGCATGCTTGACCAGAAATTTTCTAAGCTTTGCTGGGTCTTGCAGCATCGGTTTGGAGTGGGAGTGAGCATTGTCTGGTGCACAGTATGGCCACTTGGCAAATAACAGGAAATGTTAAAAACGTGCTGGGGAAGTCTGAGGTAGACCCCATGATCATGAGTCCTTCTTGCAAAGGAAGAGCATTAACCACCCCTCTGCCTAGTGATGGAAACAGGCTTCAGACCTCTGCATGGCACCTTTGGGTGCTAATGAACAGGATTCCTCTGTGTGAATGTGGACAGTCCTGAGGTGCAAGATAGCAAGGCCCAGGCTCCAGCCTGGCTATGGCTCACCAGGGCTGGTCAGAGGAGGATGTGACATTCTGTATCTTGGGTAAGACACAGATCACTTGCACTCCCTAAATAATGATGACCAGATTAAATTCCCAAGGTCTATCCATGTTCTTTGATGATACAGATAGTTTGAAACTTCATTTCTATAGACTGTCTTCTCTGTACAGTACAATAAATCTTTGGCTCAGTGTAATGTCAAATGGGCTCAGGTGCTGAGCTGTTAAAAATGGAATGTGGTGTTCCTAGATACGGCAGTCTTGACTTCAAGTTGGAAGTCAGTAAGGTAGAAAAAGGCAGCAACTACTGCAGCCTAAGAAAACGACACAGAAGAGGACAGTGGATCATGAAAGTGGTGATTCAGACTGTCCTGTACAAGACTGATAAGTAGGAAGGAAGGGCTCTCACTGAAAGAAAGTTAGTACTTGGCTGAATGAAGTTTTAAACCATTCCTTTCCCCATTTTTGGGGTTGTTGAATGTTGATGCTCTGCAGGTAGAAGCTCGGGGAAAAATATTTTTGGTTTGACCCCTATGCAGATGCCTGATCTTGTCAGTTGTCTCTTATACTGACCCAGAGACTCAGAGATTCTGAGCAAATAATGGCCAAGGAGGGAGAAATATATGCAAGTGACATGTAACAACACAATCAACACTTCAGCCTTCCTGGGATTTCTTTCCTCTTGGGATTCAGTAGTGAAGTGGAAAGGCACAAGCATTCAAAATCCAACATTGCCTACCTGCAGATTGGCTGGAGTGCAAGGAAGGGATTGGCTGCAGTTCACAGGGGCCTTGCCACCTGCACAAAATCATCACCCAAATTAGCCTGACACACAAATGCAGTGGTTCCAGGTGTGTGATAGCAGGGAATGGGAGAGCACCAAATCCCCAAACACAGAGCCATATGGCATGGGGACTGTGAATTTTAGCTACATTGGTTCAAGATCCGAATCCCCAGATAAACTATGGATGTCCTTAATCTTACTGATGCCTGAAGGATTTCTGGAAGATTTCCAAGTCATACAGCCTCCTGAGAAATTTGTTTGCATTTTCTCCTGTACGCAAATTGCCAAGGCAGCAATCCAGCAATACTCAAGTGCTTGTGATTATGGCATTGCCCTTTGATTCCCCATCTTGAGAGCAGGCAGCATCCTGAAAGATCAAACCCAGCCTGAGGACATATTAAGCATACTTGTTCTGAGAGAAGTTGCCCCCCCCAGAAATGGGGGAAAGGAGAAGATGCTCCCTGCACACGGTGACTGTAGAGCAGGCAGGTAAACCCACACCACAGTAAAGCCTTCCATTTGGACCTTCTTCTTTCAAGTCTCTTCTTGACAAGGCAGAGGAGTGTCTGTCAAAGATCAAAGCAATCACATCTCCTCAGATGGGTTTATGCCCATCTGGTTTTAACACTTCAGTTCCTCTTAGTCAACACTCCAGCTCTTCCCCTGCTCATCTTCTGTGTGACAGCTCCACCACTTCTGAGCACCATTTCAAGACCCTCTTTTCCACAAAGTCTTTTGCCCCAGGGGCTGCTTCATGGACTCTTCCCAACCTTCATGTCAGCAGTGCCTGCTCTCCAGCCTGGGTGGCTGCTGAAGGCATCAGAGCCTGGCCTGGGAGCGCTGCTATCAGTGCCTCGTCAGGACGCAGCAGGAAACGTCTGGCCTCCGCTCCACCACCATCTGCTGAAACCAGGCCTCCTCTGGCGGGAGTCCAACACAAAGTAAACAGAGTTTCACAGCCAGATTTCCAACAGCAAAATAACTGAGAAATATGGCTCACTGCTTCTGGTTTTTGAATTCAGAACACTGAAGTTCCTAGAAGCAAAAATCCTTTATGGATCTTAAGACTTCTTGGTTGCCAAATGGATCCATTGCAACTAACACTATGGAGAACGTGCAGTGATGTAGCAATTTTAGTTAGTTACACCTAATTAGTTCAATGTATGCATTTGGTAATTTTTAAGATGATTTATTTTTCAAGATCAGTGATGCAGAAAAATAAATTTGTTAAACTGCAGATTTCAGCTTGCAATATTTGTTTGTATGGGTAACAGTAGAGACAAATTCTGAATCTTGCTACTGTACAACATTTTTCATGGTATAGGAGACAGAGAAGGACTCAATGAAGTGTGAAAGATTTTTTAAAAGAACAGATTGCGATGTCTTTTAAAATAGGTCAAGTTTTTGGCCTACTTTCCTTTAAAGTATCCCTTAAAGCAATGGGGTTGGAATATACATGACAGTGCCATTGCTTTTTTGTTTTTAGCCACGTCTGTGTGTGGCCCTAGTTGTAAGGCAGAAATGTTCCAGTGTAAAACTACAATGGCAGACAAAGACCACGTGTCTCCAGGAGCATTTGTGAACAAGTTACACTGAACAATAACATTTCAGCAGTGGCTGAATTTAATCCTTATTTGTAATATTATTCTGAAACATGCGACTGAGAAAAAGCAAACTATTAAATAAGGTGATGGCCAGTGAAGACAAAATCTGCAGACACAAACCTGTCAAACCTAATTTATTAACTCTCCAAATTTCAGAAGGGTTTGCACTGTTGTTTGCTTTCCATCTTTAAATTAATGAAATCAATTGATTAAGTTGATTTAAGTAGAAAGGAGAACTATAATAATGACAGATAGACTGAAGATACACAAGATAGCACTTATAAGAACAAACCAAGGCCACCTATGTTGAATGGAGAAAAAATACAACAGTCAGCTGTCAAAACAAAAATAATCTGTATGTGTACATTTAAATTTTGAAAACGGATGTTCAAGATATTTAAAGAGGGAGGAAATTCTGCATGCAATATTAATTAATAGGGAATAAATACCATCTGTCTTCTTTGTACAGAACAGTCTGGTGCGTATTTTTATGGCTGCATCTTTGCTCTAAGAACATAACAGGTATAATATACATGTATTTATTATGTTACATAGATGTAATTAGTCTGCATAATACACATACCAGTAACTGCAGTTGGCCTTATTGCAGCTATATGGAATGAGGCAGAACATGAGGAGGATTTCCTCTACCACAGAGGCCTGGAAAAAGGCCAGCTACAAATCAAGAGTGGTTGTGTTTGGAGACTACAAGGACAGGACTTGCCACTTTAACTGCTCTCCCCTGAGGCTGAGGTGGTGCTCAGCACATCCCTACTAAGATGCAGGTTCTTCTCTCCATTAAGCTGATCCATAAAGGATAGTGCCCTTCATGCACAGCCTGTACCAGAATGTACCTTGTTGTGGTGAAACTCTGCACTGACCTATTGCACAGCCAGTAATAAACATCATTGGCTTACAGTGTTGTACAGTAATAAACACACTGAAGAGCTTGTCAGTGCACACTTTGGGAAAGAAGTACAGTCTGGAACAACAGGGCCTGTGCACACACTTGGAATACAAATTTTTTGCAGGCTGTATACTTCATTATGAAAACTGTTTGTGATTCCAGTTAAGCTGTGAGCGAAGGCAATGCAAAGCCCTGTCTGGTATTCATCTTATTATAGAGTAGAAAGATAAATAAGCCTTTAACAACAGAGACAGTTTTAAGAATACCTTTCTTTTAATAATTATCATTATTTTGCACTGAGATTTGTAGTTGTAACCACCATCATGAGTGGAACCTTTGTTTTGTACCTGATCCTACTCTACATCCTTTGCTGAGCAATCAGTGTGAGGTGTTACACACATGCCTTTATGTGCACAGTTTGTGACATAAAAAGGCTCAAGAAGGGGAAAGAGGAACTTTCTTTTAGCAGAATATCACAAAATGCAGGAAGAGTCATCTAGAGAGCTCCTAAGGATTCTGACTTGTGAACAACTCTTTTTGCACATATTACTCCCACCACTTCCTGCGAGACAAGAATATTACACACACAGGTCTGGTGTGAGTTTTCAAACTGGCAGTTCCTCCCAATGCTGCTCATAGATCAAAATAACTTTCACTTCATAAGAGACTATAAATTCTTCCAATAATAATTTGAAGAATATTATTTTTGTGTGCTACACTCTAAATGATTGACAAAGATGCTGGGCAGATTTGTGATGCATTTGATATGGAGCAGGAAAATGTTAGTGGCTCTGCAATGATCACACTTCCAATAGCTGGCAAAGAACTTATCTTGAAAAAAATATCACTGAAAAGTTTTCCTCTGCATGAATATGTGACTGCAGAATTACTCATAAGGAGTGGTGGACTAAATCTCATTGATTTATAATCTGAATCAAGGTGGGAACAAGTCATATTATCTATTTGCATGAATTTATAAGCTTCACACAGAGTTTTACTCATCAGCATAGAGCTCAGTGGAGCACAGACATTATATTCTCTTATCATGGTGAAACATAAGAAATGAAAGATGGTTTATTTACCATACTGTACAAAGGTCCAGATCCTTAATGCCTTCATCTGCCTTTACAAGGCACTGTGGTGTCCTGATGTCAGCAGCACATCCAGGTGCAAAACAGAAGCAGTGAGTGGAATGCCTTCTGTGGAACATGCACAACAACTACACTGCGTGCTAAAGTAGGCAACTGCCTCAGCTGTCTGAAGGACAGGACTTTATTCTGTTGGGCTAAAGCAACCTTCTGTGGGGTCAGAGCCAGAACATTGAAAAGAAAATGTTGTTCATAATCCACCTGGCTGAAATCTTATCCTATCTAGGCACTAGCTGTAGCTCAGAGCCAAAATTAGGCTATTGAGAGAGGTAGCAGTGCGATGGGGATGAAGGCAGAGAGCTGGTGAGAGATGCTGGTCCCTGGCAGACACCAGCCTGGGAATGGGGTGGGAGCAGCTCCCGTGTCAGCGAGCACAGCACTGCATGAGGCAGCAGGGCTGCTGATGCTCTCAGTACCCCTGGTCTTAGCTGTGCTCAGCAAGAAACCCAGTATCAAATCAGTTTAGATAAGAGAAGAATGGCATCCTTTATCAAGATACTTTATCAATGCCTTAATTAGCTGAACACTTCTGTATCGGTGCTCTTACAAATCAATACCAAGTAGAGCCAAGAAACAGTTACCACACTATGAGGTTTCTAACATTGCTCCAACAGTTCAAAAGAAAAAAAGAAAAAAAGTATAAATTTTTATACAAGAGAGCACTTTATGTCCTCTGCTGTTTTTAAGTGAATGTAAGAGATGACTCACGTATTTAAATACCTTTTAAATAAATATTATGTGTGAAATTATGGAAATTTACCTAAAAGCTGTCACTTTATGACTTATATGATTTGGGGATAGGAGGAAAGCATGGAGCTTATAATTAATAAAATACTGGACTTTACCATTTGGGATGGTGCTCAGGGTTTTTCAGCATTTTTCACCTGAACAATTTGTAGTGGAGTGGCTCAGTTTACAAACCAGTACACTTTGCAGCTGGATCTTTTCTACCACCATGTAAAAAGTAAAATAAATAAATTGGTAGGTCACCTTCCTAACTCGATTTCCTGACACAAATAATTTTCGTTCCTTCATGAAGCAAGGAACAGATCTCTTTCAGCATTAAGAAGAAAGGAAGTAGGGGCAGCTTCCCTCTGCTCATTTGCTTTAACTTTGAGAATGAATTAATCACGTTTTGTTCATAAAAATTTCCTACTTTGGGGCATTTCTCTGTTTGCTTTTTTTCTTTGTTTTTTCCCTTTCTGTTTTTCAAAAGTCCTCTCCTCAAATGCTAGCAGAACCCAAACTCAAAAATTCTAACTGTAGTTTTAGAATATTGCTATTTACACAATGCTGTAAGGGCCAATTAGCCCAGGAGTAAGGCTTGTCTCAGATACAGGCTGTGTTCTGTCCACACACAGGAGGTAGGGGAAATAATGTTTGGTCCTTTTATTAACTTAGCAGGCACCCAACTTAGAGCTGTGCCTGCTCAGGCATCTAAAAACAGCTAGCACTGACCTCTGGCTTCCTGGCAGGGCTACTCCCATAGCAGTAACTTGATATATTCACTCATGGTCACCATAACACCAGCCAAGCACATGGAAAGAAGAGCATCTTTAGAAAATACTTCAATGGGTTAAAAAAACCAGCAGATCTCAGCTACCAAAGCCATGTCTGGGATTCTTCCCTGTGCAACACAGAGAGGGGGCTCAGTACCTTCTGGCTGTTTGCTGCTCGAAGAGGAAAAGGATGATTGTGCAGATGGCAAGTTTGTGCACAGAAAAGCTGTTTTCAGAATTGCAGCAATTGACTAGTTTGAGTTGCTTTACTCCTCCAGCACCAAGGTAGGGGAGAGGTAGAAAGGTATCAGCTCTGCTACTGGAACACAGTTTGATTACAGAAATGCAATCAAACAGAAATGTTACAGGCCCAGGTTCTGCCCTCACTGTGCTGGGGCAGCTTAGAGCAGGTGAAGCAGTTGCAAAGCCATGCCAGAGGATAAACACTGTCAGGGCACAGTTATAGAGCTTTATTACCAGTAATTTAACTGTCAGAAAGGAAACAATATACTGCATAAATGCCTGGTAGGTGGTTAGAAAAGATTACCTTTTTAACCTTATCCACAGTGTATTTAATCTCAAATTACAGACACAGACATAGAACACACTGGGGTTACTTTTAAACATGCAGACCTGCCTCTCTGTAAGAGTGGGGTTTTTTCTTACTTTTCTTTCATTTTGAGGGATTTCTTGAATAGAAATTTTAACAATCTGAGCACACAGTTATCTGTTGCAAAAAATACTATTCTGCTTTTGAGCAATTTCCTCTCTTTCTGAAAGCATAGACAAATTAATGAAGGATAATCATAGCTTACTCATAACAACAATCTGTCAATATTTACATGGTGCTCTTTCATTTCTTGGTCTTTCTTTGCTGGTCTGATACTTCAGCTAAGCCCAGTACACATCACCAAGCTCTGGATGTAATAACTTTGGAAGATGGTATTTTGAGATGCATTTGCATCTCAAATTTAGAGGAAACCCAAAGGGGGACAGAAAAAGTGTCCTCAGCATGATTAAAAATAATTGCTGAAGGAGAGGTCAGGCTATAATAGGACGGGGAAAAAAATACAAAGGAAAATAAAGCAGGTGGCCAGAAGCCAAGTGGTGAGTCTGGTGAGTCGAGCTGCTATGTGCAGCAATGAGGAGGCCTGTGGGTGCACTGGCAGCTTCCTCAGACACTTACTGTAAAACCTGAAATGGATTTATACTTCTTTTCAAATAAGATGCAGCAAATACATAGTTATGTCAGGTCCACTTTAAACTCTTCTGCTCATCTGGGGTTTTGATATCACTCTTTAGGGCCCAAAGAAATCTTCTGAGAAAGAAAAGAACTGGGCCTTGAAAACTCCCAGCTCCAGCAGCTGGTGCCAGAGGCACCGTCTGGAAGAAGAGCAGTGTAAGAGCTATCAGATGGCTTTTCCATCTCACTGGCATTACAGCTTCATAGTTCTGACTTATTAGGGATCAAACACAGATATTGATAGCTATTTGGGCATACATACAACTTCTCAGAGCAGCTTTTAGTGCGACAGGAGCAGCCCCACTGCTTTAGCAGGGCACTGAAGCGGGGAGGGTGAACTCTCAGGCTCCTTTTCATGGCAGGAACGTGAGCGCTGCTGCTGCTGCTGAAACCCAGCTGCTGTAGGACTGCAAAGAGTAACTCAGAGCAGGCATGGCACCAAAAATACTGCCACACAGACACAGCATATTGCTTTCAGAAGTTTTTTACCCAGAATTATGGTTGCTAGCTATAAAAGCCTTTCTCATAATGCTTTTTCATGTTGGCTTGGTTTGGTATTTTTTCATCATTCTTGCAAACCTGCTGCTTCGGGACTAAGCAAGTAAATTTTATAGTGGAATAGTTTTATCACAACTGATTAAATGAACATTCCCTTTCTTTCTTCACATTGAAGATACCTCTCAAGATTTTTACAGTTACTGGGGCTGGCAGTAATGCAAAGTCACAGAAGGCACTCGGAATACAGCATGACGGGGATGCTTTAAGGGGCAGCATACCTGAACTCCCTGACTGAGCTGGTGTCTGAATCCTCCAGTTTAGGGAACAAAAATATGACACACAGCTCCTAAATCCCATAAATGGTTCCAAATAGTTTGTTTTCCAAATATTTTTAAGTGGCTTGCTTATTTTGAATTTCTGGGACACTTCTGGATGACACAATCTTAGCATCAAATTATTGCCAAGTGTGCACAAGCCTCTTCCCAGAAGATCTGGCCCGGGGGTGAATAATGTACTTGGTGCATTTGCAACACAATTACAAGGCAGAGCACAGAGCATGCATTGCCCTGCTCCCTGTTTGCCTCAATTCAGACACTCTCACTCCAGCTACTCTAGTAGAAGAAGCAGCTTTACAATTTTTCCCACAGTACACTTCCCTCCTAAAAATCTCCCACACAAGCATTCTTACTCCTGCAGCCTCACCAATGCTAGAGTGTGTGGGAGGGCTGGCATTTTTGGTACAAGAACATTTGGACCCTCTTTACAGTGTCTGCTCTGCTCCCTTGAATACATTTGCACTTAATCAGAGCAACATATGACAAAGGGTGGTCTGCTGTGAAAGGTACCCAGTGCACTTGGGTTTAATATCCCCTCATTTCATGTGGATAATGATGCTCTTTCTTCCCCCCAGATTCCCTCTTTTCCTCAAAAGTGCTGAGTGAGAAAGACTGGAAGTTCCGTCTGAGGAAACTGAAAACAATAAAAGCTCTGGTCTACTTAGGAAAAGTGCTGTAAGAGAGCCAGGCTCTGTATTATTATACTGTTGAATATATTGTAATAAAACATGATTAAAATTGAAGCAGTTGAGTTCATTTTCAAAGAGATGATGTGTGGAGATAAACACTCTTCAGATAATTCTTACTAGTATTTTCACATATGTTATCCTGGTTTTCATATAAAAATTGTATGATCTTATGTGGTGTGCATCAAATAGCTGGAATCCATTAAAAGCATGCTCCAGCTGTGCAATCACTGTCCTCACAAAGATACATTTTATATGTGGTTAATGCCAGAAAGAATCTGCAGCTTCAATTATGAGAACAGCAAAATATGTTGTTTATTGCAGAAAAAAAAAAAAGCATTTGCAGCAATTTAAAATATCCAGTCAACACCACATTGCTAAATCTAGATAATAGAAATCCCAGAGAAATTTGAGCTAAATCTGTCTGGATTATAGCCGTGGGATTATCTGAATGCTAAATTACTGTATATGTTTAACTCACAAACATGAGCACAGACAGTACAGGAATATGGATGACTATGCAGATTGCAATAAAACCCATCCCCAAGGGACTATTTCATACACTAGGTAAACAATCCCTCTCAATTTATTAAGCATTCTGGATTGAATTGATGCTGTCATTTACTTTGCTGTTGCTGTGTAGAGGAATATGGTTTAACATGAACAGATTTAGCACTAGAAAAATAACAAAGGTTTTCCCTGTGCATCCTTCACAACATAGAGAGTGCAGGAATATTAATTGGCTGCTGTGTTTGTATAACTGAATTAAAGAAAATACAACTGTTGTTTAGTGTATAATCAGAAAACCAAATTACATGCAATATTGAGAGAAAAGATTAACCCTGATTGTCTTATTAAACCTTCCTTTCCCCTCCCCCCTTGTTTACACACCAGTGTTTCTGGCTTTCTGAGGATAAACAGTGAATGAACCTGGGCTGACCTGACACACAGTGTCTCTCAAACTTTCCCCTTGGATGATTCACACATATGTGAGCTGGGACCAAACAAAGCAAAGAAGAAAAATGCAGGATACTGTACAGGCTGAGCAAATTTGGAAGAGCTGAGACTGTCCAAGTGTGCCATGCCAAGCCCCTGCTCCACTGCAAATGCACAGCTATTGATTACAAACACACATTCCTTCCCTTGCCAGCTTAGCTCGGTTTGACAACTGCAACTGAAATTAGCTTCAGTCCTGCTCATGTGGGAATTATTGTCATTCTTATTAATCTACCCCCCCAAAGTAGTTTTTATTGCTCTCTGGTGCTTTATTTGCTATTTTGTCTGGCCATGCACGCGCAGCTCCATGGCACAGGAAGCAGTCAGGAGGGCTTTCCCAGGGAAGAAAGCTAGACTGTAATTGCTGCTTCCTGTGAACAGCTACCAGCTGAAGCAGATATGGGCACTTTCATTTCCCTCTTTCTCATTCAAATAATATATGTAGCTCTGTTAACAGATTAAATACAATTTTGGATCCTGGGAAACCATCAATGTAATCCTTTGGTCAAAGTACAAACAAGCAAAGAGATCGGTCTTAGCCAGGGAGTTCAGCTGAATCCACATTTTAAGATACATAGTTTTCGGCAGGAAACAAATTCTGAAAAGTCACCAAAACCTCACTTTTTTACTGCGAAAGAGGGATTATTATGAATAAATGCAATGGAAATTGGGCATGCTAGCTGTTACTGTCAGATGGTGCGCATGTGCCAACACATTGCAGCGTCAGCACTCTCTGGTGTTTGAGATAATGAAACGCCCATTCCATTCTTCAGTTTTTCTCCCTCTACCAAAGGAGCAGTTTCTCACTATTTCTGCCACTATTTTTGTGGTCTGCTTTAGTGATGAATGTCTGAACACCAGCTGACCTACAACACAAAAGTTTGGTCGTTACATGAACTGTCTGTGGACTAAAGCTCTCATGAAGCTGAACCAGTGGTGGCAACAATGAGATATTTTAAGAGTAAAAGCTCAAAGTCAGACGCAAATACCACAGCATAAGTGCAAAGCTGAGTTTATGTGCTCAGGTCTACCCTGCATCAATGACTGCAATATGCATTGCAGCATGCATTGCAACTCCAGACCACACAGCACCAGTCCCAAAGTGGGTCTCTGTATCTTAGTCTCTGCCAGAAAAATTATATAGAGTTTGAGAAAGAGATAAGGCAAGTGAAGGAGTGCAAGCAGAAAACAGTTAACATGAACACTTTTAAAAATGGAGCTAAACTCGTTCAAAAAATAAATTCTAAAAGAACTTGGAAAGAGACAGTAAATACCATGTTACCAACTCAAGGAATTTTCCCAACTGAAACATTAGGAACAGATTTAAACCAAAAGGAGAAATATTTTTTCATTTCAAACAGTACAGCATAGCCATAGTTAAAATAATAAAACAGGGTGCCTCATATTACTTGCTGAACTAGGTATGCCTCTCAAATCTCTTACATATCCATTACAAAATTTGTTCTACTGTAGTCCAGACACAATTTAAACTATCCCCTCTGCCAGGAGAAACCAAACTTTAAAGGCAAGCACTAACTCAACTAGCATGACTTTCTGGAAGAATAAATAAATACATTTTTATGAGCACGAGCAGTATTGCAGAAGATGGATCAATTTCCAGTCAAAAAGAGTTGAAACAAATCTGATCAGCAACCTAGTTAGCTCACATGCTTATTACTATATATGAGCTTAACCACTTTTCTGAAACAGAGTTCCAACATTAGAATGAAGCTCCAACAAAACTCAAATCTTTGTTAGATGAGATCTACAAAAATATTACACAAATTGGGAAAAATATGTTTTCAGATTTACACGAATATTGCTTTCTTCAGCATGGCCCCTTCAGGTGGACAACTGCCCTTGTCAGTTGAGTAGCTTTGTAAAACTCCTCTGACACAAACCTGGGTGCTGCTCTGTCAAACACTGAATGCTCAGAAACACAAGTGCCTGGCACTTATCAAAAAGTTGTTCAACACAGCCCAGAAAAGAGAAAACTAATTTTAATTTCCTATTGGACAGCTGACTACATAAGGAAAACCACAATTATACATAGCATGAAATAACATTACGTGCAGCTTCATGGTTAATGTCATCACAGTTGGAAAGTCTGGAAAATAAACCAAAGCTTTAGTGGAGGGGGTTTCTCTGCTACAGGCCAGCACTTGGTCATGGTGCCAGAGGAGCACAGGAAAAGGATGCATGATTGCTGTTCAGGCTGCACTACTTCAAATCAAAAAAGGAAAAATGAACTTTTTACACTGACATTACCTGCTTTGTTCCTCTTTCACAAGCAATGCATTACAAAGATTTTTGCAGTCCCTAATTTTCCACTGTGTGCTGGTGAAGTGATTTCTTCTCTTCATGTGCTTGATTTGAAAGAGTCATCAGGCAAACCTCCACTAACTCTGCTCATTGCTCCTCACAATTTGTGCGCTCAACTCTTAACAGCTCTCTTTGCTATCCCAGCCTGGCTTTTGGAGACCCTTTATTTAGATCACTCACCAAGGCTAAATGAGCTCTGACAACCCTTGCTGGGGATCTGTCTTCCTTTTGCTCAGTTCTAGTGATCTCTAGCATCATCTCCCAAATCAGCCAAAGCTCCTTCTCTGATTTCCTCTGCACACGGGACAGACAGCATTGTACTGTGCCCCAGGCCAGTGCATGGAGCACAACACAGGAGTTACTCAGGCCTACTGCAGAATTGTTAGCAGGAAAACAGAAACCAGGGATGCTGTGAGCAAAGCCCTGAGAGAACTGTCTGAGATACTGTCTCAGCAACTCCTCTGCTAAGTTGGGTTGTTACAAAATATTAAGGTGATTTTATTATATTCAGTATTCCTTAACCTGATTTTAGTTTAAAACTATTCCATTTCTACTTGAACTAATCTTCTAATATTTAAAAAGAAAGATTTATAAACAACTTTATCGACTTTCCATGACCAGCATCACACATAAATTTTAACTAGCTAGTTCTAGGGAAAGTCTCGATGTTTGTTGTCACTGAACTCATTAAAATTCAGGTCAGAGATAATGACTCCTGCAAACAGTGCCTTTACAGTGAGTACAGTAGCTTTTCATGTATCAGCCGTGTGAGGTTTTAGTGCACTTTTGGACTAATTTTGCACTAAGGCTAGCTTCTGCAATACAGCTGTTAGTTCAGCCTGGTTAAGAAATGATAGGCACTTGATCTTCACAGAAGTGAAGTCACTGTTCTGGAGGTATCATTTTATGACAGTCTCAGTCCAGAATTTATTATTTTAAGTTTTAATTCTACTTATGTATCTCTTAAGACTCAATTTACAATGAAAAGAAGTACTACAGAATTATGCTTATAACTAGAGCTGTTTAACATGCATTAAAAAATTATTAAATGCAAGTTAACACTAAATGTTAAAGGTCAATTTTCAGTTTATTGATATGATCAATCATTTTACAATTAATATTTTCACTCTTCAAGTTATCTCTTTACAGTAAGAATTCAACTTTTCTTTGATATTAAACAGTTGCTTTTATCTCTACATCCCACTTGCTGCTTTTTATGCAGTGGCATGATCTTGCAAAATCTGAGCTGCCAACACTGAAGAAGAATGTCCAAATCTAAGTAAACATAATAGCTGTTCTAATGGATCTTTTCCTTTTGATCAGGTTTTACAGAAAAGAACCCACAACCTAGTCTCTGAATTTCAACACTGGAGTGCTTCTTTTACTCAGGAGAGCAAAAGGTGTAAGAACTGAATTCATTCAAAATTCTGCCAGTTTTTGATTCCCTCCTACCTTCTTAACTAAAGGTTCAGAACATTTGAACACAGACATTCACTTAATAATGCTAATAAACAAACTGACAATAAATTTTAAAGGATTGAAGAATCCTTTATCTGTCACTGCATGCTTGTGTATCTGTCCTAAAACACTCAATGAATATACAACACCGAAATTAAGTAGGGATTAATCTCTGCTTGAGAAAGGAAATAGCAAGGTGTGATGGGATGGAAGTAAGGTTGCATTTTATTTGCAAATGCAATTAATATACTTTGTATTATGTACTTGTTTTTGTTAGGGATTTGAACTCCTAAATCCTTTGAGTTGTGGTTGGTTTTTTTCAGTGGTTTTTTGTTTGTTTGTTGTTGGTTTTTGGTTTTGGGTTTTTTTTAACAGAAGACTTTCTCTATTAACTATTACCTCATGAGGCACAAATCCTGGGCAAACCTTAGCTGCAATATGGGAAAAAGATCCCCCACTTTGAGCACACAACAGAAATCTTTAAAGTCAGAAGGGCCTAGCCTGGGAATGGAGCTCAGTGTTCAGTCTGGGGCTATTTTTGCCTTAGATAGTTTTTTCATAGGACAGATGTTTCCCTGTGCCTGAATGTCCCACAATAGTTATGCTGCAATCCCACCTCTGCATTCCATCTCACAAAGCAATTCCATTAGAGGAATCCTTTACTAAGTCTGACTGATGAAATGGTAACTTCACAAGTTTATGAACACATCCTTGAATATGAGGTATGAATACATGTACCTTCCAAAAGACCCAGTCCAATTTGTGTTCACGTATAGAAAACAAAGCCTCTGTGCTGTTCCTGGTGACTGTGCTCACATCAGAGATGTTCCCTAATGCTGTACTTGGATCTTGAATCTGAGGGACTCCTCAGAGTGCTCTGGGGCATCTGCAGCAAGAGCTGACTTCAATAGAAATTATGGGGCTCAGCATGCCTAAAAACTAGGCCTTGTATTTTTAAAAGCTATCAAACATTCTGTTGTTAAAATAACATCTCTTTTTAGTGTGGCAGTACAACAAAAAGAAACCCCCTATGAATTTCTGCTGGCTCTGCAAAAACAACAATTGCTGTCGGCATTTGTTTATGAAAACAGGCAAAAGATAACAAACCAGCGTTCTCCCCCAGCTGACAGGGAGCTACACGTCTTTTCCTCCAGCTAGCGAAAAAGCTCCTACCTCCCCTAAGCCAAAATAACTTTTCAGTGCAGTTTAATACACAAACAAGTCATGTGTGCTCATATTGGAGATCTACACAGGGCCACTGAGCTTGACTTTTAATTTCTTTTCTTACACTGGCACAAGTTTCTCACAGAGGGCAGGCATTATCAGGGAAGCCAAGGGCTGAACTGGCACTACAGACTCAATGAGCATTTCTTTTATCAAGCAACACAGTATACACAAAAACATGTGTTATTCTAGTTTAAGGCAACATTGAATGCTAACATTAGCACATTGAAAATGTTAGAACTTGTTTACACTCGATACGTCATATTAATTTACTTGGCCATAGCCCACTACAGTCACTGAATATTTCAGAATATTTCACTGAATGAAAAATTAATCAAAATATCCAATTTGATAGTAAAGGCCAGATCTGTTGTAGTGCTGTCAACACAGCAAAGTAAATTTGAAAGCCCTCACCTGCATTCACCCTTGATATATGCACTGCAATATACAAAGTGACAAATCCCATGAAAGCAACAGTATAAAACGTTTTTTTCCAAATGAATTTTAGGCTGTGTAGCAGAACATAATCTTCCAAGCAAAGAGGAACTGGATACAAGTGATGACACAGCTATGCAGATAAAATATTCATGATGAGCACAAGAGTATTTGGCTCTTTCAGGCTCTGGGGTTTTGGTTCTAAATACCCAGTTGGATTTCTTACAGACAACAGCAGGGATAGGAACAATAAACACAGCCCAGCAATGAAGGCTGGAATGAACAGGAATGGAGAGATTTGAACTTGCTCCTGTTATAACTGCAGGGCCCTCCATCTAGGTGACAAGATAGTTTCTTTTTCCAAATCTGCCCCATTAATTGAAAGCCTCTCTGTTGAAAATGAGTGAGTTTTTCAAAAGCACCTTGGTAGCTGTCTTTAAGCCAGGTGGGGTTGTTTTCCTTAGACAGAGATCGAACACATAAAGTAACAGCCTTTTGGAAAACCAGTGATCAAATACAGTCGGAAATATTAAGTTTAATTTTATTGCTAGTTTGCAACAAGTAAAATGAAATTTGTGGTGGAGGAGTCACTGATTTGTTTCAACTTATGTAGCCTTTATTTAAAACAGGACAAGAAAATTATCTCATTTGGGGAAAAACTGTGTACTTCCAGAGCAGACCAATGAACATCTAACAAAACTATCTGGCAGGAGGGTCTAAGTAGATTTTGGTCCATAAGTGACCGGAAGAATTCTTTACTTTTTTCTATGTATTTCACACATGACAGTACTTCAGGCAGGAAATGGCATAAGATTTCCATTTGCAGTGAAATGAAAGGTCACTCTGCAGCTTTGGTAACAGGCTTGGAAAAGCCTTTGTGTGTGCTGCAGCAGCTCTCTGAGGGTACCAGAGAGGGTACCAACCTCCATTTGAAAGGTTGCCTCTTACACAGTAGGAGGAATTTCCATCATCAGTGAAAGATATTTCTCCTTTACTTTGACATTGCCATGTTCTCAAATCCTCTGAACCTCTATACTGGAGGACCACATACTTTTTTAAAATTTTCAGTGTGGCAGACCATTGCATTGATAAACTAACTTTGTTTTTTCCAAAAATGCCAACTACCACTACAACAAAAAAATATACAATTGTCATAACAACCTGGTAATATCACAGTGGCCACTTTGAAGAGTGGTCTAAAGAGTATTTGCCAAACCTTTTGATCCCTAGTAATCAGAACAGAAGTGCCCAAAATCCAGAGATTAAAGGATTAGACCTCAAGAAAGACTTGTGGTATTTCAAGAAAATGTGACTGATGCTCACCACTTATTTTTTACAGTGCTGATGAGATTTAGTGTTTAAGGTCCTTTCCTATTCAGACATAAAAGCTGCTGTAATCAGAGTATTACTAGGGAAAACTACTCTGGTTGGGGATTCAATATGTTTAAATTGTTGAGCCAAGGTTATTGTTTGGATTAGGTTAGGAAGGATGACACTGAAATAAGTAAGCCCCAATACTGTAGTGAAGCAGAGAAGAACAAAGAAAAATGCTTATATTTATAAACAGGAATCTGGATAGCACAGGTATGCTGGTTGTAGCTATATAAAAAATAACATAGGCCAGCCTAGAAACTAGGTATTGTAAATGTCTACACAACTACTACAAACAGGAAAAAGATATTTCCATGGCACTGAAATCTATATGAAAACAAAACTGGAGACACTGGAGATGGAAGAGACTTAATAGAACAACCTGCCCACCTCCCAGCTCTGTTGTCCCTCAAAATCTGTGTACCTGGTTCTCACACACCTCTCTGACTTCTGCCACACAAAGCTTGGCACTCGCCACTGACATCCATCAGGGTTATCCTGCCAGGAAACAAAAGACACCAGGGTATAGTGGTGCTAAACCAGCTTAGGATGTCTGTCAGAAAGGGCTAAAGGACTTGCACACACTTCATTTATTCAAGCAGCAGCTTTTTCACAGGATATCCATGGCTATGAATAATACTTGGTCCTCTTCATATTTTAGGAAGCCATTAGAGATGCATGAGAAAACATCAGCATGAAAATACCTTCCAATATACAATCATGCCATTTCAAACACCATTGGATTAATATCACTGATTAGAGGAAAATATCCAACAGCTGTCTGGGGAATTCCCTCAGTGTCTGGATTATTGATTTAATAGCTACATATTGTCTAGATCCTATCATTCCACTAATGTCTGAAAATGCTGTACACGAGTTTGGTTTTGCTTTTTTCCCCTATGATTGCACAATAATAATGTATTTTAGTCTAATTTTTAAGTGAATTCAAGATTAGCTATAATACACTCCACACAACAGAAATATGAAATAGCATTTTTTACCTTTTAAAGTAAAAAACAAGATGAGTATTTAAAGCTAACAAAAATCAACCAAACAAACAACATCCCCCAAAAAACCCAACCAAAACAAAACCACCAACACATCCAGGTTTACAGAAATCTGCTAAATATTAAAATTCATTCCAAAATTTTGCTCTTTCCTCCCTCCCCTCCAGGAAACTGAACTAGAAAAAGGAAGGACAAATTTAAGATAGGGAAACTATTCAAGCGTGAAGTGGCCGTAATGGTTACAGTTGCTTAGGTTACAGTGCTATGCCTTGGATTTAAGTCTGACATGCTCTCTGGCACATTCAGAATAAATAAGTAAACAAACAGCTGCCTGCTAGCCCGGCATTATTTGCCTTCGCGAGTGAGGCTGCAGTGAGCCTGTCTCTGGTTCCCTGGCTGAGCCCGCCCGGGGTTTGTGCGGCGGGCGCTGCCCGTGCATGCCCCGCTCCAGGAGGTGCCGTGAGGAGCCGCTCCCGCTGAGCACAGACCCGGCAGCGCTGCCATGGAGCAGGGATTCCATGGAGCAGCGGTGCCATGGAGCAGGGATTCCATGGAGAAGCAGTGCCATGGAGCAGGGATGCCATGGAGCAGCGGTGCCATGGAGCAGGGATATCATGGGGCAGCGGTGCCATGGGGCAGCGATGCCATGGGGCAGGATGCCATGGAGCTGCGGTGCCATGGAGCAGCGGTGCCATGGAGCAGGGATGCCATGGAGCAGCAATGCCATGGAGCAGCGGTGCCATGGAGCTGCGGTGCCATGGAGCTGCGGTGCCATGGAGCAGCAATGCCGTGGAGCTGCGGTGCCATGGAGCAGGGATGCCATGGAACAGCGGTGCCATGGAGCAGGGATGCCATGGAGCAGGGATGCCATGGAGCAGCAATGCCATGGAGCAGCCCCCACGGCAGCACACACAGCACACAGCCCCACGGCAGCACACACTGCACACAGCCCCACGGCAGCACACACAGCACACAGCCCTGCCAGGCTCCGCTCTGCGGCCCCGTGCCGGCACCCAGGGCTGCTCTGAAGGCAGCGCCATGGCCGGGCCTGAGGGAGCAAACGTGCTTTGGGAAACTGCCCCGCTGCGGCTGCCGGGCCCGCGGCACGGCCATGGAAGCAGTGGCAATGGTCCTGGGCAGACAAACTTCTGACATGACAGCATAAACACTTTTGAGTCATACTGCCTTGGTGAAGCATCCCTCTTTCCCAGGATGGAGGCCCAGCACTCAGCTGCAAGTCCTATGGAAGACCTTTTCTTCCAGAGGTGGAATCAACAGACGTGTAAATGGGAGAGGCCTGTAGTGACAGCAGGTTAATCAACTTTAGCTCTACCACATACCAAAGACAATATACAGCCCTTAACATGACTCTTGGTCTAAAAACTGTAAGCATTTGTGGCATCTATATGTGCTATTTATTTGTTTACAATGGGCCCTACAATAAAAAAATCCGAAACAACCAAAAAGTTTGAGCCAGCATATCAGCTGTTATCTCTCTGGCCTGATACATTTGCAAAACTTTTTATGGAAGAAAAACACTGTGCCAAACCACTACTGTTCCTCTGTTTCTGACAAGTAATGTGATATACAATGAAATCCTGTCCCTGTTAGCATTCTAGGTCTCTACTAAACATCACAGCTTTTATGAAGAGAGAGGAAAATTCTGTATAATGAATCTTTAAGCAAATAAGAAGATATTATGAACAAATATTGCGTCTAAAATCATGAAGATATTAAGCCATGCAGCCTCACTCGCGAAGGCAAATAAAGCATGTAAAAATCTCATGCTTTTATATTTTTCTTGAAGGAGGAAAGAGAGATAACAAAACTTGTGCCTGTAGAGGGAAAAGGGCCACGAGGAAGAAGGCCATGGGTAACAATTAAACAGTGCATGTGTTTTGGTTTAATCAAAAGTAAACACTGCCTATTGATCCTCAGCAGTCTTCTGCAGTAAACTATTCTAACATCCCAGCAGCTACACACACCCTTCTGTCCCAAGCCACTCCTAACAGCTGTATTGATGGAGCTCTTCTGTTCTCTGAGCCATCTCCTCCTTTGTTGGAAGAAAACCAAAGGCAACATAGAGAACAACTTCATTTTGAATTTAACATTTCTGTTGGAGTAATTTAATTTTATGATCTTATAATCCTCAAAAAACAAAAGTTGAAACACTTGAAAAAAATAGAATGATGATGTACTACTCTAATCACAGAGGTCCCAAGTACAGATCGTTATGATCACAAATATCACTCTGGTTAAAACCTCTCTCTAACCTGCTGTACACTTCACCTCAAAATGACAAAAACATTTTCATTTTACAGACACTATGTTTGGGTCAACCCTTAAAAAGGATTAAATGGAAAATGGGAATTTGCTAACAAATATTGTTGGCTAAATCTTATACCATATACCAATGTTATGCTTTCAAATGCCTTTTTTTCCCCCAGATAAATACTGAGATAAATTTTCCTATCTCCTTATGTATCTCGCTATTGGTTGGGGTCTCTAATATAAGCCTATTCTCTACCCAGTTACCAACTATGTATTAGAGAATTAACCACAACTGTTAAGGTCACATCAGGTCAACTTTAAAGTGATAAAACCTTAATGGAGTAAGGGATCAAGAATGTAAGAAAATCTCTTATTCTTTCTAATTTTGTTTTCGACATCTCTGGAGAAATACCTTAAAGTTCACTGAGAAATACTTTTCCAAATATACTGATATTTTCATATATACTTCAAATATAGGTAGCTGAAGTCTAAAACCAATTTATATAATATTTCAAAAATAAATCATATTAAATAAATCATGCTGTGGATCTTTGAAATATTGTGCAAATTTGCAATCCTAGCATGTATGTATGTTATTAATCTCAGGGGATTTTAAACAAAAAGAAATTTGTTGCTGTGTTTGTTAACATATTTAATAATTTATGATATAATAAATTACCCCTCTTTTGTTTATTAAGTCTTAGCAAAAAGCTGGCTAGAAAACCAGTTGCTCTAATCTCTCTAATCTCAACCAGTGATTTTGTTGCCTCAGTATCTAACTAGCAGAGATCTTTTAGCTAATACTTTTGTCATTTTAAGGTGTTATGCTCTAATAGCAGTTTTGTACAAGAACTTTAAAACAAGTAAAAGTATCAATAAGATGATATTTTAGTTCTGCAAAAAGAAATAGTACTTTTGGGGAAAAAAGTTCCTGTTTGGAAAGAGCACATTTCTCCTCTTAGCCTTCATTCCACCAACCTTTGTTTCCTTCTCTAGTTCCCCCGTTTCTCTTCAAATCCCCCAGGATTTCACTAGAGATATTTCTAAAACATTACTTTGGTTATGATGGTGTTAATGTCTCATACAATCTCTAATTTCTTTCTTAACAAAACCAGTCTTTTTCCCATAGAGGTTAGATCTCTGCTATTGACCCTACCCTTTTAGTTTTTCCAAACCAAAAGCACAAATGATGGAGTTAAATTCTGGTTGGGTTTTTTTTGTTTGTTTTTGTTTGTTTGTTTTAATGCCACCATTAACCCCATGCTATTCTCATTAGTAAAAACATAAAAAGTATGGAAATGGATTGACTTCTTGATGGATTTTTTTTTCAAAGTCCCCATAACATTTTTCATAGGCTCACTCTCTTCCCTCTGTGTGCCAATACTTTTGAATCAACATTAGTGCTAAACACTTTCATTTTCTATATTGATATTTCTGGTTTTTGCCTTTCACTAATCACATTTGTCCTGTCTTTCACTTCACCTTATTTATCCCATTACATTGCCTGTCTCAATGCTCAAAACCTTCAAGTATTTCTTCTGCATCACAAGTTCTGCAGAAATCCTTCAGCACAGACCTTCTACTTGCAGCCAGCAAAGCTCTTCTGATTTCCCTTGTGCAAATCTCTTAATTGAAATCACATGCAGCCCACATCGCTCAGTATAGACCCACGTTATTCTTGCTGTGTAGATACCTGGTGCAGGACAGTTGGGCTGTTGTCACATGCAGGGGCACAATCCACTAGGAAGTCGGGAGAGGAGATGGGAGTGAATGAGCAGGTGAGTGGGCAAGTAATCCACAACCTACTCTGTGGTGCTGAGCAACGGGACTCGAGGCAACGGGCAGAAACTGAGGCACAGAAAATTCCCAGTGATCTGAGGAAGAACTTCTTTACTGCACAGTGAGTGAGCACTGGAACCACTGTGAGCACTGGAACCTGCTGTGAGCACTGGAACCCACTGGGAGCACTGGAACCCAGTGTGAGCACTGGAACCCACTGGGAGCACTGGAACCTGCTGTGAGCACTGGAACCCACTGGGAGAACTGGAACCCACTGGGAGCACTGGAACCCACTGGGAGCACTGGAACCGGCTGTGAGCACTGGAACCCACTGGGAGCACTGGAACCCGCTGTGAGCACTGGAACCCACTGTGAGCATTGGAACAGGCTGTGAGCTCTGGAACCCACTGGGAGCACTGGAACAGGCTGTGAGCTCTGGAACCCACTGGGAGCACCGGAACCTACTGGGAGCATTGGAACAGGCTGTGAGCACTGGAACCCACTGGGAGCACTGGAACAGGCTGTGAGCTCTGGAACCCACTGGGAGCACCGGAACCTACTGGGAGCATTGGAACAGGCTGTGAGCACTGGAACCCACTGGGAGCACTGGAACCCGCTGTGAGCACTGGAACCCACTGGGAGCACTGGAACCCACTGGGAGCACTGGAACCCGCTGTGAGCACTGGAACCCACTGGGAGCACTGGAACCCACTGGGAGCACTGGAACCCACTGGGAGCACTGGAACCAGCTGCCCAGAGAGGGCATGGAGTCTCCCTCCCTGGAGATACTCCAGAAGCATCTGGATGCAATCCTGTGCCATGTGCTCAGGGATGACCCTCACTCAGCTGGGAGGGTGGACCAGAAGACCCTGCTGTGTTCCCTTCCAACCTGACCCGTTCTGTGTTTCTCAGACTTTGTGACAGATGAAAGTGGCAACAGGCTCATGGGCGACCGGAAAGAGAAATGCAGCAAAATCAAACTGTGGGCGGGTGAGGGACAAAAATAGTGGAGGGATTCAAACAGGGACTCAAACTGCCGGAGGACACGGCTAAAACCAGGCGACAATCACAGAAATGTGTGTATAGGAAGTACAGAGGGATGGCAGCACCAAAGAGCTGTACAGAGGGTGGCACAGCTGCCGTCATGCCACAAACAGGGGATTAACGCACTGAAATGAGGGGACGCTGGCAGGACAAACTGTAGCAAGGTCAGAAGGGCCGTAATAAATATTTATTGCACTAACAACGGTAATGGCCCCCTCAGCCCTTTCACCTGCCCCTCACCTGCACCCGTGGCACCCCAGCGCCCTGCCGGGTGCCAGCCGCTCCCCGCGCACGGGCCCGTCCCCGCGGCTGTCGCTGGGGCCCTGCCATGGACGGAGGGGAGGAGAAAAGGAAGCAGGGGGGTGGGAGCGAGGGCGGGCGGCCGCCGGTTGCCCGGGCGAAGGCGACGCCACAGCGGCCTCAGCGCGGACAAAATGTCGGCGGTCGGCGCGGCCCGGCGGGGCGGGGATCTGCCCGGGGTAAGGCGGCGGCTCGGGCCGGGCTCGGACTCGGGGCAGTGGGGCCGTGCCGAGCCCGCCCCGCTCACTATCGCATCCTCCCCGCAGGTGCAGAGAGCGGGCGGCAGCCCGCAGGCGCTGAGCGGAGCATGGCTGGCCAAGGAAGAGCAGTACAAGTAAGGAGGCCCTGCCCCTGTCCCCGGTACCCGGGTGCCGCGGCCCCGTCCCCGCAGAGGGCGGATGGCACTGCCCGGGGCCGCGGGACAGCGCCCACGCCCCTGGACACCGCCGCCTTAGGCAGGCTCCAGGCCCGGACGGGAGGTTCTTCTGCACTTCGAACATTGACTTTAGTTCTAAATTATGACTGTATAAAAGCTTAAGCCTGTTAAAAACAGCTTGAAAGCTGTAAAGGTTTTAAATGGATGCCCTGTGTGTTACCTGTTAGTGCCCAGCCCCGGTGAGTGGTGAGGGCGCACAGAGAGCCACGTCTCAAACTCTGGCAGTCGCAGCACCAGGAGCTGTATGAGAACACAGGAACACCTCAGTACTGTAATTGTACATCCTTACAGCAACACGTCCTGAAATACATGATAAGCAATGCAGTCCTACATGAATCCTTCCCCAACCCCTGCCCCTGATATATATGGTACACTGAAAGGAAGGACTGTGTTAAACATGGAAAACCTTCAGGAAATAAAGACATACAATGTGTATTAAGAAATGGCACGTCCAAAACCAAAGACATCCTTCACCTCTCACAGTTATAGTCTAAACTGTGATGTTTAATGGATACGTGTGTTTTATTACTATTCATTTGGCTGAAACACAGGAAATTGTTGAAACACAACTTTTTTAATACCTTGAAGTGTATTTCAGCATTCCTTTGTAGGAATCATTAAAATGTCACTTTGTTGAGGCAAAAATACTGTCACGCTGACATTTATTCCTTTTAAATTTTTCAAAAACTCATTGATAAAAAATTCTTACTCTTTTAGGCGACTGAATGCAGAATTAGAAGCCAAAACAGAAAAACTGGTGCGTCAGGCTGAAGAACTGATGGTGAGTAGCAGACTGTTAGGTAATTTAGTCTGGATTCACATGCACACAGGGTTCAGCTTCAAAAGAAATTTAGACCTTGACTACTAAAAGCATGTTGCTTTCAAATGCAAGGTAAGCTATAATTTATTTCTTTTCGAAGTTGTAAACTTGTATTAAAAGACATTAAAAATTGTTTTTGTGTAATTTCATCAGGTTCATTCACACACCTGCCTACAGCATTTATGCAGATACATACTTAAAACCACATTAAAAACTTGTTTAGTTTTTTAAGAAAAGTATCTGTAGGTGGTTTTATGCCTTAAATACTAAAAATTAGTATTTGAAAACCAGATACTGTTACAGTAACCTCCTAGTGAAATAGGATCTACATTGTTCAAGCTGAAAGAGATACAAAGAATAAGCAACATCAATAGAAAACATGAACTTAGTAAGAAGGAAGCTTTCTCAAAACAGAAAAAGTTGCTGTTTATTATCAATGTTATTGTTTAACCAGATAGAGCCAACACTTCATATGAAAGTTGGACAAATGAATAAAAAGGGAATGGGGCAGGTATGGTTTATACCCAAAACAATTTGGAGAAGGAATATATATTTCTACATATTAGAAATATTTATTATAAGTACAGTCATTCAAATAAACAAGGCTTAAAAAGCAAATTACTAAGTATTCTGGAAAGCTGTACTTGTATGCACTTTTCCTACTGCTGAAACTTCAGTTTTATGGACTGTGAAAACATATTCTTCTCTTGAGCAGTGACAAGCTGAGGCTAAATGCTTGGCATTTGAACAGGAGCAGATGAAACAGCCAAAATAGCATCTAGTCTCTTTCCTTTAGAAAACAGCAACAACAAAACCACTGTTCTTTTCTTCTCTAAACATAGCAGAAAATGAAATATTTTTAGGGTACTTAATATACCACAGGGCACTGCCAGATTGCACAGATATACATTTAACAACAAAACAGCAGTGGCATTTTCATTTTTAGGCATCTCTTCCTGTGTTTCAAAAGTTATTTTCCACAGAAGACTGTAGTTTCCATTCTTTTCCATAGTAGACTGTAGTTACTGTGATTTGTGATTTACGGATAGGTAATTCATCTTTAATGGATTATAGTGTCCCAAAATCAGCTTTTTTTTTTCTTTTTTTTTTTAATGAAGAAAGGCCAACAGAAGATACTATCTCAGCCAGTTTCAGCACAGAGTAAGTCACCTGAAGATGACAGACAGAGGTATGTGCTTTACAACTGCTGTGTGTAACTGGTGGAGAACCTCACACTGATCCTGCATGCCTTGTGTCCTAACCATGCTCCTGTTTTATCTATCTTTGCTGCATACTGCATTGGTGGAGTCTAATTTTTTTCCTATTATTAAAAAAAAAAGTGATCCTAAGCAAGCGTTATTCTTTGTTATTACAAGGAAGGCTTAATTTTGCTGGAATGTTCTATCTAAGATATTAAGAAGTGCTGACCTTTGTAAAAGAGCAAAGTAAGGTCACAGGTTTCTTTGCAATACCAAACCGTAGGCACTTGGCAGTGGATGGTTTTTAACAGTTGAGCTGACAAAGTGAAGGAGTAGGTACTGGTTCACATTTGACTTGGCCTAAATGTTCCTGGGACAGGAAATGCCTGCTGAAAAGAAACACAAAGCCGTAGGACAGGCAAACACTGAGCTGCCACCCTCTGGAATGTGGATACCATTACAGTGCTGGGCCTGCATGCCTTTGGCCTGGATATCACAGCCCGAGTGTCCAAACCCCACAGCTCCTGAGCGGGGACAGGGTGTATTCTATTATTCATGCAAGGGCATTGTTATTTCCTTAGTTGTCCTAGGGTTTGTGTATTGGTAGTGGGGGAAATCGGTGAATTTAAGATAGACTATTACACAGTTTATCAAGGATCTGGTCTGTAAATTCATAAATTTATGATGCCACTAATCTGGATAAGAAGGATACTGGAACAGGCAGCAAAATGCTTCAAATGTTAAGCTGCAGTTGGGAATCTTTTCAAATAGGGTATATGAAGGTATGATAAAGATGATCAAGTAGTTACTTTTGTGTAGAATAAAAGAAAAGACATGGGGCTTTTCTGAAAGTAAAAGGGGTTTTCAGTACACAAAAAGTGTGACAGCAAGGCAGCTTCTATGATAGAAGCCTGACTACCAGCAAAAGTTTGCTACTACAATTAAACTGATTCCTGACCTATTTTAAAACCATAGCTGAGGGAGTGAGGGACTAGAAACTTAATGTGTTATTAGTCAGTATAATCATGCTTTTAAAATAAATTCTGGATGTCACTTTAGTTTTATGTTCTGTTAGATGGATTTTTAACATTAGACAGAATTTTTAAGAACTTCAAACTGGAGTTGGGTTTTAGGGCTGTTTTATGAAGTAACAGGATTGGAAGATTCAGCCTCACAAAGGGAATTATTAGTTTTGATGGTACACATTAGAAATAAATTGAAGTGTTGCAAGAATTAAAAAAAAATAAATCCAAAAAAAAAAAAAAAACCAAAAAGGGCAATTAGCATGTCAGAGTATCAGCTGACCTACCAATTACCAACATAAATTAAAACACCTTAAAACAACCACAGTCTGGTAAACATAGTGTTCTGGTAAACGTTTACATGAGAGAAGACTGGAAATGCCATGCTGTAGTGAAAAAAATCAGAAATGTGTGCTAGGAATTAGGCACACTGATTATCCATGAGTGAACATTGAGGCCATTTAATTAGATTAGTTCAAAGTATTTAATATTTAATTAAAAATTCTTTTCTTTCTAAATTTTGCAAGCAGATAGGCCTTAAATCTCAAGGAAGTACTTGAGATATTTTTGAACTATCTCGTATTGATTCCTTTAAGGAGAATGAACACTAAAGCATCTGGAAGGAAGGGAGGAACTGAAGCAAAGAAGGAGGTGGTATCGAGGGGAAAAAATAACAAGATGAAAGGAATAAACAAATGAGTAAGCAAAGCAGAAAAAAGACAAAAAATATTTAAGTCAACGTATATTTTAAATGAATTTGTTCTGGAGTACGAGCAGCATGTTGTCTGCAGGGAAATGTGAATTACTTAGCAACAAAGCAGCTCCGGTGAGAGGCAGTGCCATGAGCTGTTGTTTACACTTTCTCTCGCCAGCCATGGCCCGGCTGGCGGCGCTGGGCAGGGCCGCGCATGGGCAGCGCTGAGCCCGGGCTGCAGCGCCCGAGCCGGGCTGTGCTCGATCCCGGCTGTAGCTGTGCCCGTGCCCATGCCCGGCTGTGCCCGGCTGTGTCCGTGCCCGTGCCCGTGCCCGTGCCCGTGCCCGTGCCCGTGCCCGACCGTGCCTCCTCTCACGGACCGTGCGGCCGCACCGCCGCAGAGGGGGCTCGCAAAATGGGGTGCCGTGGGTGGGCAGCAGGGAAGAACCATTAGGAGAAATTGAGAGATGCAGTGAGGTTATGTTTTTTGTTTTGCTTTGTTCGTGTTTGATTTTTTCCTTTTTTTTTTTTTTTTTTTTTTTTTTTTTAAGGCGACCCTAAGACAGATACAGTAGGAACAAACTGCTCTATTGAAGGAAGGAATAGAATGGTTTTCTTGAGTAGGGAGCATGTTGCGTTTTGATATTTTTCAGACTAACATCACTGCTATTTCTGTGGCAGCAAATCCTCACCCTCTGCATGCTCCTAGAGCTAGCCAATAGGGAGAAGGCTTGAGGAAACTGGGGTAAATAGACAAAAACTAATCATCCTATTCCTGAAGTCTATTGCCAGCCACACACAGATGATTTCTCCAGGTTGTTTTTTTGTGTTGTTTTTGTTGTTGTTGGGGTTTTTGGGATTAATAAAATACAGGGCTTTGTGCAGATAATTCTTGTTGATGAACGTCTATGAAATTTTTAAAGGCAAGATCTAAATGTTTGCTCAAATCAGCCTGGCAAAAAAATTAAGTGACTTGATGAGCCAGAAATTTAAATTTTATTCAAAATCTTCTATAAACTGGCATTTTAAATGAGTAAAACATTTATAAAGAGTAGTTTAAAAATAGCCTTTCATTGCAATAATATATATTCACGTAACTCATTTTGAAAGCAAAATTATATCTACATATCTGAATAACTATCTGACAAGGAATTTGACCTGAATAGTATGCAGCATGCTAAAACTTTTCTGCTTAATTTCAATAGACTTGAAAAATAATCACTTAACCTGAAATTTAGTTACTAAGAAGCACAGTTTTCAGCCAAACAAGCAGATAAGAAAGCTGCTTTTTTTTTTTATTCATGGTTTTACTCCCCATCTGTAAAATAGATACCATATTTATAATACTTATTTCAGAGAAAATTCTATGAGGCTTAATTTATAAATTGCTCCACCTCATATTCCTCTGACAGTCCCTGTAAGTTGACCTGAGAACAGTCAGTCTGATCCTGCTAGGGCAGGTGGAGGATGCAGAGGACACTGGTTGTATCCTCACTTTGTTGTATGAGTTCTGGGGTTTTATGTGACGTGTTACCCAGTGAGCTGCTGGCAGCCTTTGGTTCTGGATTGTCCTGGGGAAGCTGTAACTCTGCTTCTTGGCTGAGTACTCCCTGCTACAGGGAATCATTGATCTAACAAGCCAGCATCCTGAATTCCAAGAGAGAAGATCAGCATTCTGGTACATGAGTACTGTTGTATTAGATACCACAGACTCACCAGGTGATTTGGTTGCAGGTGAGGTAGACTGGACACACCATGGATGAGACTGAATTTATGCTTGAACTCAGTATATGTTCTCACCTTAGCTATATTGTTTATTGTAGACATATAAAATGTTATTCTCCTCATTCTGACAGGAGGGGTTGTATTTTAGCTGCAAAGTGTTTACATTATTGTAGATCAGTGAATGTTTACTTTTTCTTTTTTTTTAATTGCAGACATCCACTCTGTCCCGAAGTTTCATCTCTTACACACTCGCTTGCAAAGGTACTAAAACTATCCTGGTTAAATATTCTTCTAGCATAATATCAAAAATATAATGGCTCATGGTTTTGAGGCTACGCTGGGGACTTAGATGGGTGCCAAGCCAAAGGGAAGTGATGCCCAGAGCTGTGCTACAGGGACAGTGTTATCAGAGCTCCTCAGTGCCACTGGTGGTCAGGTGGACTTACACAATGTTTAATTTCTGTGTTCTGTTTTCTTCTCTGCATTGAGAGAAATGTTCAGTGTTTTGAACATCAAATTAAGAATTCCATGTGAAAGCTATTGGAACATAATTAGTTTGTTGCTCTCTTCCCTCCCTCACCTGTATAACACTAAAGGCAGTGCTAGTGTCTTCTAATCATAACTGTCTAGATAATAAACAAATAGAGTAACTTAATTTAGAAGATATAATGGAAAAATGAGATTAAGAACAATCTCAATAGTCTCTAACTCCAACTACATTGAAACTTTTATGAGGTGAGCTGAAGCTTCTAAAATACCAACTGCAGTTATTTATCAGAGTACAGCAGAAAACCCTTTACTTTTTTTAGAATATTTGTGTGAAAGTAACAGAAATACTGTTAAATCTTCCTTCAATGGGGGCTTTATAAGATTAAAATAATGCATAAATACCATATTTTTAAAGGTATGATGACAGTCCAGTGATGAATACCCTGATAAAAGCTCAGAGCCTTGCTTGTGCATAGATTTATTATAAGTATGTGTGGAAAAACTCCTATGAGCCAATGACTATTGAGTGTATTACAGTTAAGGTGTAGAGACATAAAAGTTGCAAGTTAAAGATGAGTGAAATAAAATTGAGAAGTCATTTGGAAAGATTGAAAAGTGTACTTTGAAAACTTCCTGTAGTATAGATGTATGAAGAAGGAAAAAAAAAACATGAAAAAACTAGAAAAAAAAGTAGTTCAATAATAATAATACCCCACTAATTTTTGAAAAAACTTTTAGGTAGAAAACAAGAAGAAATTTCCTTCTGTGCCCACAGCTCAGAACAGACCATACTCTGCAAGTAAGGGAAAAAGAACAACTTCAAGGTATATCAAATGTCTCATTTCATTTGTCATGAAATCTTTCAGTTGCTATTTTTCTCTATCAAGTTATTTTGTGGATGTATGCTTTTATATTTATACAAATAAATGTATCAAACTTCCTCAGTCAGCTCCAGCAGGTGGCTATCTCTGTTTACTTGCACCGAAAATTATCAGTGAACATATGTGATTAATATTGCAGCAATGAAACAGTTGCTTTCTGCTTTAGCACTTCTCAAGGCTGACAGTTGAATTCTGTAAACCCCTTCAGTGAAAAGAGGCCCAGTGAGCAAGAATGGAGCACCTGAGGCAACCTGGGCCAGCACCCCTGGGTGCTGCAGCCTGATTTGTGATCAGACTGGTGCTGGGGAGCAGGAGGCCTTCAAGGGCCTCCTCTGTTGTGAACTTGGGCTCACAGGACAAGAGGCTCAGTAATACAACAGATTCCAGGAGCTCCCAGCTGAGAAGCTTCGGCTCTGGAGGCAGCAAATTCAAGGTTGTAAAACCAAGAAATGGAGATCTGGACAAAGAGAGAAGAGTCAAAAAATCCATAAGAGCCTGGGAGCAAATTAAAAGAGCCATGAATCATGACATAATACCAAAATAGGATGAAAATTGTCTGCAAGGTGGCAGGATATGGAACTGACAGGCTGAGGCTGTCTTACAGCCCTGGGGACACCCTTCAGACCTCCCTTCAGGGCAGTTCAGGGGTGGTCATTATGCTGGCACCCCATCATGAGGTTTGGAAGTGGAGTTGTGCTGATACAGAGCCTGTGGGGCAGCCCAAAAGTTGTGGGAGAAAGTTAGGAGCTAGGAGGAGTTTGGAGGCTGGAATGAGGATATGTTGGAATAAGAACTTAAGAGTTTCAGATCCTGTGAGAACTGAGATCACCTTTCTACAGGAGAAAGCTGAGGAGATGTCCTGTGTAGGTGATGTGTTATCTTGCATTTTGGTTTCATGACCATGTTGATGTGCAGCTTCTAGGATCAGTGAAGTTTCCTAGGCTGAATAATGATGCAGAAATTGTCATAAGGTAGGAGTACTGCCAGGGGCAACAGAGTTACCAGAGGCAACAGAAAATGTGGCAGGGAGTGGAAAGAGCAGAAACTACAACAAAGAATAGAGGATCACCCCAGGACAGTAGCCAAAGCCAATAGAGCATTCCTCTCTTTCTTTGCTTTACTCTGATTTAGTTATTTGTTAGATGAGAAGACTATGCCAGAATCTTCTGAGCTGAAAATGGTAGTGGTTTCTCTGCCTTCTACATTATAGTGTGTAAAATCTTGTAATTATTTATGTGGAATATGGTAAAGGTATCTTAAAGAAAGCAAATGAGAAATTGCCATTGATGCATCTTTCCTATGAATGCAGGTAATGAAATTGCATTAAATGCAGGTAAATAATGTACACTCTTAAAAGTAGCAAATACTAAAAATATTTTACAAAAATATGATGTATTATAAATTTAAAATCTAGGGTTTTCATTTTTTTTAGTTCAAAAATAAGAAATGTGGAAGTGCAAAGTGCTGATGGTGTTGCAGTACTGGAAGATTGCATAGGTTTTTCTTTAACAAAAACAATTAGCAAAGTTGAAGAAAGACTAAAGAAAGGAGTCTTACCAGACTGTCAAGATGATGATATTTTTCCAAGGGCTGGAAATGAAATGGGAGCAGGTAAGTTTCCTTCCATGGTTAGTACGTTTATTCTTGCTTCGTGACTGTTAGAAAAACTGGGTTTTCCTGGGGAGAGAAAAAAGTAGTTTCTGTAAAAATTACAGGGAAAATTCTATAGCCCTTAACCTGAAGGAAAAGGGAAAGAAGGTTTTTCCTCTCTACATAGGCCTAGAGGAAGATCAGGTCACATATGACTGATTATGTGGAAAAGTGAATTTTTATCTTCCTTTCCACCTCTGTAGGGAAGTACTTGAATGGTTACATATGTTGAATAAGTGCATAACATTTGATTCATTTCACTGGGGAAACAGAAGTACAGGATGCTAAGCTTGTATTTCCAAAAAGATGAGCTTCAGTCTTTGCACAGGCTCTGCCTTTGGAGGCAAAAGCCTCTCCTCAGACCAGAGCTGTGGATCTCATCAAGTGGCTGAAACAAGGTAATGTTTCAGCTACAGTGCTTGAATTAGAATCCTCCAGATATTTTCCCACTGCAAATGGTGTGTTTATGTCTGTCCTAGAAACAGAACAGGGAAGGGATTGCAGCATTTGCCAGCAAGGCTCAAGGCATGACACACATCTGTCTTTTTGGCTCTGGTGTGATAAAAGTGAGTTTGTGTAGTTCTTTACAATGCTGAAGTGAGCATGAAGTCAGAGATTCACCCCGGTAGCTGGAAGTGCCTGAGCCCTCTCCTTTTAATCTAACAGCTTGATGCCAACGAGCATGCCAACACAGAAATAGCTTGGTTTCTAACCTCATGTAATTCTATGCACATCTTCTGTTACCAAGTCTCCCATAACAGATCCTCAGATAACTTTTTTATAGTTTTCTTCCTGAACCAAAACTTCTACCAAATCAATGCAAGGCAACTCAAGAGGAGTTATTACTGGTGCCTTGTAATCAGGGACCAAGGGCATGTATGGGAGTATTGAGGATTGTTTCTGTAACTTTAATGAGGAAATAAAAATCCTCTGGATATTTTTTGCATTTTGAGTTTTGATATTGACTGTTTCAAACACTCTGAATGCCTCCTTAATGTGGTAAATAAGCTATTGCAGAGCATTCCAGCAGTGTCAGGCTCTCAGGACAGTTAGGGGGTTCACAGGGAAGCAGGCACAGGTATTAAGCAGGCCCTGCTACAGAGAAGGCTCAGTGAGAGTCTCCCTAATGGATTCCTTAGGCCTGTGTGCCTGTGCCCAGCTATTTAGGCCAACATGCTGGTAAGGTTCCATAGTATTGTCCTTTCCTTGAGCTTCTTGCAGCACTCTTCCTGGAATTGGGTTCCCTGTCTTTATTTCACAATCACAGGTTACCACAGTGCTGCCAAGACAGTAGCTTAGACATTATTTTAGTCTGGGACTGTTTTGGAGGGGGTTATAATTAACTCTGCAGTAACCAGCAGATAGAAGCACACAGACATAAAGAAGGCTGAACATGAAGCTCTATTTTTATCTAATATACCCTTACACATAGGAATAAAATACTTGAATATATTGTTGCACTTCATGTTAATCTTCATCTTATCTCAAGAATTCAAGAAATCTGTTCTTTCTTGTAGGGTGTCAGAGTCTCTGTGATGTAATTTTCTTGTTTATAAGGCCCTAAATCATTGGTTATTTTATAACCTAAGCCCATCCTATGAAATTATACTCCCCCTTATCAGCCTCATCAGGTGATTAAAATTGACCAGTTAGGAAGCTAATTGTTTAATTATCTTTACCCCTTGTCAGAATTCAGATTATTTGGATCATGGGCACCTCCCAAGAGTGATTCAGTTCTAGTTGTGTACTTGAATTTTCACAGGTTTTACTGCTAAGTGCTCTTAATGACACACAGCTGAATAAGACAGAAGCTGTCTATGGACTAATAGCTGAGTAAAAGAGGGAACAAGATGGTAAAAAGAACCAGTTTTTACAGGCAGTAGTATAGTCCTAGAGGAATCTGTCACAGATTGATAGCTGGTAAAGAAATTTGTCTATGTAACAATGATTTTAGGGTAGTTAAATCTGATGAAATATTGCAAAAGAATCTCATAGTACTGAGTGAGGTGGTGGAGCACAAGTTTTTATTCTGTGTTAAAGATGCAGAGTAACACTGACAGAAAACACAGCTTTCCAATCCCACCTACTACACAACTCCAGCCACACTTACTACTGAGCTGGCCTTACCTTAATTAGTGATTACTAAATATTCTCCAAAAGCATAAACTTACTGCCTGATCACAGTGGAAAAGGCAATGAATTTTTAGAAATCCTTCAGAAGATAGCAGAAAACAGAATATTGTACTGTTACCATAACGCTGTTATATAATTGATGCTACCCCATCTTGAGAATGGCACAGTTCTGTCCACCCCATCTCAAATCTAGGATGTAGAACTAGCAAAAACACATGTTCAGAGTGTACAGTGCAATGAGGAGTGCAGAAGAGCTGGAATTTGAATCTTCCGTTTGAAAACAAAACAAGTAAAGGCAATTTGAAAGTTCTTTAATAAAAACAGTAATGGTAAAGGGAAAGCTGTCTTTCTTTAATGCAAACACTAGTAAATGCCACATTAAATTGAATTTAAAGTAAGCTACACAAAGTGTTTCTCTTTCACATAAAGCATAATTAAATTAGCCAGCTCATTGCTACAGGGCATGGTAAATGCCAAACTACAATATGTTTCATGAAGAAAATCAAATAACTTAATGGTATAGAAGTACCTGAAAGGGGATTAAATCTGAAGGTTTCATTATGGTCTCCATGTTGCCAGAAGCTAACAAGGGTATAAAAGGAGGAGTAAAAGTCAGCCTGTATCTTATTTTTTCATGATGTTTTCCTAAACTGTACTTATTATTGGCCTCTGCCGAGTTAGAGCTTAAGCTGCAATTGATGAGGGAAGACGGGTGAAATTAAATTCCTGTTACAGCAAATGAACACATGTACCCATTCATTTCTCCACCCTTAGCTCTAGGTCCTTATCCTTCACAATATTATTTTCCTCTTGTAACTACTGGGAATAATGGTTATTCCTGTGTTAGTCAACTTGATCCTCAGACTGTTTCCATGCTTGATGCTTGTGGAAGTCCAGAGGAAGTTCCTTGTGCATGATCTGGGGAATAGGAAGTATGAGAACAGACTGTTCCCACACAGCTTGTTTTGTCATGCCAGTCCATTTCTTAGCTGTCCAAGAGCAAGACAGTATTTCATTTGGAAAAAAACCCCATCTGATTACATGGATTTGATTTTAAACTGTTAGTTGAAGAATGTTAGCAGTGTACTTTTAAAAAGCATAGAGTACTGTGTGGGAGGGATGTTTACCTGTTAGGAGGGGTTTGCAGCCTACTTCAAATTCCTTGTTATGCACAGTTTAAAATGACTTTGGCTGTAACTACAGAAGTTGTAGCTCCAGCTGGATTGCAATGTAGACATACAATATAGTTTTGTTGCCTTCAAACTCAAGAAGTGCTGCCATGTACAGCATGGTATGATGCAAGTTTTCAGTAAGTTTCAGTGTTGAGAATTATGAGTCTTTTACAATTTAAAGATGTCAAGTTCAGTCATTGAAAGGATAAAAATCTATACAAAGCTTTGCCTAAGAATGAGAAACCTGCAAACACTTTTTTAGAAATCTGAGTTTTTATTTGCCTATGTCTCTTCAATAATTATAAACAATGTCATATGGTTTTAAATAGAAGAAGATGAAAGTGAGTTCTTGCATCAGTTTTGGTTCTTGTCTGCATAGAATAATGAGTACTTGTGTATATTAAATGTAACTTTTTATGCTCACAGAAGCTCAAATCAGATTTCTTAAGGCAAAATTACGTGTGATGCAGGAAGACCTGGCAAATATAGTGTTTGAATGCAGGAAAAAGGTAAGGGATTAATTTTTTAATCTAGAAATGGAATAGGTTCCTCTTTAACAAATAATCCCAAACCAGAATTCTCTCAACTTTTCTGTTTCAAGTATTAAGAGTTAATGTTCTATTTTTTAAAAATACCATACAAATTTAGAGTTGGGGTGGTAATTTCTGTATTGGGAGCCTGAGAAAAAGGAGGAGGACACAGCAGTGGTGAAATGCAGATGGTGGAGTACAGAGAGAAGGGGAGTGGTGCCTAGAGTGGGCTGCTAGGCTGAGATGGATGTTTAGAGTAGAATGAGAAATAGACCAGCTTGAGAAATAGAAAATCTTGAGAAATACAGTCAGGTGCTTTCAGTATTGTCAGTGGATCAAAGTGTGGAAAGAGCTTCCATTTTAAGTGGAATATTATAATCAAAACAGAAATCAGGCTTTCTCTGTACACCTGTTGCAGAGGACAGTACTTGGAATTACATATGTGGGCAGATCAGACTGAACTTCAGGCACTGTAAAGCTACACTGATATTTCACTGGTAGATTGTACAAATGAGTTTTATGATCTGCACTGTCTGGCAGTATATTTTAAAGTGATGCTCAAACAGCTCTTGAACTGTAAAAACTTAAGTAGTTCATATCTGTCTGCCAGAGAGATTCACTTCTTATTCATGTATTTGTAATCAAGCAAGGTTTTTGAACTAACTTTCCATTTTACATAACTGCACTATTTTTATTTGTGGTCTCTTAACTTCAGAATGCCTATTCCCCAGGCCCAGAAGTGATGATGACATTAAGAACATATGGCAAAACACCTATATATTTTCTTACAAGCCTTTAATTTAGTGTTAAGGAGCAGGATGATAGTAAACAGGCTTTTTGAGATAAGTACATGAAGAAAATCTTTAGAAGTAATTAGATTTTGATATTTTATATCTGTATTTTTATCAACACAGGCTCTTCTGCATTTCAATACTTCTATGCTGTGGTCAGAAGAAAGTTGGTACATTAGATTTTAAAGTAATTTTCAAATCAAATATAATTTTGTCAGTAGCTATTGAACTTCATCATTCCATGCCAAAATCACGACAGAATTCAGTTACTGTAGCAGATGACAGAAGACAACCTTGTAATTTTTCTAGTCCTGCTCCCTTAGCACTTTGTATGTAAATTTATCATTTTGGGTTCTAGTTTCTCTGGTGTGAAAATAACTATTACATTCAGAAGGTCGCAAAAATTTCATTTTTGGCAAAGCCTTGAGATAGATTCTGGGTTTGGTTCCAATTCACAGTCCAATTGTTATAAGGAAGCAGTAAATCTGTTTAAATTTAAAGAGGTGGGAGTTTCTGAGGTACATGAAGTCATGAGAAGCTTAGGATAAAGCATACAGATTTCCCAGGTGGGAAGCTTGTATTCCAAGGGGCTGAGAGAACAGCAGAGAGAGACTTTTTTCACAGAAATTCCATTTCTGTATATGCCTTGGTTCCTTTTGCTTAAATAAAAGCAGGGCATAATGTGTCTCTGAAACAATCTACATTAGTATTCACTTACAATGTTTGAAAGGTTGTAAAAGAAAAATGCCTTGAATTATAATGCTTAATGTGGGATGTAATTGCCAGTAGGTCATGAATCTAAGACAGGACTCACTTCATGTTAAGAGAATCTTAAATTTGAATACTTGATGTATCCTGGATCATTAGCCTGCTTTTAAGTCACAACCAGATAATCTCCTGAAACATAATGGAGTGGTTTATCACTAATTATATTCTCTTCTTTCCCCCATAATTTTTCCTAATATGTGCATTTAGCTATTCTCACCAAAAAATATATGTATCTATGTCACAAAATATCTATGTACCACTGTTATTCATATAATTCCATAACATTTTGATTATTTTCAAAACCTTTGAGCTGTGAGAAATGTTTTACATACTGCTACAAGACAGTTTCAAGTAAAAGACAGCCGACTATTAAATGAGAAGTGTTACTGCTTTTTAAAGTATTATCTTGGTAAAATGGTGTTTTGTTTTCTTAGTCTTGTTGCAGTTTCTAAATCTACACACATATATTCTTACTGCCTTTTATTTACAAGACGTTATTACAGTATCATCCTCCTGCTATCCTTCCTGCAATAATTTAGTTGGGTTTTTTTGCTAATTACTGCCATACAGGATGATGAAAATCGGAATTTGGGAACTCGGCTTAAAGATACTGAGGAAGAAAACTCAAGACTGCAACGAACAATCAGCCTGCAGCAGTCTCAGATTGAGAAGTACAAAATGTTGTCACAAGAAGCAAACAAAAAAACTGAAGGGTTACAACAAGAGGTCACTGCACTAGAAAAGGTATTGCAGATATTAGTCTTATTTATCTCAAAAAGGCTCTATCACTGATGGAGTGATAGAGCCATGTCCAAAGATCTCATTAGTGCTTCAATGTCTGTTAATTTATAAATAGTATTTTTAAAAGGCCTAATGTTTTTTTAAAGGAATAAATAATATATTTTGCTAACTTCTTCTTCTGCTTTTACAGTCATATATTTCTGTGTTTTGAAATTAAATTCCTATGTAAAAGACACACAAGAGACAAAACCACCTTTTCAGCAACTGCTGTCGAATTTAAAAACTAATCCTGAAAAGTACAAGGAAATTCCATTTTTTGGATTTTAATTATATTTTTTAAAATATTTCTTCTTTAAATTCTATTGTAAGCTGTTAACCGAGTGAACATTTTTTTTAAAGCACCTGCAGCTTATCATGGTATCTTGTGCAGGTAAGGGAAGGGATGTGCTTGTTGTTGCCCATGGAAAAGCAGTGTGGCTGAGCCCAAGTGAGCGTGGCTGCTGTCCCACAGCAGATGGCTGCAGACACAGCTTGCTTTGTTTGGAACTTAATCTTAAGGGCAGCATGTGTTTTTCTTTAATTACTCAGAGCTAGAGAGGTTGACTTCAAAACCATGTAATGCACAGAGTGTTGGGTAGTAATGCAACCAGGAGAATGTTTCAGTTAAAAAATTGGGGAAAACAGAACACAGCTCAGCCCATCAAAGGCTCATACTTCATTAAATCATAGTATGGATTTATGGGGGCATGCTTGTATCTTAATGTTTCATAGTTCTGGCATTTTAAAACTAACATGGTCCATATGTGGTTTTTTGTGCAGATACTTGGAGGTTTTAAATCCCCTTAAACTGATTGTGATTCTGTGAGGAAAAATATTCACTAGTGTTTATGCTACTGGTCTTTGCTTTGGATTTACCATCCTCAGTTGCTTCCTTATAGATGGTGTTTTCTAAAATTCCTCAAGGTTGCCAATCAGTCATGGTCATGAAAAACAGTGGTAATCCTTTAAAATACTAAGACAGCAAAAAAAGGCAAGTATATGTAATGAAAGATTTTCTGCTAATTCTGAAGTTATTTTACATATTTTCTCTGCTATAATAAATTATCTAACTGCAAAAACCATGCGTGTAAAAATAATTTTGCAGTAACTGCTTAAATCTCCAGTGGATTTAGAAGTCTAAAAACTGCTCTATTTTTTTGATATGAAGTATTATTCAACCCTATTTAATTAATGTAGCGTAGATCAATTCTAGACGTGTTTAAAAGCAATTTCCTGTGAGCACAGGCTTGAAATGGTGCTACTGTGCTGCTGAACTCTCATGACTCAGTCTAGAGAAGGTTTTCTGTATAGCTGAGAGCACAAATGAAACTTCTGATTCTGGGGCTTTTTTTTGCTTTTTCTGTTGTTGTAGTGTAGATGATGGTAGACCTAAGATGTGATACATGCTTCCCCAAACTCCTTAGATTATCAAGTGTTTTAAATTCATTAATCCCCCAGGTACTTTTTGTATGTGCCTAGGCAACGACTCTCACCTGTTTTTCACAATTTACATGAAACATGGCAACTATTTCATTATTTTTACATTTTCTTCTTCTGGTGTTCAGTCTCTGTAAACATTACTGCTGCAGCACCCACCTAAGGAAGTAACTGAATTCTGATGCTCCCAGAAATTTCCATCTTTTTCTTTCCAGCATTTCAATTTCTCTCTCTAGTTGATCTCATAAATGCTATCACCTTTCTCATCTGTTTTTCACCACTGGTCTACAAGAATATTCTTTTCTTTGTGTTCTCTCTCACTTACTCAGCAAAGCTTTAATGTTAGATAGTGGTCTGGGAAACACCAAAGTTGTACTCTTATTATTTTTAAGCTGTTGTGCAGGAGGTTACCACTTGCCTTGAAGAAAGGCTTGATGTTAAGTACACCTTCTCTCAAAACTGTTTTTTGGGGAGGTGTTGCAGAGCTTCCTAAAGATAGCAGTGCTGCCTGCACTGCTGCTGGTGAGGGTTACTCGTGGGCCATCACAGCCCCTGCTGATACTCAAGTGCCTCAGCCACGGCAGAACAGTGGGGAAAATCCAGAAACTGAAATGGGATGCAATTTTAAAACACAGTTCTTTATCCTCCCCACTCTTAGAGAAATATTATATGATAAAACTAATCCAGCTTTGACTTAAAGTATTGAAGAAATGGCAGAAACCTTGCCTAGTTACAAAATAAAACATTTATTTCAGGCATTTTTAAGATTAAAAACTTGGAGTCTAATATATTTAACAATGTACCCTCACTAGATGACTTGCAAAAGTCCTTGATAAGGTATTATGTGTGACAGCAGATGTCAAAAATCCCTAAAAGGATTCTTAGAATTCTTTCATTAAATGATCTGATTAGTGATAAGTCATTTGCATTGCATGTAGACTATTTTTTTTGGTCATTAAATGCTTGAAAGACTATTCCAAAGCTTTTCATATTAATGCAGAATAAAATATATAGCACAAAAGATGTAATAGACTTCATTCACTACTCCATCATGATACAAGACAAAGAGGTCAATTAGTATGTATTTCTTGGATAAATGATGTGGAAGTCTTGAGTAACCACTACAGAACAGGTGTAGAATTGAGAAAATAGAACAGTTGCTCAGAAATGAGGCAGCCTGAAGGCCGCCTCATTATCAGCAAGCCCCCTCTCTACCCTGATGAAACTTCCTGTGCCCATTACTAAAAGTTTGATACTTTAAAGAAAAAGTCTATTTCTTTTTCATAAAACACACGATGTGCTCTTTCTGCCAGAGCTGTTTATTTCTTTGTATCTGTATTCCCTGATCTTTAGTCTCATTATTCTGTTCCTCAAGTTGGTTTCTTTCTCTCATTTCCCCACTTACAGCACTATGAAATACTGTCAGCAGAGTCAAGAGACAACTGCTTTGATTGGTGCCATAACACTCGATGAATTATTTTCTGCCAGATGAAATAGTTACTACCCTGAGCCATCTGCAGTAGGCTGCTTTAACTTCTTGGTGGTAATTGCATGTACTAATCTCTGGGACAAAGAGGTGAAAGGAGCAGGTGGGAAAAAGCAGATGGGAACAAGACCCACCATTCCAGAATCTGTCATAGAGTGGACATAGTGATACTTTTTTTTCTTTTTCTGACTGATCATACAAGGTTTTTCAGTCTTATATGATCAGCTTCACAATTTACCCCAAGAGAAGCTAAAAAAAAATAAAGATGAATAAGATCCTTTTTCAAGATTTCAAAGGAAAAGGGGTTGTTTTAACAGTAGAGTTGTCTTTGAGACAGATTCTGTTACAGGCCAAAGAAGTTCACAGACTCTTCAGCTTTCAAGGGTGAGCCTTTTTGTGTGTTGTTGATACAGGATTCATTAGAACACCATAATTCATAATGTTTTTATTGGTTTGTCCTTTGCTTCTTAAATAGGAATTGGAGAGTCTAAAGCGTGCCCAGAAGCAGGCTGCAGCCACGCAGAGTGCAACAGAGGTTCGTTTAAACAGGGCCTTGGAAGAGGTGGAGAAGCACAAAGGGGAGCTGAATAAACTGAAGCAAAGCAACAAGGTACTAGCTTAGGAAAGCAATTTCCAGTCTGTAGTCACTCAGAAAGCCTGGAATGAGACAAAAACCTTGATGGCCTGGAAGCTTCATATCTCTTACAGGCAGCCCCAAAATTTACTTGGAGCAAGTCACAAAAGGCCTCAATAAGTTATCTTAGAGGATACTACTGCAGCCTCTGCAGGAAGAAGAAATGTACAGAATGAAGTTAAAGACTTTCTGATTTTCCTAATTTGTGTGAAAATGAGACATGTTTAGAAAGAGGGAGAAGTACACATGCACACCTAACACATACAAAGGCAAACCATGGCTCTTACTGCCAAGATTTTCTTTTCTTTTTTAAGCTTTAATGTGGGAGTATTTTGATTAATCCCATTTATTTTCAGAAGTGTCATGTGTGGCTACTGTTTGTCATTTTCTTATGTAATACCAGGTTTCATTGGTTAAAGCACCATTTTCACAATAAATATGTTTCTCCCTTTCTTCCCTTGGTAGGATGTAGCTAACCAAGAACTCAAAACGATCGAAGAGTTAAAAACAGAAAACAAGAAACTGCAGAAACAAAAAGGAGAGCTAATTACAGGTTTTAAAAAGCAGTTAAAGTTAATTGATATTTTGAAGAGACAAAAGGTAAGGTGCAGACTATGGGTGTATTTCAGTTAACAACCTCTAGCTAAATGTATCTACTGTCCAGTAAAGTAATCCTGAAAATTGTGAGTTTACATGGAAGGAAATTAAAATGAGAAGCATGTACACTAAGAGATATTTCCCAAATCATTTTCCTCTTACTAGTTCCATCACACTTTTCACTTAAAATACTTGGGATGTGTGCAGTCATTTCCATCATTGCATCTCCTTCTGAGGCTGCATGAGACATGTAGAGCTATGGGCTGGACAGGACCTTAACACCACAGAGTGGGACACTTCCAATTAATTACTCTGCAGAATCTCATGGGACTCGTTTTGGGATGGAGTTGGTGCACTTCTTGCACTCTCAAACCAAAGCTGTAAGACAGCTAAAGCAAGCAATGTATGGTGGCTTGTTGAGCAGAACCCCCTTTAAGAAGGGCCAGCTTTAGAGATAAGAAAATAGAACATTTTATTTACCCTTTGAGTACTCAGTGATCACCAGACATTTAGTAAACACTTTTGAAGCTGTTGAGCCCCAAGAGGAAGAATAGTTCTGTATGAAGTGGCAACTTAAGTGTGTGTATTTTGCACCCTGATCATAAGAACTGGGAATTGCAATATGAAACTACACCTTTGAATCTGGAATACCTCCCCAGCACAGGGCAAAGGAGGACAGGTAAGTGGAATAAGAGGGGCTGCTTATGTATTTCCAGTGCAAGAGAATTTTTCTGGCAGTAACAGGATGCAGAGAAGATCCTGGGGATTCACCTAGCAGCAATAGTGCTAGCTTAGCCTTTGGCTGGCCCTTCTAGCTCTGCAATTTTATTTTGAGAATGAAAACTACACAGTATTCACTCAAAATATGTTCTTCCAGATGAGGTAGCTTGTTGTCCTCTGGACCATGAATTCACTGAAATGGGTGTCACAGAGCAGCATTTCTGTTTGACTGGGAACCAAACCCATGGTCTCAGACAGATGTCACAAACTGCATTAAATACATTTCTAAGCAATTACAAATGCTGTATCAGAACTGCAGATAGGAGAGAAAGCCACTTACCTTTTCATACAAAAAGTGTTACTCACAGAAGGATGCTGTAAGTTGTTCTTTCTGAAGAGACTGGAGCTAACCCTGCCCCTTGCAGCTTCTGGCAGAAGGCACTGAGGAAGGGCAGCTGAAGTTCACATGTGCTCAGTATTCACAATCAGTGGAAGGACTTCAAGTCTGTTTCAAACAGGCCTTTTGTTGAATGAATTAGAAAAACCTGATTTAGGCTATTTGTGTAGTGTTTGTGTGGCAGGTTCAGATGCACAGAGCAGACAGAGCCTGAAGAATGATAGAGGGAAAAAATTCCCCAAAGACATTCAATATTAGGAGTAGGATGAATTTTGCTTTGTAATAGCTTTAATGTTAAATTGAATATTGATCCGCTTGAAAGAACGTGGACCAGTTTTCTTACATGTGTTCTTCAAGAGAAGTCACAAGAGTTGTCAGATTTTCAGGAATTTTTGTGCTTTATTAAAATCCATAAAATATCCCAGTTAGCCAGGATTTTGTATTGGTCATTCATACTATTTCACCTTCTGCTCACTTTTTTTTTTTTTCAGATGCACATTGAAGCTGCCAAGATGCTTTCTTTTACCGAAGAGGAATTCATGAAAGCTCTTGAGTGGGGAAATTATTGATCCCATTAAATAACTTCTGTTTGAAAGATGAGTCAGATGGTACATTATTTTGAGATGTATATGAGTCCTTGTTAATAGTTAATAACTGTATATCCCACTGAATTGATTTTGTTGATTTTGCTTCTGTTTAAATAGTTAAACTTTTGTCAGCCTGATAGCTTGTGTTGTAATGTCCTATGAAACACAAATTTCTACTTCATTGTCAGACCAAACTGCCCACCCATTCTGTAAGGAACAGAGAAGCACAGACTATGCAAGGAGTATTCCAACAAGTGAACTTTGTTATCAGTTTGCTCTCTTCTAGCATTTAAAACTGTACCTTACCTATGGTCATATTCAGTCCAAGGAAGTCAGGATTTAGTCTCAGAAAATTCCTCGTTGCAACAGAAATAAACTAACCAGTGATCCACTTGAGAAGAAAATGTCATGTCCTTTTTAAAACACGTGGTTGGAAAATTGGCCTTGTCTGTTCTCTGTAACAGATCTCCCCTCAAAGCTAGCTGGTCTGGCATCTAATTTAAGCACCAACAGCACTTTTATAGAAATGACCATAACTTGTTTTAGTGATTACATCTGAGCGCCCCTGGCTGGCATAGCCGTACATGAGACTTTTGCCCCTCATCACCCAGACAGACTCCACAGTCCCATGGAGCTGCATTGTACAAAACTGTTCCTTCAGTCAAGGTGAAAAGTATTAAACCTTTCCCTGGCCATCAGCTGCTTCTTTGGGATACAGACGGGAGCAATGACTCCTTATTCACCCATAAAAATTTCATTATTCATCATTGTAATCAGTAACTAGAGAACAGATTCAGAGTAGATGAGCTGAGCCTATTTTATGTACATTAATGAACAGGATCAATACAAGCCTGTGTTGCTTCCATGAACCTCTGCCACACCTCAGCTATTTCAACGAATTCATCCCTCAGAGTAAGTGAGTAAGAACATGGGACAAAAACAGTCAGTTTAGGCACTGAAAGAAAGGTATAAAGAGTAGTTCTGACCTCAGAATGACACCACGTATCTGTTTAGGTCCTACCAGTGAAGTACCTCAGATCTGCCTCGTGGAGATGAGACACACTACATTTGAATGAGGATTGCAGTAGTGTAGTGCCAGTGCCAGCCACATCTTCCCAGAACTAGTGCATTAGGAGAATCCTTCAGTCCAGACTGGAATACACATGCTAGGTGAGGTTTCTGCTGCGTTGCTGAAGAAAACATTTCTAACATTACTACATGACTAACTGAGAATAATTGAGAACTCCAAAAGTTTATTGGTGAAAAATGAAAGTGGAGCACACACTTCTATAAAACTAACTGCTTATCTGTTTAGAACTTGGTTTTAAAATGAAGGCTGTTAATGCTATTAAAAAGGAATTCCTCACTGTTAAAAGCAAATGGAAGTTTTGACTGGGAATCTGATGACACCTAGTGGCAAAGCAGGAGCTGAGCTGGGGGAAGGTTCAGCTCTCTTCTGAAAGTTCATTACCTCTTCTCTGCTGGTAAGCCAGCCTGAAATCTTCTCCAAGCATGTTAATGTCGTTTTCGTCTTTGAGTATTCCCTGCATTAACAGGAAAGAAACATCAGAAGGTAAAACCGAGCAGTGAGATTACTATGGATCTCTGAAATTTTCTATGGAAGAAAATATGGTATCTATAATACTATAGTAACTTTAAGGCAAGCCTCAAAACGGTCACAAAACCTGAACAGGTGAGTTACAAATCGATGCTGCCTTTTTTTCTAACAAAAGACAATATTTAGCTGCATTCTCTTGCTCACAGGAGTGATTAGAGTACAGCATAGGGGCAGATTTAGTAAAATGAAGCAACTGCAGTAAAAAAAGGCCCTGGCTGGTCTGGGGCTCTGACATCCTCTTTACCTGTGTTGGAGTTAACTCATACAAAGAAATAACTTGGGAAACCAAGTAATGCTGGACAACTTAATAAAAAACTGTGTCTTTGAGAAGAGAAGCTTCACACAGAAATCTACATTTCTAATTCTAATTAATTTTACTGCTAAAAATGTATGACCCGCAGAACATACCTAGCAGCATTTAAAAAAGAGGAAAAAAGTTAAAAACTGCATTTATATTGGAAAGTTTCCTGTTTGGTAGCATTTTGCTGCTTAACCATTTTGCATGAAGTAATGTGATGTAGGAACACCCAAATCAAGACACAGTGCTGAAGCAAAGAACAGAAAAGCAGAACATCATACATGGCACACGTGTGAGCCTTGGACACTGAAATTGCCAAGGCTTCCTACAACAGAAAATTCAAACCAGAAAAGTTTATCAAAATGTTCTCAATGTGGGTTATCCTTTAATTAAATCTACATTAGAGAACAACTCACTCCAAGTGTTACAAATTCCTGCACCAATTATCGTATTAATATTTGCACAAAAGTTAAAGTCTGCTCTACTTAAGTTTTTCCAGTATTGCAGAATTTCTTTAACCAGCTGGATAGTTCCCCCTCTTCTGTAAATGCATTTTTACATCCCTAAGGCAGCTCTCAGTTCATTTGTGTACTATTAGGAGATCTTTCCAATCATGAAGCACAATACAAAATAAAGTGTAGAGTCCATAGTTATGGAATATTTGGCAGACAAGCCAGAGAGCTGCAAGAAATTGCTGCCAAAACCCCAAATGAGAAATTTGGTGGAAACAGGTTTTAAGATGTGGTGGAGCCCTTTCTAGCTAAGAGAAGCCCTGCTGTAGAACTCATGTTCCATATTTCAAACACTGGACGTGCAAAGTGCTGTGGAAGCTTTCAGCAAGTTCTGTACAAGGGCATCAGCAGTGCAGAGAGCCCAAAGCCCCCAGCAGAAAGAGCAGTGCTGTAAAGGGGTGCCAGCTCAAAAGCAAAAGGAAGAGGTGAGCACAGGTGAGCTGACACAGGAAGGACATCCACTGACTCTGGGAACTGCCACAGTTCTGCAACTCACCTTGAACTATCCAGGAGAAAAGCAATTTATATGACAGACATTAAAAGTATTTAAAATACAATTCACTTACTCGAGGAAGATAACCCAGCAATTTCCATGCATGCTCTTTCAAGAGTTTCTGTCTCTCCTCTTCAATAATTGCACGGATACGTTCTTGTCTCCTCTTTTCTAACTCTCTTTCTTCAAGTTCACGCTCCTACAATAAACAAGTTTTCCTAAGTTCTGTTTCAGCTCTGTAAGCATTTGTTTCCACCACTCTCCACAACAGCATAAAGAGAAAAAATTTTAGTGGCGTAAATTTTGAACTTCCTAATTCCTGGTCACAGGAAATGCTCTTGAAAAGGAGAGAAAAGTGTATGGAAAACCCCACAAAGCATTGTTTAAATAATATCTGTCTGGCAACTGGAAAACAATCTCAGACAAAAGAGAAAACTGAATGGCAAGTCGTGGGGTGAGTCTGCTATCCAAGTGTTTGGTGTCAGAAGCCCTTTTGAAGGCAGGCAATGTTCAGTCCTGGTGGCTTTTTGGCTCTCAGATGAGTTGTTCTGTTCCAGCCCTACTGCTCTAATCCAGGAAAAGGAGCAATAGGTATGAATTCTCACACTGATGACTGGAAATTGCAATTCACATTGCACAGGTGATTTATACCTATACACAGGTCTCAAAACAGCAGTATGGGATTCCATGTCTTGCTTTCAGCTTACACCTTTTTGTCCTCAGATCTCAATAAAAGAGACTTAACCTCAAAGCAAGGCTAGGCCTTCCTCGCCTCACGCATCATTATCAGTGCAGCTGACCAGCAGTTGTGTTGCTGATCTCATGCCTCCTGAAGAGGTATTTGCAGTACACAGCTACACAGGAGGGCAGGAATGTTGTTGACCCCAACCTCTTGAGCTACAAAAAAAGTTAGTTCTAAAAAATACCTTTTTCTTGTTAGAAACGGAAACAAAGTCCTGATTCCCCCCGCTATTCTCTGCAATTCCTATCACCTTTCCCTACCAACACCAGCATTGTTCCTTAGACTAGCACAAGTATTCCCATATTAAACACAGTGCTCAAGCCAAAGGTGTATGTGAAACTCTTACTTTTTCTGCAATACACTGTTTGCGGCGGTCCTCCAGAATTTTTTCCATGGCCATTTTGTGTTCAAGCTGTTTCATCCTCCGTTTCTGCGCGTTCAGCTGCTCAATGCGATCGTCCTCGGCCAGCTTGGCCAAGATCCGCTGCCGGAGAGCTCTGTCCTCTTCTCTCATAGCTTCTTGTTCTGCTGCCTTCAGAGCAAACTGCTTTTCATATGCTTGCCTTAAGTCTAGGCGCTGCCTTATTCTCTTTTCAATTTCTGCCTAGAAAGGAAATTGAGTAAAATGCAGAATTACTGAAAATACTTTGAAAAATTCTCAGCAGCAGCAGTCAATCTATTCCATTTATCTTGGAATAAATTTACTGTAGCTCTTAACTTCTAGCATAACTAACTGGAGCAAACATTCCATATCTGACAGTGCTCTCCAGTATTAATCAGCTTGGCAAATGTCACAAGATTCTCAAAATTAAGTCCAAAACCAAAAGGATTTTTTTCCCACTGTGATGAAGGGAATCAACAAGACAGTCATCCTGAACAACACTCTAAAAATAGCAGTGTTTGGTATCTCAACAGCATGTTAATTTTGTTTGTCACAGCAAGGTAAGACAGAGTGTGTCCAGGCCTATAGGAAATAGACATGCAGAAAAAGAAGCAGTTAATTAAACTGCTTAGCTTAAATCTAAACTTGAAAGTTACTGCTATTCTCCTTCACAAGATAAATAAATGTATAAATGGGGCCACAAGGGTATTCAAAACCTTTACTTGCCTTCCTGGTCGAAATGAAATACATTAGGAACAGAAAAGGAAACTCAAAGTACAAAATCTTCCCTCCAAAACCTAAGCTAATCTACAAACTGCCTGTCTGATTGAGAACTTTTAGAAAATAGAGTTGAAAATAAATACTTTGTGCTAGAACATAACTGGAAACCCCAATGTCACAAACAACAAACACTGCAGACGTAAAATCAAAAAAAATCCTTCATGTACCTGCCAGCACTTACCATCTCCTTCTTCCTTTCCATCGCTTCTTGTTCTTCCAGATACAGATCTTGGAGGATTTGTTCCTGTTCTTTACGCCTCTGTTCTTCTCTTTCCATGGTCTTGGCAACCTATTACAAGAAGGAAAGGTTTCTAAATGAAAGACAAAAACATACAACAATTTTTTCTACAATTTCAATTATTGATACCATTTCTTGAACTCTCTGTTTTTTCTCCTCAGTGTCTCGAACTTTAGCCATCCAACCATCTTCTCTTTTTTGTTGCATGTTGGCAAACTCCATAATTTTTCTATTTTCTTCTTCCATCTCTTCCTGTTTCCTTTTCCTCCACATAGCTTGTTCTTTTATAAACTCTTCAATATATGTCTGAGTTTCTCTTATTTTATCTAACTTCCGTTGTTTTTCCCTGTAGAAGATGGAAAAAAACTGCTCAAATAATTATTTAACATACTGCAGATTATTTAACCAGATGCTCACCATTACCAACATATTCCTGAGACTAAGATTCAAATGACTGTCCTTAACCATTCAGCTAGAAACTAGATAGCTAAATTGGAAATACTTAGTAATAAAATGCCCCAAGAAGGGAATCTCATGTCTAACACCTTTCTGGAAGGCAGACTGTACACAAAAGTACACACTGCTGCTGCATTTTATACATTCAAAGAGAAAGAAGAAAAGAAAGCCCAACAGCACCACAACCCCTGAACTCTCCCCACCTCCACACACAATACTCAGACCTCAGAAACCTCCTTCCCTGTTCCTAAGACATGCAAACAAAGCAACTGGTGGAAATGTGAAATATGCTGTTGTATCCAACATGATGGGCCCAATGGAAGCCCTCCTGCAAATAAGGTGGATTTCATATTTGGGGAAAAAGGACACAAGAGTGACTGGGACATTCTGAGGTTTCAACAGGAAAATTCATGCAAGTTTCTTGTTACTAAATTGTGACCAAGGAGAACTAAAATGGGCCTTAGTATATAGGGAATAAGTGCATGCAAATTAGCTTTCTGTGCAGAATTATATGAGTTGCCTTGTTTTAAATTAATAAATAATCAAAATTCAAAGTAACTAACATTTGGTCTTCCTCATAGATCTTTTTTACAATTTCATCAATCATGTGTTTCTCTCTTAGAAACTCTTCATAAGCCTCTTGCTTCTTCTTCTCCTGTTCCTCAACCTGTTTGTCCAGTTCTTGATGGTATGTTTTCTTCTCCTGGTGTTTCCTCAGTTCTGCAGACATTTCTTCTTTCAGATACTTGTCATACTCTTCCTTCATCTCCTGGGCTACTTCATCCTCCCATTTCTAGGGGGGGAAAGGCAATGCAAGATTCCTTTTCACTCCCACTACTACAGCTTGTAAGGAAAAAATACACAGTATGGAAAGGAATTATGCAGCATCACCAGAAATGAAAGCCTTCCACCTCAATCTATAAATATAGAGCCTTAACACACTTAATAGCTTAATCCAGTCAGTAGAACCCTTGAAGGGCACCCTCAACATCTGACCAACTGGAGGAGCACTAAAAATACTTAAAGAACAAAGTATTGAGCATTTGAGCTCAGGTGTGGAACTCGCTCACATCAGCACAATGACTGGCATGAGGCTGGGCTACAGAGAACACCCACAACCAGCACATTGCTATACAGCAACTGCCTGCACTGCACCCTGCATAGAGCATTAACACCAGCAGAATCTCTGCCTGATCACCAACATCTTTGTACAGATAAATACAATTTGCAAGTCTTTCTGAAGTTGTTCAGATCACTGCTTGGAAAGAGTAACATTGTTTTCAAGAACCAGACTATGAGGTAAGGATTCACCACTGTAAACACTGTACAAAGGGTATCATAGTTTTGATTTAGGTAAATGCTACAAAACCAGTAAAATAACAACTATAACCAGTCATACAACTAATTCAATCACTACTCCTTCAATTGCAATGGCAAAGTAAACCTTTTTCTTATAGCTAGTTATTACTAGTTAATTAATCCTTCATAACACAAAATATATTTTCAATAACACTGAATGCTTGAGCAATATTTTAGATTAAAAAAGTCTAAGGAAAAATCTTCTACACAATCCATACAAAGAGTTATGTGACTCAGGTGCTGGGATACACTAATTACCATTTTCTCATTGTATATAGCTTTTTTTTCAGCAATCTGTGCAGCTCGTTCTTTATTCATATAAGCAGATTTCAGCTTTCTTTCTAACTCTCGAAGTTCAAGACTGGAGGGGAAAAAAACAAATTATCCTATTACAAGGGGGTAGGTATCTAGGGGAAGAAATTACGTTTCCATCACTATTTAAACGTAGTATTTTTCATTGGGGCAACCCTGATGAAAAATATTGCTCTAGTTAAAGGGCAGAAAAAGAAAAAAAAATCAATTTAAAAACAAGGGTTACCTATATTTCTACATGTGCTATCAACAGTTCTGCATACTTCACTTCTAACTATATAAGCACAGGTACACATGCATACACATGTATGCTCACAGATATGCCAAAGAGTACACATACATATATTCAGAATGAAAATTTTGTGGATCAACGATTTTTATTGACACAATTTGCTAAAAATTAACTTATTATTATACTCTGATCCCAAAGTAACTTTTCCTTCCAGGTCTGAGTCGTCTGCACTCCTGCTACAGCTGTCCCAAATCTGATAACAGGAGCAGCCAGTTTGATACAGCTTGGAAATTTCTGAATTACCTGTTTGCTCTGACTTGTTGCCTGATCTTCTCATCTTTCATTTTCTCCAGGTCCTGCCTCGCCAGCTCAGCCGCCAGCTTTTGCTCTCGCTCCAGCTGCAGCGCTCTCTGCTTTCTGTTCTCTTCCGCCTAATGAGAGCAAACATTTTCCGTACCAACTCTCGCACTGGGAGAAGGCAAAGAGACTGTGCACTCAAGCAAGACTTTCCAAGCCAGTAAATGATTGTTAATGGGGACAGCTTTTGACAGGCAAAGGTAAAGCCAGGCGAACTCTTGTCCTCCCCTTCCCGCTCCCCGAGCGCGGCCGCCCCCGCAGCTCTTACCGCCCGCAGCGCCTCGTCCAGCCGCCGCTCCCGCTCCAGCTCGGCCCGCAGCCGGGCCGCCCGCCTGCCCCACTCCCGCTCCTCGGACGCCTGCGGGCGACAAGGGAGAGGCGGTGCCGCCGGACAGCCGCGGGGACCCGCTCCTCATGCCGCCCCGGGCCCGCTCCCCTCACGGTCCCGCTCTCCATCCGCGCCCAATATCGCTCCCCTCAACAGACCCAGTCTCCCTACAACAATCTCGCTCCCCTCAGGGTCCCAGTCCCCATGCCGCCCCCAGTCTCCCTCCCCTCAGAGTCCCGCTCCCCTCAGGGTCCCACTCCCCGTGCCGCCCCAGTCTCGCTCCCCTCAGGGTCCCACTCCGTATGGCGTCCCAGTCTCGCTCCCCTCACGGTCCCAGTCCGTGTGGCGTCCCAGTCTCTCTCCCCTCAGGGTCCCACTCCCCCTGCCGCCTCCAGTCTCGCTCCCCTCAGAGTCTCTCTCCCCTCACGGTCCCACTCCCCTCAGTGCCCCCCCTTTACCATCCCGCCGGCCGTTGCCGTGGTAACGCGCGTCGCCGCCGGGCTCCAGGACGCGGTTTCACTTCCGGGGAATCGCCCTCGCTGATTGGCCAAGATGGCGACCCGACCGCGACGCGTCGTAGCTGAGTGGGCGGGGCCATGGGAGCGTGACGTCACCTTGAAAGGTGATATTTAATCGTATTTATTGAGTCGTGATTTTAAATGAATGCACTTGCCTCACCTCTAAACACAAACCCCAGGTGGCAGCGTTTAATTAACAATTTATCTCCTTCACAGCTATGACGATGAGTCTGCAGCACGTGTGGGAGATAGAGGCTCAGGGCAGAACACAACAGCCGGAACATGAGCCATGATCACCAAAACAATGATTCTGCTGAGGCTGCTTGGGACCGTGTATGCTTTATTGAGGAAAACGTAGCCCTCGATATCCTTACACAGAGCACAACTGCTCCTTACAGGTTTCCCGGATCGACTCTGCTCCAGGAAGGAAATAACGTTGTGGCACCCAATTCCCAAAACTCTTCCCACCCACTTTCCTCACCTTAATGTTATTTTCCACATAGTTGAGTAAAACTAAAGACATTTAAGCTTATGTAATGCAGTATTTCAATTTCATTAATGTCACCTATTTTACAAAATTAATTAAAATTAATAGAGTTTAAGAGAGTAACACCTCTGAGAATTAGGTAACAAGTGTGGTTGTTTCTACTGACACAGTGCTGGCTATAGAAGTGTCTACATCTTCTTGGGATGAGAACACTTATTGTTTTAAATATTTTAGAAATTTTCCCAAATTGGTGAAATTCTTTCTGAAGCTTTGGTTATTTTCTGTCTTTTTAATGAGAAAAGTGTTTTCCCACAATGTTTGGGGAAGGGAGGAATAAACTACAGGAGACTATGTCTTTAAAAGATACAAGCAGAGAGAGATGAGACAGAAAAAGATCATAAATGCTCCCTAATTCTTCTTTGCAAGTGGTGTTACCACTACACTTCTCTTTTCAACATTGGGCAAGGAAACAAATAAATGTCAACCTCCCTCAGTCCCCCAGTGATTCCAAGGCTTTGACTTAGAAAGAAGGAATCTTCTAACTACTCTGGCACAGCAATGACTTTGAGTGCTCAAGGCTTGGAGGTGGCAGGACTGGGGGGAGAAAGATGCAAAAGATATTTTTGCTGTCCCTTCTCCTCAGTAAACAGCTATGTGCCTCACTGGAAATAAACAGAATTTTCTTTCTTGCCAAACAAATGAACAAAATTAAGCCCCTGCCCTTCACTTCAGCAAACAAGAGCAAATAACCTCAAGATGTAAAGTGTCATCTTTGTTCACATGACATCCTCCTTTTGGAACAGCAGCCCTCTAAAAGGAGAGCACAAGCATACCTTGAGTCAACCTCCAGGAGAGCAAGGCACTCGGACAGAAAAGTGGGAGTAAAAATCCTTGAGCCAAATGTATACCAGAGAACAATGGGCCAGTTCACAAAGTTGTTTTTAAAATTAAGAGGTGGCTTGTATTTGCATGTAAAGTATTTGTTAGCAGTGTATCTTTCACAGAAGAGACAGAACACAGGGCTAATACCCTGAAAGATTCCCAATGGAAAAATATTTTGAGGTTTCCAGTCCTTGGAGCCTTTACTGTTTTTTTCTTTCCCATACATTTCACATTTGCTGAAGTTTGCTTAAAATACAAAGAAGAAAAAAAATGCAACAGAGAATTATTTTGTCCTCATTACCTTATAGCAGTTTGTGCTCGGAATCTCTTACCTTTAATGGCCTGATATTTTCCCCCAACATAAATTAAGCACAGGGATAGCTCAGCAAACTGTGCCTGCAGATTTCCAAAGGAAGGTAAGTAACCTTCCAGCACATGTCACTCCACACAGAGAACAAGGAGGGGAAAATAACCCAGAAACTCCAAAGAAACACCCAACATGCCTTGCCTTGTTCTTCCATTAAATGGAATATGTAAGAGATGGAAAACAATTGTTTCCCTCAACTTAGACACAACTGCTGGTTGCATCTCTTGAGAGCACCCCCAGGAACTGCAGGCTGCTCTCCTAAAGCTTGCGCATCTTAATTTTCTTGTTCCCTCCCTCTACATGCAGCCAGAAGCTCTCCTTTTTCAGTTTGCAACCGCAGCTGCCCTCCAGCCCCCTGGCTCTGACTGCACCTCCCTGTTGCTTCATACCCACCTGCCCCTGGCCAGCATTTCCGTGCCTGGCCCTCCTGGCACGTCCTGTCCTGCTCCTCAAGGTCAGTGGGGTGCTCCTGCTCCACCTGCGAGGGAAGCACCTGGCTGTGCTGCTCCTCCTCCCAGCAGGTCACTTCTCATTTGGGAAGGAATCGAGCCCCGTGCTGAAAACAGACCTTCCCTCTCCTCCTGTCAAACAGCAGAGCTCCTGGATGGCACTGATTAATTTCTCAGTTAAAGACCTAAGAATTTCACACTTGCAGAGCAGAGCTCAGTCCAGGCAGAGCTGCTCTGCTCTTCTAAAGAAGGAGAATAAAAATGCACTGTTTTAGCAACCAGCTAGGTCAGACTTCTTGGAAATCCAGTGTGTTTATATTTAAGTTTTGTTTCCATTATGGAGCTTTTAGAATAACAGATAATGAACTATCTACCTTCCTGTAGTATGGAAAGGAATGAGTCCCAGCTGCATAACTGCTCTCAAACTCTTGTTGCATACAGCATTTCTTTTTGCAGCAGCCTGGTTACAGCTATAGGTCTGTGACCTGATTCTCATTTCTTTTTCTAAGAGCATTAAACCTTCCTAGAGCCTGAAAGGCTTTTAGGTAATCAGCAGCCAACTGTACAAATGTAGAGTTAAACTTTCTCAGGGTTAACACAGCACCTTAATAAATGAGTCAGTTCTTAAACTCAGTTCCAGCACCCACTGATGAACTCCTGACAGCAAAGGGAAGACTGCTGAGAAATGCTAATGGTAAAAACAATGAAATGGAGCATTAAAAGGAAAAAGTAAGTTGCCTTTTTTAGCAGTTTCAGTTCAAGGTGATACAGGAACACATAGCAGGAAAGGTCATTAAATGAAAATGGTGAAGCCATTTTGCAGGTTTACCTCTTTTCTAGGGCATTTTACCAGATGATCATAACATGAGACAGTGACAAATGCATTCCAGCTGACATAAGATATGTGGGTCATGCTGACTTTGCAACATTATAAACCACTATTGGGGATAACACAGCTTCTCTGTGAGGTAATTTACCTTCTTTGGATGAAAAGATAAATGTGAATTAACAGGGAAGAGACTGAAACATCTGAGCTGTGTTATTGATCTACTAAGGACCTAGATAAGTCACAGAGAAACTAATGCTTGCTTTGCTTGAGATTAGTGATGGATGGGACAGCAGATTTAGGAGCTAAGGGGCTATCACTGTCAACAAAGCCTTAGTACTAATTTTTTTTTTTTAATTATCCTGGAGTAGTAGGGAAAATATGCCCCATAGCAGCAGTAGGCAGAAGCAATCTTTTACTCATGACATTGTGGACTCTAAACTAAAATATTACAAGGAACAAAAATACTCAGTGCTTCAAATGTATTCAACTGTTCTCATCTGTTTCTGATGAGACAAATGTGGGTTTAATAAATATTTAGTTGTAGGACTCCATTTTCTGAGGGGAAGCATATAAGTACTTTCTGCTGAGAATGCCAGGCTTTCTGCTTCACCTCTAAGATTTTTTTTTTTGAATACCTGGTCTGGGGACAGCAAATACAGTTCTTCTGCAAAGACTGTTGTAAAGCACTGCTATAATGACACTTCTGTTTTTTGCAGCAAGACCTTTATCCACTTACCTATGATAACCAATGAAATAGACTAGGTATCCTAATTTCAAGCATAAGGACTGAGTCCTTACTTAGGAAACTGAATGGAAATGATTTTTAGAAGAGAATCTAAAGGTTTAGGAGTATGAAAATTCTGTTTGTAAAAGGTTTTTTAAAAAGTATCTATTTACTGAGATTTTGACATGGGACCTCATACAAGTATTTGTCAAAAAGTGCTCTTCAAGATAACAAGCTTCATTTGTAGCTTTTCATTTGAAAGGAAAGATTAGATTTTTTTCTATTCTGGCCTATCCCTGTCTTTTCTGTGAGGGGTGTAGAGGAGGCTTGTGAATAACCAGCCTGCAAGCTTGTCTGCCAAAGTGCCCAACTGGATGGGCAGAGGGAAAACTAAAGCCAGTCATGGCCTCTACCCAGTAACCATCCCCCCAGCTGATTTTGGCTGGAATTAAGCACTGAACATGGTTTCCTTTTCAGTATTTTGTATGCAATGCCATCAGAACATGCACCTCTGGAAGGAAGATTTGTAATTTCCAAACCTGAATGACATATTGAGAAATAAGCTATAAAGTGCTCTTCCCATAGCAGCATCATAAAAAAGCATATAGTGAGCAAAAGGGTGAGATGGCAGATGCTTCCTGGGGACTGCCCACTCCTGGGAAGCACCAAGTCCAGGTGCTGCCATGTGTTCTAACTGGAGTGCAGACTTGAAAGCACCAGGAAATGTACTTAGAAGTAAGCAGAACCCCCTTCAATCCTGCAACATACTACCAAACACACATTCCAAAGAGTTCAGTTCAGCTTTTGTGAATAATTAAAAAGCTGAGGAGCTCCAAAGGGGAGCTTAGCAAAGAGCAGAATACTAAGAAAAAAAATGTCTGCTGCCAACAAGAGAGTATTAAACAAATTAATCTGTAGCCGTAACCTCAAGCCAGCCAATGGAAAGGGCAACTGAAGGGCAATAACAGAAAACAAACATCAGTCCCAGAAAGGCTGAGAGCAAGGTGAAAGTCATTCTGCTGCCTGCATCCATCTCTTACACTGGCATTTCCTCCTGCCCAGCAGCCTTGGCAGAGCGTTGTGATGAGCCCCAGGCTGGTGGAGGTTCTGCTTCCCTGCCCCACACAGGGATGTGTCTGGAGGAGTCCTGGGGCATGTTTAGTCAAATCACTGATGTTTTATTCAAGAGCTTTTAGAGAGGAGAAGAGAACAGAGTGGTTACTGATTTTGCTGCTGCTAAAACAGCAATTTTGCGCTCCAACAAAAATCCCTCAGTGAAGCGGTGAATTGGCTCTGCATTGCTGTGGGCCACACAAAGCCCACAGATTTGTGTCTGTGAAATGTTCCCAGCACAGCATTACCCACAGGCTTTGCTGTGCATCTATCCTTGTGTCTCATTCAAAAAGTGCACCTGTATGCCAAGCTCATTGGTAGTACCAAGATGATCACAGTTGGTACAGAGGCACCAGGTGATTTTGGTGTCAGAGCTCCTGCAGGAAAGCAGGGCCTTTCTCCATGTCTTGACTAAGATGAGGGAGAAAGTTGTCTTGTTTCAATGAAAAAATGTGAGATCATCATATAGAACTGTTAAAAATAAGAAAGACAGGATTATAGAAGGATTTCCACCAGTGAGCAACATTTGTCTCCCCCTTGGTATCTTAAGACAGGTTGCTTTCTTGCAATCTGAAGCAGTGTTACACACATGTACAGTAATGAAGAACTACAGAGTGTGGCTGTGCTTATGCCTTGCACAAGAAGGAACCAAGTTTTGTCTCCAGTTATATCTCTAGAATTTAGAAATCAAACCTAATCTAATTTGCTACAGCTGGACACCACCTGCAGAGTACTGTTTAAGTACTTTGAACATTACATACTTATCTTTTAAATATTGATAATGCCATTTTTCATTTATGTGACATGAAGTCCCACAGGGAATAATTATGCTAATAAACCTTAATGATTCTTGCAAATAAATGATCAAACAAAATTGCTACTGTTGATTTATATTAATGGATGCCTTCAGGAGAAGATTTGTCAGGATGTGCTGCTTCTTGAATCCCAATTCATCTTATTTAGCAGAAGAATGTACATAGTTTGTAAAACAGATTAAGTGTTTAAAATATAATGCGTTCATGCAGTTTCTGCAGTTCATAACACTCAAGAACTATTATCTTGCCTTATGGCAAATCTTCATTAAAGGTTTCTTTCTATACAACCTTTGTCAGTCCTTTTTTCCCCTCCTTTTGTCCCCTATGGCTAACAAAGTCCTCCTTCAGGAGATCTCTAACTTAACCTTTCTGTCACTCACGCAAGAATCAGTGATCACTATGCTGAGCAAACAGATAAACACCACTGTTGAACAACTGTGCTTTTACTGTAATTAGTCCAGAAACACTTGGTGCTTTAATAAGGGCAAACAACCTGAAACTGGGCATACAACCTGAAACTGGGTGACCTATAGAATTTTACAAGATGAGCAGTTTCTACTTTTCCTCTACTGTCAGATATGCTGGAAATTCTCATTCCCAGCCACTCATACTTCTGAAATTTTAACCAAGTTCATTTGGAAAACATTTTACACAGGCTAGTCCCTTAGGTAGTATGGATGTTTGAAAGCAATACCCATGGACTCTTTGCTTTAGCTTATATAAATATTCCGTATCTATTCAGATGATTATTAGAGATACAACTGTAGTTCAAGAACCTCACTGTAGTATTTACAGAGGATTTCTCTACCCTCTCTGTTCTCCATTACCTGTTTAGTATTTTCTTCCCACCCCACAGGTATCTGTAGTACAAAGTTCTTTTTTGGGCACTCCTATTCCTCAATTTTCCCTCTGGTTGTAAAGCATTTTTCAGGGCTTGCCTCACTGCATTTACATGTGAGTACTATTACTCCTCTTCCTTCTCTGTCAGGGGGTTTGGAATGACATCTCTCATCAGGTTTCTCCAGGATCCAAGAGCTCTGTTGAGACTTGATTTCTGCAGACAGAAGAATCAAAAACTATGACTAACCCAGTATCTCTGTTAAATGAGATTTTTCATTGCCCTGCCAATATAGAAACTTTTCTCTTAAACTGCCTCATGTCTTTGCAGGTTGTTTTAATGTGTAGTGGTCAGGTGAATCCCATGGCACATGATTTCTAGTTGCTTGCTATTTATTTGAAATCCAGTCACTTCTTATTCTCACACCATCTGGCCAGACATGTCTGTTTTTATATACTGTAAATATTGTAATTTAAGTTACTTTATCCTTAACAGTTAGTTCATGCATTTTAGTTAAAATGTATTTACAATCAGATGATGAAACATTCACTTACACCTTCTTCATGAATGTAAACTGAGATTCCAAATGGATGTCACTATCAATTTGCCAGGAACACATACACATTCCTTAGTGCTTATACAGTGGATTAATTCTGGTTTAATACTCATTTATTTTTATCCTGTGTCTTCTAAATAATTAATGGAAATAATTCATGTTTATTGACTTTCAAGTTACCACTGCAGCAGGACTCTTCACTGGCAGCTGCATAAAACAAACTTGCTTATATCTAGACTGCAAGATTAACCTTCTAAGTATTTTCCTCTTTTTAAAACTGACTTGAAAGGAACAATTCATTCTTATCTGCTTATTAGGGAATGTGTGATAGTTTCCTGAAGGACTTTACATTTTTATTTAATTTCTTGGGGGGGGGGAGGGGGGGGGCCTTTCTTCTCCTGAATTTCCATATTTTGCTACTCAGAATTTGAGAAACTTGCTGTCTTTGCCTTCCAGGCAGCAAATATCCATCTTGCCTGGCTCAGCAAGCCATGGTAAAGTTACTCTGCACACAGGCTAGGATGGGAAAGGTGTCCAGCCAGGCCAGACCTAAGGTGTTGAAGGGAGTCCCCCTGTGCAAATCCTTCTCTGGACACCTTCAGCTTGAGGACAGAAGCCTGAGTCCCTGTAGCAGTTTGTCCTCAAGTGAAAGCAAGAAAGCAAGTAACAATCAAAATGTGCCTTCAAAGTGGGATGTGAAAGTGTAGACTATAAAGTGAGATATACCTTAAATAAGAGATAATGCTAAATAACCAGTAATTTTGGATATAGAAGATCCACCTTCTATGCCCTCAACTCCATCAGATGAAGAATTTGTTCCTTTTCCCTCCAGAAGCCATGAAAAAAAGAGATGCTTTTCATCCTAAAATGTATGGAAACCCTCCCTAAACAGTAATTTTCTGGCCAGTCCTAGTCAGTGATAAATGAATATTAAGGTTACATTTACAGGCTCTACTAAGCTGTATTTTATTTTATCTACGATATGAACAGTTTAAATTGATCTGAGTAAAAGCTGAAAAAAAATCCTGGACATCTGCTGATAGTTATTTTCTAAATAATATTGCTAAAAATGTATACTTCAGCAATAAAGTAGGCAGGGCTTACAAGAAAATTATATAATAATAATGCTAAACATCAGCCTAGTCATGTCATACTGTAAGGCAAAGTAATAAGCAGATCTGTAATGAACTCAAAATGAAGTATGGCAGAAATGTAACAAACAGACAAGAATAACAATACCAGTATGTAACAAATACCTAATCACACATTTTTGTGTCATGTCTACCTACAAACAAAAGATGTTTACTGTGAATTCTTTTTTATGCTCTGCAGATTTCATTTACACAAAGTTTTGAACCCTTTTCCAGTTGGTAATCTTCTAAGTGTAAGGAGATGTGGTAATTAAGATGCTTAAATGTAAAGCCATGAAATAACATGACGTTCATGACATACACCCAAGCTATTCTGTAGGTCTCTTTCAGGTACCTTTTTAATTGTTGATACCCTGGAAACAGCAACATTTTAAAAATAGGTCAAGTAAGTTTTAACCATAATAAATTAGAGAATTAACATATTTATAGCATTCCACAATGTTGTTCAGGTGGAGGAGCTGTCTCTCATACCTCTCTTCAGTACTGACAGAGAAAAGAAGGGTCTCCCCAGGCCACATTTTGGGGCGTGTTGCCCAGGGAGCCAAAGTGTACAAACAGTGTACAAACACTGGTTTACCAAGGAACAGAAAGGGAAAATGAGCTTTGGCACCTGCCTGCATCAGGCTGTGTCCAGCCCTGCTAGAGGATCCTGGCCTGGGGAGAGCACAAACCAGAACCTGAAACAGCAGAACCACATTCCTGGACACCACCCTCTACACCCTCAGTTCTCACTCCAGTTGTGTGTTGTGACCTGGTCTCAGGCTTCGTAATCAGCTGCTTTTCTCACAGTAACATCAGGCACGTGTCCTTCTTGGACCTGGGAGCAGAGGCTGCACTGAACACAGCTGTCTGAATGTAGTCCTGCCTAGGATTGCCTGAAAATGACCAAAGTGACTGCTGTCCTACCTAGTATATCTTTAAAATGCACTATTAGAAGACACTAAAATGCACACTCTAGGCCTTGGCTAAATTTAAGAGTTTGCTGTACCCTGCTCTTCCTTTCACACAAGTGCCTTGTTTCCCTGGACAAGTTTCTGTATGACTCACCATTTCCATAACCTCAGCCTCACATTCATGAATGCACCAAGGCTATTGAATATTTATCAGATTTTGGACTTTTTTTTCCCCCTGAAAGATTTGCATTTAAATAAACTACAACAAAAGAGAGAGCTGAAAAGAGTCTTCCAGAACTCCCCCACATTACCTCTTTCAACTTTTGTACCATCATTGCAGTCATTGTCTACCAAATCTTCCCAGGCAGACAGAGAATATATTACTGTTGCAAAAAGCAAGATGCAGTTTAGGAACAATAACTGCCAGTGATTACATGAGTTTACAACATGCATATTGTTATGATACTTGTAGGTTTTTATTGCTATTATTAAAAAGTCTACATATTTGCTTAATCCTTCATTGAAACGAATGGTGAATTTGCTGTTTAGAACTTTTTTGTTATTTTATTTGATTTTGTTTTCTGGCAGATGCTCTGCAGGAAAACATGAACTTTTCTTTAATTCATTTAAAATTAACTTCCTCAGCATAATCTTTTTCTATCCTCTCCCTAGGTGATAGCCACTCTTCTCACAAGAGAGCTTTCTGGCAGCATTCCCTCTTCATTTTTGGTGCAAATGCCACCAATGAGGACCTGCCACTCTTTTTGGTGCCAAGAGAACAGAGATGTTTCTGTTGGATTGGCTCCAACAAGGGTGAAAATCAGAGCTTCTGCATGTTCCTTCAAGCAACAAAAAAGAAGCACCACGATCTCGCCTGCCTACTCCTAACACAGGATTTTCCTTTCCCACAGGCATCCCTGCAACACCAAACATCCACAGAGCAGTGAATAAGCTCAAGACCAGAGACATGGAGCCTTGTGCTGCCAATGGAAAAGGCTGCTTAGGACACAGTGCTGTGTGGAAAAGCTTGGAATCCATTTTCACTTCACCTTCACCCAGTAATGCAGAGAAAGAGAAGATGAAAGTGAAGGAGAAAAAAATTATTTAAAAAGTAATTGCACAAAAACAGTTTTGAGAGCTTGAAACTGCCTCTGAGGGTCTGCAAAACAGAGGCAACCTCTGCTAACCTCAGAGCAACAACTGAGCTCATCTTCCCATCCCTACCACTACCCAAACTCCACAAACAGGAGCAACCTGAGCCTCTTTCTCCCCTCCCCATGGCCCACCTGAGGAAACCTGCACCAGGTAAAGGCAGCACCAGAGGATGAACCAGAGGCTTTTGGATGTGTGATGCCATGTCCCAAGTCATGCTTGTAAACATGATTTCAAAGGCAGCTTTTGCTTTTGCAAGGGATTTTTTGCCTTGCTGTTACCATGATGTGTTCAGAGGGTCAAGGACAGAGCAGCAATGACTCCCAATGTCACAGCTGGGGAATAGGATGTAAGAACCAGAAATCCTGTCCCTTTACTGGTCATTTTACCAGTCCTAATGCACCTGCAGCTGCTAAGCTGCAAGAATATTGAATTTGTACAGTTCCTTCATGCTGCCAATTGCAGTAGGTATAGAAAGGTATTACAAAAGCACAGGAAAGGCAGGATCCATTCAGTTCCCAAGGGGGCACAAGGAGAAACTTCAGTAACTTCCAGACTATCACACTGCATTTGTTCAGGTGGCAAATGCTAACATTGGGGGTTTTCACCTTATATATTTACTAGAACTGATCCATACCTTTGTAAACTCAGAGTAATTTCTATCCCAAGGAGGAGCATCTTCCCATTTGAAATCCGCTTTAATGATCACGCCTACCCCATTCCACTGAGACCCTTCAGAGGAAGAGGCTCTAATCTATTTAGCTCCACGAAGGGTTTCTCTCTGACACGTGCTCTCCTAATAGACCATTTATCAGGATGAAGGGTGATCCCCAGAGAGTGCAGACAGCAGGACCAGCCTAGCCTGAGTGACAGTCTGTCCAGCAGAGATTGACTTTAATGAAGCACAGAATAAACAGGAAGATTAAGAGAGTGCAAAAATCAGTGACAAGTTTTGAGTCCACCTGGGCAGCTTACTGTGCAGCACAGATCTGTCACTGAGTTATAAATGTTATGTATCTGTTTGGTTGCTAAGGATCAAACACAGCAATCCCCCTCACATTACAAGAGAAAGCTTTCCCCTTGGCTCTCACCCTTGAGAAAGGGTACCTGCTTTAAACCCAGAAACTCAAGCTGAGGGTGGGCTGGACTCTGGCAGTTGTCTGGTCTGACCCTTTGCACAGAGCTGGGCCAGTTTCCAGTACACTGCTCAGGGATTTTCCAAGTAATTCATTTTCAGTTGACAATCTTTTGTAAATATTCATGATGCAGTTTGTTTCTCAGCGACAGAAATGCAGTGACAGTATGGCTGTATTGCATGGGATCCATCTTAACAAAACTCAGACCATAGCATCTCCCAAAATCTTGTTACTGACAATGGATAGAAGGCAGGTGTGCCTGCCAGTCAGAAACATCTACCTCAGGGTGAGATCATGTCAGCAGCTCTCTGCACTGCCTCTTAATGGAAAAAGATCAAGTCAGCCACAGACATCTTTGGACAATGACTTGCATCCACAAACATCAGGCATGTAGCCCTGAGGTGTAGCCAAGGCTCATTTTTCATTGTGACAACTGTGACTCTTAGGCCAGACATCTCTCCAGAATCTTCAAACCTATTTATTTGTTGGACTTGGATAGAAATTCGTAAATGGAGGCTGAAGCTACAAATGGAAGGAAGTTTTTCACCTAGTGGATAATCCTCAAATATGGACAGAATTCTTACTACTGCACCACCTCATAGCTAGAAAAGCCCTATTACAGTGTATATGTCTACTACCAGCAAGTAAGAATCATGTTAAATCTTGTCTCTGGATGATCTGCTGGATGTAAAGACACCACTTGGGTAAAGCAAAGAAACCAATCATTTTTCAGCAGAAGCTAGTCTTGAAGACGACGCACATTATTGGCAAGATATTTTACCCCCAAAAACCTGGAGTTTAGTCTCTACTTTCTAGAGCAGAATTAAGTCACTATTAACTACTTTCAAATAGTTTTGCTCATGCAAGTCAAACTCTTGATTGATACAAAGCAGAGGTTTCCAAACAGAAAATTAACTTCAATACATACTGTTGCTGCCAAATATCAGGACTACCTATAGTATTTGACATAAAGTGGCTATGTAAAATCAACTTTAAAGATGTAGTTCTAGAATTGACACTATCTAGTTTATTTCACTGTAAAAAGCCTGTTTTGTCTGTGCCAATATTCACCTATGACATCCAGCCCAACTGACAATGGCTGCTCCACTGTATAGACGTCTGTATGTGTTTGGTTTTTTAAAGCACAATACATAAGGTGTGAGCACAAGAAATGAAGCTGGATGTGAAACAAGCAATACAAGAAGTATTTCAGGATTCCCATCTGCCCATGTTGCAATTGTACATGGCCAACAGATGATGGCACCAAAATTCAGTCTGTTAGCAAATGCTGCTTGGGAATTGACAAAGTGCTTTGGCTAATACATCAAAATAAATGTACTGTAGCTAATTTAAACTGCATAAAATAGACACAACTAAGGGAAGGATGGAATGCACCTTTTACAGTAAATTATCACTTTTCCCTGCTCCCTCTTTGTCCACATCTCAAAGATTTCATCTTTCAAAGTATGCATAGTCATGGTCTGACTTCTGAGGGACACTATGGACAGTTATTCATATTAATGGCATCATTACACCTTCAGCCTTTGCTAATCCTGTGTTGTATACAGCAGTAAGAATGCTTTTCAAGAACAGGCTAACTACACAATCAAATGCACAAGCAAGAATGTGAAGCTCAAGAATGTACCTCCAAATGCATCAATAATTCAGCTGATACAAGTCACAAATGCACTACCCCATCACAGATATTTCCTTGAGTTTATTCAATCTTTCTCAATCGCTCTGCTTTAAACACCATCAGTTTTGGCCAGCACTTGAAAAACCATCTGGTGTGTAAATATTCATAAATTAATTTATGAGAAATACAGTCTCCTTTCACTGCTTCTCAGGTAAACATCAGGTGCAGCTTTAAAGAAGCAGCAGCAGTACAGTTTTAAAGCAGCAAGAACTGTGTATGTGCTTTAAGATTTGACAACCTGATTAGCAATAGTATTTCTAATGCTGATTATACCTTAAAGCAGGAAGGAAGCAGGTGTTAAGTAACTAAACACAGTACAACAAACAAACACTTTGGTGTTTAACAATTTAGTGGATTTAGTCTTTCCAGAGGTTTAATGTTGTTGTAGAAGTCTTTTCTCTTTGCCATATGTTTGCAGAGCCATCATTAAAACTGTAATTTTATTATTGGAATGAGCCTCAAAAATACTGTGTCTCAGCATTACCTTCTGGAACCAAAGGTCACACCAGCATTTTGTTCATGGTATTAAGCTCTGATATGCCTCAAGGAAGACAAAGTGGTCCATTAATTCTGGAAGGCCAAAACCCCATCAGCCTGTTAGAAGAATAATTAGTAGGTTGAATTCTACAGTCCATAATAATGCTATTGACCACAAAGTTTTAAAGGATAAAACTCACTGATATTTCACAAGAGGTAAAATTAAAAAAATACACAAAGCTTAATTATGTAATATTAAAGCATTTTTTGACACCTGACACATTCATATGTTCCTATTGCCAAAATGACTGCATTGAAATTTGAAAGCTTTCAACCGCATTTTCTGTGTTTAGAGATCACTGTGAAAGCTATTTCTATAACCTGTCCATTTATCCCTGCTAGCTCATTCATTTACTGATAAGACTGTCATTTGTTGACAGACAGTAATGAAGGTATTAGTAGCTGGTTTATTCTGCTTTGTACATTTTATATACCTTTCCTCATTAAAGAATATTTTGACACATTAGAACAAGACAACATTATTCTTTATGCTTCATGCACAGGTAGCATCTTTTTATTAGTATGTGCCTATGTTAAAAAAGAGCAAAGATTTTTATCATTAGAAACTGCACTCTCTGCTTTTAAGTTATGTCAGTAAAGGGCTTTAGATGAGATCTGGTTATTCAAATATGCAAATATGACTTTTATACCATCAAAAATAATAACAAGATTCAAAACCTACCTTTGTTACTCAAGCAAAGTATGTTGCAGATTTTTTTTTTTGCAACTCTGAAGTTGTCTGTTTTAAAGTAAATCCTCTGTTCTATATGACAGAGGATATGTCTGTCATATAGTATATGATGTTCTATATTGTTTCTCCCTGTATTTTGAGTATTATGCTTTGGTCACTTGCTCAGGAACAGCCTTGTAAATGAAAACACTGGAATGGAAATTAGGAAATACTTTGTTTCTACAAAAGATACTATATATTCTCTGATTAATCTGATGTTCATTGTGGGCTAATTTTAGCCAGTTGCTTATTCTCCATATTTCAGACTTGGATCCATTAAAATCCTTCCTTTCTCCTATCTCCCACTGTCAACTTCCTACACGATTTTTTGTTAACTGGGTAAGAAAAAAGTATACCATGGTATACTCTTTTCTTACCTAGTTAACTCATCTATACTGGGTTGGGCTTCTGCATGCAGCTGTGAAGTGAAAAATGACAATAAGGGGGGTTGGAACTGAAAGGCCAAAGTTGCACAGTTAAAACAGCAGTGTTAATTACCAGTTCTCTAAGTAGCTAAAATAAAGCCAGGGCAGACTAGAAGTGATTTTGTTCAGATGAAGTATTTTACATCTTTTACTTGCATTACTGTTTTTTTACCCACAAGACCATAGATCAGTTACTAAACTATGGAAGTCTATCCCTGTCTTTGTCAACATCCAAGTGCTTAAGTACCACTTCATCACAAAAAGGGAGCCATGACTGATGAGAAAGCAGCCTCTCTCATATCCAGGCTGTAAAATCAATTATTATCATGGAATAGTTTGGGTAGGAAGGAACCTTATGGATCATCCAGCTCCAGCCCCCTGCACTGGGGGGAACACCTTCCATGAGCCCAGGCTGCCCAAAGCCCCAGCCAGCCCCGCCTGCGGCAGTGACAATGCTGCTCGGTTTCACAGCTCAGTCTGGGACTGTTCAGCCACCCCTCCTCAGCCTTCCCACCATCTCACCTGAGCCATCTGGAGCTCACTCACATGCAAACACAAGGCTGGCATCCTGAGCTGCCTGCACTGGAGATGAACCAAGGCAGGCAAGACTGGTTCAATAGGAATCTCAATCAGACATCAGGTGAAAATATTCATTTGCACATCTATTTCCTCATAATTTGCAGAACAAAGGCCCTGGCATTAGTGATCCTTAAAGCAATACAATACTAGCCCAATATCTGGCTAAACCCTCCAGGGAAATACAATTATCAAAATGCAATTCCAAACAAATATAAATCCAAAGAGAGGAACTGGAAGGTCAGGGGAGGAGCCCATGACTGGTAGAAAAACACCAGAAGTATAAATAGCATTCATTTTTCCATTCCTAGAACACAGCTCAGTGATGAGGGGATAGGGAAGATGAAAATCTCAGCAGGAGGTTCAACAAGCTGCACCTTCCTGGCCACATAAGAGAAAATGTCTTTTGTTTTAAATAAATGTACAAGGATTATAGTGCTGTATTTATCTTTGTCCATCTTCTTAATCACATGCAAAATATCATGCTCTGTTCTTCTGGGACAAACATATGTTTGTTCATGTATCTGGGTATTTTAGTAATATATATAGAACTAATCCAGTGGTCTGATGAGAAATGCACATTACATTTAAATGAGCAAAGGGAATAACAAAGAAAACAGATAAATCCCATTACAGGTGTCTGTGAGGAAGAGAATACTGATGTGAAGCTCCAGTTTGAGAATTTTAACAGCTGTCAACATTAAAATACCCCAGTGGGAATTAGAACAGTAAAGCCTTTAACAAATCTTTCAGGTTACTGATGTTTGGCCTGTGCATCCACAGAGGGCTGAAATTAATGGAGCACGGTTTAAACTCAGTGGTTTAGGATAATTTTGTATTCTGGTAAAACTCATCTTTATCATCCAGAATGAATGCCTGTCTTTTACAAAGAGAAATGTAGTAAATGTAGCATTTTCAACCTTCTGAATGCTCAGACCAATACAGGCAATTAGAGGACTAAAAGTATTGTATCACTCTTAAATGCAGCAAGATTTAAATTGTAAGTTACTGGTAGCTTGCTATTCACTTGCTTTGGTTACCCCACTAGAAATGTGAGCTAGGCTCAACAATAGAGCATACAATAATGTTCAATGAACTTAATTTCTGTTCATAATAAAACAAACAAACAAAACAACAAAAAAAAAAGAGAGACCCTCCTTAAGGAGAGATATTTGTGAAGAACTATGCAAAGAACTACATGGCTTTCTGCAATATAAAGCAGTACAATCAATATTCAAACAGAAAATAAACACTACAGGATCCAAACCACAGCAGGATTTGGCTTTCAAGATTCAGAGATGCTTGAATTTTAATGCTTGGTGCTTTACTGAATTCACTTCAGTATTTTAAACTATACACTATTCTCAAAACTTGTGTAAATAATGGACAGTTGAGACTGAGAGTTTCCATCTGCTCTGATAACAAAGAATTTTCTTTCTAGTCACTTGGTAAAAAAGGATTCTGATATTGTGTTCTTCTTCTATTCACTGATATATCCAGGTAATTTTCAATTAGTAATAAATAATTACAGGTTCCAAGAAGACAATGCTTATTAACAGTTTTGCAACCCATTAGAATACTCACTGTAGAACAAAATGAGCCCCTCATATGCTCATTTGTCCTTAAAAGAAAAATTATAGAAATAAAAATAATAAAAAATATTTAAAACGTTGTTGTTAATGTGTTTGTGAGAGAAGGAAAGAGTAGCTTTAGCTTTCTGTGCCAAAGGTGACAAACTACTCCACTAGTGAAGTCAAGTGTGTTAATTGTTATTTTGAAGGTAATAACCACAACTATTGCAAATGAAGGGCCATTTTCAATCACTTGTAATAAAAGGGATGCCTAAAACACATGTCCAGAAACAGGTTAAGAACCATCATACAAATGAAAGGTAATTTGCACACACAAAAAATCTCACATTTGAGTCCAGAAATATCAGTGTTGTAAACTGATATTTAAAATTCAGCATATTTAAAATATAACAGAACTTTTGCAAAGTAAATGTTTTCCCAATTGTCAACCATCTAAGTGAGCAAGGAAAACTGAGTCCAAGAGAGACTCTCTTCCTAGAGTCCACCTTCTGCAGTGAAATCTAAACTATGGTTAAACCCACAACACAATAGTATTTGGCTAAGCCTGCAGATCTCCAGGCATTATTAACCCCTTGCTAGTAAACGTAACCATTAAATTAATTTTTTGCAGACTGAGGAAAGCAGAAAAGAAAATATCAAATTGAAGATCTAAGGTGAATAGAGCACTAGTCTAATTTCTTAAATGAGCTAAACCTATCCAGTAGCTGGAGCACAGGGAGCACATGCTACTCATCCCAGAGCTGTCTGAAGGTTAAGTGAAAACAGGCTACATCCTGCAGCACTAACTCATCAGCTGCCATGGAGAAATTTGCTTAAGTACAGAGTGCTGGGAGTGGTCTGCAGTGTGTACTCTTCAGAATGTTGCTAGAGAAATGAGGGAGTTACAAATGTATTTGAAAGAGAAAGGACCTGACTGTAATTAGGGAAGAAGTGAGCATTAAATGCTTTTAAAATTTAATTTGGATACCAAATTACATCTTATTTCTCTTTCCTTAAACAACAAAAATCTCATGATCTAATATAAGCTTCTTTTAAAACTTATAACAGCAGCTATTACTCTGTGGCTGTATTGTACTATCACCCTGAAAATATCACCCAATAAGGTCTTGCTGTACTTGCCCTACAAATACATGAACCAATCCCTATCCTAAAGAGTTTGTAGTTTGCATGTTATAAAGTCTAATTATAGTGTGAGCATAAACCACAAAACCTCCTACAAGTGGCAAAAATCCGAAAAATCAAGATAATTACAACCCTTGCTCATCCTGATTTTTGAGGCTATTTTTAGAACAGCATAGGCTGATGTGCTCTGAGCTTTTTTATATTTGCATTAAGTCCTCTGTGATTCCTCATCTGAAATGTGTGCATATGCTGAGTCCATGTGAGATGCTACCACTGGCGCTTGTCATAAGAATTAAATCCCTCTCAAGCTTGTTTACAGCTCAGCACTTGTCATACTGCTCCCCTGAGCTTCATGCCTGGTTGGGTTTTTTCTTTCTCTTTGGCTTTGTGAAAGATTTAATTTCTTTTTTGTTTATGTGTGTACTTACACTTGCAGGTGCAGAAAAGAAAAAAATCACTGTACCCAGATGTTCTGAAGCTGCAGTAGCATACATACAGCTGAAATTAAGGAGAAAAACTGTAGCAGATAAAACCAACTTTCTCATACATTCTACAGCATATTTAATAAAATTATCATGTTTCATTGACAAGAAGACTCTCAAATCCATTTTAGGAAGACCAGAATATTTTACAGTTGTTTTCTTTGCCCTTTTGCAAAGAGGTTTTAACATCTAAACATGGTCCAATTACTTCTATTTTCAGTTTCACTAATACCCTCTTGCAATAGTTAGACTCCACCACCACCACAGCAAACCAAGCTGTCTTAGCTCACTACTGAGTTTGCTGAAGCTCACAGTTACACCCAAATTTTCACTCATAATTTAAAAATTATATTATATTGTTAAAAACCCCAACAAACACAAAACAAAAAAAACCAAAACAAACAAAAAAAACCCCTAAACAACCCTCTTGCTTCTTAGTAATAGGAGAAGTCATTGTCTGGATGGCCCACAGGGACTGCAGATGAGATCTCTCATATCATGTCTAGGTAAGCATGTCTCCATTTCACAACTGGCACTGCCTAACCCTGCCATTCCTGTACCCACCACATACTGCACCAGCCCATGAAAGGGTGAAAATACCAGCAAGCTGTGGCTGCACAGCTACTGCAGCCACCCCTGTACACACAGAGCAATGGCTTGTCTGCTTCACCTTCCCAGCAGCTGCAGGCACAGCCCTTCCCAGGCAGTGCTTTGGCTCCACCTCAGCACCTGCATGGAGAACCTTTCACATGCATGTTCCCAGGCAGTCCAGTTTATTCACACAACTATGCGTGGAACAAAAGAAATCTTCTGTGGATTTTTTCTGATCAACTTTTACCTTTTGACTTTTCTAGTCGTGCACAATTTGCAGCACAGAACTTGCTGACAATGGGAATAACAAAAATACAAGCATCTGATGCAGAACCCACTGGAATTTTAAAGGGCACTCTTGTGAAACCTAAAGAGATGAATCTGCATTTTTTTTTAGCTGTTTTCAGCTTCAGTAACCTCCTTTAGAGCTTTACTGGACACTGTGAAAGAGCCTGATCAATGGTTCTGTGACATGACCTCTACAATCACAGCATTCTGCCTGCTGGCACAGTGGGAAAGTCAATTTTTTTACTTTCATACCCAAGTATTTGTTGGGTTTTCTCTGGATTTCCAACAAGCATAAACATTTCCTGCTCTGCATGTTCAGCAGGGTAAATAAAACATAAGAGACCCTAGTGGATAATACAGCTGAGGTCCAGAAAGTGCTTTTCACCTCCCCACAGCCAGATACATTGCAATGATATATATTTCACATGATGGACAGGATCTGTGTTTGGACCAAGTAAACTTCATCATTGATCTTTAACTAATTGATGTACATTAAACTCAAGAATATCAGTTTACAGTCAGGTCAAATCTTTGTGCTGTGAAATGACTGGTAACAGTTTTGTCTGATGCTGCACAGAATCTCATGTTTCCTAATAGAGATGTCTACTCTCATTAACCAAACCCTTATTAAATAAAAGACTAAAAGTAGAAGCATTTTGCTTGTACATGATCTATATTCCACTCACAGTAAAGTTCTCATTTTCTGCTGCTTCTTATTGATCTTTTATTGCAATGAGGCATCTTGGTAATCCAATAACATCTCTGTTTGCTGCTTTCTTTTTTCTCTGGAGATTCTGTCCAGAATTCCTATCATCTTTAGCATGACCTATAAGGAAGAGAATACAGCCATTATGGCAGGGAGTCAGTTCAGAGTGCATATACTTTACCCACTCTAATTAAGGATAAGCAAAAGACTGACCTTCTAAACATTTTTTTTTTCATACTTCCCTCTCCTCATTCCCTCTATGTTTTGCAGGTTAACATACATATAAAAGAGATGTGACCAAGAAATTCCCATAACAGGGCAAGTAGATTGTAAGCTCTCTCAAAAACAAGACTTTTTTGACGTAAAAAATCAACATATTTGTAAAGACTGTGTAAACACATTAAATAAAGAATACGTTAATATAAACCAAAAATTATATGAGAGGACAACAGATAATTTTAGCACTGTCAAAATATGAATAGCAATTAATTGGCAACAATATGTTTAAAGCTTCCAAGATAGCTGAGTAGCTCACCTAGTCAAGAAGTATGCTTGGATTAGTAAAATGCTCTAAATCAAGTATAATGGCAATTTTAGAACAAACTGTTTAGACAACTTTATGCTCAAAACAGCCTAAGGAGTGCTGCTGAACTCTCGTTTTTAACATGATAAAAACAAGATCCTCCTTGTGTTTTATTACTCCATTCAGGTACATCAGGGAAAATAAAATCAAGTTATATTGTCATTATAGATGCACATAACTCCGTGTGTGTGTGCACAAAGGAATGAAGGAACAGTCCAATGCAGCTAAGGCTTCACCTGACTTCCTACACTACCACCATTTATCTATCAAGTTCTGTGTTTCTAAAGTTTTCCTTTAGGGATGAATTATTCCTAATTACTCAAAATACTGGGATTCATTTTGACTGCCTCTAGTCTGTCCCACTTAAATGATATCTAACAAATATACTGGATTTCATTAAATAACCTGGGAAATGATACTATGTGCCTTCAACTTGCTAACCTCAAGAAGCAGTGAAGTCTTTCCAAGATTGGTTGGAAAGACAAATCTTGTCTGAAAACCCAAGAAACTGGTATACAAATTCAATCCTCATTTCAGACAGTAAATACACAGGTAATTAAAATATATACAATTTAAAAACTATTAAGCATTCATGTTCCAATTTTACAGCATTAAAAGAGAGGAAAACAAGGGCTTCAATTTGTTGCTAGACTATCATGACAGATCCATATGAAAAACTCCCAAGAGGTTGTGGAACAGACCCGCAGGTGATCTTCCTTTAATCAAAAGGACTAATTCTTAACTGCACTATTTATGAGCAAACCATAGGTTACATTTTCAAGGCTACCACACTATTAATATGAGACAACTTCCTTCTTAAAGAATCTACTTTATTCACAAAAATTTTGGGAGAAACCAGCTCTTTTGACTTAAATGCCCCAAACTGAGACTTTAGTGAACTAAAGTAGGAAATGCAGTTTATTTACATTGGATTCATAACATAAGCAACCTAGCAATGCTGCTTAAAAATGGAAATTGCTTGCTGAAAAGCTACTGGTTGTGATCATGGACTTGATCTTATTTTGGCCTGAATACAGCCCACACATGTAATTTGAGCAGTCAATTTCCTTAATATGAAGATAAATTTGCCCAAACAAACGCAAATACAGATATAACATCAGAGTTATCTTTCTGGTTGGCAGAAAACACTCAGCCCCTCTGATGTAATGGTTTCACGAGGAAAGAGCCTCTCAACAAACCCAGCACATTTTGATGCCAACAAACACATTAGCTTTATGGCACCTTGAAGGCACAACCACATTCACCTCCCTCAAAGTATTCACAGATAAACACTTTCCACTTTTTTGTTTTCTTTAATCTGGTGCAAAAAGGAAATATCAACTTTCCAAGGTTAATTTGGGTCAATGAAATGACTGGGTACAAAATTTTAATTAGCTGTCTTAGAGCTATAATAGTGATACAAATCTCAAAGAACTCTGCATAGTGCCCATGAACTTGTAAACTAATATGAAATACCAGACAACATGCTTTCCCTTTTAGCACAGAATTAACTGGGAAGATAATCAAAATCCTGCATAAAAACAATGTTCAAAAGAGATAACATGCCATCCTTCATTGAGGGACTGAGAACTGTCCTTCTGAACTACATTAAAACTGGAATAAACATTGTCTTCAAAGCAAAAATCATTCAGTGTAATCATAAAACATACTTACCTTTTTCCTTTATTAAGGGCATATGAAACATATATCAAAATATACAGGATACAACTAGACAAAGTAAGTTCACAAGCTGCAAAAACCAACACTAACGAAAACAAAAAGAGAACAATTAGGAATAAATTTGCCAACCACAAAAAAATCTCTGGTCTGTAACAAAATTCTGCTGTCATAGCCTATGGTCAGAGTCTTTAGTGGAATATTTGTGTATCTGATAATATAATAAAGCCTTTTCTGCATGCCAGCATATAAATAACAATGCTTAATGCCTGCAGAAAAGCTTTAAGATCTTTTATTTAAGATGCTGGAGAACACAAGCATTTCTCAAGATTCTTTAGCCTGACAACATTTAGTTTCTGATTCCTTCCAGAAGTAGTACAACAGAAATGAGATTTAACACGTATTGCCCAAGGTTCTTCTCTCTCTCTGCCCAAGGAAAAGTAGGCAAAGTTTTTTATAAAAGCTTTCTTCTTTAAAATGCATCAGCCAATATGTAGAATTCAGTACGTGCTACAACTCAATTTTTTTTTTTTTTGTATTTACTCAGCCACTCCATTTAGAAAATCTGAACCACAGGTGAACCAAAGCTTCTCTCCCAAGCTGCACAAAGCAAACAGACACTGACTGCATTTGAGGACAATCCAAGTGACTGAATGTTCCCTGATCATCATGATGACTGCAGTTTTCTAGTAAATGTCAATAATGTACACAGCATACATGTGGGACACGACTTCCTTAAAAATTAGCACTATATAAACAAGCTGCAGTGATTATTCAAGCCAATATGATAAAGCTCTTGACACAAGAGAAAGGGTGATTTTACTATGGACACCAAGAATTAAATGACTGGTTTTTGGTAAGGCAATAAATGAAAACTGGAGGTGAAATGTTTTCTCCAGGACTAAGAGAGGTGACACACTGTAAGAACTACTGATGGCTAGATGGAAAAAACAACTTTTAAATGACTCAGAAACAACAAACTGAATCATGTGCAATTATGTTCAATTAACTGAAAATGCATTAATGAAACTGGATCCTCCACAGCAGCTTCTCCCAAAGTACCAATTCAACTTATCTTTTCTTTGGGAAACCTCCCAAACAACATTGTTGAAATTTATCTTTGTACTTGTGCAGTTTCCTGCAGTGTTTATGAGCAAATTTATTACTTCATATAGGAAAAATAGTAATGAGTTTAATTTTCCTCCTTCACAAAAATACCATGCCAGTGTTTTCATATTCATTACCTGCATAAGAAAAGCTGATGTTTTTGCTAGAACAATCAAGTTCTTTCACCTCTTTCAGAAAGACTGGAAGATATTTGACTAGTTTTTACCTAATGTTACTTTTTGCATAAGCATTGTCAACATGGTTTGAAACAAATGACATTTTATGTAATAAGCAGCTGAGATGACATGGATATAATTCTGCCATACAGGCAGGTCTTTGAGTTCTATTTACCACCTTTTCTCAACACTATGTGGCCAAATCCTTCAAAATTCTTATTAAAATGGTAGATGTTTTAAAAGTTTAAATGCATAATAAAAGACACATATGTGGAACTTTCAAGTATCGCAACTGGTTCCAGTTGTGCTTTATCTTTTCTAACACCACACATCAAAGTCCTACTCAAAATATACAATTTGCATAGAAGATCACCAACCAGATGAAAAACACTACAGATTTCCCTGGGTTCCAAAACAGATGCATTCAGAACTCCCTTGGTAACATACACATCCAGTTTTGTAGTTGATTATCTGCTTTAAGCTGCATAAAATAAAGCATCACATTGAGTAACCTTGCATGTGTAAAAGCATGAAGACAGACTGGTTAACCAAAGCACTATTTAATGATTTCACTAAAATTTTTAAAGAACAAAGGAATAATGCAACTTATTCTTCTCTGCTTTTTCATATATTGTGGTATCTGAAGTTCTTCAAGAGGCAGATCTCAAAGAGCTGTGAGTACATAACCTGTTGCACTTCTATTTTTTAAAAGTCTTCTACATGTGCATGGATGACAACAAAGATGCAGTCCAAAATTTAAATTATACATCTCTTTAGAGCTTGAAGGAACTTTTGAGGCTGTTGTGATCTGTCTCATTTAGAGATTCCAATAGTAAGCGGGATGGTCTCTAGATTTTAATACTGTTACACTCACTTAGCAGCTGAGCTCAGTGAACTTAAGAGGACAGAGGAAACTTAACCTGCAGGCTGATGGGCCAGAAAAATATCTGTATAGTCTGGAAAGGTTAGCACATCATATCACAATATGCAGGTACAAAAAAATGTTTATGCATAGGCACTTGCTCATTTAATTCTAAAATTAAACAAACAAACAAACCAACGAAAACCTAACAAAAATTCCCGATGAAACATAGGTCTAAAATTCACAATAAAGAAGTTATTTTTTGGGAACTGTCACTAATTTTTTTTAAAAAATATGAGAAGACTATGCCCAAAGCTTCAAGTTGAGCATAAAATTATACACAAAGACAAATTTTTGTTGCAAATATTTACTCAAAAAGTAATAATTTACAGCAGTACTTTAACAGCTGTTCAAAACATGTAACATTCATTAAAAACGAAACTGTAAGTCAAAAGCACATTCTGAATGTTTCAAATGGAGCAATGAAATCAAAGGAGCAAGCTACTGTTAATCATATGCATTCCTAAATCTAGCTAATTAGAAGACAAAAATAACCCCCAAAACCAAAAAACCAAACCAAAACCAGCAGCCATCTTTCTGTACATAACTTAGACTACAAAAAGTCCTGAAATTGAACTGTACAATTCTACTTTATATGCCCTTGTATCCTATTAAGTTAGCAAGTAGCAGCTGCAAAATGGCAAAATGCATGCCAGGTGGTGTTTCCAGTTTGGAGTTTTCCTTATTTTTGCTTAAAACCATTTTTACATCAAAACATACTTTGGTGTGACTTACAGACCATTCCTACAGGTCTACAGCTAAGAGTAAATAAACCAATGGTAAAAGCCTAAGAGCTACAGTACTTTCAGCATTATGTCCTACTTTATACAGCTATGTTCGGTATTTCTGCACAGCCTGCACAGTGAAAACTCCACAAATATATTTTTTATTGTAATAATTTCACTTTCACTGAAAGTTTATTAAGGTAAGTTTACAGCCTGGCAGGATTACACCTGTACAGAGGTGCACAAATTCATATACTTCTGTTTACGTGCTTTTACAGACAGGAATGTGACACCAAGTTCCAAGGGTTATATTCACCTAAACTATCAGCAGACCAATAACCTTCATTGTAAGTGTGCTCCATATCAGCATCAGAAGCAAATTCCTACTCAATCCCCATCCACACTAAAGAATTTAGAAAAATACTTTCTGGGCGAACAAATCACCTTATCCTGGGCTAGTTAACTATAAAAAAATTAGAATTTATACCTCTTTTCAAGTATCAATCTAATAATATATCACATCCAAAAGACAGGAAGATATATTTTAACATGTTACCTTTTTGAAGCTTAATGAATTCAGTCATACATACACATACATGCTACCTCCATATGCAAACTTCCCTTTGGTGTCTCTTTCTCTTCTCCTCCCTTTTAAAATTTTTAGTCTTTAGCATCCATGAGCACACTCATCAGGAATGGTCCATGGTACTCTTACCATAGTTTAAAATAAACAATAAAATTAACACAGTTTCAGCTTGCTTCATTCTCATCTGTCTTGTTTGCAGTTGTTTCCATTCTGCTGGGATTGCTTTCTCTAGAAGTCTCATCTGTTTGTTCAGCGAGCTGTCCCGCCTTCTTTGATGAAGGTGCGACGTTACCTTTTTGGAGAATTTCAGTAGCTTCATGCTCCAGTACTTCTGATGGAGTTAAAGGCTCCAAATGAATACTGCCTTGCTCACTTATGTCTGAACTAACAGATTCAGGTTCATCCCTCTTTCTCAGGAACTGCTCAAAACTGACATCTTCACCCAGCGTCAGCTTTAAGTCCCTCACGTTCTTGGCTGAAAGCGCAGTTTCATCCCAGGAACGCACTTCAGTCTGCTCATTCAGAACAACGTCAGAGGAACTTTGGCACATTTTCATCTCACTTTCATCATGAGTACATTTTTGTTTCTCATCTACTAACTGTTTCCTGCTAGCTGAATCACAGTATGCTCTCTTCTCATGCAAAGAATTCTTTGAGCTGTTGCCAGGGAGTTCCAAACTACGATCGTTTTCTGTATTTGACAGTGATGAGTCTTCCCTCTTTTCAATGGATGCAACTCTTTTAGTTTGATTTCTATTGTGTTCTTTTGTTTCATCTGAAGAGTCATGCTCTTGTTTGCTGAAAAAAACCAAAACAAGTTACTTTTAGATATGATTTTTATAATTTTATGTCATAAATGAAATAAAGCAATGCTCAGCTATACTCTACAAAGTGACACTCAGAGGGGTATTAAAGATTTCCTCTTTGGGATTTGTCATGAGGCTTCATAGCAAGAAAGGCAGAATTTAACTAAACAGCTACATTTTCCTCAACTATTTACAAACTCAGCTTTGTATTTAGCAGTCAATTAATACTCTAGGTTCTTGCATTTCAGCTCCAGAAAGGAAGGCTCTCTTTGTGTGACACATGGAATTTCCCAAAATAACACCTGTAGCTCCTCTACCTGCACAGCCTCTTTGACACAGATGCAGATAAAATTGCTTTATACTTTTATACCACCAACTGACTCTGCAATGCTCATGAGAATAAAGCTAACAGCTGGAAACCTAAATTTAAAAATCCAAAATTTATTTGAGCAATCACAATCTGGATTCACTGAAAAAGTAAATCTGTGAAGCAGCATTTTCAGTCACCTTTCAGAGTAAAGCTGTGTGTTTATAAAAAGGAAACACAAATAGAAAAGCTCAGAGTCTATCTGAAATCAGGACTTACAACCAGACCAAGGGAGCAGCTGAAGCCACAGCTCTGAATGCAAGACATGAGTCTACAGAGTACAAACACCCCTACCTCAGGACACAGAAGCTGAAAAATTAAAGCAATTTAGTTTTCTTTTTTCTCATTGTACAGAAAAAGTAAGATTTAGGTGCCAAGTGAGGCAGAGGAAAGCTAGGCTCTTATCACTTGGTGTTTCAAAATCCTACTAGCTCAAGCTCTTTTGCTGCATTATTTAGAATATTTTATTATTTTGTATTGGTTATTTCATATTAGGATTTTAAAAACAACTCAGGGAAAAATTCTACAGGAAGAAGAAAAAACCCCAATCCTATTAAACAAGTGACATTTACACATCTGCATACAGAGTAGTTGCAAAGTGTGTGCAAACACTCCCTTCAGACTGTGGAAGAGGATTCTCCAGGTAACAAAACTTGTATTACAGCTGCATTTGCATTAACAGTTCGGTGTGATCCACTCCTTGTTGCTCCCACATAACTAGTTGAGGAATGACCTCCACACCAGAAAGGCCTTTGAAACCATGACTGAAGTATTTTAAGATCTGAAATGCTAAATTAAGTTCATAAAGCTACCTGACAATATAAGCTCAGTTTTCTTTCATTTGTCTACCATAACCCAAACACCCAGCAGAGAGCTGTAGTTTATTTTAGGACAACAGTAAAACATTTCAGCTGACCTCCAACTACTATCTGGAGGGGGGTGCTTCCCGCAAAATACCTTTAGTCCATACATTAGATGAGCTATAAATTATTTAAATTTATTGACTCTGAAAACCACATTAATTAAATAGCTTATCACAACATCACCACAATTGATTTTCTGTGTTTCTGTAAGAAAATGTTATCGCACAGATAGCAAGAAGTATCTCCTACAAACTTGTTAAGTCATCAGTTCTAACAAAATCTAACCTTTCAAAGGTTTCTTACAGAAAAAAAGAAAAAGCAAACAAACCCCTCAAAACTGCTTATGCCTAAATCTTCTTTGTCGATGTTGCATTAAAGGCAAATTTAATCTGCTGAAGTATGGTGCTGCCTCTATTATATTTAGATAATGTTATTAATCATAAATTAAATTATTCACAACCTCAGCGAGTCTTAATGGTTGTCTACAGGGTGCAAAGCACTTGACATAAAAAACAGCCTTACCACTTAAATTTTATGAAAACTATATACTAATATTAGATTGATCAACCACATGTATTCTCCTAAATCCAAAAAGCAGTCTAACCTCAAAACTTTAAAAAAATTTAAGCACATAGTATCAGAAGCACACCATGAATACTTCCTAACATTCATGTTCTAGCAGCTAACCAGCGTCTTAAACTGTAGTATAAACAATCACACATTATTAATTACATCTTAATCTGCAAATAGATGGCAAAAATATCTACAAAAAAGGATTGATTTCAGTAGCACTGTAAAAATACTCTTCTAATTAACAGAGAAATAATCAGGATAAATTAAATGAGAACACATTTTTTGGGTCAGGACTTCAAATACTCTGAAGTATTTAATCACGAGAAGCCACACCAGTGTAAGATGATGCAACACCAAATATTTAGCATTACTGATTTATATGCAAGAACTTAAAACAAGTATGTTGGAAATAGCCATTTGTCATAAAACAGTCACTGCTGTTAGATTCACTGACTTAGACATGAAGAGATCAGGTATTGCACATCTAAGGACAAAATATACTGCTCTTCTTGTCTCAATAATTAAAGTTGTGCCACTAAATTAAATGTGTGTGAATTGGATCCAATATTATTTTAAATCCATTATAAATGTTATTTTACATGATCAAATTTGAGAGATTTTTGTGTTCATGTTTTATATCTTATAAAGCAGATACCAACTGGCTCATTTATCTTGGTTTGGAAATGAGCAGAGTTTGTAATATTTTGTTGCAACCACATCTTTGCTATTTTGGTTTACTTTGGCTTCATGATGTACACTCTCAACCTTCATTTTGCTCAGGTGTAGTTTGAGAAAGCAGTCCCTTCTAATTTGTGATTGGCAGAAGTTGCATGAATAGACAGTAAACCATAGAAAATTATCACCTTGTGATGTTCCCCACACTTCTATGACGCAAGAAATCTTAAATCCCATACATCTCAAACATCAACAAAGGCAATACTTTCTCACATCTCTGAAGTCAGAGTGCTTCTGGATGCAAATAAACCAAAGATTGTGACCACCTCCAGGAAGTACAGCCTGTTGGTCCAATAGCTTGGGCAACTCTGAAACCTTTCTAGAACTCCCCAAAAATTCTTCACTCTACATGAACTTCTAGTTAGGAAGAATGAAAAAATGCCCTTTCATTGCCAATCCTTAAAAAAAAATTGCCCATAAAAAAGGAGCAGCTGAGCACAAAATTTCACCTTGAGATAGCCAACAGAATGGATCAGCCATAAAACCAAAGTGACTCAGAGTAAAAGTGAAGTAAGAACATTAATTTAGACACCTTGAAGCCTACATTCAGGTTTATCTGAAACTTTGATAGATGCAGACACTTAGGACTAATGGAAGAGCTCTGGAGTCAGTAACAAAAGCCAGACTCTAAAAAGCAGTTAAGCACAAATAGGAGTATCCTCATTCCTGAAATTCAGTCTCATTGCTTGTGCTGCTCTCACACAATAAAACTGTACATATTTGCACACATACACAAAGCTCAGACCATGAGCCACTGTCTTCCCAGCCATCTCTCATGTTTTCTTATAATCAAAGGCTCACTGGGTAAGCAGAACGAACTCAGCTGGATTTTTTTGCCAAACATTTCTTTTTTGTCCACACCTAACCAAAAGTAACTTTTTCTGGGATGACTGCAGTTTTAAGAATTTCTAGAAATCAACTTTAAGTGGCTCATGGTATCTTCCAGACACTCAACTGAATCACAGGCAGCATTAAGAAATTTAAATTTATTTACATCCAAAAGAATGGAAAGGTCATTGGATTTGGGATTTTTAGGTGTTGGCTTTTTTTTTTAATTAATCCCATCTTCTTGCAAAAATTCCCTATTTTGACAGATGTAACTTTAAATGCTGCACAGTTACATTTAACAGAAAACCAGGAACAAACATTTACTTTGTTTGTATGACTTTCCAAACAAAGATAAAACATAACTGGCTAGTCAAACAGTGACACTCTACATCCTAAAAATAAAAAAAGATAGGTTAAGCCACATGCAAATGAAATTTCAATTCTCTGACCATAAGCTAAACTGGTTATATCATGCATATTCATGCTCTGCCCTTGCAGGTATGGTCCAATATGTTGTATTATTCATACAAATTGTTGAGATCATAAGAGAGGTTTAATACTAAGTCAGGCAGGTTTGTTTTAATGATTTAGGCGTGCTTTTATGAGTTTTCCACAAGAGTAACTTTTCCAAGATCCTCACACAAATGGAAACAGCATGTCACAAGGCAAATTGAGTCTACATGAACCATTTCCACAAATCTCTTGTATAAGTAAGTACCCTGAGAAGCATTTAAAATGCAAGTTTGAAACTTAAATTTCTGTAGCAAAGCTGCAAAAGAACAGAAGGACAATATTCCAAATAAGCATTTAAAAGACATAGAATTCACATAATTTCAAATCCAAGTTTCTATCTAGTGTCACCTCTGGAAAATTCTTAGAGAATGTTTCTGAAAGCCACAAAAAATTGCAATCACATTGCATTCTTCTTGTTGTCAGAAACCTGAATGAAAGTGAAGTAAGAATTCAACTTCCTCTGAAATGAACAGCATGCTCACAATGAAAACACAAAGCCACTATGCTTTTTTGAATGCTGCTGTGTCAAAACAAAATCAAGTCCTGCAAGAAAAGCCTGTAGTAGGTAAGTGATGCTTGAAGCTGAACAGCAGCATTCAAGATGGAACACAGCTTCTGTCAGAAGGAAAAAAAGTAGCAAAAAGAGTAAAGACTTTAGGGTACTGAGTAAGTGTGCAGATGCTCAGTTACAAAATATGTGGAAGGGACCATGGATGACAGGATCCTTGTCATTATTAGCAATACTAAACAGCTGCAGAAGCTCACTATCACCAGACCTGTGATTGAGTACTAAAAGTCAAGAGGACAAAAAAACTGGTCAAAATGAATTAATCTCAAAGAATTTGATTATTCAGAAAAAGGAAGTGCTGCAAATCAAGAAGCTTGCATTCACCAAAACCAAACTCTTACAATTAGGAAGTTGTATCAGTGAAGGATCCTTAACTGAGGTAAGCTTTATCTATTATGCTGTTTTCAGGCTAAGAAATGAGAGATTTAATCAAAACATATCCACTGTAAACAGGAGACTGGGTTTGGAGGAACATTACAAGTTGACCATGGCAAAAGCAAAGCTCATCAAATATCCTGATGGATAAATTTGCCATAGATAATCTAGAACTGAAGATGAAATCAGAAGCAGTAAAATCAAAAGCAGCCAATGTCCCAGCAGCTTGAGTAGAGCATCCTTGAAGATGAGAGATGATCCCAAAAGAACAAGGTGTGAAATCAACTGGAACTGTAGCTGCTCCACCCTCAGAATCAAGGCTTAATAAATGTATGTACTTCCATTATATGCTTTCCTCCTCTCACAGTATTTTGGAGCAAAAAGCAGCTTAGCTACCAGAGAGCAAAGCAGCTAACAAATTTCTTTGGCCAAGACTCAGTTTATGTAGTTACATGCAACAGAAGACATTGAAAGCATATTTTGCCACTATATACCATAAAGTCACTGGCAGAAAAAAAAAAGTAACTTACTTGAATATTAAATTGATCAGGACTCTTGTATGTTTTAGTGAACACCCAAAAAACGACAAAGCCTTTTAATTTCAGAAGGGATCAAGTTCAGAACAAAACAGGCTTTGATGTCAGCCCATATACATCACCATTTACTCACTACTCTAGCTTGGGATGATACTGACAGACTGGAGCAGGGAAGAAAGGCTGCACATGAGCAGCAAGGGAACACTGCACCATGTAAGTGACACTCCTGGTAAGCCTCTCTTCAACAGAGCACAGCCCCCAAAAAGCTGCCAATCAATGCTGTAAAGCAGAGAACATTATCAAAAAAGGCCTTTGACTACAGTATTTGGAGAAAAGACCAGACGTGCTGTCTAAAAGATGCAAGAAGAGAATACCACAGCTTCAATGCATGAAGAAAAAGGAAAAGGTCTGGTCAGATCCTTGTTTGCTTACATACCAAAATAATCCCAAGCTGGACTGGGTTCAATTTTCTGGTCCACAATGATGTATCAGTGAGCCAAGGCAGTATAGGATACCTGCTCACTTTCAACTGCCCTGCAACAAAAATGTCTTCTGTCAGTTCATTTAAAAATATGTTAATGGTTGTGCAAAGCAGAGAGTTGAGCAATTAGAAGAGTACTCGCATAGTTATTAAATCTTACTTCCTCAGCACAAGGTGGATCACCAAATAAACAAGGAGACTTATGTAAAATAAAAATTTAGAGAACAAATTCTGCTGGAACATCCCCAGCTAGGTTATCTGTATTACTAATGGCAGGATTCTGGTCCAAAGACAGGCTCTGTGTAACAGTACACAGAGTTCATGGAACACATCTGATCATTAGCAATAAAGATGAGTTTTAAAACGCATACAGACAATCCAATATATAATAAAAGACACCCAAAGACACCATGTGAGAGATGCAAGAGAAGATCCAAAAGTGTTCAAGAGCATAACTGAGTCATTGTTTCCAATGATGAAGTGATTCTGAAGAGTCCCATTAAAAAGTCATTGAATTATAGGTCAAAGAATTGGAAGAAACATTCAGAGATCATTGAGAAACTATACAGCAGAAGTTATGAATATTGTCTGCAAGTTCCTCTTTCTCCAAAGCAAAGAGTACCACTAAGAACCAGCCCACAGAAAGATCAACTATTTTTCTGTACTCTGTACAGCAAATTATTAATTAAAATATCTGCTACAGAGGCATACTCTTCAGTTTAACAATGATATATTCTTGTCCAAGTATCAGAGAACTAGCATAGGGAACAGGACAAGATTCACTGAAATTAAGTCTGTGTCTAACAGTTTCAAAAAGCACTATCATTGATTTTCTATCACTTCTTATGGTACCACTAACTAATTTTATGTCAGCATCAGAACTCTCAAAAATAATGGCTATCTGCATCTGTCCTACTCTAACATCTTGCAGAAACAAACCTGCACATAGTCTTGACTTTACTTCAAATCTTTTCAGTGCTCACCCATCTGCTTCTGAGTAATACATCTATGTATCCATACATTCAACATTGCTACATATTTCCATCTGTCCCTGTAATGCACTCAAGACAGCAAGATCCTTTTGCAGTAGTGATGACAGCCTGCCACTGCTGTATTAGTGTATCAGCTGTACATCTTCAGCCACCATTCAACATATCTATAACCTTTCCTTCCATACATTTCAGCAGGCATTTATTCCTAACACCTAATGCCAGATCCAAATACAAAAGCTAACATTTCCACAAGTATCATAGCTCAACGCTTGATTTTGTCATTGTTTGAGTTTCACTGAAAGCTAGACTACTAGAGGACCCCCTCTTACCAGCCACTTTATGGAAACCAAGAAAGAAAATACTAAATAAATATTAAATAATCTATTTGGGAAATCTCCAAAACTCAATGAAGATTGTTTTATGCTTATAGGCCTAAGAAATTATCACTCTGTTGGAAGAGATCTCACCATGCATGAGACTATCTAAACTTCTTTTACAATCCTGCTAAAGGCTAGATGGGTTGTCAGGATTAAACCATTTTGTTTTATCTTGTAATGCATTTCTTTGCAGTCAGACTGACATTTTTCATTCTGTATCTATTCTGAAATGGTATGAAGAAAACACAAGTGTTTGATTTAACTGACACACCTTTAAACCTTGAATTAAGGCATAAACTACACTTAAGGCCTCAGAAGCTGTTCCAGGACAATCAGGGAGAGCTTGGCACCTCTGATTCTTCCAAGGTTTAAAAAACCCCAAACTAACAGAACCTGAAACACAACCTCCACAATACTGCAGGTTTTTCTTCAAATCATTAAAAAACCCTGATTAATACATACTAATTCCTCTGTGAAAGTCAGAATAAAAAATCTAATACAAAGCAATATGCCTTGGTCATATGAAGAACATAATATTTAAAATAATTCCTAAGTATTTTTAAATATTAAGACTGAACTTGTCCTACTTCAGTAAAGGACATTGTTTTTGTATTCATATTCATATTACATAAAGAATATAAACCACTAATTTGATAAACCTAGTGTTAAGCAGAAGGTAACAATCTCACTGTATATAGACAGGTCAGAATTGAGAAGTTCCAACATCACAACAATTATTTATCTTTCTTCAAACTGATTTTGTTTTAGCTGCAATAGGTACTTGTTTTATCTCTTCATTCTTGCAGTTGTGGACATGGTAAGATGAAAAAAAGCACTAGTACAGTAAAGGCCTGTGTTCATCCATACATTTCAAATTCTACAGAATTCAAAAGAAACCCAAGTTCAAAGTGGAAATTTTGGCCATCACCAAACTAATAGAAAGAAAACATTAAGCAGTAAAATAAAACTTACTGAGACACTTGTGCAGCAGTTGCATTATCTGTGGAAACTGAAAATAAAAACATAGGATTTAATTAAGACTATTTTAAAATGTGGAAATACAGAAATACTCACTGTTAAATGCATGTACAGAAATAATGCAACTCAAAATAGGACTGTGATAACACAAGAGACATCCACACGTAAATATTTATATACTGTATAAAGAAGACACCACATGTACTCACCTTTCTCTACAATAACTTGACAAGTATGAGTCTGGTTCTCACTCAAATGTGTGGCCATGTTATCCAAGCCAGAAACATCAGCCAGGAAATCACAGTTAAGACACACTACAGTCACACCTCTAGGAAATAAAAATCAAAAAGGAAGTGTAATTACAACACAGTCATAGAAACACTTTTCTTAACTTACAGCAACTGGACAGACTATAAAAAAAAACAACTTCAGATGATTCACAAAAACATAATCTTACTTTTTCTACTGCAATTAGTATCAGGAAATTCCCATCAATGAGCAGGGCATCTCCATGCTGGATATAGTACAAAGAACATGACTTTAGACAGAAATTTATCTGTACAGCATGAGTTTCTCTGATTGGATGGTTGGTTTTTTTTCTTTCCCTGAACCCCTCCCCATTTTGCATTTTATAAACAATCAAAGAATACTACTAATAAAAAAATTAAAACTGCTCAGAATTAAGTTCATAAATGTGGACAAATAAGTATTTGTCACTGATCAGAACACTGGTATTGGAAAACCTAAGAGTTTCATTTCTCAGCTCTAAACTGTGGAAATGCAAGAGGTTATAATCTCAACCTAAGTTATCAGTGCAACATCAGAAAGTAAAACCATAATGATCTGTAAGTGAAAAAAGCTGAATTACCGTAGCTTTTCTGAATGCTTCTTGAAGATCCAAAACCTTTTACTTGGACGAGCACTGTGAAAACTGAATATATGAAAACGTGACCACTGAGACTGGTTTTCTTGAATACATTATTCTGCATAACCCCTTCACTAGTCGTGGTACTGCAATTTGCTTAGGACAAAACATGAAAATAGAAGCCTAATACTGAACTGCATTATTCTTAAATGTTAATTTGCTTACAGCTTACAAACTTATGAATCTCAGCTTCAGTTTAAAACATTGGCTCCCTTGTAAATCAGCTTGGGAGGTGAAAAGCTAAACTTTACTGGCACAGTCCTGGAAGAACATACTTTTACTTTTTTTACTTTTCCACCAGCAATTCAGCTTTTGAAGAACCATGGCTGTAGCTACAGAGTGCATCCTAAAAGAGCTAAAACTTAGCTGCATTTGTACTTCCTAAAGAGATGGCTTTCAACAAGACATGAAACTTTTAGATAACCTGTAAGTTGTCTCTTATGCAGCTTAAGTATGTGCCAACACTGTTCTCTGCCATGGAACAACGTGCAGGCAGCCAAGTACAGGGGCTGCTCCTCCACAAACACCCTCCCTCCCTCTAAGTCCTCCTCACCATCACTTTTTCCTTACACTCACCAAAGAGGTGATGGTAGGTGCTGCAAAGGATCACAGTAGGAGATGCACTAGTGCATCAAGGGGACAAAGGACAAAAGATTGGCCATGTTATCGCACAGATGAATTTGGCCTGCCATCCAGGCCACTGGCAACAGGAACCATTTACCTTAGATCCCTCTTTCAGTAATTTTTTTAATTGTACAGTTGGAATTAAGCACATTATTTCATTGGTTTTTTAAGCATGCCAACAATAGATTACACACATAAAAGCACACAAACTATTTCAGCCTAGGACTTCTACGAGCATTGAAATTGGTATAGGTCAATACAGAGTGTATCTAAAAACTTGGATCACAGATTCAAGAATCCTAGTGTTTACAAATGCCAAGGAATTTCCTATGTATATGAATTCAGAAAGAAAATCACATTCACTATTTGCCACAATACAAGTGGCTTCTTCAGGCCACAGGAGTAACAAGCAGGTTTTTAAAATTTTGTTTTACTGTCATCTGTATCTAATTATTGTATAGTATAATTCTATGGCTCTGAAAACTATGCATTTGTTTTCTTAACAGGCTTTTTTACAGCTATCACCGCTAATGCCCTATGCTGCCCCAAAACTGCTGACAAAATGAAATGTTATTTCTGTGGATGAGCAGAAGTAGTGTAAGAAAAAGTATCCACTTCAGTTTGCTATTTGAGATATCCTTCAAAACTGAGCACAGACTTCACTAGTGAAGCTGTGGCCTGTATGTGTTCAGCACTTGTAAAATCAGATGAGTCATTCAATCTGAAACCCAGAAAACAGGGAAGTCATTATTTGCCAAGTCAGGCTGAAGTGACTATGGAATATACCACAGAAACTCTGAAACAAAGGTGCAATACTGCCTGAACCATTGGATTTTTAAAGCAAAACAAGCATGTGGAGTCTATGCCTTTGCTAAGAAACAAAAAATCCAACCTTATGCATTTCCCACCAGTCTGAGGACCCAGTTGAAAATTCACCTGACAAACATTTACACCTTACACGAACTTAAGAAGTATTTACTAAGCCAATAAAAACTTTGAAGAGTTCTTACCTCATCATGTGATTCACATAAGCTTTGCTACAGCTGGTGTTGTATCTGCATAAACTACAGTGGACGTATGCATGAAAGTGATTCGCAAAATCTTTTATTTCTGAGAAACACTCAATGCATTTGTGAGTTCCCCCATGATACCTAATAGTAACAAGAAAAATTTATCAGTTAATAGCAACACTTTCAGAAGACATAACTATTAAAAACTTTTTGCTCCAAGTAAGTAGCCAGCTTGTCTATACTAGGGAGAAATGAGGAACTTAAAAATGCATCAGCTAAATACTTAAAGTTACACTATCTCTTGGAAACCAGAGATAATGCAGTGGATGAGAACCTCCATCTTCAGCTGCTGCTGTTGTCTCTGTGGACTTGAGAAGTATTTCCAATAATTATTTCCATCCATCACAATGCACTGAAAAAGCCTTTGGCTTTTCTATCACCCCAATATTACCCACAAACTTTGAAACATCTACAAAGCAAGAATATAATCCTGCTCTTCCCCAGTTTCGCTGTCTGGTTTTGGATCTCTCCCAGAGCTACACACTGAGAAAGTTAGAAACTGGAGGGGTAACATCTTCCATCTCTTGACCAAAAAAAAAAAGTTAACTCATCATAACCAAAGAAACTACACTCCAGTGTAATAAACAGTCCACAAAACACCCATGAAAATTTTAACAAAAGGAAAGCAAACCCCAATAAGTTGTCAAGATAAGGACAACATTCACCCAATAGCTTGCTTTTACTTCCTTGATTTATTTTAATTAGCCCCCCCAAAATGCCCTCCTAGGACAGACAGGATTTTCTCTTTTAACTAACAGGTTCAAATCAATAAAAGAAAAGAAAAAAATTTAAAAAAATTAAAAATAAAAATAAAGGCTCCATGCAGTGAAAATTTCTAAATATGACACAGAGAAGTTCGCAAAACACTTGTTCTTCCATCTTAAAGTAGTCTGCCATCACCACAATCGGTGAATGAAGATTCAGAATTACAACCACAGTAATAGTATGTGGAAAGTTTATGCATCTGCTTTCTTGGCAAACCTGAGGTGCCAGAGCTTCTATATTAAAGCATTAAAGTTACTGAAAGACCATTAAATGATCAGTTATGTTCCAAGTGCACTTAAAGACAATTTTAATGCTAGCATTTTACCTTAGATTATGAAAAGCTACATTTGTAGGTTCTTTTTTTTTCCTGCTGTTCGTCCATGCATTTTGTTTCCTTGATGTAGATTGTTTTGATTTTCCTCTTGATTTACTTGTATTAGATTTGTTATTATTTTTAGTGGTTGTATTTTTAGCTTTAGGTGATAACTGAAATGTGGAACTGCTTGTACTAACAGAAGATGTAGCTGATGATCCTGACTGATGAGATCCCAAAGATGCTCGAATAGTCACCTACAAATGAAATTTTAAAAAATTGTTTAGATAGAAGTTCTCCAAGTTCATACTTCTATTTGTCTCAAAGTTTAAGCCACTTTACAGCATAAATCACAGCATAAGAAACTCAACTTATTAAAGATTACTTTGAAAACTACAAAACACTGGACTAGAGTCAACCTTTAATAGCCAACTGGATGGTTAAAAAGTTCACTTTGGTTGAAATAGTTAGTCATGGCAAAACACGTTTTCTTTCCAGAGCTGCAACTGGCTAGATCCTGCTTTCTTAAACGCAAAAAATGTAGCAAAAGTGTCAGGCCAAATCAGCCCTGCTAAGAAGAATATCAAACACTCACCTTTGTTCCAGGAGGCAAGCCTTCTAATTGCTTGGGTTTCCTAAATGTTCGGTGATGCTGAGTCTTGTGATCCATTTTTTCTTTGCATGTTAAAAACTGCAGTCTGCATTTAGTGCAACGGTATATTCCCTTTTTCTTTTAAAGACAAATGACAATCTATAGTAAGCATGGATGGCATGACAAAACTCTAGCCTAGGTTGTCTCAAGCAATGCTCATGCAGTTCCTAAAACATTAACAAACAACCTCCTAATATTATACAAAGATAAGATACCCTGTAGGAATTAGGTACTTGCAAGTGCAAGGCAGTACAGCTACTAAGAGGAGGAGGAATCAGATTCCCAGTTACAAGACACTTCATTATGTTTTTATTTACTTGAACTAGTGGCAGGTTTGTTAGTAACCTCAAGAAAAGCAGAATCAAATCACTAAAATGTAATGAAGAAACCAAACAGCAAGAAGACTCTTCCAAGGATATTCAGAGATTACTTTAAACAGGAAGCTGCTATCACACAAAAACAAGACAATTCCCTTAAAGATTTCTGAAATTCTTCTAATTCATTCTTACCAACTACTCTTACCCAGTAACAACCATACAAATCAGTCATGTTTGTTTTTTCAGAGGGAGATGCCTTAAATTGTTTAGCATTTTTCTAGCATTAAGGATTGAAAAGATCTGCTTACCTGATGCCTCATGTAATGATGCATATATGGTGCTCCAATTTTAATAACTTTGAGGCAAAATGGGCATAGTAAATGTTTTGTGTTCTCGTGAACCGTTCTAAAATGTGTTTCTACATCTGAAAAAGCTGAGGATCTGTAGCTGCACACCTAAAAGAAGAAGTTGGACTTTTTTGTTACAAGTTTACTGATAGGGAAGACAGGGGAGTGGTGTAATCTAAATACAAAAGTCACTCTGAGATACCTGGCAAACATACGGCATTTCACCTGGCTTATGATTGTCCTTCATATGCTGCAAAAGAACTTGCTCTGTTTCAAATGATAATTCACAGATTTTACAAATCGCTAGAGAAAGTGAAAAACAAGAAAAAAGTAAAAATTTTATAGAGATCATATGTACATAAATTATAATACATATATATAAAAATATATACAAAAATATATACATACATACATGAAATGTATATATCATTAAAGATAAAGAAATCAATTGATTATTCTACTCTTTAGAAGAAATTCCCTGTACAGTTTCAGAAAGCCAGGAAGGCAAGGGCCTTAAACATGAGGTCTTAAAGTAAATGTTTCAATTAAAAATAAATAAACAAAAAATGCAAGGAAAAAACCTAAAGGCTTTTAAAAATACTTTTTTACATATATATTGCTCTCAAAACAAAAAAAAAAAGTGTTCTGTTCCTACATTAAATCTCAAGATTATTGTTATTCAAATACAATAGATTTATTCTGAAATTACAATCCAGGAAATAAAAGTCGGGAATTTTAAAAATTTTTGGCTTAGAAAAAAATTCAACTCACTGGACGACTCGTAAGGCGTGTGTGTGCTCTCGATGTGGCACTGCAGCTGGAACGGCGTGGGGAACTGCCGGTAACAGTGCTGGCAGGTGGTGTGGCTTTCCCAGCTTTCATTGCTCTGCTTCTCAAGCTCCAAGTGATGCTTCATGTGGTTCATAAACCTTTAAATTACAGTGAGCAGGTGCAAAAAACTACATTTGAACATTCCCTATACACATCATATGCAAGATGTATGGGATTCTTTAGAAATTTTACTCTGTAAGGACTTCTCAATTAAAAAGAAAAGTAGTGTTTGCTAAAAAAACCAGGCAACAAACTTAAAGCTGACGAGAAATCTTGACTTCAAGGAACACACATTAATCTAAAACATGTTCTAAGACTAAATCTATTACATTTCTCATGTTTGCATAGACAAAATACTTGCCTTGAAATATAGGGAAATAAAGACAACAAGAACACAGCAACTGTTCACACTTTGTTCCCCACCAGCAATCTCGAAACCCCATTCTGAAACACATGTAACTTTAGCTCTGCTGAAAACTATTACACAGCAAGAATGTATCTGAATTTGGACACACAGCTTTATGTGAAACCATGGCAGGAATTCCAGGAACATTCTTTGTCTAACACATTTAGGCCTGACATTGAATTATGAAGGACGGTTATCAAAAATGCCTCTGTGCAGCCAACATTAAGACTGGCAGAAACTGGTATGGTACTACTTTAAGTTACCAGCTTTTCCTCATTGATCTGCCCACCTGTCTGAAGTAGGAACCTATTCTGGCTGAGAAGTCCAGGCACCCATGGCAGCATCAGCAGATCACTGTTGCTGGTGGAGCAGCACAAGGACAGGTCACTGCAAACCCACTACAGCTCAACTTCCAAAATTCCTGTTCTGAATTGATTTCAGTATAGCCAGAGGAACTATTAAACCTAAGTCACATTCACAAAACTAATGCAGACCTTGGAATTGGATAAAACAAATGAGCAAAGAGAACAGTCTCTTGAGCTCAAGCTTGTACTATCATTCAATTGCTTAAAAAACAGAAACAAGAAAACCAGAAAAAGCCAACTGAGTCTCCCCAGTTTTCTAAGCAGACAAAAAACTGACACTATTACTGCATAATGCCTTAAGAGAAAATTACTGCAATGGTATGTCCAACCACAAATCTTTTAAAGAAAGCAGTGGATTACCATGATGAATCTCTCTTCTGCTCTTCTGAACATAAGTCAAAAAAGTTACTTTAATTAGGATGGTAAGATGTATTTATTTTGTCCACTATACATAAAAGTGCAAAATAGACCATGGAATAAAAATTCTTAAGTTATAGAACTATGGAATAAAGCTACAAAGTTACAGCCAAAATTAATATGGTTAAAGTCAATGCTACAGAAATTAAACAAAAAAAAAAAAAAGGCTCGTACATTTTTAATGGCTTGCTGTGGAACACATAGGCACCATAGCACCAATTGCTTACTACATAATGCTGAGTAGAAAACAGTGCCTATTTAATGATTAATAGCAAATGTCATTGTTTTAATTACAGAAAACTTGTTTTTTTCAATAATATGTGTCTAATGTTAGCATAAACCTGCTCATTTTAACTTGCAGACTGTGCCCTTTGAAACAATAGTCCATTTTTCAATTTTACATTCTGCTATTTCAGCTTCCCTTGAAGAGTGCATGTAAAAAAAAGTTCAGTGACCTTAACTTCCAAAGGAACGATGACACAAACTTGTCTACCTACTAAAACAGCTTACTGGGGTTTTATCAGCATTTGGAAGTAAAATTACTCCAACAAAATAACAGATGTTACATAAGTGAACTACTGACTATTAGTCATTGTGTGTCCCTAAAGGGAATTAACACTCGCATCTACCAATATCGCCATCAATCCAGATGGCAAACTGAAAAATCCTTTGTGTTGCCCTTTCTAACCCCGAAGTCCTACAACTGCTCTTAGTAAAACTCTGTGTTTATGTTAAATACCACTAAAATTTACACTCTAATCTGTAAAAACTTCTAAGTTATGGCCATACATGCAAAGTAAAAATTAATTCAATTTCTGTTTAGTCACGCAATATTATCAGTTTTCAGTACAAAAGGAACTCTGCTCCAGAAACACAAAATTTTAATACATGAGACTACTATGGACTGTGATTAATGAATAATTAAGGAAATGAGTTCAAATACCTTATGTTATTTTTAAGAACTTTGAGACAACTGATGCATTTAAATGTTGTGTGAGTCTTCTGCTCCTGCTGTACCTGCTGGAGGTCACCTTCATCCTTCCCGTAATAAAAGTCATTAACTAACATAATCAGCTTTCCTTTCTCAGATTCAATGGTCTTGCTTGTTGTGCTCAAACACTCTGTTTTGACCATTTCCGAGAAAAAGTTATTTACCATGTCTGGACAGCAATACTGGATGCAAAGAGGGAGAAGAGATGAGACACAGAAACAAAGGTATCAGTCTCACCAAACCACATCAATGACAACAGCACTTTAAAAAATGAAAGCACTAATGAGAGATGCAAAGCTTAATTCTCTGACACACTGAACTAAGTCATATTCAATTTTGAACAGTGTTTAACTAGTGTTTACGTAATAAAACACTATATATTATAAAACTGAAGAAGATTCTCATAGGTTCATGTAAGATAAATTTAATCAAGAAAACAATACCAGTGTTGCCTTATTCTGGCAAAAAAAAATTCTATTTCACTTACATTTAATAAAAGAAAAGAAAAAAGCAGCTTTCATGCAAGTATTTTGCTGACAAGCATAAGTTTAGTGAGAACTTAATGGGAACTTTTGTCCTTTATTTCTTAGGGAAGAATGTATGTTGAAACCTTCAAAAATTCTTTCCAGCATTATTAAAAAATTCAGAATTCTGAGTCATGTAATAGACAATGTTCAAGCTTCTTTATGTTGAAGTATACATAAAGAATGCTAAGCCCAAGAGCCATTTCATGAAACTTATCACTTAAAGAAGTACAGCATACTTCAAAAAGAAGATGCTAGGAAGTTTCCAACAAAATTAGCATGTTTCAGAGGACAATTTTTTCTCCTGCCAAATAATGGTTCTTACCATGCAGGACTACTTTCCGTAAGCCTACTAGTAAGGAGCAATTTCCTGCTGTGGAATTGTAACTCAGTATCCTAAGTAAACACACTTCTTCAAAGGTTCCTTCATTCAGCTGATGTACTCAGTGCAAAAGCTATTCTGTACAAATAATGATTAGAAAAAGTTAAAACCCTTGGGGTTTTTTCCACTACTATATGTATTTCTTAATTACGTTTGAGAACCAAAGAAGACAGCAATTACTGTTTAGGGTATTGTAACCCTGTAAATCAGAACCATCTGTGAGAACAGTAACTCAGATCCTCACAAATTTGTGTTATACAGTAGCTTTTTGTTGTTGTTGTTTTGGATATTCACATTGCAAAGCCATTTCTCTGTCCTTGAAATGAAATACATATGCCTGAGAATTGTGAGGATCTTTGCCAAATGATAAATATTTTCCAGGAAACAATATTTCCAGAAATAGTAGTAAGTAGTTTCACAATCAAATTAAGTGATGCTCAGTTTCTGAGTTTTGTTTATCACAGTGTTTGAGTATGAACTACAAATGAAATTTTTCCCCACAGCTTAAAAATTCTTATCTATTAAGTATAAAGTATTTTTATCTTGCTCTACCAAGTGATACATCAAGATAAAACAGGAAGTTTACATTGTCATCTTTGTGTCAACTACAATCTTAGACAGATGTGGGTCACCTGGCTGCCAATTCTCATAGACACTTACCTTCAGCACATGGAAACATGAGGCAAAAAGTAGCAAGATTAAGAACTCCCCTGCTCCTATCTTGCTCTCCATGACTGCAAGACCTTGAGCATTTGGCTCTGGTTGACAGCAGACAGAAGCCAAACCAGCTTCCTATCAAACCATGACACTCTTCCATAACCAAAGTGAAGCCCACAAAGTTTGTTCTAATGCTTAGAACATTTTTTTATTTTCCCCAATTATTCCCCAAAATATTTTACCTTCATATGATTTTTTAGAGGATCCATAAGATTGAAATGTATATTACACTTTGGACAAGCTCGTGGAAAAGGTCCTCCGTTTTTAATGGTGCTGGATGCAGCATTTGTTCCTGTAAAATTTAAAACACATAAATAAAGACTCAGAATTCACAAGCAGAATACTCAATTTAGTAGCAGTGACAGTATTCTGGTGAAATATGCTGCTTCAAATAAAAACTATTACCATCAACGAAGCTGTAGTAACCATAAGCAAGGCTTTACAAACATCTTTTAACTATTCTTCCTTTTTCCCAAAATAACTTGGAGTTTGCTCTGCTTGACTCAGAGTGATAAACATATGTTACAAAATCTTATCAACAAACAAGGAAAAAACACGTGAGGAGATGAAGGCAGCTTGATAGGAAGAAAGCATTTCTTCTGTGCACTACAAGCCCACCCCATGCTGGATAGGATGGATTTTTGATGTTTTTGTTTCACAAACTTTTCAAACGAACATGTAAAGCCTGTATTCTGCCACAATCTGATCATCATCACAAGAGGGCTCAGGTAAAATCCTATTGGTTTGGAGAGGAATTTCACCATTTGGTTCTCAATGATGAGGCTATTTCTCTCTGGAGATTTGTTGGAATCTTGGCTTATTCAAATGCATTATTTCTGTTAAGCAAAGGTGTCTTTGGAGAACCTAGAGAATAAATCCTCTAAATTAATAATTAGTCCCAGTTATTAAAGGAAATAATGCTACTCTTATCAACATAAGTGATTAATACCTTCTGAGCAAAAGGGATATTAAAGCTTTGCATTAGCTTGAACTTTAATGATAAACTAAGCTTTGAATTTTCTTCAAACTGTCAAAAAATATCAGAGCAAGAGCTACTTTTCCAAATGAAATTCTCTGGCATTCTCAAGTCATTCACAGATTTGGAGGACTACACTAAGCAAGTAGTTTAGAAGTTAAACACATGAAACAACACCTCAACAGTAGAGTCAACTGTTCCCTGCCAGGACTATGAAATTATGTATAAAAACAAAAAAATAATTACAAGGGAATGAATAGGTGTACGACTTAAGAGATGACCATGCAATAGTGTTTTACATTTTTACATTAAAATAGTCCTGCCTAGACCATAAATAAACAGTAATTTTCTTTAAGATAACAGTTTTGCTAAGAACCATTATTAAGCAGAAAGCCTTTCACGGATGGCCATGTAAAAGATGGACCACAAAACAGTGCTGCAAGTCTTCACTATTACAGTTGGTAAAACATTTTGACACATCACAGCTAAGTGCAAACTGAGTTGAAGAAAGCCAGTGCTGCAGCAAAACCTTGTGTTCTGCAGTGCTTCAGTGCTGGATTCTGTGACAGATTAGAAATTGCTATGCTAGCATGGGATGGCTTAGAGACAAACTCAGCAAAATAAGGTTCTCAGCGAGTATGATCTACTTTTTTAACTGAATTTAGCAAGATCCTTCAGTTATCTTCTTTTATTATAGGCTGCAGCACAAGATCTATTTCATTCGAAAGAGGGTGGAGGAATTTTTTTTGCTGAAATGTTCCTGTTACAGCCACATCCTTCTGGTAGCTGGGAAGAGCAAACAACTCTAAACAAGAAATGCAAAAAACCCAAATCTGAAATTACTCCAAACAATCATTTTAACATTATAGGACAAAGCATGTCTTGGAAATGTCTCAAAAGTCAAGAATAAATCCTGGCCTACTGCAATCACTAGAATGCACCTTTTAGCTCAGGACAAAAATGCACCTAGTAGTTAATACTCTGAAACAGCCAGACCAGCTCTCTTCTTGCAGGGAAGGAAAAAATCTTTCCAACAACATTGTTTCTTTGAAATAGACCTTCTCCATTCCCACTACTATTTCAAACTGTATCAGAAACACTGATGGAAAAAAAAAAGGGGCACAACTGCAAAACACACTTTGCAGTAATTACTCAAAGTACAGAATCACAAATTTAGGTTGGATCTTTGGAGGTGGTTTTCTGCAACTTCCCAGTCAAAGCAAGTCTAATCTTATGCTCAGAGCATAAGAGTTCAGTCAACTTCTGAGTATCTCCAAGGTTGGGGATTCCACAATCTAATTTGTTACTGCCTTGCCTGGCATTGCTAAAATGATTTTTTCCTTCATCTAATCAGAATTTGTTCATAAATTCAGCAGTCATAGAATTAAGTCAAGAATTCTTGCAATCTTGATTTTCTGGTTGATTGCGTTTTGAAGTTTCAATCCCCTACTCCCTTCTTTGACCATAGAAAATCTGAGCAAAAAGAATGAGGTCAGGGGCATTTATTTTTATCATCTGTCTTCAAATGACTAATTACTGCTCTACAGAATTCAAACCTACCTACTAAATAATAAAGGTCTAAAATCTGAATGGGGTAATAACCTCAGGTAAATTAATTTGTGAAGGTATATAAATCCTTGCATAGAATACCTATTTTTATTTTACAGCATAAGAACAGTTACTTACTGTTACTTACACTGCCTTAAGAGCATTAAAAACAACTGAAACACTACAGATGTGTTAGGTTTTTCCATGACACAGAGCCAGGACTGCCAGCTAGACCATTCCATCTTCCTACTGTTTGAAGATCCATTTTTTGCCTGTGCAACTGTTGGACAGTTAACTATAGGTGAAGGAGCCAAATTGCTTCTAGCACTGACCTCAATAAGCTTGGCCTGTTTTGGAGCTACACTGTCACCTTCAGAAGTAGCAGGTGGTTTAGATACAAAACCACTGTCATTTAGACCTACAGTACTGTAAATTAAAGAACATCAGTTTTTTCCCATAGTAATTAGAACACATTAATGATGACTGCAATTTAGAGTCCAAACAAAGCAGTTTAAATACTTTGCTAAACTAATACGCCATAGTGAAGTTAAGAAAATATCCAACTCAGACTGAAGGTCCAGGCCAGTGAAGCAGGCAAGGGTAAACACAAGAGATACAGAACCATCTCTGATACCCCAGTAAATCATACTGTGGCCACCTGAATCCATTTGACCTACTTTTCACATTTGACCCACTCCAATCTGAGACAAGGTGAGTTCACAGTAATAAAGTTAAGCTAAGCAGCTGGTTTCTGCAATGCCTGCTATCTGGAACAAGCTCTGCACTTCTGATGGAAAACACCTCTCCTTTTTCTCTGGTTCTGCCTCAGTGCTGTTTTAGTTTCTTATATAACTCTGTAAACTTCAGTTTGCAAGCAAAATGGAAAAAGTGTTGTAACTTCTAATGATTAAGCACAGCACATCTATCTGCTCTCTTCTTCTGAAAGAACATTACATGTCCTTATGGTTTGCAGTATTTCTTCAGAAGAAAATCAGTAAAACCAAACAAACCAAAAAAAAACCCCAACACCCCACAACAAAAAAAAATCCACCAGCAACTTGGAAATTTGGGAGTTTTGGTGGCTGATTAACATGCCCATAAACACTCAGCTCCATCTGGTCAGAAACCCATGTTTCTGTCACTTGAAGATGACCCTTGATGATATGAACTCAACAGAGATCAGTCCTCAAGCAGACCTGAAAGACACAGCTACAAACCAAGAAGTCTGAAGCTCCAGCATGTCTTGTAACCTCTCACAATGACAGAATGCAAATAGTCTTAAGACTATAATAAAATATGTCAAAGGCTTCAGTTCTGAACACAATGGGAAAACATAATTCACTTGATATATAGATACCTAAACATCCAAACATTCTCCATTGTAGTACACCTTTCCTTCCTTTTGGCATAAATAAACATATTAAGGTCAAATATCTCACTCTATGCATTGTTTGCCTAAGGTTCATTCATTCACACATTCACACAATGATCAGGTTATTAATTAGCTACTACTACTTCCTACGGGGTGTAATTTACTTACACTCACTGTGTTCAGTATATGAGCTGCTTACATGGACATAAGTCCTGTTCAGCAAAGGCTTCCACAGAGCTGGCATGACCTTAGCATTCATCTGCATCACTTGAGGCCATCTGAGCATCTAACCATCAACCTACAGCAGGAGCTGCTGCTGCTGTGAATTAAACTATGTGTAGCTCTGCAATGAGGGCTAAGGAAAAGACACACAGTCTGACTGAGTTTACAAGGATCTTCAGTGAAATATTTTATTTGACTGCAGAAAAGCCTATTTGGAAACAAGGACTACTTTCATATGTTAAAAATACTGTTCATAATTCCCATTTTAAAAGCTTAACACATCTGTGATAAAAATTTTGAGGATTCATATTTATAAAGGCGATTAGTCAGTCTATACAACTCTGACTAGTAAATTCTCTTTCAGAAGAACTATAATAATACACAGGCTTGCATTTTAGTTCTGTTGGTCTGTTCATGTAAAAAAAAATTAGGCCCATTTAAAAAACTAATCACACCATCTCAAAGTATTATTTAATATCTTGTTGGTATAAATCAGATTGACACCTCTTATCATAGAAGTGCCTCTCTCGGCTGGAGTGTGGACACAAGAATTCCTTGAATTAACCACATTCCAGGCTCGTTTGTCCAATTCTCTACACAGCAGGTTAGAGAGATTCCAAGTACTCGGGACAGCAGGGAAAAGCAGTAGCCAAATTATTTTTTGGTCACTTTGTGCTATTAGTGAACACTTCTGTAGCTATTACCCAGGAGTTGGCTGTGCTCATACACACAAGTTTCCTGTGCCATGATGGCAAGGAAGGAGCAAAGTCTACTGGCTGCAGCACCACCTTGCTGACAGGTTTCTGAGCCCACAATACCACTGTAAACACCTTAGTGCTGCTCTGTGCATCTGTGCTGGCTGGGCCTGATTTTATACATGATGGAAAAAGACATCAGAAATAGTAACCTAGAGTAAAAGCACCAAACATACTGTGATACCAGAATAGGCACAGGAAAGGAAAATTGCTTCAGGCCTTTTAGTGCAGTGTCCTGCAGCAACACCTCCCTTTAATCTGGAGCTATGGATTTGTGGATGCAGTCCAGTCAACTCCACACAACAGGTCTTTCATGGTCACAGCAATGTCTCGTTCCTCCAAGTGAGTGAACTTTGTGGGACAATGTTCTCACAATATTCTCAGAAAGCAAGCTACATTTTACACACATGCCCAGTGCCATCCAACCTGCATGCAAGAGTTACCAATGCCATTTACCCAAACACCACCATTTATTCAGCAGCCTAAGAATATGCTTGGTTAGTGTCCATCAGCAACCTGCCATTTCCCTGCTTAGACCTCAGAAATAAATATTGATGCTATACTGAGCTAAAAAATGTCTTTCATGATCCACTTGCATAAGTTATATTGTCCTGCAGAGCATCAAAGGCCAGTTCCCAAAAGGATTCTGCTTTTAAATACCATATTCCAGAATGTCCTGTGCCCGGTGTATATGAATTAGGGAAGCATAGCACCAACACAGGCTTTGGCATACATGAACATGAATTTAATCTCATTACTGGCCTCACCAAGGAAGCCAAACCACACCATACACAGACACTTCCTTTCTGCAAACTGAAATTTATGCTAAATTTGCCTTGCATGTCAAAAATGTTAATGTTTCAAGCTGCAATAATAAAACTTTTATTTTAACTTTCAAATCCTATTGTCATCTTACAGAAATAAACATAGACTAAGTATGGCACATTTAAAATGCTTTGAATTGCAAACCTCAGTGCTTTAAAGCATTTTAGGTTTTCTCAATGAGAGACTAATACAAGTGATTTTTAAGTATGCAAGCAAGTCTCCAAAGTTCAAAAAACCAAACCCACATGCAATTAAACTCTAATAACCTGTCCTTTGGACAAGGGCTGGAATACTGAGCCATTTGCAAAAAAACAAACCATTTTCTTATTTGACAAAAACTATTTAACCCAAGATAAGAATGATGCCAACAGAATGGCTGGACACAAACAAGATAATACACTGCTAACCCTTCACTGATATATTTCTGGAGTGAATACCTAAACTAAAAATGCAAAATCATCATGTGAAGCTGAGCAAACTAGCTACCTCTCTGTCCTACGTAACTTCTTTACATGACCAGTCAGGCCATTCACTGTACTGAACCTGTAACCTCAGGGAAGGATCAGAAGTCATTGTCACCCATAACTTATAGACAGAATAATGGCATTCTGGTCAGCTATTACAAAAGTACAATCCTTCAAAAAGGAGGAGGAAAACCCCAAGTTGTAGTCTTCTTAAGACTGAGTACACTGCGTGCTTCAAATCTACTTCATCTGCTGTGACACACACACACAAAAAGGAGCTTTTTGGCTTCATTTTAAATTAAAAACTTACTGCTGAAAAGCTAGTTCAAAAAAAAGGCTTTTGTTGTCAAATTACATACTCTCTCCCTTCCCCTCCTTTTCAGGAATGAACCTTTTGATCCCATCTACTCCAGCTCCTGCACACAGCAGTCAGAAAGCCAAGATCATCATTACAGGGAATCCATCCAGCAGACTCAGTTCTTCAGGTACTGTTCACAGCCCCTCTTTTGCTAACAGTCTTTTCCTATTCCCACAGGCCAAAGAGTGATTAGTGTATTGAAAACAAACCTTTACCTGTCAATAAAGATACCAAGGATCTGGCAATGCTTTTTCCCATATAAATGAACATTATAAGAAGACATCAGTTGATTTTATAGTCAGTCTAATGCACTGAAAAGCAAAGTCTGACAACACAAGACTCCAAAGTTTATTTTATTAAACATTATACAGTGTTATGTAGAGGGGAAGAAAAAAGTAGCTACACTATATTCTAGAAATCCTATTTAAAGTTCTAACCCACAGATCTGCACTAGAGTTAAATGACATTAGCTTGGTTGTTTCTCTTATCAACTACTACAGTTATACCCACCTGTTACATTCACTGCTGGCCCAGTCTGGTACTGTGGAACTCCCGAGTTCTGTCTCACACCAAACAGTATACCAGATGGATCATCTGGTGCATCTGGTGGAGAATCCATAATATAATCCTGAGAAGATATTTTCAAGAGGGAAAAGAAATTTGAGATTTAATTTTTTTTTACTTGCAGGCTTCAAAGGGTTTATTTTAAAAACATAAGATTGCTTTAAAAAATACTCAGCTGAAAATGAAGTTCATTACAATCTCCCCAAAATAATTTCTTTTGACATTTTAATAAGGCTGCAATTCTCATCAGTGCTCGTTAGTTTTTATAGCTATGTATTCAGAATAGTAAAAACAATCATAAGACCTGGGAAAGACCATTTAATGAAACATCACTAATCTGTTTGAACTGCTAATTGTAAAGGCTTTTGCTCCAAAAAGTCTGATGATGTTTCAAATTATACTTGATTATTTTTCAAAAAACCCAAATGCTTTCTTCCTTCAACCTAAACTCGGGCATTTGCCTGTTACTCCTGCATAACATCTTGCTGCATTTCAAAAGATCAAAAACCAGAACTCAAAAGCAGTACAAACTTGTAGTAGAGTAGAAGAACAAGTAGAAGCTTCTCAAAGCAACAGTAAGGTAGAAATGGAAAAGTATTGGCAATTTCAACTCTGAAATAATTCAAGTGGTTACACTTCATCAAGCTGTACTGCGAAACAAAAAACTGACAAAAGTAGGGCTATCTTCCTAAAATAAAAAAATAAACAAATTTTAAAAACCATCCAATACACAGAGACCTTGTCATCAGCAAATCCATGAGACAAAGGCCAAAATACATTTGCTGAAAAAACCCAAAAAAACACCAAGCTCATAAACTGCTTCCCATTCACAACTGTGCTGCTTATTTGAAAACATCCTTGTGCGAGTTATCGCATCTTTGACTACTATGATGTAAACCAAACTTAATGGAAAGAAATCTAAAGAAGCACAAGTACATAAACAGGTAAAATAATCTGGTTTAGGACTCCTAAATACCAGAACAAAAAGGAAGATGCTGGTCCCCATCCTGCCTTTTTATTGTACATCTCCTTAAATGAAGACCCTTCAGGACCTTAATAAAGAGCCACTCATTCTTCTGGTGAGTGACCTAATCCGCTCTAACCAAATTAAACACAGATGTTCAGGAGTAGCTGTGGACGTAGTTACTGAATTTCTGTGCTCTATTTGCTAAAAGTAACAGCCACATGAGCTGCAGTCAGAACAGGGCAGGTGTCACTGGAGTCACAACAGTTTCAGAAGAGCCAGTGAAAGGACAGCAAAGCACCTCAGCCTGCAGGCCACACCTCAAGCACAACTAATGCTCAGGGGAAAAACCTGTGACAGGCTCTGAGTGCAGAGCCCTATGCACACCATTCACATTTGAAATATGATCAACACAACAGCTACATGCAAACACTGCATCTCTTACTAGTCTGTAGTTTCTATGTTTTTATGTCCTGCCAATATTGTAATTTTCAACAAAGTCATAGTTTGGATCTTTTGATGGCATGGATACATGTCCCCAGTATATACTAAACATATCCAGCAAGCAAAAAAAACCCCATAAAAATAGACACACTGATAGTTTCATTGCCTAATTTTCAAAAAGTCCTTTTCTGCTAACAGGTATCATTATTTTAACATCATTTGGCTGTATCATTTTACATACAAATCCTCGAATGTTGTTCAATGCTTTAGAAAACAAAATTGTTTAAAAAACCAAAACAAAACAGCTTTACCACATTGGTGAAACAAAACAAAAACAAAACCAAAACAAAACAAAAAAATCAAACTAACGTGTATAGGTGCTCTCACATGCAGAAAGGAAAAACCCTACATCTTTGTAAGGGCTCAAGTGAAGAGAAGCATTACACACTACTTTTAGTAGTGGTGTCTACTACTACTAAATACTACTACTGTTTGTCACTACTACTAGTGACAATATTGGGTTCATAATCTGCATCCTAGATTTTCAACTGTGGAAGCCTATATGGCAACTGGTAACTAAACCCACCCTAAAAAATTAAAATGTATCATACTGGACCTTTGTTCTCTCAAAATTACCTAGGAACAACCAGAACTTGAGTCACACTGACTGAGAAAAGTGCCTAGTAAGTAAGAGAAAGACAGAATTGGTTGTGGCTTAGTGGAGAGCATTCTGAGCACTGAATCACAGAACATCATCACTGCTAAGAACAAATGTTTCTTTAAGAAAAGGATAGCTCTATGCTATGAGATGCAACAGTAGCTCTGACTGAATTAAAATTGCTGCAAACTGTATGACTGAAATAAAAATCAGCTCTGAACTTCTATCTGGAACTGCACAGCAGTTAGTAGTACACAGCATGTAGTAGAGTAACAACACGAAAACCAGACTGTCTTACTTAGGAAGTCAGCAAATCAAGCTCGTGATTGGAAACGTGAAAAATGTTTTTGTGATCCTTGTCAATTGGCAATGGAATCAGCAAATGCTTCTATCTGCTGTGCTGAGAGTGGATGTGTTCCCTGGGATAACCACAAAGAAGGGTTTTGAAACTTTCTGACTGAATGGCCAAATAAAGCATGGAACAAGAAAATAGAAGTAAAGAGATGAGGTAGCAAAATGACTGATGATTAGAATAAAACAGAGGAAGTTGTGGTAAAGCTAAGGGATATTGCAACAAAATGACTAATGCTTATATATAATAAAAAGGTTGATGCACTTGTACCAGACTAAAATTATTTAGCGGACACTGGTGAAGGGCCTCCCTCCAGACAGCACAAGAAGGACAGGAAGCCAATGACCACCTGGAAAGATGATGAAATTGCTGATCCCAGCTTATTGATATTTGCTGATTTGGACTAACACAAGCACACTGGAAAATGCTTTGTAGGCTTAAAACCAGTATATATACTTTGCCAAATTTGTAAGTGGTGTGTGCCATGAGTGGAGCAGTGACTCCCCGGCCACCCAGCACTTCTTGCTTGCTTTCTTTAAAATAAAAGATATAAAAATTAAATTCAGTTTGGCTATCGAAATTTTCTATCAGAAAGAGGTATTTCAATGATAAAACTGGAATACTAAACATTGACAACAGGCAAATTTATTCAAAAGTAATTATACCTTTTACATTTTAAATTAATAAAGATTTACCTGATTGAGTATTACAGGCTGTGCTGCTGCAGGAGTCTCTGGCCTGGACACAGGTTGAGCCACTACAGGAACTGTAATATTTCTTGATACTGGCTGTGTTGTCACTGGAATGGTTACAGGTCTGCTAACAGGCTGTGCTATTCCAGAACTTGACCCAGGCACTTGCTGTGTCGACAAACATCCAGCAATTGGTCTCTGCAGTGTTTGTGTAGTTCCTGAAACATTCACTGCTACAGCCAATGGCTGAGCTGCCACCGAGCTGCTCGCAGGTCTGGGCACAGCCTGAAACACTGACGGGGCAGGCAGGGCACCGGGGCTGGAGGCAGGCGTCACGTAATGCTGACTCTCAGACTTGAATGTAGTGACTGGACCTGTTGCAAAGGATTCCAAAGTTATCTTTATGTAATTTTACAGTCAAATGTTTCAGAAGTGTTGTGGATTTTTTTTTGTAATTACCATATTAGGACAATAAAGTACCTCTACTGGGTGCACCATTCTGTATCCCCCTTCGTGGTGAGCTGAGGTTGACTCTGTTCAATATATCTGTCAAAAGTTACATTTATCTTAATTGCAAATAAATTAATAGCTTCATTGCTTTTGAAATTTAAAAGCTGCATTTATATACACTTATTATGCCAATTAGGATTTGGCTTATAAATGAAAACATTATTTCTAAAACAAAAACCTGGCAAACCAAGTGTCATTTGTACAAATTATGATATGTTCTTCCACTCCTCTTTGGTTAAGCTAGTTCACTTAACAATCTTAATGTTTATTCTCTTGGAGACAGGTGAACACATATGAAGAATACAAACAACAACAAAAAAAGGACATGGCATTAACATTTCAATTTGCTGATTATAGTGCATTCATTGACATCTCTTTCTCACATATACACAAGGTTTCCCAAATACTAGAACTGCCCTATATTAAAGGAAGCATTTTCTCTAAACCAATAATGATATATTTTGCTTCTGTATTAGCAAAACACAGCACTTACAAACTGGATTTTAGACTTCACGATATCAGTTTTCCAATGTGAAAGGAAAATCAACAGATCAGCAACCAAAGGAGCTGTGTTAGAATTGCATTACAAGAGCACTGAATTTCTTACATATCCTACACAGTAATCTGTGTCCTGAGTTCTAGCTCAGCAGGAGCACATGCAATTTCTTAAATTACATTTACTCCCTAACTAACGCCATTCATATTCCTTGACCTTTTATGTCTTAGTCTGGGATTTCTGACAATTTCAGAAAGTTTCAAAAACATTCATCGAATCAAAATACTCTTCTACTCCCAGATTCTCAGTTCCATTAGTGTCGCTGACAAGTTGCTTGCTCTGACCTGTGAAAATATGCATACGAAATTAGATTGATTCTCCTAATATCTAACCCACAAGGCTTGAAGTAACTTCTCAAACCAGGGTCAAATGACATCAAGTTCTCAAACAGCAGATCTCAGAGTATCTACACATTGTGTTTAATAACCTTAAGGCTATTTCCACCAACAATGGCTCATTAGTATACACTTCACCAGTTGATAAATATATCAAATATCAGTAGAGCTCATAACACCACAGCTTTCAACTGCCACCTGCATTTAAATCACACTAATAAAAAAGCAGCTGCAACCAACATATTCAAACAGGTTTGCATTTTTTAAGGTATGACGAAATTTGGTCCTGTAATAGTAATACTATTTTTACTTCAACATAACAGTTACTACAAACCAGGATTAAATTAGTTTGGTATTTAGCTGAATACATACATTTTGTGAGTGTTAACAAATCTATACCTCATACATAAATTCCAGAGTGAAATTAAACTAAAGCATCATCTATATACAAAAGAAAAACTTTTATACAAGTTATGTCTTACAAAGCACAGTCAAGATATCTGATGTGCACACATTCTAAATTACAAAGGTAGATTTTATTGCTTTTAAAAAGAACATTTCAGAAAGCCAGTTAATTGAAATTATAAACTACATTTACAGGACTCAACTGATTCATCACAGACTTGATGCGCGCTTTCCCCTCTTCCATCAAAGCGTTACTTCCCCTTTTAGGTAAAACAGCCCTGAAGCACAAGCATGCTGACATGCAGAGGAACATTTTAAAACAGTAACAAATTACAGGTTTGTATCATTATGAAACAGGAAGCAAGAACAACAAGCGGTAACTGTAGGAAAAATGAGCAGTTGCAGAAAAAGGTAAAGTGTGAATTACTTTTCATCTCAGCCAAAACAATCCTCCAGTACATCAGAAGGGACACTTGATACCACACAGCTCTCTGACAGCAGGTCAAAGGTGGGGTATTTACTATTTCCTTCAAGTTTTCCACACAGTCTGTACAAAAACTAGTAACTGTACTGTCAGGAAAAGGCTAAGAAAATGCAATGCCTTGTAGAAACTACACCTTTCAGAAAAATTAAGACCTATATGCGAGTTTCTATTTGTCATCCATTTTTCATCTGATCAGGTGCAAACTAAACAGTGATAAGCAAAGCTGGGCTCACCGTGTCTTGCCTATCACCAATAACAAACTGAAGCCTGACTAGTGCCAGGTAGTACTACTTACAAGCCAGAGAAGAACTGAGGTCATTCTTCCATAGCTGTTTTTGATAGTGAAGTAGAAGATTAGAAAGAGAAAAGTTGAGGAAAAGGAAGGAAAAAAGATAAAGTAACAAGTTACAGTAGAAGTGATTTTAATTGTGTCAGGACCGAGTATGGACAGCACCAGAATAAGAAGCAAACATTTTAAGTCTCTATCTTTTACCAAAGTTCTTGAAGTTCACAGAATCATATCAAAATTATAGTTTTCACCTGAATTATTTCTATCCTTTCTCTACAAAAAAACTTGGAGGCTACAACAACTGCAATCAAACTTGCATGTTTATTGTTCCAACACATTAATAGTTGTTGTATGCTATGACCTACTGCCAATGGCCAACAGCAATCCAGAGGTCTCTGGACCTTCCAGGAAACAGGCTATTTTTCAGACATTCCATATGCTTGTAGCTGCAGAAAACTTAGGAATAACTTTTAAATATTCTTCAAATTTTTCAGAGTATCCAGAGTATTTTTTAAATATTCACTCTTAAAAAAAATTTCTGTTGAGAGTACTTAAATAGCAGATTCTGTATTCTTCTCATACTTGAAATCAGTTTTTCACTTTTTTAACCTTGTGTAAGAAGCCTTAAACTTGCTATCCTAGTGAGCAAAAAAGTAATAGATGCAAGATGAAAGTATTGTGAACTAAAATGACTGAACAGCTAATAACAGCTCTGAAATCCATGCAGTAGAGTGTGACAAACAGCCTCATGTAATATTTTGTCTTGAGACCCCTTACTGCAATTATACACCTTCAGAAAACTACTATGGAAATCTTAGCTACAAGCATTAGTAGAGGTAAGGCACAAACTGTGAGGAGTAAACCTCATCAGGCAAATCTTAGGTATGTGACTGCTAGGGAGACCTTAGGTCACAGCTCTTAAATACTGACTACAAGATAGATACACAAAAAAAGTATCATTACTAAAGTTAATTAAAATAACAAAAAAAAAGTTCTGCTTTACTTACCTGCCAAAGCCCAAGTACAGCACAAACATGGAATCCTGACACATCTGTCATCACAATCACCTAACCTCACTCACTTCCTGCACTTAGGAGAAAACTAAGGAACTTGATGAAAAAACTCAATTTCACAAAGGATTGGTCAATTTATCAATAAAAATCTTGTACTTCACAGACAGGCTTTCAGTATTTTCACATTAGTCACTTTCCAGATTGTGCTTTTATTATAGACACTGAAGACAGTTACCTTGATTTTGTCAGAATGATGTTCACCAACATATGAAATGAGGGGTGGAGGAAAAAAAAAAAAGGAGTGTAACAGGAAGACTTCAATTCATGCATATTCTTTTAGGAGGGAGACACTCCCAAATACATAATTAAATTTTAGCTATACTGTAAGCAACTGCATGCATGATTTCAACATTGTATATACTGGCTGTTAAACTCTGTCGCTAATGCTAAAAACTTCAGATGTCCTTATTTTGACCTCAGAGATTTAAGGTTAGAAGTAACCAGAGCTGTGCATAACCTAGGATTTAAGACACAATTTCTTAAGAATTCTGATTTTCAGTAAGACAGAGAACTACAGTTTTAAGGTGTGGAATATCTTAAGTCATACTATTAAGAATTCTATACTTCCAAACTAAGTTGAACTTTCTATACCTTGAAAGATCTGTTTTAAATTATGGAAAAGTGTTGTCTTACATGTAGTGGCTGGCTTTGAGCTGGAGATTTCCCCAACAAAGATTGGCTCATCATCATCGTCCTCATCATCCTCTTCCACTTCTCTCACTCTCTTTTGCCAGGGTTCTAGCTCCTCTTCTTCACATTCCATAAATAATTCTGCCATCTCGAGACTAGACAGTAAAAAAACCCAAAAAACACACATACAAAAACATTCAGTACTTTCATGAAATACTTCACTGTTCAATAAGGAAAACTGCAGTTGTCTTTAATTCCCACAGAATGGTCTCCCTCCCTCCACGTTCTTCACAGACTGAACATGATCTGACACAGGAGATCTTCAAAGACTGATGCACATCACCATTCTGACAATTACTTGGATGCTCATCTTTGCTATTAAAGAGAAAAGACCAAAGATATCCTCCACAGAATTTAAGCTATTTTTGTATAAAACACCAGTAACTGTCAGAGGAAGCCTCTGACACCACAGTGAAAGAAAGGTATCTTTTAAAAAATACTCCTATTCCAGGTAAGTGATTCACAAGAAACATGAAGGGCCTTCTACAAAGCACATAACTGAGTTAGTAAAATACTGATTACAGCTTTATTCTCTTTGCATCTTAAAAAACCCAACACAAACAAAACAAAACCCCACCCAAACCCAAATTTTCTAAGATTTTGCCAGGGCTTCCCATAAGGTCACATTTTCTTTAAACCGCAACAAAACCTACACAAAATTCCCTAAAACCCACAAAACAACATCAACAAAAACAAGCAAACCACCCACAAAAAACACTTCAAACAAAGAACTCCACAACAGCAAAACCCCCATGCCTACCTACAATGCATTGCTTACTGTTTCCATTAGCAATTAAGACATGATAAAAATTTTGCACAGATCTCATTAGATGGAGTCCCTCATGCCTGTAAGAGGTTTTCTTGCATTAAAAAAGTCCTGTATAAAACTAGTTATGAAAAATATGTACTTTTTGGAACTAACCAAATTTACATCAGCATACCTTATCACACCTGATTTTCTTTTTTAAATAAACAGAGTTGGCCAATAAATTTTTCTTCTTTTAACATTCTTTAACATAACCTTGCATGTATTTCTGAACAACAAAACAAGTAAGAAGTTTCGCTATTTCTTTACATGGAGTACCAATAATCTAATAAGACTGCAGAAATAATTAGTCTGTAACAGCTTATCACAGGGGAGCAGACAACCATCCTCTCCTTGTATGGGGCTGCTGGTGTCACCACCTGTTAAGACCTGAGATGAAATAAAGTAGCAAAGTGCCCTAGGGTGACTTTATGGAACTTGTATCCCCAACTGTCTGCTCCGTTTATGCTGGATTTATGCCTTTGGCCAGCGCCAGACCCACTACACAAAACTCAACTCCTCCTTTGCTTCCTCCATCAGCTGAAGTCAGACACGGTGCTAGGAAAGAGAACTGGACACTAAACTAAATTACTGTATGGGGGAAAAGAGGTACACTCCAAAGTGAATTTCCACGTGACAGAGACAACACGGGCCACATGCCAGGTCTTGGAAACAGAATCACACCTAACTGTAACTTTTTCTTCTCTGTACCACATTCTTTAGAACACTGGTTTTGGGGTTTTTTAGTAACATTGAGGCAAAGTTTAAAGGCAAAATAAATTACTATTTCAGAGACTTCTTTTATAGAACAGACAACACAAATGATCAGTGTTAAGATTTTAAGAATTTAGTATTACTTGACCTGAGGGGGAAAAAAGGAATAAATTATAAAATGTGCTCAGAGGATGCAATACAATTTATACTAAAAACACAAAATAGGCACAAGCAATGATATGTTAGCAGAATCCTAACAAGATACCTGTGATAACCTCACCTACATTATAAAACACCCAATTTTTTTCTTAACTGCAGTTAAAAGAAATTTGATAACATAGCTATGGGCTTTTAGAAAGTGACACCAACTGGTGATACCTCTTATGGATATTTCATTTTATGTATCAGGATATACACATTAAGACACTCTTAAAGGTGACTCAAAATGCAGAGCATCTTTTAAAAGACAAGTATCATGATTAATTTCACAACTTAATTTTTATTTCAATGCTATGATTTGAAGCCAAACTTTCACTGACTTCTTTTTTCCTGGGAAGAAAGCTGGCCTAATGAGTTCCTGCCCTGCTCCTGCACTGTGTTCTCAGTTGTGCCAGCCCAACTTTGCACAGAACTATGGTGTGAAGCAGGGCAGGTTAAAAATAACCTGGCCTAGTAACAGCTTTATCGGCACAATTGAGAGGTCAAAAATCTGTAGCCTGAACAATGAAAACTGCAGTAAGGGGTAATTGATCGGATTAGAGGAGATGGGCAGGAACAGCCCCTGCAAGTGGACTCCATTGCCAAAGGAAACATCTACATCCATTTTTAGAGTACAAACAGCTTCCAAATTTTTAGCTTATTTAACTACATTAACACACAAAATGTATTCTAGGAATCCCACTCCAGTGCTCTCAAAGACAAAACCAACTGCGAATCTTTCCCCCACTCTGCTGAAATAGTTCCCAGTGGTCATGCAGACACCAGTGGAAAAAAAGCAAACCTACTGACAACAGACTTTATCTTCCTCATTTTTCAATGTGCATAAGCATATAAATTCATGTTTATACACACATTTCCTTAAAGGTAGTCCATGGAACTGAGAGGTCCAAAACTCCAATGCAATGCCCTATGCATAGACTCAAAGAAAGTGTTGAAACCAGTATTGTAAGGTAAAGCATCAAAATTGTGAACAAGTTCTTTAAAACACTTTAAAAACAGCATTACAGACTATATCAAGATATTGCTTTAAAAAGCAACTGCCCATCTAAAACTAAGCATAGCTACGGAAATTCATTAGGCAGGCACAAATAACCAACAACCTGCAAAAACACAAGTCCCTGGAACACTATTATAATTACTGAAAAGTGATGAACTAAAAACCTGATACAGGACAGATTACAAAATGAGAGCTCATTGCCCTAAACAGCAATACGCCTTTGATGAAATAACTGTGTTAAAATCTCTATTTTAGCCATCTTTATCATGGCAGTAAGGATTAGAAATACTATATTAAAAAACTTTATTAAAAGCCAGCTGTGTTTATAACCTCTTTTTCTTTAAAACTAGGATTTAAAAGGACTTGCATAGAAACAACAAATATTATCTAACTTAAGTAAATGTATCAAAAGTGTAACAGCTGGAGTGAAAACAGCAGAATGATTTGTAGAAGAGCACCATAAGGATGGACACAAATTGGCACTATAGAAAATCACAGTAGATGCAGCCACAGTAAGACTTAAGAGTTATTGAAAATCCAGTTATCACTTCAAATGGGAATGTTGTTCCACTGTTAATCATAAGTGAGCCTTCCAATACTCAAAATTTCCTTGGACTGGCTTAAAATCAAATAACTAAAATGAAATTGGTAGTGAGCAAGAGTGAAGACATTTACATTAACCAGAAATTTTTCAGACTAGCCTTGTCACCTTTTCATAATAGAATCACAGAACATTCTGAGTTGGAAGGGTTCCACAAAGATGACAGTGTCCAACTCTTAGTCCTGCACATGACATTCCTAACAATCCCACCACGTGCCTGTGAGCACTGACAAAACTCTTCTGGAACTGTATGGTATGGTGCTATAACCACTTCCCTGAGGAGCCTCTTAGAGCGCCCAACCACTCTGTGGGTGAAGAATCTCTTTCCAATGTCTAGCCTAAATCTCCCCTCACACATTTAAACCATTCCCCCGGGTCCTGTCCCTGGTCACCTCAGAGTTCAGTGTCCTCCTCCTCCCCTCATGAGGACTGCCATGAGGGCTCTCCTCAGTCTCCTCTTCTCTAGGCTGAACAGACCAGGTGACCTCAGCCACATCTTGTATGGTTAAATTATAATTTTCCCCCCACTTTAGCAGCTGCATTTCAAATGCCCAGAGAAGTTATCTTATTTACAACACACATCACACAATGGACTACATGATGTATTTCTCAGATAACATCCCATACAGGCTTATATCTTTCCACCATATTAGTTGATGATGGGCGTACAAACCACAGCTCCTCCAGGACTGGGGACAAGCGGATTTTAATTGAGGGCTGCATTTGTTTAGTAGCAAAGAAACAATGATCAAGCTGAAAATGCACCTGAAAATTGTAAAAAAACCAAAGCGTAAACCCACTTCCCTCAAACACAAACCTCAGCAGCCAACGCTGCCCTCTGTGCCATGAGAAGGGACAAGCTCCGCCTAGGGAAGGGCAATATCGGCGGTGCCAGCCCGCCAGCAGCTCACGCCGCCGAGCCGCGGCGGTACCAGGCCGCGGGAGCGGCCGAGTGCCGAGGGCGGCCGAGCAGCTGCCGCTCCAGCCCGGCCGCCCCGCGCCGGGTGACCGCCGCCACCCGGCTCGAGCTGGGGGCTCCGGTGCGGGCCAGGCCCGCACGGCAGAACCACGGCCGGCGGGGAGGAGGCCGGGCTGAGCCGCGCCGCCAGCACCGCTCTCGCTGTGAACGCCCGGGGCCCACGGAGGGCCCCACGCGGCCAAGTGCGGGCGGAGCGAGCCCTGCCCGGGCCGCCCTCGAAGGCAGAGCCATCCGGTGCCAGCGGGGCCCGCGGGGGCCCTCACAGCGCGGGGGCCCCGCTCGGGGACGCCAGGCCACGCTCCGACCTAAGATGGCGCCGGTCTCGCCGGCGACAATCCCCCCGCGTCCGTCCCCACCGAGCGCCGCTCCCGCCACCCAGGGAGCGCGGCGGGGCGCGCCGGGGGCACGGAGCGGGCTGACCTTACCGTGCCTCGCGTCCGCAGGGGCCGCGGCGGGACCGCCACTCCCTGCCGCCCGGGCCGGCGGGGGATGGGGCAGCGCCGGCTGAAGCGCCTCGCTCACCTCACCGGGGCGCGGCGCCACCTCAGCGCCGCCGCTGCCGCCGAGGGAACGCGGGCGGGAGGCGGGGGCGGCCGCGGCCCCGCGCGCTGCCTGCCGGGAACCGCGGGTCGGACACATCGCGGTGCCCGCGATCGGGGCGGGGCCGGGCCGGGCCGGGGCGGGGCCTGCGCCATGTGCTGGGCCTCACACCCCGGGACGGCGCCGCCGCCATGTGCCGGCCTCACAGCCTGGTATAACATTGCCGCCATGTGCCGGCCTCACAGCCTGGTATAACATCGCCTGGTAGAACATTGCCGCCATGTGCCACGCCTCACAGCCTGGTATAACATCGCCTGGAATAACGCCACCGCCATGTGCCGCGCCTCACAGCCCGGTATAGTGCCACCGCCACTTGCTGCGCCTCACAGTCCTGCTACCAGGAACTGGTGCTGGTTTTGGGCCTCATGACCCGGTACTCTCCTGCTGCTGTGGGCTAGGCCTCATGCCTAGCAGCCCCAGCCCAGCCTCACACTGCTTGCTCTCTGCTTTGGTGAGGGCACACAGGGCCATTGCCATGCTGTTAGGTAAAGCAGCCAGTGTCAACAGATGCTGGGGACTGAGCAGATCGAGCAGCCCTGCCAAGAAGGACTTGGAAGTTCTGGTGGACACAAGACTTAACATGAGCCATCAGTGCTCACTTAAAGGCCAGAAAGCCAATCGTGGCCTGGGCTGCATCCAAAGCAGCATGGGAGGGAGAGGATTCTGCCCCTCCACTGTGGTGAGGCTCCACCTCCAGTACTGCATCTCTTTCTGGGGTCCCAGCACAGGAAGGACCTGTTGGAGCAAGTCCAGAGAAGGCCACCAAATTGATCAGAGCCTTTTCTCCTGTGAGGAAAGGCTTTAGAGATTTGGGATTGTTCAGCCTGGAAAAGACAAGATTTCATAGTAACCTAATTCCAGCCTTTCAGTAGGTGAAGGGGCAAACTATTTACCATGAGCATGCAGTGACAGGGCAAGGGGGAACGGGTTCAAATTGAAAGAGAGTAGGTTTGGATTGGATATTAAGGAAAAAATTATTTACCGTGAGGGTGGTAAAGCTCTCTAACAGGTTGCCGAGGGAAATTGTGGCTGTCCCATCTCTGGACTTGTTCAAGGCCAGGTTGGATGGGTCTCTGAGCAACTTGGTCTCATTTTACATGTCCCTGCTCACAGCAGGAGGTTTGGAACTAGATGATCTTTAAGATCTCTTCCAACCCAAACCATTCTAAGATTGTATGCTCCACTACCTAGGAACCACTGTAGCTGTCACATTCCCACCGCTTGAGCTGGGACCAAAGCCCCTTTGCAGCTGCACCTCCCACTGACACAGACCAGATTTCCTTACAGGTTTCACATAGCAATGCTTCAGATGTCCCAATCCTTAAAATTATGTCATCATGGTGTAGTAACTAAACAATAAAATAGCAGCTCGAGCAGGGTGCCTCTCAGGAGGGCGCCCTGGGTTTTTATACCCTCACAGTCCAAGGGTATGAAACTGGGGTGGTTGGCTGCTGCCACGTCTGTGCGTGTCCCTCAGCTGGCCGGGCCGCTGGTCCGGAGCCCTTTGTTGTGCCAAGGGTCGGCAGTTTGTGCCTTCTTGCCGGAGCTCTCCTGCGCGCCCAGGGCTGAGCCTGCAGCTGCCCCCGGAGCTGCCAGCACTGCACGGGCTGCTCACAAGCGCGTCCCGGTGGCGGGCGGGCCCCAGGGCCCAGCACGGCTCCCTCAGCGGGACCCCGCTCGCCGAGCCGCGGGGCAGCCGAGCGCCAGCACCGGGAACTGCCCACAGCCCTGTGGGCGAACAGAGCCGGGGACAGCTGTGCCCGCAGTTCACGTCGAGTACAGGCAGCGGAGAATACAGCACGCAGCGTGCTGCTGCAGCCAGTGGAGCAGCACGGATACTAAATGCTGTTCAGACTGAAGGCTCGTTGTGCACCTGTGTTCTCAATTACCCGCTGGGTTAAATATCAGTCAAATATATGATCAACTCTTCTAAAGCTTTATTGAGTAAAACACTGCTATTGCTTTCAGTGGGATGTGGCAGAACTGCTGGACACAGCCTTACCTGGGCAGTGGAGGGACAGTTGCTGGAGAAAAGCCCTGGAGCACAGGACCTGCAAGAGCTGCGGTTTCACTCGCCTCAGAATTTGCATATGAAAATCTCCGAATTGAAAGGTGACATAACGTAATGAAAAGTAATGCAGTTTTCTCATGCCTTTTTGTCTATAGTGCGGTCTTACCCTGGCCAATAACTAAGAATGCTCCTGAGTTTGAATTTGGGGGTTTTTCTCAGGTTTTCTGTCCATTATTCCCTTAATTTAAAAACTCCAAAAAGGCCCGACCATCCAACCAAACAAAAGTTAAAAAAACAAAACACAACACAAAACCAAAGGAAACCCAACCAAAAAAAGATTTTAAAACCCCCCCCAAAAAAACCAAACCCATTAAAAAAACCAAAACAAAACAAAAAAAACCCCAAAAAAAACCAAAAAAAACAAAAAAAAAACCCCAAAACAAAAAAACCAAGCAAACCCCCAAAAAAACCCAAAACCACAAAAAACCAACAACCATAAAAACCCCACCAAAGTATGATCATTTAGTAAAATATGAAAATATTTCTGGAGATTTTTGGAAATAAATAACAGGAAAGTAATCTAAACATGTAATCTATATTGTAATATAGGTGTAAGTAAACATGTAATCTATATCTCAGCTTTTTCAGGCCATACTTCTCACAACTTATTGTACTATCTGCCATAACAACATTCAGAAATACAAAGTTTATTTAGTGTAAATTCCCTCTCAAATATAGGTATTTTTTCAGATGAATGAATGAAGTCTCCCTATCCTTATGAGCTTAAGCACTAAAGTTTTGAGTACTGTGTTTATCCTGGAAAATATTCTGTTCATTTTAACTAGTAACTTTAGCCTTGAGATGCTTACAGAGTAGATTGGAATCTTAGAGAAGTGGAGAAAAAATTCATTAGTAATTAAATAATTTCTGTTTAGTGATTATGTCATTAAATCATTTGGTTATTACAGCTTAGTAGTTAAACAATTACTAAACTGTGCCCTTCTGCCAAAGAAGGATGAAAAAAAAGAAAGAAATATTAATGTTAGGCAGAAAACAGAGCTAAAGAATAGGAACCAGAGTTGAACTTATTTGAAGCAAAGTGACTGGGAAATAGTCCGTTTACTTGAAACACACATTTTCAACTACTAATTTACCTAATGAGAAATCATTGCAGGTGTTTATGTTCCTTCTCAAGCAAGATAAACATAAAGAGAATATGAAGATTGCAAGGTAAAATATTGAAAAGTTGTGAAATAACAAAACCACAATGCACTCTGTACATTTTTGTAATTAAATTTGTGCCTTCCAATGGTGCACAATTGCATACTGTCTGTTCTGCAAAGCCTGGAGTCCTTGGACAAATTGGACAAATACGCTCTGAAGAAAAAGTTAGCAGAAGCTGATAGAACAATTGAATTTCATGCAGTTGGGCAGCATTCATGTACTGTAGACTGTAGCAGTGCAGCTAAGCTTGCAAGTTAACTAGTCTGAATTACTCCATCTGTTATTACAGTCTACTGGCCTGGGACTTAGTTGCTAAATGTCTCAGTTGCTAAAGAGACATTCCTTCACCTAGAAAGGTATTGACAGCAATCTCTCATCAGTTTCTGGGTTTTGCCTTAAAAAGCACAATCTGTGCCAGAGAAATTGATTGATTGCCATATCCTTCAATGGACCAAACTGCTTCTATTGCTTGTTGCGGGTTAAAAAACTGGGGGAAGCACTACTAAATTACTGTGACAAATACACCTAATGATGATTTTTTATTATTATTTTTATTTTAAACTCTCCTAAACTCCATCTTGTGTCTAGTCACTATTTGAACGTGATCTGGGAGTGAGAAGCAATTGTCTAGTCCTGATTTTGTACGTCAGTAAAACACCTGGAGCAGAGTGGGGAGGTCTTGCTCATTAGCACTGAAGTTTGGGTTTGTTTAATATTGTTTGTTATTCTTTGAGGCTCTAGACGCAGACAGCAAGTACCAACCCGTATGACATTGCAACTGGAGCTGCTGCCAAAGCTTCATTAGAATAGATGTGTTCAGATGGGAAGCCTGTAACTATGAATGCACAAACAGATACTAAATGAACATCTGCAACACAAACACTATTCAACACATGTATGCTTTACTCATTTATTCCATAAGGTACACTTGTAAAATTGATTGCATTTGGTCTGCTGTGGTTTGTTCTTACAGGATCATACCTTCAGGAATTTGGCACAAGTATAAACACTGAGGGGTGATCTAATGTGTTTATAAGATTATTTTGTAATGCTTGTTAGGCACATGGAACATGTTTATAGTGTCCTTTTCAAGACAATATGAAAAGTCTCAAGTATGCAACCCTGAAGAAAGCATAAGCTTCCAGTCTTTGGAAGTATGCTTCTGTAAATGAAGAAGAAAATGCCAACCCAAACTATAATCTGCCTTTTTAAACACTTCCAACATATCATTATGCAGAATAATAATAAAAAATTAGCATCTAGGAGAGCCAGTGCCTCATCAGCATGTGTATATTTCTCCTGTCAACATTACCCTAGCTCACCAGATGAAAACACAGTCTAAACTGCTTGAAGTTACAAGAAATGTGTGAGTTGGATGAGCTGTATCAGAGTGGAAATGGCTACAGAGCCATCACTATTAAAAATCCAGTTTTTTCATTTGGAAGCAAAATAATTTTTTTTTTTTCCAAAACAGTTTTTCATGGCAGCTTTGGTTAAAAGAAGTTCAGTAGATTAACATAAATTGACATAATTTAGTTTTTATTTAAGAAATTGATCTTGAAAAAATGATGCTATGTACATCTACTTACTGCATCTGCTCACCCAGTTCTTAGAGCAGAGGCACAGGGCATACACCTTGTCTATTGGATTTTTATCCTTCCTATTCAAAGAAATTAAATCCAAAACATCTACTGCTCTATGTAATCCACATAGTAAAGAATATCCAAGGAAACGGCTCTTTGGTTTAGCCTCTGCATCCACTTCTACTCAATGAAGTAATTCAGCAGTAAAGAACATTGTTCCACTGAGGTGGTTCCAGACTGTCTTATATTGACAGAGTCTTAAAGAGCATGAAAGGTGCCATAACACCAACTGAACAAATGGTCTGGACGTCTTGTTGAAAAATTACACTACTGGGTAATGTTTGCAGTCATATTTACTGCTTTAAAAAAAAAAAAGTGAGTAATATATATTTATTGGAGCAGTTGTCTTATTGACAGCAATTGTCATACTGACAGCAGCTATACTGCAAAAATCCTTCAGCTAGATTGGTTTCCTCTCTCACAAGCCTTGTCAGAGAAAGAAAGGGTGTTGTCTGTTACTTTGCCAAGATACTGTAGTTCATTAAAATATGGTGAACAGATATTCAACAGCATGTGCCCTTGTTAACAGGAAGTGAAAATTTCTTCTATGATGCTTCCTTTTGTTGTGATTTGTAAAAATTAATTAACTCATGCAAAATATTAACCATTGCTTATATAGGATTACATAAGCAAACCACATCCTTTTGAGCAGACAACAGCAGGATAATTCCTTACAGAAAGGAAAGGAAGGGAAGGGAAGGGAAGGGAAGGGAAGGGAAGGGAAGGGAAGGGAAGGGAAGGGAAGGGAAGGGAAGGGAAGGGAAGGGAAGGGAAGGGAAGGGAAGGGAAGGGAAGGGAAGGGAAGGGAAGGGAAGGGAAAAGGGGCAAAAGGAAAAAAGAAAAAAGAAAAAAGAAAAGACAACTCCAAAAAAGCAAGATAAAACTTGTAGAAGTGCAGTGTTCCAATGCAGCTTTTAAACAGATAGTACCAGAAGTGATAATTGATGAGGCTACTTTGAAATCATAAAAATAACTCACATTGTCTCACAATGAGTTGCGATTAGGACAAATTTGAAAATACCTGACAAATACACAGAGAAACACATTACTAAGCTTCTAAGCAGAATTTTCTCATCATCCAAAACCCCCAAGCTTATAATAAGAAATAAAGACAGAAAATCTGTTACATATAATATTCCTTTAGCACAATATTGTTCAAAACCTGCTGAGGTATCAGGAACTCTGGATCAATCACTGTAAGAAGAAAGTGACGCACCTTTAGATTGTTAAATTTCTTTATGTTCTTTAAAAGTAATCATGTGTTTGCTTAGGAGTTTCTGTTAAGAAATTAGAACTGAAGCTAATTTCTTGCCATTATCATCACATCTGTAAAACTTGTCAATGAATTCTGAGAAAGTCTGTGCCAGTAACTGGTTTTTATTTATCAGACTGGCTGCCTAACTGAAAGAAAATATTAGGATAACAAAACAGAAAACAATGGGAGTTGCTGTTTTATCCAGTAGCCAATCAGTTACAGTTAAGGGGACGTGTCTTATATTTCATAAGCTCAACACTTCCCACAGATCTGATCTAACCAGAGTTTCACAGGGTGTTTGGGGTGCTCTTCTCTGATTTATCTGTTTTACTTCAAGAATGTTAAATGTCTATCTGAACTGAGATTAGAAGTCTAGAATGTCCCATCTCCCCAATGTGTGGTTTACATATCAGACTTGAGTCATTCTGACTCAGTGTACACTTAGATGAAACAAAACAAGGAAGTTTATTTCAAAATCCCTTCTGAAAGACTCCTCAAACATGCACGGGTCTTCTCTGCCTAGTGCCTTCTCCCAGATGAGTGCATTAGTGACTGGACTTTTGGATGAAAGGTGGCATCACTTCCAGTTTCCTTTTCTTGCCTATGAATCTAGCCAGTCGTGTCCTGGGGTTTTACATTAGTGCTGCTTTATGAAGTTTAGGAACCAGCAGAAGTATTGCCCTCTTAAATACTTTATTTCATTTGACTACTGTATTGTTGCCTTTCTTTGAACAGCTTTTTTTTACCAGGCTCTACTAAGAACAGTCTCTAGAATACAAACATATTTCAGTTTTAGAAACTTCCTCTGTAGCACATGAATGATAACTTTAAAATAGTAGAATTATATATTTTAAAAAACCTTAGTAAAATAAAGATTGTGCTGTTTTGTTTGGGGTTTTTTTTGTGATCCACTGACTTCTATTTATAAAGCTGTCCAACAGGCCTCATATCTACACAGCTATTTCCTTTTTGCCTCAGTATTCAGCAGCCAACTTGTTTATCTTTACTTCAGGCTCCTTTCTTTGGGCATACAGTGTTTTTAGGAGAAGTTTTTGTATTCTTCAAGAAAACCTACAAAACAAAATTGTAAGCAGCAACTCTGAAACAGAGTTGATATTGTCAAGGCTCTCCATCATCTCCAGATTCTTGAATATTTGGTCCTCAACTAAAATTTAGCCAGTTTGGAATTCTCTTGCCAAAGTACAAAGCAGAATGCATGCATCCTACCTGGGCTTCGTGTGTCTGACAGCCTGGAGTGGTTTGTTCTTCAATCAAAATGCAAAATGCGTCTGAATGTCATGGTGATGCATGCTTCATTGGTGTCAGTATTGACTGGGCTCAGACAAGGCAGTCATTTGTTGGGGAATATCTCAGGTGTTCTAAACAGCTTGATTGAAAGTTACTTGTCATGTAGAAGCATAGAGGAAGAGTCAAAAATTCATGTAAAGAATATAATTTCTTGTTTATTACTGCACATTTGAATAGCAGGATTAGCATGATACTAAATTCAGTAGAATTGTCTAAAGTTTTTTTTAAATGTCATTTCTAAAAGATTAAACTTTCATTTGGCTTCTAAGAGGTATTTGGCCTAGTTTACTAAGGAAAGGAGATTTAACATAGCACACATGCCCTGTTAATAGTTTTTGAGCACATAGGCTGATTTGAGATAAATTTGATAAAATACTAGATACTCCTTTAAAGTAATTAAGAACTTCAAATTTTTGTTGAAGAAAATATCCAGGATGAGACTCAAAATGAAGAGATGCTCATTCTCTCCAGGAGAGGTCTGAGAAATGTTACAAATGTGGCTTCCATCAGTTTATATGCAAGAGTCTAGTTCAATTTGTTGTGATTCACAACACTCACAGACCTGAGGTAAGAAAAGGAAAGCACTGTTATATCCCAGTAACTCCTGAACTGAGGGCATGGATGGCACATGAGTGATCAGTCTGAGCTGGCTCCCAAATGACAGCTGAAGTTCCAATGACACTCTGTGTGTCATTCTGTCACTTCTAACATTTCTTAGCTGTTTTCCACAAACAGAACTATTTTGCTGAATATCTGTGTATTACTTTTCTGAGTCCTACAACTATTCTTAAAATAATAATAGTCTTAAGTTTCAAACTAGAAATGACAGCTCTTTCTTTTTCTGAGAATTTCTGTGCTAACCTCACTTCAAGCTCAGTATCTTTGCTCTGTTTTCTTTATCTCAACACTCCATAGTTCTCCATTTCCCCTCAATATGCCCTATTATTATCCCAGTTTCCAGGGTTGCATAAATGCATAAAATTAGGTAAAATATCCTTTAATTTCTGTCTTCAAATTCTGTGTCTGGCTGGCCAATGTAACTTTTCAGCCCAGCTACAGTACAGTTGTGTGTAGTAGACTGACATAATGGGGTAGTAGCAAGAGAGGCCAACCTGGCAACGGAGCCTGTAGCAATAAAAGATTGTAGAGCTACATCTTAAACAGTAGAGTTCTAGGAGAACAAAGTTTGGCAGATGCTTGTTTGATCTCTGAGTAAGGATCTGCAGAGAGAAACTGGAATTTCATATGGCATTACAATTGATAGCATTGCATAGGCACTGGCTGAGAATTCTTGTGGCTGAGGGCAGCAGAAATGCCATTGTGGTGTTAAAACAGCCATAGATTAACTTTGCATTTTATGAAAAAGCAGCATTAAATCACAACAACGCAATGGCAATAAAATTCATCCTGACAAAAAAGTGCAGGTGAACAGAATCTGCAGAATTCTTTAAGGGATCTTGATCATAACATTCTGCATGCCACAGATTTCAGATGTTTTTTATGTGCCTGCAGCAGACATTTGCAGGGTGATTTCCTTAATTATGCTACTGTATTAGTACAAATCTGTATGTAGTAAAAAATATTTTTTTCTAGACCTTGAATATCTATCAACACACTGAAGCCCTAAACAATTTGCGGTTTGTGGTTAATTTTGTTGTCACAAACAGAAGATGTCAAACTAGCTGTTTTCTCCAGTGTCCCACTTCTAGTATACAGGTTCCTTGGGAAGCATTAACCATGAATCAGTCAACTCCTCTGCTTGTTTAGACAGGTGGAGTACAGATATTAAACTTCTACAATAAACAAGATACCTATGTGAATATGACAGAATTTTAGAAAGCAGTATTTTGGCATGTTTTCTAAACCACTGTAAACACTGTGCATATGCTTTGCTGTAAGCCAGAATTACTCACCAGGTCTGCCAGTCCCCAGAATCAGTGTTTTAAAAGGCCGTGTACAAGTCAGTGAAAAACAGCTCATCACTTTGGTGGTTCAAGAGAGGGTAATATATTTTCAGGAAAGAGAAGTATGAGTTGCCAAGAAGAATATCAAGAAATGGTATATATGAAGCAATGATACTTAGCCTTCTGTTCAGAGCTGTTATTATAGAGAAGACTTATTGGCATTGACAAAAGGTTAATTTTTAAATAAAATAATCTTTCTGGAAGTTAACCAAGTGGAATTCACTTACAGATTTAACATCACACCTTGCTTCTATCAGTATGTGCTGTGTGGACCAAAGCTGCAACTTTCAGACAAAATGCCAATACCCTGACAAAATATATAAAAAATGCACCTGTGAAAAACTGGGCATTAATTATAAACTGTCTCTAGTGGCTTAAACTACAGGAATGCTCTTGTTCAGTGGCAAAGTGCTCGCATGGGAAACCTGTGTTATTATTTTAGGCCAGTTTCTCAGATGAGTTTTCTATTTCAACAGCTAATTGAAAATGATTTGCAGAAGCAGCCACATTCATTCATTCACATTGTTAACCTCCTAATGATCTGTAATAGGGGAAGAGATACTGTTCTCAAGGAATCATATAGTCATCTAATTCTTCTAAGCTACTTTCAATTTGGTATTATTTTGGAGAGGAATAAAATGTACCCACATCATAAACTGATAATTTTAAACATTAACCTCCAGATAGTCTTTTATCCATTAACACAGCTTCCTCACAATCTAGAAATATAATATTGTGCTGATTTGCATAACAGTTATTCAACTTTACTGATTTCTAGTGTAGCTTGTTAAAATAACATGTTTTTAAGTTAGAAAGGCTTCTGCAGTATCTTTGGTCAGATATTTATTGCTTTGGTTCCATTTCTTATGAATTTTAGAGAATACTGAGAAAATTATAACAGACAACATAAATTTTAATTTCCTGTTTGAAGAGGAGTTAAACAACTAAATTAAGCAACTGGAAATTAGGCAGATGCAGAATAGCAATAGTTGTGATGACATCAGTTTTAAGTTATGCTTTTCTTCTGTGATCTATCCCATACAGATAGGACACAGCATCTTCAGAGTTTTTTCATAGCAAAAAACCAACCCAAATTTATTTGATACTCTTTGTGCCTAACTGCTTTTTTCTTTTCATGAGTCATTAAGAAGTCTAACACCCATATGCAACCTAATTCCATTTCCTAATTCCCAATAGTTGGTCAGTGCTAAAACCACCCTGCACCTGATTTCCATGTTTTTATGAAAAGCCAGATCTTAGACTTCATGCTCACCATTTGAAAAATACATTAATTCATTCACCATTTTCAGAGAAACCACCTCTCCAATGCAAATATTATGCTTGATTTCTGATTACTCTTGTTGGACTTTTTAATAAGGTAAAGTGAGAAAGTGGGCATTATGAGAATTTTAAGGAATAGTCTGAATAAGTCTTCTTTTTAACTAATGGAAGTGTTAGATACTATCCTGGCTGTCTCCTGGACACAGCCTCAATGTGAGGCTGAAGTGAGGAGGAAGGACTTCAGTTAATGAGAAAAAAGCTTTTTAAAAAGCCTCTGATTTGCTTTATATTTGCAGTAGTCAGGATCCAGAAGAATGGGAGCTGGCGAGATGGCTGAATAAGTGGACATGTGGGCTCAGGAGACAGCCTGGTCTGTGACAGTGCCTCACAGAAATGAGAAGAGACCCAAGAGAGATGAAAATTAACTTTTGCATCAGCAGACCCAGGTGGGACTGCTGTGACTTACAGTGCAATGAAAGCAGCAGGAACCAGTGACTGACACGGGCCTGATCGTTGTCTGTGGTGGCCCTGAGATCATTTGGCAGCAGAAAAGAAGGTGGGTAATTTATTGCTGTTTTGGCAGAACTCTTGCTTTTACTACATGAGATGAACCATGTATCTCACTGCACTACAGCATCTCAGCAATAATGCCATTTTGTGTTCTGCTTGGCCACTGTATAACAAATTTTAGTTCTTAATGCAGCCTATATCAATGGCTGCTGCAATTTCTCTGTTGTATGAGTAACTCTGTTGGTCTCACCAGGTGTTCTATAAAGGAAATCTGACTTTGTCATGACTTTCCTCTTCCCACAACTGATTTAACATTGGTAGAGCTTGACCTGTAGCACAGCCCAAAGTACTTTGAAAGCTTGTCTCTGTATATCTTCCTACAAGCAGTGAATGTTTTGGTCTGCTGTTCCATATTTATGTCTTGCTTATATCAAAATCTGACACAAATTTGCTACATTTTTGAAGTAAGATTTTAATTTCAACCATTGCAGAGACACTGCCAACCTAGAATTAGTTCTTTTGGAGGGAAAGGCTTACCACAGAAGCCATAAAGCACTTGTCTTACTTTTTGCTATATCCCCTTTAAACAAAAATCTGTTTTTCTGACAACATGGGTTTCTCTTAAAAAAAGCACCAATACCAAGTGAATAATCAGGGCTTTCCACCCCAAAGTTCTTGCACTGACTACAAGATATTATAATAATTTTCATTCTGTGGGTTAACACATGAACCAGAAGTCTCACTACATGATTCTCAGTGTAAAACCATAATGTTTTGTACTATTCCACTTTAAATGACATTGCTCTATAGACCTTTGTGTGAATCTGACCTTTCTCAAAGGATAGTAGAAGAAATTAAAATGTGAACAAGAACCAAAATAACCTGAGGGTCATTGTAATCTGCAAGAAATACATCCCATACAGTAAAATATTAGATTATAAACTTACCATACGTTGCACACATCCAAACATCCAGGGTGCAATCAAACTGATAATTTTGTACCAGTGTATCTTTGAATAATATGTGACTTACTGTATTAAAAGAAGATGGGCAAAGCCTTTTTTCACCAATGCTCATGTATAATAATCTGAAGAACCTGTACGGAGGCCTTGAGAATAACACTTGCAAACCTATGACTGCTTTAGGAATTCAATTCCATCTGTATGCTCTACTAAGGTCTCTTTTCTACAGGTACATCATCTATTTTACAATACTGAAGAGGATAACAATGCAGCATGCAACAAGGGCACATTGGTAATAATCCCATTCCCATTAAATATTTAGAATTCTGTCATATTTCATAATTGGAACGTAGAAGTAACAAATTACAACAACTCCATGCTGATGCAAATGACTAGTTAAGAATTAAAAGCTATTAGAGGAAGCCATTGCTTGAAAACAAAATCCTCAAAGGGCAAAAAAAAATTGTAGTTACAATAATTTCTAAATGCTTTCTCCCCTTGATTTTTTGTTTTCCTGTTGCAGTGTTAGGGCAAGAACATAAATTTCTGGATATCCTGGACATATCTGTAATATCAAAAGAAATAATTTCATCTCTCTCATCTATAAAATTGAAATATTACAGCTTGTATAGGCTCGGGATGTTCTCATGAGAAATGGAAAACCTCAGTTTGCAGTGATGCTCCTTAAGTTTTGCACTGAGTCAGACCCTGACACAAATCATAGCAGCTCTGATGCTGTTCCTATTGAAGCAATGGCTACAAGTCTTTGGCTCTGTAGCTGTTACCACATAATGAGATTGGAACTGCTAATGAAAAATTGGAAAATACAAACAGGGAGAGCTGCAGCCTCAGCAGGTTCCAGCAAAGTATTTGAGCTTCCCTCAGCTCTCAGACAGTTTTTGAAGGTTTAGGCAGAGACCCTGACAAGCAGTGCAGAGCTACAAAGCTACGTACACTGGCAGCACCTGGATGGGAGAAGGGCAGCAGGGCCTCAAACTCACACAGCAATGCCAGAGATTTCTGCTTCCTGTAACCCACCCAGATTTGTGTTTGCTCTGTGCAGTCAGATCAGAGCAAAGCAGATGGGCTGAGGCTGGTTCCCACCAGTACTGAGTAATACTGGTTATAGCTTTGGATGACAAAACATTGTCCATTTTTCTTTTAGGGAAAACATAGGAAGAGAAGCACCCACAATTTCACATTAAGGATGCTTTCTTGTCATCTTCTCATTAAAAGGTAAGTCTTCAGTAATCATGTTTGCACTATTTCCTTACAAAGTAGTTACACCAAAATCTGTCATAGTTCATCTATGCCTTTGTAGGGGTTTATAAATTCAATGAAAGTAAAACATCTCCAAGTATAGTAGTTGGATATTCTAAAAGTTTAGGAATATTCTAGCACTTACATTTTAAATCTTGTTACAGAAAATTCCTATTTCCAAAGGACGGCACAATTTTTATTATCAGATATCCAATGGATTTCACACTGTATTAGCAAGTTGTGGACAATTAACGAGATTCAGGATTTAGCCTTTTTCAGTCTGGAATACCAGTGTTTTAAGATTAGTATTTTGTATCTGAACATGAACAGTAGAACTAAAAACTTAATTTAAAACCTGTTAAGATCCTTTAAATTAAATCACAAATCATACCCAACGTTACGTTGATATGGTGCAACACAGAGAAGTCTGTGGGGAGTGACTCAGTAATATTCATAACACATGGTTTTATCATAAGCTTCCTTAGTCTGCATATGTAGATGGCATGGATTTCCTGGAATTTTGATGTACACATTAAGAGTTTGGTCTAGAGTAACTTTCAGAATGTTTACTTGCTTTGCTTAATATGATGGGAAACATTTTGAATTTAAGATTTTCTGAATAAAGCTCTAAATCTCACACTCTCAAACAAAAATGACAACTGTCTTAGTCACTCATGTCATGTAAAATACCTACTAGATGATGATCCTCAGGAACAACCCAAGACATCCCCTCCTTAGCAATATGTTCAAGTCCCACCAGCCCCTGAGTAGTGTAGGAATTTCAAATATGGACTCTGAGCATTTGTTCTATTGGTTGATCTGGTTATGCCTGTGGATGGCATATATAGTGATGGAAGATTTATAAATGCTTGTATAACATAGGAAAAAGGCTTCTGAGAAACAGGGAATCTCTGGGCCAGCATAGGCAAAGCTCCAATAACATGGCCAAGAAACTGCCAATTAGTTGTGGTTGCTAATCAACTGAATTATATTAGCTGTAGGTGCTAAAACTAGAACCTTTGCTAGAAAAATGTAGATAAAAAACAAGAATGCATCATAGAGCCTTTTTTTAAAGTAGGTATTTCAAAATATCTGCAAGATGTTATATCTTTCTTTATCACCTGCTCAGTGCAAGAAAGAAATGTGTTTCATGCTGGGATTTATAATCTCTGTGGACTGTACCATGGTATCAAAGATTAAGTCAGCTACCATCTGCTTCATTTTATGCAAAATGGATGTGGCCCTTGAACTTCTGGCAGTTTTCTAATTCAATCCTCCACGCAGATTTCTAACACTCCTGCCTTACAGGGTATCCTATTATTCATCTCAGACAGTAAATTTTACCAGTCAAGGTCAACTCTTTGCTGACCACGTAGACAGTGAGAGAGTGGGAGGGCAGAAAGACTTCTACTCTTGTTTTTCATAAAAGCCCTAAAAGAATGCTCTGAAACAGTATGTATATGTACACTTTTCACTATAATTACCCAGACTCATTCTTTACCACAAAATTTCTGCAAGTGGCACAGAAGTACTTGATTACTAGGTTTTACTCTTTTGAACTTTTTTCTTAAATACACAAATTCTGTTAAAATTCAAGATTAAAGACTGAGAAAGATGATAATTCAAGAAGCCTGATGCAAGAAAATATTTTAGGAAATTCAGCCATGCCATTGCAGTAAACATTTTGATTTTGAGGAAAACTTGCAGAATCTGAGATCTTTCTTGAGGTATCATTCAGCTTCAATAACATAAAAGTAAAATTTTTCTGCATTGTCAATACCTTTTAAAAATCTTTGTTCAGTGGTTAGATTTTTTACATTTATCTTCAAGATAGCATTTTATTACATGAGGCTGAACTAATCCTTTGTAGTTACTATTAGAAAGAAACCTAAAATGTTTCTATCTTCAAGGATTCCAGATTTGGTGGAATACTGTGGTTCTCTGCTCAGAATACACTGCAAATTAACACTGTATTTGTTACATTTCATGTGTGAAATTGCTATGACATTTCACTTCTTTTAAAAAAATTCATTCTTGCTTAGTTTTTTGTTTATTAAAAATGAAATAAATTTTTCTATTTTTCCAAAAGTCACATCCAGATCTGCCTGTAAAATATTTCCTTTTTTAATTTTAAGATGTTGAAACAGGAAGTATAGCTCCAAAAAGCAATAATTGTTTTCAAAGTGCATTTGGAAATTTTACTATTTATTATTAGGAAAGATAGAAATCAAGAATACCAATTGCACGAAGGTGAAATTAATTCAACTTTTGAACTGTCAAGGTACACATATCTAGGATTTGATCCTCATAGTCCTAAACAGTTTATCAAATCCAGGGACCCATTCATATTCAGATAAAGGCTGTGATAGCAGGGATTTCTTATCTTCAAAGAAGGAGAAAATTCAGAATCTCAATAGAAAGAAAACCTCCGTGCTGCTGATAAGAACTGTAGCTGTTTCCTTTGAAAACTGACACTAGGAAGGATTCCTGTTCAGAGAAACCTGAGTGATATCTTTAAGTAATAATGTCTGGACTTAGATGTCACACACTGCAAAATGCAAACATTTTGACAAGATACCATGCTAGAAGTTGGAGCTTACAGGAGCTGCAGTGGGTACAGTAGCAGACTGAACTAGAGCAGTAGCATCCTGGAAGTGGCAGTCTAAACAGAGCTCCCATGGTTACCAGCATTTTCCATTTGTTGTCATTTCACTCTCATCAGAGAGACATTTATGTCACAGTGACTACTGATAAAGGAGTCTGTGGCACGCCTGCAATAGTGACTCCAGGTTTCAAGGACTGATGGCTTTTCAGAGACATTCCTAGTTTAGCTCCTGATGATGGATTTTGGCATGATGCCAAGACTTTTAATTTTGCATTGCATTAAATAAAAATCCAACCAAATAAAAAGAGCAAAGTATTAACTATAGTACAGATAAGACCTCTCTTCTCTATGCAATATTTTGGCAGAATGTTTATTTTTCAGAATATTATCTTGACCAACAAGAGAAATTCTAAGGCTCAGGTAGGTCCAGGTGCATATTCACTGTCACATCCCTCAAAAGCTGTTAGTCTATTGTTCCTTTGTTAAATGTTAAGTCAAGAAATCTCTAAATGCCATGGGGCATGGAATGTATATAAACTGTCTTCAGGGCCAGAAGGAGATTATGTTCTTCCTGTGTGTTACCTGGTAGATTCTGGGACAGAAAAGGATGCAACAGAAAGCATTTGGGAACTTTTGAAGGAGGCTATATAATTTTCCTCAAATGTTATTCTCATGCTATCTCATTTACTTCCAAATTGTGCAGTTTTGACCTTCTAAATTTTCCCCAACTTCCTTCCAAGAAATGTTTGAGCCCACAGGACAATTTTGAAGATGTTTGTCTTCAAAACTTACTAAATGAACTTACTTTGAAGGGGAACAAGGCTGGCAAACACAACAGAGAAGTTATTTTTCCTCTATAATGATTTAGCCTTTGATGCATAGACAGATGGTCATGATCTCGTCCTCCTCCACCCATGGATTTTTCTAAAATGACACCCAAGTTTTTCTTGGCAGCAGTTAGAAAGTCTGGCAAACAGCTCACTTCAGCTCCAATTATATTGACCACATTAATGCAGAAGATCAGCAAATGAAATGTTCCATATTCATTTGGAAGAGATGAACTAGAATTTGCAATGAAATAAAATAAACATGAATTAGAAACAAATGCCAGCTACTTACCTCCACCCTTATATTTAAGGATTTCCTGTGGCATGTTTTTTTTACAGAACGAATGCTCCTTAAGGCAGTAGCATTTAATAGAATTAGATTTCTGAGAATGTCTTCATGGACAGAATAAAACCACTTGCTCTGAGTGTTTTAAGGAATATTAGAGAATAACACTTTCCCTCCATTCTCCAGGGACACCAACTCTTCAGATGAATGTTATCTCTAGATTTAATATCAAAGCTTTTCACACTTCTCTGTGCTTGTCACAAACTCTCTGGAGCATGGGAAAAGCAACCAGGAATGTGACTAATTCCCACTTGAAGGCTTCTAGCTGAATATTTTTTTCAAGGCAGTACCTACCATCCAAGACACATTTCTTTAGCAAGGCAAAAATGAGGAAACCATGCTGACAATTCTTTTTACATGCAGTTACAAGTTAACTTCTTGCTGATAATGTATGCTGTAACAACTGCAGGTTACCTCCTTCCTGCTTGTAACTGCTGGTCAGGTTAGTACTTTTCTACCAGTATATGGCCATCCCAGAGAGCTTTACCTGTGGCAGCTAAACAACATGGACAAGGTATATCTTAAGATAGTTATATTGTAATTATTTATTCACCATCTCTTTAGGAGGGACAGTAGGTAGAGCTGTGTAATATCTGGTATAGATAGATAGATAGATAGATAGATAGATAGATAGATAGATAGATAGATAGATAGATGTAAATATATATATATGTAAATATAAAGAAATCCCATTTATAAAAATCCTGATTTTTTAAAACAAAACTTTAAATACTAGCAAGTTACATCAGTGAAGATAGCTTTAAGATACCTGATGATAATTTGTTATTCCACCCAGACCATCTCTGAGTCTGATTCATTGGCATGAATAATATAAAATTAATTGTACTCAAGGTGTTCACAGTCCCATGCTATCGAAAATAAGTTTCTAATTCTTAGATACTAAATTATCAAAACCTTCTGATCATTCTACTTAGCAGGAAATCTCTTGTGCCTGTGTAACTATGTTTATAAGAATACCTGGGCAATTGTATACTAATTCCCAGCATTGTATTTACACACACTAAAGCAAGTTTGTGAATCAAATCTCTTCTTTCGGGTCTGAATATTTTAAGGAAATGTCCAGTATTGAGTCACAGACACCAGGATTTGAAATGCCATCTTAAACCTCAAGCACGTACAGTCCTACTTTTTCATCAGTTCTTATCTTTGCCATAAATCACACCCTTCTCTGCTGTAAATATTCATTACACAGCTGCAGCTCCTCCTTTAAGCTTGCTAGCACAGCTGGAGCTGGAGCGTGCAGACCAGATGGCCAGTCACACCCCTACTTCCTATTGTCTGCAAAACACAAGAACTGTTGCCAATAATCTCTGCTTCTGGGCCCATATCTTGTGTGTTTTAACTAATCATTCTTCCCTCAGTTAAAAACTGGCCTGTATCACACATTCAACACCATCATACTTCCTTAAGGGCTTCTTCTACTATTTTATTAGCATCCTCAACTCATTTTTTTCTTTTTTTTTTTATTAGAAAAGTTTACTTCTAAAACAGAGGCTTTTCCCCCTGGTTTAACCATTTTGTGCAATGGAATTCTATTGTGCATTAACTCCAATATTTGTCTACTTCAGCAAAAGAGCAAAAAAGAAAACAGCTTTTTTTTTTTTGCACCACACTTGACACATCATTTCCATTTCATATTATACATAATGAAATATCTATATATGTTGAGAGCAAATTCACGAGGAGTTAGAGAAAGCACCAGACTTACAGTAGGAAACAGGTCTGGCAGTTCCTCTACAGCAGTTTGTGGAAGTGTGGCCATCAGCTTGAGTCAACTGTCAAGACTCCTCAGGGAGAACAGTGGCAACAGCAGCTTGTAAAATAAATGGATGAAAAAGCTTGCTATACTGGAAATAACAAATGAGATCATCTTTCTGGTGGTATAGGGAAGCTAGGTCTTTGTATATTAACATCTCAGTAACGTTATACTGAAAGGGCTGGCTAAATATATACACAGTTTTTATTAAGGCTTTAACATTCAAAATAGACAATACTTACCAATAGTTCCAATAATATAGAAACAATATTTAAAATTACTAATTATTTGTTTGTTTGTGTGGGTGTTTGGGATTTTGTGCAGTTTTGTTAGGGTTTTTTTTTAATTACTCTCATCTGAAAGGAGTTTGAAAAGCATAAATAAAATTTTTTTAAACCCTAAAAAAACAGCGAAAACCCAACAACAAAAACCCTCAAAAAGCTAATCTGCTCACCTTGGGAAGCATAACATCAAAATCTCTAGTTTTATTCATCAACCTTTTTAAGTGAGCCATTTTGATGGCAAATTTTTTGTTAAACAAGTACACTCCTCCAAGCCAGTACAGCTTTCTCAACAAATGTGAAGTCTCTCTGCAAATATGTTTAACTCCATGTGTGCAAGTTTTATTGCTAATAATCTAGTCACAATTCATGAGTCCAACCTTTCTGCTGTACCTGTTGTTCCATTTTCACAAGTATAAACCCAGTCCCCCACTCATTTTAAAGTATCAATCATTTTCAAGTGCAACTGTTGCTAATCCCCGTGCTCAGCAGTTCTTTCCTTTTGAACTGTTCCATTTGAAGGGAAGCCAAACATTTCTCTATGGGTAGCTTTTGAAAAGGGGGGAAATATTCCAGCACATTTGAATGGCACTTAATGTCTAACAGTTAGGGGGAGAAAACAGAGCCTGAAGAAGCTGAATTTTAAACTGTTTATTCGGAACATAGAAAGACAAAGAATGTTTTCAACCAAAATACTCATGATCTTTCTCATTCTTTAAAATTACCCTTTCATAAACCAGTGATGCCTACAAGCTTGGTGCACTAAACAGCAGATAGTGTTTGTCCTCAGAACATTTGAAAGAGTGAACCCACTTCTAATTCCGAAGAGAATCTACTCAGCAACATCTCTCTGCTGTGAAATTCCTGCAGCTTTCTAGATTTGCTTGAGTTAGCAACACCTGCCAGTTAAAGATGAGAGAGGAGGATGTGCCAGTGGGGAGATGCTGGCAGACAATCCTGCCAGTGCAAGGCAGCTCCCTCTGTCACCTCTGCTGCTCACTGTGGAGCTGAGAGCAAGAGATGCAGTCTCTCATTTAGGGCAAATCCAGGATGGTAACATGTAGTTAGCCCATTTCTTTTAAGACTCCTCCCCAAACACAACCAAGTCGGGATAAACATGTGATTGGTTTGATTTTTGGTCACTCATTTGCACTGTTAGGTTTTAACAGCTCTAACAGCTTCATTCTCTGAGAGGTCATGAGCCCTTGCCTTGTTCAATCAATTACAGTATTCCAGTTTCAAAGTAAAAGGCATCAGTTGTGATCACTGCATTAAGGAAGGTGGTCTACAGAATCACAGAACAGTTGAGGTTATACCTAAATAGTGTCATGAGTTACACTTAAATTCTATAGTCAAATATCCCTGCTCAAGGGACAGCAGCTAGAGCAGGTTGTTTAGGGCCATGTCTCCAAGACTGGGGACTCCATAACCCTCCCAACAACCTATTCCAGCATTCAGTCACCCTCAAGGTGTTTTCTTATTTTTAGATAGAATTTAACGTGTTTCAGTTTATGATTATTGCCTCTTGTCCTGTCATGAGCACCACTGAGGAGAGTCTGGTCGTGCTCTCCTTGTTAAAAAAGGAAAAATATATTCCTAATAATTTTAAAGTGTAATTGTTTAGTAGCACCTGGAAATCAAATCTACCTCCAAAATCATATAAACATGGGTATGAAATGATGTGGTAAGCCTTCAGTCATGATTACAGGAAACATCTTCATGCTCACCATCCTGAGCACTGTTTAGTAGTGTCTATCAACAACTCATGAAGAACAGTGTGAAAGACACTGTGAGCCCTGAGAGGAACCTTCTCATAGCCAGGATAGAGGCATTCCTTAGTGCAGGAACTGCAAGAAATCTTGTTCAATAGGTACATAATTCTTTGCTGTAGCAAGTTACTGCTCAGTGGGGAGGCAAGAGAAACTAGTACAAATTATCTACCAGTTGTAGTTATGTTTAGACTATAACAGATGTCAGCATCCTGGGAAATGCTCTAGTCCTTTCTACTTACCAGTAGGACTGGGGTCACCCTCACCACTGCTCCCAAGGGTGCTGTGGTTTTTTCCCCTGTGAAGACTGGCAGCTGTAGTCGGTGAGCTGTTGCATCCTCATTCTGTCCTCACTGTCAGCCCTGCATCTGCCCTTTCCTTACTGACTGAGGAGCACAAAATTCAGAAACACAGAAAGTCTGTCCCTTTGAGCTAGTTCCCTATACTCAGTGAGATGTGATTTTTAAGCCATAGCTTTATTTTACCGTTATAAAGAGAAGGTATGTGTAGAGAAGACAGGAGAATATTTACATGCAATTTCCATCCCCCAGTTTCATTGTTACCAGAACAGCCTTTAGATATATTTCACTGTTCTATAGGATACCCAGGATCATTCTCCTCCTTTTGTAATGTTTGGTGAGTCACTTATGAACTTTCTGATACATGGTGCCCCACATGCTCATAAGCTTTTGAAGACCCTTCATAAGTGATAAATTGTCTTACAGCTGCCTCCAGAATGTGACAGAATCAATTTCCTTGATTTCTCTTGCTTTTGTGTCTGTGGGTGTCTTTAGGAAGCTCATTAAACTAGAGCTGTATCTAAATCTATAGTAAAGAGACTGTACTCAAATAAATACTTCAGATATCTGTTGAAAACAAGCATTGGTTTAATTAATAATATTTTACAATATGTCTTTTCAAATACCTTGTGTTGGAGTTAACATATGTGTATGTAGATAAATATGTATTTAAATAATTGACAAGTACAGTTACATTCTCATGTATAAGTGGTCTGCCACAAAAATTTTTGTTTGATGATGAAGACTAAACAATTCTAAGAACTAAAATCTATTGTAATCACAACATACTATGAAAAAAGAAGGAAAAAATATGTAAAAATGTGAGAAGATGACAATAGTTATCTCTATATACACAAAATATGGATTATTTTCACATCCTCTCATGCACACATGCCTAAAGCTTTAAACATATTCAAGTTGTGAATTCTGACAGCCTTCCTGCACACAGTGATAGCTGTTGAGTCCAGCAATGGCTGAAAGCAGAGGGAATCCTGTCTGCATCAAAATGGTCACCTGTTAAAAACACTGTGTACTGATACTGAATGTGCTCCAGTGCAAACTTGGTACCTGCAGTCAGAGCCAGTGCAGCTCTAGAGACCACTCATGAAATGCTCTCTGGTGCTGAGACAGCTTGGCCTTGTGCTCCTTGAAGCTTCTCACTGCACAGAAGAATATTCTGTTGTGATTATCATAGGAACTTACATGGTCAGTGGTCGTGTATCAAGTGTAGTGTGCCTTTCTGTACAGATTACTAGAAAGATGCAAAAGCCACTGGAAATAATGTTTCAGAGATAATCATAGACTTGCTGAGTGTGGGTTGAAATGACGAATTCTTCTGGAGCTGGTGCCTCTAGAAGCAATTGACAGACAGGTAACCTTAAATAAAGTGGGCAACAGTGGGAGCCGGTTTGTCAGTTCTTGAAGAGCTAACAGATATCATTAAGAAAATTAAATCCTACAGTACAGGAAATATGTCTCTGAATGCTTAGCTTCAAAATTGGAAAATATTTTTGCTCAGTGCCTCATCTGTTTCATGTCAAACTTCACTGACTTTGTAAAATGTATTCAGCCTTGTGAATTGTTCTGTGATGAAATTTGTATACAATATTTATTCTGTAATACTGATAAAACTTCAGTGAGTGGGATCTCCCGTTCTGCAGAATTAAACTATAACTTTACAGTGATTCTCAATGTAGTTTCTCTAAAGAAACAACTCCTTTTAATCTTCACAGAATACATACATCATGCCCATAGGAATAATGCATAAAAATAAATCACATTGACACATTACATGATATTTTGTAAGACCCTGCAGGGTGGCAGTGGCAGCAGCCACTTTTATTTAGCATGTGTCTATTCCCCCAAAAGCTTTTTGTCCTACTTTTAATTTGGCTTTACATCATGCTAAACAGTCTCTCCAATGTAGAAAAAAACCTCAAAACAAATTATCTGATATTTCCTTGCTAACCTTCCTAAAGGCTGACTGTAGGTCAGAGACGTCAGTCCATCCTCTGTGGTGAAGTTTTGCCTATAGAAGTTTTTCATGTGCAGTTTCTCTGCTGGTCTGAGGTTTTAACAGAAATGTTAAACCAATTAATATGAAGAATCATGGGATCACAAGGTCATAGGGTGATTCACATTGGAAGGGACCTCAGAAGGTCAGTGAATCAAATGGTATGTGGGGATGGCCAGCTATCCGGATAAGCAGAGCTGAGTCAGACCCAAAGGGTGGCACTGAGCCACTCCCAAGCCCAGTATCATGACAGCCATGAGATAAATGTAACAGTTCTGTTATTACCTTGTTCCATTGCAGCTGTAGTCCCTTATGTACCAAAGCATCACTGCTTATCCTTCACTGGTAGTTTGAAAAGCAATGCCACTGGAAACGGTTCTTGTCTCAAGAAATCTTTTCAAGCTTCTTAAGACTGTTTTCTTATTGATCAAAATTAAGTCTCTACCATACGGAAAAAAAAACTGGGGGTGTACCTCTTTTTAGAAAAAAAACCCAAAAACTGTTTAGGTATTATGTATTCTGTAGTGGAGAGGTAGAAAATATGCTCTGAAAATGTGAGATGCAAATAAGTAATAACTCACAGCAAAGAGCTAAGTTTTATTTTATTTCTAAGCTACAATTGCCTAAATAGCTGTAAAATGTATATGAAAAAAAAAAAATCCTGCTTGTTTGGAGTTGCTCAAGGAATGGTCTTATCTCATAGACTAAGGAGTAAAACATTTTTATTTTTAGATATATATACCTCATGCTATTTTATCATTTCAGTTTTATCATTTCAGTTTTATCATTTCAGTTTAACCACCACAAATGCAATATAAACTTACATAGCTGCAGCATAAACCAAAAAGTACCTAACAAACACCACCTCTTCCCAGCAAGCAAATGATACTCTAATAGTTTATCTTTTGTTATTTAAGGACAGTTTAAAGGCTATATTGATATAGAGTTGCAACCTGTTTGACAATGTTTTTGTAATATCAGGTAGAAGGTGGAAACATGGAAACTGTTTCCTATTGAAATAAATACATATTTTAAAATTTGATGAGTGAAATTGGGTGAGTAAAATTCCGCATAGAAAAAGAAAGTTAAATTCATGATCTCTGCATTAAAAGAATTTAGAAAATAATTGCTTTCACAGGTAACAGAAACTTAAATATTATTTAGCTATTGTATGGGTGATAGGAAGTGCAGATCATATGTATAACTTTTAATAACACATTTAAGACAGTAATTTTTAAATGTATTTCTCATAAAGTTTGAAAATATATTTAAATTAAGTGTAGGACAGAATGTCTTTAAATATTTGTGTATTAAATAGCAATAATGAGGGGGTTTTAGATTAACATTATTAGCTTTTCTAAATGAAGGTAGTATATCCCTAGTGGTAAAATGTATAAATTATCTAATATTTTGCTTGATGTACATCCACCCTATAATCCAAAATTAAAATACAGTCTTACAGGTATGTAGAATGTTACCCAGTTCTAGTTTTAAATGTCAAATTACATAAAATCTTTTTTATTATGTGTTTCATTTGAAGATCTTATAGTTTGGTTCTTCTTGGCAAGCCTTTAAGGAGGTTATTATCTACTCTTATGTTACATGTGAGGCAACTGAGATAAAGAAAATTAAACTGACCTATATGAAATTACTTGATTATTGACTGAGTTGAAAGCCCAGAAAGAAAATCATAGCTTCCCTGAGGAGAAACCTAAAACTTTGATATGGTTCAGGAGGGCAAGATTCTGCTGCAAATCTTCTATTTGTGCTGCTAAAATGTTTCCCTTAACATTAAAAATAAGATCAAAGATCATAATATTTAAAATTATGAAGTGGAAGGCAGTATTCAAAATTATTTATACAACAGTAGCCTTTCAGAAACCTTAAACTGAGTCTGACATTGAAAAAAAATTGCAAACTGTACAATAATTCTTGCCTCCCAGAGATAAAAGTATGTTCTGAACTTGAGCTTGGGCTCAGCAACCCCTCAATATTCAGTTCTGAGCAGTACCCTGATAACAATGCAGCTGCTTAGGTCTCTAATAACCATCACTTCAATCACCATCAGCAATGAATGTAAACTTTGGAATTGCCTTGAGCTATATGATCAATTTAAATTTTTTGTGCAGTTTGAAAAAGAAGGGATTAATACAAAACAATGTTAGAAGAAAAATCTCTTGACTTTGAAATAACCATTTTTCTTAGAGAACATAATGAAAAATTTCCACATGTAATATGAATTATTTTGACAGGCTGTGACATTTCTGCTGGAAATAGTTCTGAAGGGACAGTGGATGGGCTATACTTTGGTCCTCCTTTGAAGCCAATTGCTTCATATCCATTGACTTCAATCAGAACAGAATTATGGCAAGTACCTTTTATAACTGCTTTATTCTGGTTTTTGTTTACAGAAGATAAATTTCTGCAATTGCACTAGCAGTTTATCTGTTTGTCTTTCCATTAACTTTTAAAATGTATTTTCCAATTTTTATTCAGTTTAACAGAGAGTACTTGTCTCCAACATAGTAAATCTCTACAAGTTTCATGAACATAAGAATTTGGGTAGAAGACCCCGAGCCCTACTAAGGCAAATGCAGAGGGACACTGACCTTTAACCATTTGGTTGGTCTGCCCAACAACCAAGAGGCAACAGCTTGTATATAGTAGCAAACTAACCATGACATCCTGGGCTAATCCCAGTATGTTCCATACTGGAAAACCTCGACTTTACAACTAAAGATAAGGTGATATAGGGAATGTAAAACAACTGACTAAAAGTTCGTATTTTAACTTGGCACTTACAGCTTTCAATGGCAATATATTGATGCTGTATTTGATGCAGAACAATCACAAGTCTTCACCATCAAGACTTGGATCTCCTTTAATGATTTTCAAAGAGTCTTCCTTATGGTGCATATTTACCCTATTGACAGTATTAAAGAGTTTCACTACTTGATGACTCTTTTGTCACAATTTCTACAAATATGACTACTGAGTAGTTAAAATAATTCAACATGAACCAAAGAAATTAATGAAGGATGAGCTCTCAATAGCCACTAAAACCAATAATCAAATGCAACTTCTTGCTTGAGAAATTATTAATTTTCTTATTGGCAGGAAGGGGAATATGTCAGGTACAGGATTACTCTGCTCGTGCCTGATTCTTACATGCTTCCCTGAGTATTCTGTACTGGGTAATGATTGATCTTTCTCATTAGTCTGGAAATGATGCAATACCAAGAACGGGCACTGGGCCAAACCCTTTTCTGTTTTCCAGAATCCCACTGATTAGTCACTGCATTGAGAACATATGAGAGACTAAACTGAAAAGAGTAACTCTATACTAGGCTGTTATTTTGCAAATAGGTTACTGGGATAGGTGGACCTTTGGTCTGAGCAGCATGGTTTTCTTATGTTCCCTATTCTTAAAAGCTGTTGAATCTTGATTTAAGGTTGTATTTCATTCAGAAGCCTCTTTGCTATAAGCCAGCTCTCCAGGACCTGCAGCTGTGGTAGAATTATGGCTCTGGAGGTGATAACTACTACTGCATAAGCAGAGAGGAACAGAAAGCACAAATAGGCTGTTTAGAAAGTAAACTGCTCTTAAAAAAAAGAAAGTAAAATCTCAAAAATTAATTTTCTTTGAAGTGTTCTTTAGCTCTAGACTTGAGACCTGTATACCTGTATAGAACAACCCTCTACATGGTATAACATTCACATTTTCCATGTTAGTTTCTAGTTTAAGATCAGACTCATAAAATTTCTGGACATAATCTTGAATGGGATGCTGTACTGTTCTGTGGCATCTGGAAACTAGGTAGTTGCAATACGTATCTGAATGTGACAATGTCAAAATCATGTGAATGTATAAGACAGTTAATCTGCATATGATAAAAGAAAGAATAACCATGATAACCAAGTATCTTCAGTAACTGAGACAACTCCCCCAGATTTTCCTATGTTAAGAGCCATATAAGGGCAAATTATGCAGGACAAGATATATTTTATGAAGCTTAATCTTAAATGGTTCATGTAAAAAGAACATTAAATGTAGTTAATCAATATTCTCTGGGCAGAGCACTTGCAGTACTGTCTTTTATTTCTAACAGAAATATGTATGTTAATTACAAGGAAATTATAAATATGACAATGAGACTGCCTACAATTGCATTCCCAAATGAAAATTAATCTGATGTATTCTGCAGATATTATTGGAAACAATAATATTGATTATATATGAGGAGGGAAATACTTTATATTGTCTTCATACCAGGGTCCACCTATGATGTGGCTGCAACAATGTTCAAAATAGAACTTCAACTCTGAACTTTGTTTTTCTTCCTAAAGCCTTAAAAACTCCACATTATCACTGTACTTACTTAAGAAATGAAGCTTCTTTCAGTGTAGTTTGAAGTGTAGTTCTATATGTGCTTGCTGTAAAGAGTTCCTACTATTCTTCCAAGTTCTGATTTTCCTCTGTAAATGTGTTCCTTTCTGTTATCCATTAGTTCCCCAAAGTGCATCATCTGATGGTCCATTAGGTGTGTGAAGGACAGAAACTCTTCCCATCAGTGCCAAGCAGGGAATTAGTTTTGGGTAGGAATCTCATGCATGAGGGACCCATCTGGGACTGGCTGATGAACGGCTGTAGCCAGACTTCAGTTAAATTCTTCCAAGCAATTTGAGAATGTAAAACATTATCTATGGGTTATATGGCTTTTGATTACATTAAAGCAATTATTTCCTGGCTCCTGTGAAACTTTGGAGATGAGGAAATGTTCATAAAGTTCTGTGTAAAACAGATGGATGATTCCACTTCCTGTGGCACACAAAATACCAGAATTTTGTCTGTTGGAAGGGAACTGCCTGAAGTTACCTTTCCCTGGGTTTGCATCCCTGGCTTCTTTGGTCACTAACAAGGATTGACCTTAACTACTCATTTCTTCAGTAGGTGTGCTAAGAGTCTCCTGTTTTCCTTGTTTCCATGACATGCATGAATGTGATCTAATTTTCCTTGGTTGAAATTAGCAAGTGAATTTGTGATTTATTAAAAAAACTCATTCATCCCCATGAACACGGTGTGCAAGTGATTTCTCTAGGAAACAAGGCTAAAAGTGGTGATACTCATGTTTTATCCTTTCTGCAAATTAGCTGTATTCTGACTACCCAGCCAACATCATTCATGGTGAGAACTTCCTAGTGGAAGACACTTTGCCCAATGGCTTTCACCAGTAATGATCATCCTGGAGGTCTTTCAAAACTGTTCACGTTGAACTGTGTGGTGTGATCATCATAAAGAATGTGTAGTGAAAGGCATATAGTTCACATAGTAAACTTCAAACATTGTATAATTTCCTCACTGAAAATAAGTCCCCTTTTTAACCTCAGTTACAGGACTCTGTTGTAATCTGTGTTTTCTGAGTTTATAAATGGCTTCTCTTAAAATGAAGTGCTGCAGCTGCCCAGCCCCTGGACTGCTGTTGCCGGCAGTCTGTCCCTCTGGTGCGGGGCCGTGCTGCATCCCTCAGCCCGGCAGGACTGGCTGGCTGCGACACTCGCTGCTGGCCGCGGTGCCGGTGTCACCTCCTGGGAGCCGTAGGCAGGGCCGTGCTGAGAGCTCCTGAACACAAAGGTTGAGATACGCTGAAAAAACGCAGCTTTCTCCAGGGATATCAATCTGTTTTCAATGTAATGGATGCTTTAATTAAACATCTAAACACGTTTCTATTAAGCTTTAGATCATACTGATTTTTAAAGCCACCTTTAAAGACAATGTAATTTAGATTAATTTTATTAAGCTTGTGTAAATCTCTCGTGACTACTTACTTCTCTGTAAGTAGCAAAGTACTGTAAAAGCAAGTAAACATTATGTTGCTTTTAGCATAAACTTGTTGATTGTTAGAGTTAATTTAAGAAATATTGGCTTAAAACGAGTACCCAAGCCAGAGCCTGTGTGAATTTAATTTCACGTCGTTTATTTATTTAAACTGCTTATTTCTTCACTGGTGGTGTTCAGGTTCGTTTCTTGAGCTAGGGGAAGATGAGGAGTGTTCCCGGCGCTGATGGCCACGAGCAGCGCCGCGCTCGTACGGAGCCCTCGTGCTGGTGCGTAACTCCCGCAGGAAGCGCGGAGCGCCGGGCTTGGAGCGGCAGCAGGGACTGCGGGAATTCAGACTTTCCTCCCGGCCGAGCCGCTCGGAGTTCTGCTGCCCCGCCAGCCCCTCAGTGGCAGCCAAGCCGGCAGGCGCAGGGCGGCGGGACGGGACGGGACGGGACGGGACAGACAGGGCAGAACGCGGCGCTGCTCCGAGCGCGGCTCTCGCAAAGGCCCGCGGCGTGCTACAGTCCCAGCCGGCCTGCCCCGGCATGGGCGGGACGGGATGGGGCCGGGCTCCCCGGCATTTCGTAACCGGCCCCGGGGAGGGCTCAGCCGGCCCTGCCCGCCCCGGGACCTGCGGCGAGGAGCGGCCCCCGACCCTCCCCCGCGGCCGCCGCTCCCCTCCCCCGGCCGCGGAAGGACAAATAGTCCTCGCCGCATTGTTCGGCCCCGCACAACTTCGGGCCGCTCTCGGCCGGTGGGTGCTGGGGCGGCCCCGCGGAGGGGCGGCGGGGCAGCGGCCGGGCGGGCACGGGCACGGGCACTCCGGTCCCCCGCGGCGGCCCCGCGGCAGCGGCACTCGGCGGCGCTGGGGCCGGCTGCGCTCGGGGCTCTGCCGCGGGGCTCTCGCCGCCCGAGGGGCCGCTGGCGGGGCAGCTCCCGCCGGCCCCGGGGCCGCCGCCGCCCCCGGGCTCTGTGGTCGCGGTCACGGCTGGCGAGTGGCCCCGCTGCGTCCGGCCCGGTTCTGCTGCAGGGAGGGGGACCAGGAGGAACCATCTCTGATGGGGCCTTCCCGCCGCGATTTCTCCTTTCAGCCGCCTTTTTTTTTTTTTTTTTTTAACCTCCTTCCCCCGACAACTTTTGTAGGAATTCCTCTTGAGAGGAGGTCCCTTACGGAGAGCTAAAGCTTTTACTCACCCCCTCCTCAACCACGAGCACTTTGTCAGCGGCAGAAAACAAGTGAAGTGTAGCTGTCAGTGCCCCACAGAAATAGGTTTTGACTTAACAATGGTCACTGCATATTTTCTCTCTGGTCACCTCCTAAGTAGTACTCTTTAGCGACAGATTTCACTATTGTAGCCTCCTGCAAATGTTCTAAATCTTTCTGATTGTAGAATATGTTACATAATATATATGTTATATAATTTTAATTACTGCGAGGTAAATATAGCAGGCAGCAAATTCGGTTATCTGTAAGATGGGCTGTACTGATAACAGCAAGCACTGCGTAATCGTGAGGCTTGGGCATAGGAACACAGCTCTGTGCTCTTTCGTAGGATACTTTTCCAGTCTGTTTTGTAAGATGTAAGAACAGAATGCCTCTCCAAGAACTCCATCCAAAAGTTTCATGCATTACAACAAAAATATTTTAATTTTTTATTGGCTCAAATCAGTTTCCAGGTGAAAGAACATATCAGTGAGAAAATGGAATTGCTTTGTCCATCTGAGTGCAGGAAACAATGTTGTTATCTCCTTATTGCTGACTCCAAATGAGCGTTATTCTCTGTACAGGGATGTTTACTAGGAGCAGTAGAAAGAATTCAGTGATTTAGGTAAGGGTGGGAGCTAGTTGTAAGAAACCAAACAAGAACAACAACAAACTGGAGCAGGGAAGAAGGTTTGCTGACTTTTCTTCAGGACTACGGATTTGCTGAGCAATAGCATTTATCATTAATAAATTGTTGGCTGTGGATGCAAGCTGACCACATACATGTTGATTTAAAAGAGCCATTCCAGTGAAAACTCCTTCCTTGGTCAAGTTCTCTGTCAGGGATCACCCTAGGAGTTGGTAGAGTTTGGGTAGTGATGGTGAATTAATTCAGCATCTGTAAATTTGAGATTAAATAAGCCAAAAGGAGACATGCAAGCTTAATGATTCTATTCACACAGGCATGATACATTAAATAGTAATACAGAATACATTTTCTCACATCCCTGAATGCACAACAGCTGTCTGCTGTATCAAATATTTTTCCTTTAAGGAGTGGGTGGAAAGCAATTCATGAAGGCTGTGAAAACTGCATATGAGTGTGATTATTTTCAGGGAGTTGTGCTCAAGTGATTTGGGTTTTATATTCCTCTTAATTTTTTTATTATGTTCTGTATGTAATTCTTCATTTTCATGGTCACGTTGAAGCATGTGGAAGAACGCTGCCATCACCATCTGGCAAGTAGCAATTCCCTGATAGCTCTGGTTGGTCGCTGACCATATTGATGTTGGTAGCTCAGCTGTCAGGGCAGTTACCATAAAGATTTACAGTTGTATTGTGTGTTCTGTCAGCGTCTGGAGTACACCGATGACTTTGTGTGCAGAGGTTTTCCTTCCTATTACTTGCACTACTCCATGACAGACCGAAGATTTCTCTAAGGGAAGGGTATTTATCTACAACACTGATACTTTTCTTGGTAGAAAATTCATTGATGAAAATATTTTTGGGAAAGCATCTACAGGAATACAGTCCTGATTGCTGGAGTCCTAGCTTGTCAAATCACCAGTAAAATTATTAGTGCTTATGATTGCTCCTGTATTTTCCTTTTATCCATCTGAATTGTTGCTCCTTACATAGTGAAGACCTTTTATTTTTAATGAAGTGAAAGAAAAGAGGGTGTAACAGTAACAAAAGGGGGTAGCATTTTAGCCTGCTACATAATGTACAAGAAAGTTACAGTCATGTCACAGAGCAGTTGGAAGTTTTTGATTTTTGTGTGATTTATATACTAACTGCATTTGCACATGTGCAAGAAAAGAACCATATCTAGGAGCTGCAGCAGGAATGAGACTGAAAGTATTTTCTTTCTTGCAAATGGGAAACCATTGTACCTGTTTGAACCAGGTTTCAGATGCTAGTTTCTTCAGATCTTTAAAAATGTTTACAATGTATACTGTCTTGGGTTTAGGTTTTGTTCTTTTTAGTGTTGACAACATTGTTTTTTGTTTTATTTTCTGTGTGTGGCTATGACAGAATAGGGATATGAAATGCATTTTTAAAAAACCCTTTGCAGTAAACAGGAATAATTTATAGGTAGTGGCAGAGCTGAAAGGATTCTAACACCTTGAGCATGGAGTTGGAGATCCTGAGAATAGGTAGAAGTATTGCATAGACACAGAATATCATGCCTTAATGTTTTGAGTGTACATGTTAGTTCTGGGCAGTGTTACATGGTAAGGGGTTAAAAACTGAATACATTAAAGAATTCAAATCTCACAAATGTGGAAGAATATGTTCAGTACCTAGGAAACATGAGATTAATTATCTTTTGAATTTTACTGTAACAGAGGATGTGATAGTTAGTGATCTTCCACAACAGTTTTAGCTGAGCTACCTGCAGAAGTATGTTCTGAAATTTCTAACTTGGGCAGCTCACTACAATTTTGTGTTCCCCAGCAATCTTCTTTAGATCAGACTCACAGTGTATTTTTGGTCAAAGCATACCTTCACTGAGGCCTTGTGTACTTGCTAAATTGTCAGGCATAATTTCTGGAAAGTTCATTTATATTCTGATAATTTTTCTCTAAGTGCCTGGAAGATTTTTTGAGAGGACTGCCAGGGCATAGAGGTGTAACACAGGAGAATAGCTGCTACAATGCGACTTTTGGCAATGAACATGTTTACTCAGCATATGCATGAGAAAGCGGCATGTCATTGTGGAGCAAATAAAACATTTTATGGTGTTTTGTGTAACTTAAAACCCTGTGCCATGGATTATGTGGCTATATCATCTTCCACTCAAAGCTTCTAGCTGCAAATAAAAGCCTGTAGATGTGAACCTTAAAATCTGATGTCAGAGGGCAAATACAAAGTATTTGTATTAAGGAAGAATCTATAATTATCTCTATCTTAACAAAAATAAGTTGTAATTTTAATCTAGTGACACATCAGTACAAATAATTGTTAGCATTATTACTTCCACTTTCTTTACATTTAGCCAGCTTTCTAATCAATGCTTATCAGGGTTGCAGCTGTACTGACTGCTACTGAGTGCCACTACTGGTTAAAAGTAGTGCTTCCAGAGAAACAATATCTTCTCAGTAGGTATATGAGGGATCTTTTAATAAAAATATGTTAAAGAATGTTGCTCATGAAATGTATAATGATCTGTGTCAATGGGCACTTCCCTCTAAAGTGTAGTATTATTTATACTTCAAAGAGAAAAAGTACATACTTATATCCCTCAGGGGCACAGAGAATGGAAGTCATTGTGTTGGTATTTTAATACAAATTGCTTCCTGCATTTCTAAGTGGCAAATATATGAATATTCATAGAATCACGAGGCCAAATGATCATCCAGCACAAGGCATGGAACGGAGAAAAATGGAGGAGCATCTCCAGAATCTCCAGTCTGTCTTTGCCTGGGGGTGGTAAGTTTGTTACCACATTCCCGTTCCTCCGGAAGATGTCACAGTCAGGGCCTGGCTGGGAAGAGCTGATTTGAACGGGAAGGGTGTGTGGCTGGAGAGCCCTCGGTACAGCCTGCTGCTTTCCAGAGCTGGGGGACTGCCAAGCAGCAGCCTGGGAGGGATGCGAGCTCCTCCACACTGCGAGCCCTTCCTCCCTGCGCTTACCGGCTCCCTGGTGCCTTTTAGGTTCTCCGCGATTTTAATGTCCTTTTTCATTCTCTTTGTGTTTCCTAAATACTCTTGCTCCAAAAGAACAATCTGCCCGTAGCTGCACTTAGATTATTGCTTTATAACTCTCACTTTCGGAGAGAATGGTGGCCGGCCCTCGGTAGTGGGGTCAGCAAGGAGCAGGCCCAGGCCCAGGTGGTGGCAAGTAGGTGCCACCTGGGGGCTCTGCAGGCTCGAGAGACGGGCGCGCTCCGGAGCAGCGGCACCGCTGCGGCTCCGCGCGGGCTCCGCTCCGCTCGGCGGCGGGAGAGCCGCGCGCTCGCCTCGGGCCCGTTCCCTGCTGCGTGGGGCGGCTCTGCAGACACGGAATAAACTTCCCAGCAGGACGGGCCGCCAGTGCGGTTTTGTGAGAAGGAGCACAAAAGAGTGGTTTGTCTGTAGCAGTGGCAGGACCCAAACGAGGGCGCAGGTTCTTCGCAAGCTGCTTCCCATTCCTGCAGGGAAGCCGTTGGGCTGGTTCACATTTAGCATCACCTGTTTCAGAGAGCTGCAGAGTTTATTTGAATGTGTGTTCTTGTAGTAACAGCCATGTTCCTGTGCTTTGACACGTTACGGTTTTAGTGGTGTGTATTTAAGAGGAAGCTGCTAATGAATGCTTAAAGATTTATGTAATTTATATGCCATTTTATTTTGAGCAGTAAGACTTTGTATTGATATATTGAAAGTATTAAGACGTATTTTAGGGTATGTGAATTCAGGGTGAGCGCGATAATGTCTTTTGGGGCACGTGCACTGCCGGCAGTGCTGCATGTCGAGGTTTGCTCTCGGTTTGGCTGAGTTGGGGAGCGGTGGGGAGGGGTCTGTTCCCGCGGGGCGCGTGTTTCCCTGAGCGGCCCGAGGGGACCCGCTTCTCCCCATCTGCTGGGGCGTCCCGGCGCTGCGTCCGGGGCGAGGCGGGTGCCGGGGCGGCTCCCGGGGTGCCCGTGGATCCCCGCCCGCCCCGGCCGGGAGCGGCGCGGCGCGGCAAGGGTTAAGGCGGCGGCGCTCGGCGCGGAGGGATACGGAGCCGGAGCCGTGAACGTGGTGCTGAGGCTCTGTAAGCAAAAAAATGTCCGCCTGAGGGAACCCACAAGTTCCTTCCAGCGGGGGGGGAGCGCTCGGCTCGTCGCCTCCCACCCAGCCCGCGGCCCGCGCGCCGCCGCCGGCCCGGCCCTGGTCACCGGAGCGTACACGGGCAACGGGTAAGTGCGGGCGGCCGCGAGAAGTTGGGAGAAAGCGGCGGGGGGAGGGAAGCGGCGGCCGGGCGCTCGCAGGGCAGAGGCGGCGGCGAGGGGACGGGGCCGCGGGCGCGCGGGCGGGAGTGGGGCCGCCCGGGGCGGCGGTGGAGAGACCGCGGGGGAGGCGGAGGCTCCGCAGGGGAACCCGAGGGGCGGCAGCCCGGGGCCGGCCGCGCGGGTGGCGGGGCGGGCGTGCGGGATCTCCGGGCCGCGGACCGCGGGCAAGAACGAGTCCCCGCGGGCGGCGCTCGGCGTCTGCCCGCGCTCATAAAGGACCGGGCGGCTCCGAAACTTGTCGGGGCGCGGGGCGGCGGCGGCTCCCCCGCGGCGCCCGCCGGCACAAGGGAAGGCGCGGGCCCCTCCCGTCCCCGCCGCCGCACGCGCATTCCAGCCCCCCCCGCCCGCCCGCCGGCGGCGCGCGCGCCCGGTCCCGCGTGTGCGCGTGCGGCGCGCGGGGGCGGCTCCCGGCCCGCCGCGGTCCCGAGCGCGGAGCGGCGGCCGCGGCCCCCGGTGGGTGGGTCGGGAGAGAGGGGGAGGGGGAGCCGGCACCGGCGGCGGGCGGTAATGCCGGCGCAGAGATGGCTCTGCTGAGGCTCGTCCGGCCCCGCTCGCCAGCCCCATTGTTGCGGGGACAGTGAGTCACTTAATCTCTCGCTAATTCTCCGGACCTCGCCGGGCCGCGGCTGTTTATTTGCTTTCTCTTGCCTGGGGGGGGACTTAATTCCTGGCGGCCGCCCTTCTGCGGCGTGACCGTGCCTTGCTGGAGGTTGGGGGAGAAGTGGAATGAGGGAGAGGAGGGAGCCCGAGGAAACTTGACGAGAGTTGGGCAGTTCGGGGGAGCTGCGGCTGCCGATCCCTGAGCCCGCCCGGCCCAGCGAGGCTCCCCGCGAGTCCCGGCGCGCAGGGACCAGAGGCCGCTCTGCGCCTGGGCCGGGGTCGCGCCGGGAAGTGCTGCCCGTGCCTCTCTCCCTGTGCCTAGAAAGGTGATCGCAGGAGCGGAGGAAGATGAATTCCCAGCAGCAGAGGATGGCCGCTATAGGAACTGACAAGGAGTTGAGCGACTTGCTGGACTTCAGTGCGGTAGGATATTCTCTGAGGTCTTCTCATGACTTACTCCGTGGTCGTGCGAAGTGAGGAGCAGGGGCAGCAGCGTGCAGGGCTTGGCTGGGTCTGCCTCAGCCAAGTTGGACACCTGAACTTTGATGTAATGTCTAGACTTCCAGATTTAATACTGTAATACCAGCTGGGTCAATTGGTTTAACTGGTTAAAATCAGGCTGACCCAGTGGTGGCATAATCTAATAATTAACATTGGTTAAGCTGGCATGTGGCACTGGTACCTTGGCTCTTGGGTGGGTTTTTTTCCTTATTTAAACAAAAGAAAAATTATTTCCCATGATTAAAAGAAGTTATTAATTGATGGTCTTGGCTAAGAAAATTGTAGGTATTTTCTGTGTGTTGCTTTTACCATACCAAATAGGCTCCTGATTTTAAATATAATGGAAAACTACTGCATCTTAAGTGCTTTGTGCAGTGACTTTATACTTGCAGATCAGTAAGAAATATAATTTGAGTAAAAAAATGTGAGTCATGTAAGTATTTGAAATAGTCACAGTAGTAGTAGGTGTCCTTTTAGTTTGAAGTTGTTTGTGTTCATGTAGAAATGAGGTTTTGGTCCTATTAATAAATTGCAAGTACTTCAGCTTATTGGTTTGGTGTGTCTAAACATGCATCTTGCATTGTTTTCAAGCAGAAATAGAAAAAAATTGTTTCCTGTTAACCTTTTTTTCTGTTTGCATTAATAATTCAGCACAGACTTTCAAAGCCAACTAAAACATGTCTCTTTTTTCTTGTTTTGCAGATGTTTTCCCCACCTGTAAATAGTGGAAAAACCAGACCAACTACACTAGGAAGCAGCCAGTTCAGTGGATCAGGTAGGATGCATCCGAGATACAGTGTTCATCTCATGGCTCTTAATGTTTCAGTGTAGTCTCCATGTTCTCAGAGAATTGTAATCTTTTATTGGTGCATATTCTCGTGAGATATTCAGATCAGTTAGAGATGTGCTGTTTTGATCTTTGTAGTGCGTTTTGTGAACTTTAACCATGGTTTTCCTCTCTGTCTTAGGCTATTAGCCACAGTACAGTGAGGTGTTGAGTGTCTCTAGCCATACTGATGTGAAAATTGTATATTTGTTGTATTAAAAATGAATGACTGTGTTGTTTTTGTTTAAGAAAATCAAGCCTAGATGTTCAGTTGAAGAATTTCCTAGCCCCCCTGTATGAAGGGAGAAAACTTCTGTAAAATGCCAAATAGTTAAATACTCCTGACTCAAGGGCATACTATTTTTAAATGTAGTACTTAAGGAAAATGTGAGTTTAATACCATTTTCTAGCACTGTGTACCTCTCAAAGATTTGACAACTGGAGTTTTTTTGTGTTGAAACTTTATCCATCTGGAAAGCAAGTAACTGTGTATTTACATGTTGCATGTGTTTTGTGACTTCAGTGTATTATTACATTATCACAGGGTCCACCTAATAGCTGGGTCAGAGACCTTTAAGCTAAGACTGTAATAGGAAATAAGTGCAATTTTAAAACAGATGCTTTGTGTCATTCCCTAAAGAGAATACTTACTACAAAAGACAAACCAAAGTAAGTTTTTTGATAAAACTTTTTATGTAGGTTCATCTTGTTTGAATACAGTTAAATGATATTTGCGATCCTATGGATACAACAAAGTGATGTTTGTGTTTTAGTTAATTAAAATAAGTGTTTAGAATGCCAGTAGAGAAGTGAAGTGTAGTGGCTTGAAGTGTTGCAGTGACATCCCCTGTTAGCCTTTAGGTTGTCAGGGCTGTTACTTTGAGAGTCCAAATGACACTGCATTTTAGTAACACTCAAGGATTTTTATTTTTAAAAGCATCCTAAAACTTCTCCATTGAGTAATTTTTCAAACTTTCCAGAGACTATCACATTTAATTTAATGAATGAAACTATGTAGCAAATGTAATTGTTACATACTTGAAAAAGTCTTAGGTTTTCTCCTGAAATAAGTGATTCTCTTCCTCGTTGAAAGTACATCAGGTGTAAGTTAATGGCAATAGTAAGACAGCAAATCTGTCTTACAATGTAGTTAGTATTTAAATTTTTAAAAATAGAAATATTTAAGATAGTTGTTTCCCTGAAGCTTGTCTTAAAAGACATTTAGGCACCTAAAACTTAATTGTGGGCATCTCATCCCACTTTGTCCTTGCTTTTCCTGAATGTGTAGAATGATTTTCTGTTGAATAATAAAGCTTTCATTTTTATGTAAGGTCTTAGAGCACTGCTAAGTAATGTGGCATGTCCTATTTGTAGTTAGTGCTTCCCTTTCTTCCCTTGGATATTTTAGAAAAAGAGAGAATGCCAGAATAGTTATTTCTTTAAGAGAAACTCCTCGGATTTCTTTACCAATATGGTGTATCCTTGTATAAATACCAATCCTCAGTAGAGCACTGCAACTGTCAGACAAGCTACAACCTCAGCTGAGTTCCCCTTGGAATGATAGTAGTATATATTTGTGGATTTTCATTAAAAACATTTCTACTTGTAGAAATTTACTAGATAGTGGATTATATGCCCTAATTCTGGTAATGTTATGAGCTAAGACTTGACCTAGGGTGATTACTCTGCAGGAGTGAGAGGTGACAAATTTCTTTATTAGTTGTTGTTCTGGGACAGTGTTAAGTATTGTAGAAAAACTATGTCAAGATCAGTGATGAAGTACAGGCATTTAATTTCTAAGTACTTTGATTTAATTGTGGTCTTGGTATAATTTCAAATGTTTTGTAACTTCTAGGACAAACAAAACTTAAAGCTTTTTTTTTTTAGCTGACCAGAGATTGCCTTGTAAAGGGAAACGTGGAAAGAGGAGGTACTTATTCCTTTGAGCTATCTAGGACTGAAAGTCACACAGTGTGCAGATTCCTAAAAAGTAGTTCTTTTTTCCTTTGGGCGTTGCTGCCTCTTACAGAGATTTTCAGTGGTTTTGATGGCAATTAGAGAAGTGAAGCTTGCTTTAATATCTTTCCCATTAAGCTCAGTTTTATTTTTGTGATGTTTTTACAAGCATGCTAAAAGAAAGTGCTTTTTTTTCTTAGATGGAGTAAGACTGTTTCATTGTTTTTTATTTTAGAGCCCCCTCTTTCAAATTTAAACTTAAAATAAACATCTGCAAAAACCTCCCCTCCCCCTCCAACCTGTCAGTGATTTGAGATTCAGCCTAATGGCCCCCATAAGTAGGTGAAGATCAATTGTGTGTCTGCATGGCTCTTAAGACTGTATATATCTGGGAAATCTGATTTAGAAGGAAGGAATGCTCATGATGCTTTTTTTCTCACCACCCAATGGTCCCTAGTTTAAAAGGACAAATTAGTTGCTGTTAAAGAATGGATCAGTTTTGGTTGTTTTTCAGGTGTGGCGTTGTGAAGCGTTGGAAATACTGGGGTGCATATTATTAATCCTGATGTAACAAGCTTGATTTGCTATAATTCTGCAAGACTTCTGTTGATTTATATTTTAGAAATATATGTGTAGTTGGATTGCATGAATAAAACAGCTAATACAACTGATCTATAATTTGTCAGAAATTGCTGTCTTGGATTAACAGATGAACATTGTGTTTTGATTAAAAGATAGCTGGGGCAGGCTTGCTTTCTGCAGGTCAATCAGTTATGAATGAAAGCTGCAGATAAAATAAGTGAACTAATCTGATATATTGTAGTATATTATGACAGTAAGTCGTGTAAGCTGCTGATAAAGTCAAATAACTTGGTCAGACTGCTGGTGAAAATAAGCATATTGGAAAAGTAACCTGATATGTGAGCCAGTGAGTTAACCCACAAAACCCCTTGTCATACCTGCTGTACTTAATTCTTGTTTGAAACAGAACTTGTTATTCTTTTCTCCTCCCAAATCAACTTCTGAAGATGAAGCCATTTCTGTCTTAAAAACTGTAGTAGAAGGTGGCAAAGGTCCAAGATTTGATCTATTGGACTTTTTAATCAGGTAGTTTTCTTTTCTTTAGATTTTATATAAATTCCAAATCTTCTGTTGCTGCTGTGGCTGAAGGTAGTGTTTGTGATTTACAGTGACATTTTGTTGTTTTGCCTTTGTCTAAGCTACAACACATATACCAATACAAACCTGGATGGTTACTGATTTTTCCCATCACCCTTTATTTAATACAGTAATTCTATTAACAACCAGTCACAATATGCATGTGCCCACCATAGGCAATGGTAGTGCAATTTGCTTATGTTTTTTAGTAGATTTGATCTCAATCTCAGTTTTTCCTGTAACTGATTTTTTTTTTTTTTAATCTCAGGTGTGGTACCTGAAAATAACTCCCTTTGGTGTTTTTTTTTTGTCTTTGGCAAAGAAGAGTAACTCCGAGGCAGTATTTTTCTGTGGCCTACCATTTTCAATTTAGTACCTTTTTTCCAGCGTACTAATAGCATTATTTATTGTTTTTGCACGTGGCTGTGCACAAGCATCAGTGAGGTATCAGTCAAAGAGATGAAGTAAGATATTGTGGATGTATAGCAGAAAAGAGAGATAAGAGTTCAAAGTAAGAGGTACAGTTTAGGAGCTAAGTTGTCAAAATATGACACCTCTCTTGCCTGTAAGATTCTTCTGAAGTTCATGAAAACGAAGAATGCACAATTGGGAGTGAACAGCTTGGGGCACAAATCTTGTGTCTACCCAGACGTTCCTCATACATGCAAAAACTTCTGAAGGTATCTGTTTAGGTACTGTTTGTATTGGTTTGGCCCCTTTCATACAAATTCAAGAGACTGGCTGCCCTTTCCACGTGAGTTTGTAAGGGGTGCACTGGATTGGGAGAGGCTGCTAATTAGTGACTTGATGCAAAGACCATTTAAGTTGATAGCCTGCCATTAACCTGAGTGTCCTTAAATTAGGGCCATGTGTCTTGAGAATGGACACAATGGGCAATTCTTGAGCAGGTCTCTTAACACCAAACAGTGTTTCCAAAATTAACAAAACCTGACTTTGTCAATCCTGTGAACTCTGTGCTGGTTAGTCTTCTGTTTAGAGATACATTTGACACCATTAGTAAGGGAAACTGAGTTTTGCTGTGTTTGCATGTAGAAAGGATTCTTTGAAAAAGTTAATCCTGTATTTCCAGCAACTTTTTCCTTAGATGAGAGCAGCAGTGGTCACTGTTACAGGCACAGCATCCAACCTCCAATCCCCATATAAATATTACTGGTTTGGGATGCAAGGAAGATCCTTGCTATGTTATTTCTGGATGGCTTCAGAAGATCTGGGATTGCAGTAGTGCCTTCTCCTTTCCTGATGTGGACCTAAGGATGGGGTACCTTCCACCGTCAGCCTCCCCTCAGCTAGTAACTCTGGGTCTTGCCAAATTTTTCTGATCTACTCTGAGTGATGAGGAGTATTCAGATGCTTTGGATGGTGGTCTTAATGGCATGTGGAAGGAGCAGGATTTGAAATTTTGTATTTAGCCAGAAAGCAGATTTGATAGAAATGGAAATGTGAGGACTAAGGGTTTGGGAAAAGAGGAGGAAGAGCAGTATGAAGGGGATTCTTATGTATTTCTATGTCCTTTAATGTCAGCTGAGCTTGCAATCTCCTCCTGTAAAACTTTAGTGTCTGCAGCTTTTGCTAAGTTTTAGCTTTTTTTGGGTTTATTTGTTTATGGTCTCTTTTTGATCTTTAGCAAAGGAATTTCATGTTAAAAGCTTATCATTCATACATGCTTGCCAAAGTTCCCCTTCCCCTCACTTCTTTCCAGCTGTCACACGAAGAGGATTTAACCCCTTAGGTGTTTTGCTGTCAAGTTGCTGTGACAGCTGTTTGTCTCAGGTAATTCTGCTTTATCCATAGCTGAGCCTGCAGATACCATTATATGAGTTTCTGTTAATCTACCCTATACTGTACCATTAACTTGGTAAACTATATTTTCCTGAAATTGCTAAAGGTATAGTGTAATTTTTTCAGGGCTGAGCATTACATGTATTTATGAAGAGAAGGTTGTTTAAGGCAGTAATATAATACCAGACCACTTAGTAGGACTGAAGTTTGTGGAGACTGTTTTTAAAATCAAAGCTGCACATAAACTGAAATAGTTTGCTAGGCTTCTTGAGCTGACCTCTCTTGACCATGGAGATGCAGTTCTGTTTGTTGCTCTATTGTGGAAGGTTTATCTTTTCAGGGAAATGGCATTGAGTATTTTCAGAACCACATAAAATTTATTTAAGTACCCGCAGAGTCAGATGTGATCTATGGGATATAATAAGTCTTCTATCTTAAATTTATTTCAAAATAAATACTAATTTTCATACTTAAAAATGCAGTTTCAATAAATGACCATATGAAATAAAGTATCTTCTCTGAAAACCTTTTTTTGCAGGCAATATCTAGTTCAATGTGTTAGCACTTCTTCAGGAAAATGTAGCAAAACTTGTCTGGTTTTGTACAGTCTTCTGTGAGGAAGTCACTGGATTTGAAATAAAGAAATAAGCAAAGGCAGTATTTTTCTTTTGCATGTGAATTACTTGGAGATTGTTATTGAATATGCATAATTAATTCTAAATATTGTATTCACCTTTATCACTTTTGGCTATTGAACATTATAGGAAAAGGCAGGAAATATTATCATTCTAAGGATAGGAATGTTATTTTTAATATCTGAGTTGGTTTTTTTTTTCCCTACATTAGATTGTAATGGCCACTCCTGCATTTTGTGGGTTTTGTTTACTTTTTGTTTATTTTTAATTAATTTGAAAATTTAGCAGTCCCCAGTTCTATTGTATACCTCAGCCTGGTGATTTGGAGGTACTTTGTGGTACTTGATGGACTTTTAAAATGCTACAATGCATTATTTACTAGTTGTTGCAGGGCAAAGTTGTTTGTTTTTATATTTTTTTGTATTATGAGTCGAAGATGAGATAATGATAATTTTTTTAATGTCTTGAATGAATGCCTTGTTTTTTCATCTGTAAAACAAAACTGTGTTTGTAAACACAACATTCAAAAACATAAAGGACGCACTTCTTTGGTGAAGATGTTAACTGAATACCAAGAGTGACCAGAAAGAGTAGCTTTTGTTATATTTATAATATCTCACTGTTTTCAGAGGATAATCAGGCTAAAAAGTACCCAATCAATCTTCAGGACTTTGTTAGATTCTTGTGTACTAGAGATGTGATTTCTTATTTTTTTTAAGTAAAGGGCTGAAATTGGTTTGAAATACATAAACTTCTTGTAATGCAGAAAAATCTTGCTTGACCACACCAGAGTAATTGTAGCTGGTGTGTTAAAGTAGTATTTGGAATGGAGGGGTGAAAAAGACTTGACTAAAAGTGTTTACTTTGCAGCCCTGACAAATGCTGTCTGTGAATGGTAGTAAAACCTTAACATAAAACTGAGGAAAGTTTATCTTGGACAGACAAGTTGTACATTTCATATTAGGGCTATGGAAGTGCCTTTTAAAGATGGTCCAAAAAATGTACATTTTTATTACAGTAGCAATTTCTTGCTAAGTGGAATATAAGTGTTTTGTTTGTTTTTTACGTAGAGCTGGCAATTCACATTTATTTTTTCCCGGAAGTAACTTTTGTTTATTGCAGTGGATTTCTTGCTCCTGATCTTCTAGAGAGGTTGTCTATATTGTTTTTTGTAAGCATGTGAGGTATTGGGTACACTATTCAAGTTTGCTTTGTTTTGGTAGCAGATTTTGTTGGTTTTCTTTCTGTGCCAATTGTAGTTACAGAGCTGGTGGTGTCTCTGTGTCTTGATCAGGTTGTTAGTTGTGTGGACTTCTAGTAAAAGCTGAACCACTTCTACTTTGCTTTTCACGAGCAAAACTGTAACACACATTTTGTGGTTAGGTTGTCTCTGGAGGAGATCTTTGCTGTTGCTGAAGCAGTGGTAACACAACAAAACTTATGTTAGGCTGAGCTGGAGTTTTATGTTGAAGTGTGCTCTCAGCCATATTTGTGAAAGTTACATTTTAGATGGTGTATTCTTTTTCTCCTTTTTAAATATAAAGATGAGTATGCTGTGCTAATTGTTAGAAAAACATACCTAGGTAATCAAAATCCAAATTTGGCTTTTTCTAGTTGTGTACATTTTGCAGGTGAAATGCAAATGACTATTGGACCATAAATGTGTATGTTCTGTGTGTTAAATTAAATTGAGTTTAAACCGTATTTTACCCTTAATTCAGTATAAACAAAAATCCAAAGGTATTTTTAGTCTTCTGTAGGAGAATGGAATTCACTGTGTATATTTTTATTTTTGTTTACTTGAATGCAAAATACTATTGTCTTGGTTGTTATCCCAAGAGCGATTGTGGCTACCCTATGAAATGATTAAATCAGACAGCTTTGCTTGTAGGACAAACATTTTTCATATTGTGGTGTTGCGACCATTTCCAATGCGACACCTATCCCGTTGCAGTTCTTTATGCAGCAACTTCATGAGTCATAATCCTTGCAAAAGAACACAGCTTAAAATAATCACTGATTGTTTCTTTGCAATTCTATTCACTGCCCACTGCAAATAAATAAGAGCGGAAACTACAATATCATTTAATCCTTCAGTGTTTGCTTTTGACGTGCAAAGTATTCTCTTGTAATAGAGAAGTAATCCATGAGGAGGGTAGCTGCTCTTTCATCTTCCTGAATGCTAAATGAAGCCAAGGCTTTTATGAAGAGATGGTGATTTAATGAAGATGACCGAGTTTTTGAGTAATGAAAAGCTTTTGTGTATTTCTAAAAATGATGTCTGGTGCTTACTACTGTAGAGCTCAAATGGCTGTATTTTGTAGTATGTCTTTGCAAGATTAGTGCTTGTGATGCTTAATGCAAGGGGATTGAATAGAATGGTAATGCAAAATTTTTTCCCTTAGCTGGATTTTATAAAACAAATGCACATTTCTGCCAATTTGTATATAAATGCATGTCATGTCTGGCATGTGTTCTCTACTCTGTGCAATACTTTTATTTTGGTAACCTTGAAAATATCTCTGATATCATATTCCCTTGCCAGAGGACTGTAATAAGCACACCAAAAAAAATTGAGCATAAACTTTGTCAGTGCTACTTATGACAGGAACATCTGATTTAGATACTTGTATTTGTAAGATGTTGAATTTAAAAGCTCCTCAATTAAAAAACTCCCTCCAAAAATACCCAAACAAAACTGAAACAACAACATGAAAAAATACAAACCAAAAAACCCAATACAAAAGCCTAAAAAACCTCACAAAAATGCAAACCCCTATAAATGACAAACTAAACTAAACCCCCCCATATTTCTTCCTCTTTCAGCTGTTTATTTTATTAGTTTATTTGCAATACTTTTTTAACAATCTGCAATATTACGACTTGCAAAGCAAGTCAGATAATGCTCGATACTTCAAAATAAAGAAGAGAGCGGCTCTAAAGAATGCAAGACCATATCTTCTCCAGCATATACACCCAACAGTCTTACCAGGCCTTCAGGATGTAAGTGCTGCACAGTACAACCAGAAGGAATCTTAAAAGGGGCTAAACTATTTTAGGCATTGTCAGAAACATAGAGAATGCAGCCATGTTACAGTTTTCATTGTGTACGGGAAAGATAGAGCTGATCATCTGGGGTGAATGAACTTAGGTGAGCAACAACGGGCATGGTTTTGTCTGTTTATGCAGACGAAGTGTATGTAACTGTTACAATAGGTTTTGAAAACAAACGTAATAAAAGTGCAGAAATAGATAAATAACTTACATTTCCTTCTGGTGTTTTTTAATGGCTTGAATTAGTGGCTGGTCCCGGTGTAGTAGTATACAAATGCTCACAAGTGTAAGAGTGATGTATATGGGGTGTTTAAAACTCGACGTGTTTGGTGATTAAAACTCACGATGTCAAGGGTAGTCTTATGAATACTTTTCTGGGTAGGAGGTGAAGCATTGTAAGAGATTGTTTGGGTTTTTTTGTAGAGCAATGTAGTAAAACCAGAGTTTGTAGCCACTTGTGTCTGTTATACTTATTAAACTCACTTTATTTCAAGATACTTGCTGCGTACTGAATAATAATTTCAATAATTTGCTTATTTGCTATGTGCTGACCTTTCCCTTTTCCTTTATCCTCATCCTGTTAGGGGAACTTTGCACCAGAAAAAGGGTAAATGCCTGAATACAGGAGATGGTGTTTAATGCAGTTTGTATTCTATGCTAATGACAATACACTTTTTGCCCTTTGAATAGTCTAAATTTGTTTAATAAGGTGAATGGTACTTTTTCTCCCAGAGGCACCAGTTTATAAGCAGGGAACTTAAGTGAACTATCATAAACCCCCCTGCTTTGTACCTTGCATTCCTGCAAGTGCTAACTGGCATGTGTGTGACAGTGCCACTTGTGCTGCAGCGAGCGCTCCGGCGGAGTTTGGCCATCTCTCATGAGTGTGTCACAGGTTGTCTCTGAATTGGATCCTGGAGAACATGCTGTTGCCATAGCAATGGAAGTCCTTCTGAAGGCAGGATTCCTGGCAGAGCTTTTGCATCTCCTGAAGTGCTTGGTGCATTGATCTGAAAGTACCTTGTCAGTATTAGCACATGGCTGGAGTAAAAAGAGCGGGAAGCAGAGATTTCCTTGAAATACATTATTTGCTCCTTTGGTTGGTTGACCCCAATGTTCATAAAGCTACAGCTTTTTAAAATCTTACTCTGTGAACTTTTTGTGTATTTAACATACGTAGCTTGAATGCACTAAGAGATTGAATGGTTCTAACAGCTAACCAGTGTTTATTGCCAAAGTAGCACTGTCTGAGTTTCCCACACTACTCCTCCCTTTTTGTACCTGGAAGAAATATTTTTTGAAATTTCCTCTGTTGGTTTGGATAGTGCAAAACAGTTGGGAAATTACACTGCTTCATTCATCATCCTTTTCTCATTCATGTTTTTGTTTTTTATAAGTAAAGTGGTTGTCTTGCTACCATATTATTTATAAATGTGACACTAATGGGGGAAAATCACTTACAGAAGTGTAAAGTTCTGTATTTATTCAGAAAATATATCTTACACAGGATCCCCTTTTCAGCACTCAGCTATATCTTTGTATATAAATACTTCCTCCTCAGACTGTAGTTACCAAATGTTGTTTTCAAATTAAGAAAAGCTATTAATTTCTTGTGTCACCTTAGATAATACAGTTTTTGGGTTTTTTTAATATGTGAGGTTTTCCATCAAGATGAAATGTGGGAAATCAGAGACAATTTTTAGAGGTCTAGGCAGCCATAATATCCATTTCTGCGTGTGCTGTCAGGATGGAGTTCATTAATTTTTTGCTTATTTAAGAAGATAAAAAAAAAAAATTAAGTCTGAAGAATTGAAAAAAAAAATGGATTATTTAAAGTTTGGAGACAATGTGATTAACACCGTACAGCATATTATTTTATGTGGACTGGGACTTCCATGTGTAAGTATTTCTTTTTTACTGAAAGAGCTTCTAGAGGAGATGAGTTCTGAAGTTATCCATTTAGCTTGCTCCATCCTTTACATCTGTTTATGTAACATAGTCTTTAGCTGCATCACTTTCTCTGAAATAGATAAAAGTGAAAATTAAGCAGAAACTTCATTCTTCTTTTTTCTCCTTCCAAGTGAAATTAAGGAAGAATGAAATAAAGAATACTTGAAAAGAACTTTCTGCCACTGCAGCAGATGTTTGCATGTGCCATACTCGAGATCCTTAGACTGGGTCTTGTTTTTCAGTCCCTGCCTGGCCTTGCCCCTTTGTCAGAGCAGGAAAGCAGCGTAGCTCCAGGTTGGCGTGGCCTTGGGAAGCGTTGCTGAGCTGCTGCTCTGAGCAGTTCAGCCAGGACTTGTTACTTACAGTTTCTACATGGGTTTGCCTAAGCTGCATAGACAAGCTGTGGTGTGAGTGGCCTTGGCGTGGGGACCAGATACTGTACCAAGGAGAGGTCAGCACTGATCACAAGGAGAGCATGAACCAAGGGAATCAGACTCTGCAAGGTGTCTGCTCGTTGTTGTTTTCCCCTTTTAAGCAAATTTAATGCTGCCTCAGCAGATGTGTGTCCTAAAGCTCTGCACTATCCTTGGGAACGCACATAGCATTAATGACCCAAGTATCCTCTGACTGTTGTGCCAGTTGGTCTCAAGTCACGTTCGGGAATAAAAGATCTTTCACAGCTCCAACAAATGTTCTATTTGTGTGTCCTTTTAGCCTTTGAGTCAGTACTGATTGAGTAGGCACTGTTTTTGGGATTGTGGCAGTAGGGTCACTGGCATACATTGAGATAAGCTCATTGTATTCTGCTCATATGTAAGTGTGTATAAATACTGGCCTGATTTTGTCAGGCTTAACAAAGATAGCATTTTAAATGAGTTTAGTATGAGAAGTTAGGTATTTATCTTTTTTAATTCTGAATCTGAAATAGTTTTATACTTGTGTGACTAATCCTTGAATAAAAGGCACAAATCATTTAATTTATATAACAAGCTTCCGTATTGAAATATTTATGCTTTTCAATATTCTGTGGTTTTATAATCTATGCTATTGTTGTATTGGATCTGTTAGATTACAGCAGCATGATATACTGAATAATGAACAAAATACATAAATTCTTGAAATGTGATTTTATTTTTGTCTAAATGACTTTTAATTAATATCTAAAAATTCAATAAGAATAGTAGAATCCTAGGAAATGTTATTACTCACCTTCTACTTAGTGCTGTTATTTTTGTAAAATTTTGTAAAAAGTTAAAGCAGGCTTTTAATCTCCATTAAAAGCTTTTGTCAAGGTTTTATCATTGCATAGTGAAGAGAAGATATTCTTGAGTTTTAGAGGATGTAACAAAGAGGCAAAATTTCTGTTCCTGTTTTGCTACATCATTGAGGAACTGGCTTTTTTCCGATTTCCTCAGCTCTAAAATGAGGGCTAGTGTTTACACTGTAGTGCAGACAAGAAATGTTTTTGAACTTACTCAGTTAATGCAAATGGTGGTCTTGGAATGGGTTAATATCAATAACCTCATATGACCTAAGCAGAGTTAAATTAGCTTGCACTGTTTTCAGTGTCAATATTCACTCCCTACTTTTGTATTTAGTTTGATGTCTCTGCTTGTTTAATTCAGTCTTTTACTTATGTTGATCAAATTTTGGTTGGCGTTTTTTTTTTTTTCAATTCAGTTCTTGCTGTGTCTACTATGCAGCTTCTTTAATGTAGACTCTGTTATTTAAAAATGTGGAAATGCAAATTTCAGTCTGGGGCTCATATCAGCATTACAGAAACTGTTTCAGCACACCTTCACAGATTACATGTACGTCTCATTTCTGTAAATTTTATTTGAATCTTTTCCAAATAAGAAAACACAGATACATTTGCCGAAATTTCTTCAAGGAAGAAAATTTCTGGTCTAAAAAGGTTTCCTGATACATAAACAGAAAACAACCCTGTCCATAGCTATCCTTTGCATTTAATGGATTAAATTCACTTTGACAGCTGGATATATGTACCAGTGTCTAGCCTATGGCCATGATCTAATAATCATGGATATGGTAACAAGTCGTCGAAAAAGATTCAGTAATCAAGTGGGTTTTTTGACAAAACCTACTCTGACTGAAACAAGAGATGAGGCTGTGTTAAATGTGGCTGCATTTGCTACCCTGTCTGGATTCTGAGTACTTAAAAAATATCCTTTGTGTTGTTGTAGACAGAACCTATGCTTTAACAGCAATGGAACAGCTGATTGTGCTACAACAGAGTGTGTCTCAAAGTTAGGAAACAAATTTGATTTAACCGAATGATCATGAAGAACTTAGTTTCAAAACAATGATTTCTGCTTCCCCTGAAGTGCTTTTTAACTTGTTTGCTTCTTCTGCCATAAAAATGGTTGTATATCATTAAATGATACATGGAGCCTTTTGTGAAATAGGTGACTTTTATATCATAATTCTGGTATGTGAGGGTAAGTTTAAGAAGTACTGATGAGTAAATACATGTCAAAGGGAAAGACTTCAAGCGCTACAGATATTTTAGAAACAAATACTTCACATATTAACAGTGTACTTTGGTCTCAGTACCATTTGATTAGTGAAACCTATTTTGTAAATAAATACTCTTTAAGAGCAAAACAGTGTCTTGGCTCTCAAACAATTCTTTGAAACTCAAAATTCAACTACCATGTTTTGCCAAAATAGTCTGTTGTGACTCTTGTTTATATTTGATTCTAGCTTTTGGGGGGGGAAAAAAGCTGCTTTACATCCTGTAAACCTCATGAAAATCAACCAGGTTGGGACAAAAGCAAGTGATCCAAATATTGTAGCTTTGTTACCCCTTCTTTTAATCTTAAATGGAATTTCTGATACAGCTAGTCGGAACAATATTTTAGAAAACACTGAAAGGGGAAAGAGTGCACATGAATATAAGGAATTAAAAATTTCTTTAAGAAGGTGAACTAAGTGTTGACCCCAATTTATAGATTTAATTTCAGCAGCTTCTGAATGTGATACTGTGTGGGTTTTGGTGTGGTTTTTTTTTTGTTTGTTTGTTGTAATTAATGTCTGGTTTCCCATCTTTTTGTAATTCAAGAAATTTGAGGTACTTATTTTTAAACTTCACAGCAGCCTTTATGAGAAGTAGGATGTTTACACTGAAGCGAGTATTTATGGAGACACAGAAAGCTGGGGAAATCAGGAAGCACAGGTATTTTTCAGGGAAGCCCATAATATTATCTGGTTGAAACTTAGTGTGGGAAGGTTATTTGCTTTGTGCCTGATGCCCAAGAAACTTTGGAGTTTCTTATCTTTTCAGTTCTTGCTAGTGTGCAAATTATACATTTGATTCCTGCCTGTTATTATTGTAGATAGGATTTTTTTTTTTCTCCAACTTGTTTTTGAAGAATATGTGTCTTTAAGTGGTAGTGGAACAGAATATGAAGTCAGCTTTCATGTTTATTTTGGTATGATTGTGTTATCCAAAAATGGAAAACAAATCTTAAGAGCATCAGCATTTGTAAAGAGGAGTGTCCGCCTTTGAAGCTGGGAATAAAGAACTACTGTGCTCTCAGGTTCTTCATGCAGATGGCCACGTCCACTGCATCTGATTACTTTTGTCCACAAACAGATTTTGTAACTGGTTAAGGTAGTTGAGGATGTCTTTCTTCTGAACTTGATGCGAGTACTTAATTTCTGAATTAATTATTTTAAAAACAAACTTACTTTTAAAATTCAAAGGCAAAAATAAAGAGGTGTAAAAGAATTACTGAGTTTTATAGCAGTTTGGTAGTGGTGCTGCTTCTACTGGTGTTAGTAGCATTGATAAAATGGCTAATCTAATTGCCATGGGGTTAGCAAGGAAAACAGTCAGCTTGCTTTACTTGGGGTAGATTGGAATTTGGATGTTCAGCTGAAGTTTGTTAATTTTTAGATTTTATTTGGTCATTTTCATTATCCAGGGTTTAGTTTCATCCATATGGATAATACAGTTAGCTGTTTCTAGATGTGTGTGATTCCTCCAGGCGTTTGTAGGGGATGAGCCAAAGGAATGCCAGTCCTGAGCACTGTGTTTTGTATTGGTTTCCCGTTAGGCTTTCTGACATCTGTTGATAGAGAAATGCCCAGGGACAATTCAGTAATTTTCTCATTCATTACTGTTGCTGGTGGTGTAACTTTATTTTTTTTTTTTTTTTAAATGGAGATGTCTTGAACAAGGGAAGAAAGTGGGAAGAAAAAAAGAAAGTGTGGGGACATAAATATTAAGAATAATGTCTGTGTTCTGGAGTACAGTTTAATTCACTTTTACTGTAAGGACATTCTTCAAGAATCCCTCAAGATTGTTGTAATCACCTTTGAGTTTTAAATAGTTTTCCTTTTAAAAATCACTTGTCTTAAAGTTTCTTCTCACACACATGTATTTCTGGAAATGTATAACTGAAAATGTGAGTTGGAGGCACAGCAGTGTCTGCAATCACCCCTGAACCAGTAACAGATTTAGTGTTTTGAGACTTTGCATTCCCATGGGACTAGGAATAGGCTTTTGAGTTGTTTTTAGCCTGATTTTTTCCTCTGAAACCTCATGATGGATTAAATTTCAATGCAGACAGATTAAAAAAAAAAGTTTTTTTTTGTCCAGTCCTTTTGGAAATGATCTTTGAAATATACAATATATAGGACAAATTGGTGTGCATCTGGGATGAAACTATTGAGATTTATATTATTATTTCTTCATAGGAAGTTTGTTGAACTTATTCAGATAAAATTTAGGACTACGTGGAAGGACTTAATTTCTCAGCAGTCTGATAACTTCTTTGGAAGTATGGGCCACCATTATGATGAAATAGGAATTTGGTATCTGTACCTTTCTTGTGAAGACTGTGCCTTTGTTGGTTTCCTTTATGCATTTTCTGTTTTCCTTTAAATGAAGCAAAGCTAACAACCAACTTAATGTAAAGCATTACTTACACATGTGAAATTATGTTCTGTAGCAGCAGTAGTAATGAACATGGTGCTAATAATGCCAATAATGCAGGTTAGATTCCCATATGGACCATTCACTTAAGAGTTGGGCTTGATGATCCTTTTGGGTCCCTTCCAACTCAGAATATTCTGTGAGTCTCTGAAAAAGCACTAGAACTATCTGATATTCTATTTCTGTCAGCACTGGAATATCTGGCTATTTTTTGAATTCTTTATTCTTGGTTACTTTTTTCTTTGATCTTAAGGAATCAATGGAATATGTTCAGTTAGTACTTTCTTTGTTAGTTTTCCCAGATTTTAGATAATTTGCATTTCTCCCAGTTCAGTTAAAGATGTAGGTTTCAATTAGTGGACATGTCAGTGATATCTAAGTCTAGCACTTGTATACCTGGTCTACTTGGAGGAGTTCATCTTAGTCCTGTAGAGAGTGCAAGGGAAATGTTGATATTGTAAAGGTCCTGTGAGATGAAGTATTTTATTCCTGATATAATAAAGTTGTGTCACTACCTTTATTATGACACTCTTTTGCTATTGAAATGTAGTTTGTATGCTGGTTTAATAATCCTGTGCTATTGAAGTCACTTGCATGCTGGTAGCTTTTACTCTTCACTTTGTATGTAAATTCACAGTCTCAGACATTTTGGGACTATGGTTGTGAATTCTAGTTATCTCTGTGCTGTAACTTTTCCCTTTCAGGATCTCTGTGAAAGGTGTTAGTGAACAGAAGTTATTGGCATAATGGCTCCAATTGTGCAAATAAATCTTCTGTTGCTGTCCCACAGTGAACAGGCCTTTGCTTAAGTGGCCTGTCTGGTTTTCTTCCTGCCTGTGAGTGATAGGAGTCAAGCTGGCTGGGAGCCATTTGTGCATACAGCCAGCATGCACATGTGGTGGGGTTTGGTTGTGGTTTATGTTCTGCAGTGAAATTCGTTCTGTGCTTACTGCCAGCCTGTGCTGGAGAGCAGAAAGAGGCTGTTAGCATTTGTCTGTTTGGAAGGAAAGAGCTCAACAAGGATGCTAAGGTCTTCTGAGGTGTGCCAAGTAGGGTTCAGAAACTGTTATCTGCCTATCCATAACTGTTGTAACAGCTTGGGGCAATGCCAGCCATTTGGAAGTTGTCTCTGACCTTTTAGTGTTTGTTAAGTAGTTATTCACTCCTTTACAAGATTATTTGTAGGGAAGTAGAAGTCCAAAGCAGGTGTGCTTTCATAGCCTGTAAAATCTCTGCTGGTTTTTGGATGTGAATGTGGCCTGATACTGGAAGTGCCTTGCAGAGGAGAGAGCTGGCTCTGTGCTCCAAGTACATTCTTCTCAATATGCCTCTAACTTAGGACTTCAGGCTGGAGCTCTGTTTTAATATGACTGTTCAAGTATTTCTGTCCTGGATATGACACATTTTGGCCTTTTTGTATTTGGCTTTTCTAATTTGACTTTCTCTTTGGGGATATTGATGATTTGTCTTAGCGCTTTCCTCTTGTTCTCCTTAGTATTAGAGTTTGACAAAGTAGTCCTTGGAAGGGTTGAATGCTCATTTGTTTCACATAAAATTTGGTGTTGCACGTCCTTAAGACATATTTCCTGTAATATGTGTCTGGAGCTGAGAATGGAAAACTTTTGAAGCAAATGTCATGGTAACACAGGGTGCTCTGCAGTGAAGGAAGTGCCTTGGTGAGTGTCGAGAGCTGGCTGAGTGTGCCTACGTCTCTGTGAGCATCAATTCCCTTTCCTATGGCCAGTGCTGACAGTGGAGGTACTGACAGGAGGTCCGTTGCTTCATAATATTAAAAAAACCCAGTAACAACCCCTCCTTTTTTCTTGCACATCTTCTGATTCAGCTGGATATGTCTGGATGTCTGTTATTAATCTGTATTCTTTGGGAGTGGCAAATTAAGAAGTTTGTCCTTTGGTTTTATAGTGTGGCTTGCAACCAAGTTCGTTTTTAAGGAAAAAAGTCCTCTCTCAGAAAGGACTTCTACTTAAAACTCTGCTTTTATTATGAGGACTATTAGAAATGGACATGTGGCTGTAAGCTGTTATCTACTCAAAGGCTTGCATGTATTTTGATTAAAATTAAATTTTTTTTTTTTTTTTTAGAATTGAGTTTTCCTTGTAGCAAACAGAAAAAAATCTTTTAGGTGCTTCAGTTAACAGAAGGGTTTAAAAAAATATATTTTTAGTAAATGATGGCAAGAATGGGTGACTGGCTTGTGTAAGAGTATCCTTATTTTAGTTCTTCCTCCTCAGCACACTCTATGCATTGTGCATGCACAATGAGCTCCTGGTAACTCTTAGAAATAAAATGCAATTTATCTGTGTGTCTGTGGTTTGAGATGTCATGTACAGGAATAAAGAACTTGACTGGTATTGACTTTACTGAGGTTTTGATTGGACAGACAATGAGGTATGAAGTAAAAGGATGTTGACTTCTATGTTTTATACTTCAATATTTTTTCCCCTGGTCCTGGGAATGGCTCATAGTGACATACTAAGGAACGTGGCTTATTGAATGCTGAAGTACCATTGTGCAATTTTTTTAATATAAATTCAGTTACTGAATCTAGTAAGGGTGAAAAGGTAAGTAGATACTGGTAGAACAATTTACATGCTGTTTAACATTGCTGTTGACAAATCTGCTTAGGCAAATTTCTATCATTACTAGTCTAGGACTGTAGGAGTGTTTTCTGAAGGCATACAGATGATAGAAGAATAGCTGTGTCTGTGTGTGCTGGACATGGGATTAAGCATGCTCAAAACTGCAAAGGTGAAGAAACAAAACCAAGTCTGCCTGATGCTGTAGTACTTATTTCTGTGTACTGGTAGAGGGCAGATGTGATTGGAGTGCAGGGGTGATGGGTTTTGATTTCTTGACTATTTTTACTTAATGAATTAATGCTTATAGTTCTTGATACTTATTCAGTCTGACAGCCTGCTTTTCCCACAGAAGATCATAATATCCCTCTTTCTCTGCATTTGAAAAAGAAACTGTTGTGTACTGAGTTAAATGTACTTACATTTTTGCTGATTTCTTTAAGTTTGTTGGAAAACGTGGTCTTTAAATTTTCCAACCATGTGCCATTACACTGTAAATATACTGTTATTTTGAGAAGTGAGATTAGCAGGAAGGAGTAATACACTAGGTAAACTCATTATTATCTGCCTTAAAATTGTTACATGGATCATAGAAACTGGAACAGTACTACCCTAAAACTGGCCACTGTAACATGGCTGCTTTATAATCGGTGTGAAATTTTCAACCACATCAAAAATGCTCCATTCTGTTGGTGTTTCAGATGCTAAGCTTTGTCACAATGCCCTCATTATGAGCTTAGGTTGGTCTTCCGGCTCGTATGGAGTCATCAGGCTTTACATTTCATTTATAGAAAATGCTTATGAGCACCTTTTACTGTACTGTAATCTTATTAAGCCAAGTTGCTGATGTTTTGCATTAGGTTTGTGCTTTGTATATCCCTTCATGCTGAAGGATAGAGTTGATCGTAAATACAGCCTTGACTATTCCCTGTTAGCAAAAAAAAAAGCTTTATAACTACTATGAATGTATACTGGTATTACATTTGCTTGTGTACTAAAAAAAGCAGTAGCTCTGCTTTGTTATTGCAGTTCTTTAGCATTTGGCACTAAATTCTATTTACTTTTGAGTCAAATATTTTGGGAAATGTTTCATTTTCCTCTAAAAATGTTGTTTTAAGTGAAATATCACTGTGTGTTGTTCAGAGGTGCAAACCTAGCAGTTGAGTGATTTCCATTAGAATGCTTCTCACTTAAATCCATGAGACTGCTCTGTAAATCCTTAACAGTTCTTGACATTGCTACCTCAAGGCACAGAGCCAGCATGTGCAGTCCCAAGGGAGCAGACCCAAGCACCAATCCCAGACTGCTCACTCCAGGAGGCATTTTGCTCAAATCCTTAGGGGAACGTTGACCTTCTCCTTCTCAAAAAAGTGGCACCTGCTGGCTAAGCAGGACGGGCTTTGAGGGAATTTGGAAGAGGATGATTTGGTCTTGGTAGGCTGTGAGACAAAACTTGGGTCAGGGCTAAGGAAGTACTTGGCTTGAGGAATGGATGGATAGAAAAAAAAGAGAAATTGAGATTCTTGAGAGAGAAACACTGTTTTTGATCCATGTCTGATGCTCTTTATTCAGATCTTTGCACTCACTCATAATGTGATTTTCCTTGGTGTTCACTGTTTCTCAGTTATTTGGATTGTGCTACAAAATGTGCAAAGTAGTGCCTCAAGTATGTAGTCTTAATTAAAACAAAATAAAACAAAAATTAAAACAAAATGTTTACTTGGTCATTTCAAAATAAATAATTAGGTTCTTATAGACCAGCCTAATGCTGAGGGATCTCAACAATCTTCCAGATTCGTGATTTTTAGTTTGGTAGAATGACAACAGACTGAGGAGAAAGTCTGTTTTCTATTTGCGAGGTCAGTACATAAAATGCTATTCACAGCTTTTTAATCTCATTTTGTAGTTTTATGGTCTGTGTATTTAATGAAAAGTAATATATTTGGTAGGGAGCAATGAGATTTCGTGCTGTTATTTTCAGAAAATGGCTAATACAATGCAAACTAAATGTTTGTCTTTTTTTGTTAGATTTACATAGACTTAATCACAGTAATTGTGCAGTTTTGAGCTGAGAGTTAAATGTAAAGAATTCTGTTTAAGCAGAGGTTTTTTCTGTTCACCTCTTCACTAAATTAAAAAAAAAAATCTTCAGATGCAAGAAAGTGGGCGGTGTTGGGAGAAAAAAAAAATACAATTTGTATGATATCTAAGTCCAAATTGGCATTTTTTTAAAACTAGCTATTGAGTTATTGAGTGTTAAATTCTAGACTGCATTTAGTAGGGTAAATTGCTTATAATTCTGGAAGCACTGATCCTGATAGGAAAGGGTGATAATTAGTTTCTAATATGGACAGAATTGCTGTTATTAGCTGTGCTCCACATGTTTGCTTCCCCTGTGGCATTCCTTGAGGTGCAGCAGATGGATGAACCAGGGGCAGAGGTAATGTGTGCCTTGATCGGCTGCTGCTTTCCCCTGGGGATACTTCTGGAATGCTGATCTCTTCTTTTTCCTTTTTTTCCCCCTCCTCTTTTCTTTTTCAGCAACTTTGCTGGGATGTATCGGAATTAATTTATGGTATTACTCCTTTATAATCCATTAATCCAAGTGTTTAATACCAATATATTAATGTGATAGAAAAGGATGGGCTGTTTGTGTGCTAGTATCTTAAATCTTACCAAGTCAATAGCATGCTTAAATACTTTTCTCCATTCTGTAGGGTTGTGTCATTAATAGTCTGATGTTGCCTGATACTGTTATCTAATCTTTTGGAACATGGTCATATTGAGAAATGGAGCCTGCTATTGAAAAGGATTGTCCTTTGCCTTTAAATCTAGCCAAGTAATATCTGCTTGCATTTTCTTTTTCTGTTCTTGATTAAAATGTAGGCAATAGGTTGTGCGTGGGCTTTTGTATTTGAACTTTTTGAATGTTATTTTATTTATTTTTAAAACCACATCTATTTGAGGTAGGTTGCAGGTTGCCTTACCTTTTTGTCACCCAAACAGTGTAGCCTTGCTTGGGTGAGCACAGAGAGCTTGCCTTGCTGTGCTGCAGGGGAGAGGGAGCCCTGCACGGGAGCTGCAGCTCCTGCAGCTGTCCCAGCTGCAGCTTTGGGGTGCCCGGGGAGCCCCTGGGCGGGGCAGAGGACAGCACACGTGTTGGTTATTGGAAATCCTTCCATGGGTGCTTTGCAAATGTTTTCATTTTGTTTATGTATTTATCTTCTTTTTCCTTGTCCTTTACTTATTTACTCTCCCTCCCAGACTGTTTCACTCCCTGTTGGGACTTTGCTGGAATCCACAGTATTTTCAGAGAAATTAGTGATTTTAAACGAAGTGACTTTGAAGGTGAGGCTCCATGGTTAACTGCAAGTTTCCCACCAGGGACATAAAATTTGCTGAAACTCTCTGGCTCATATTTTTGTGAATTTTTGCTGTGTAATAGCTATAGAAAAAATACCTTCCTCTGCATTTTAAAGATGACCTGTAAATGTCAAAGTTTTTTTTTTTTCCTTTTAATTTTTTTTGCCTTTTGGTTTTGACCTGGAGTCTTGATCTGGAAGCCTAAAGAAAACTTCCATAAATATACATTTTTATACATGTTCCTGTATATATCTATATATATGTATGTATGTATTTGTTTTCTTGGCTGTGGAACCATTTCATTGTTTTTTCTTCTCTGCTTTTGCTACTACGTATTGCAGATGTGGTAGCAAATAAAAAAGGTATGGAATAGAAATCTACTGACAAGGAAGTTGCACCTTCTGTTTGAGGTTTGCAATGTTTCTAGCACAGTGGCTGCTAGTCTTTTTTGTTTGCAGACTTAGAGAGGACATCCTTTATAAGACAGGATTTTAAGTGAGTTTTTAAATAAATGCTAATCCACTTAAGGCTTTCAGAAATGGCTGAGTACTTGAGTGCTTCCTAAAATTAGGTGAAGTTGTAGGGGACAGTATCTGTCACTGCATCCAATGGCTCTGGCAGTGCTAGTGGAAGATCATGCTTGCCAGCTGTGGCAGTGTTTTCTCCAAACTGTGATACATAATTTAGAGTAGTGCATAAGTGGGCATGGAAATGTGTGGATGCTGCTGTCGTTGGTACTACTGATGTATGTAGTCAGCAAAAACGTTTTGCTCTGAGGTAGTTACTCTGTTATTTGATAGGCTCGCTGTGAATCTGGACAGTGTGAGATGTTAATATTCTGGTTATGCACTCAGGTAATTCCTTCACACTCAGGCTGCTTAAATAGGCTGAGAGTGCAGAGCTCCTTGATGCAGGGAGTTCTGCTGCCAGGATTTCTCAAAGGTTGTGTTATTCAAAGACCTTTGTGCTTGCTTTGTCTGCATACTGGATAACATGAGTGTTCTGGATTAGTAGATGGATTCCTTGTTTTTAATGCAAAAAATAGGGAACAGCCAAGACTCTGGCTTGTCATAAAGAGGCTCCTAACCCAGGAGGCCTTGTCAGATCCAGCTATTGACCACTGCTGCCAGGCTCTGCCTCGTCAGTGATTGTCTGGAGATGGATTGTTTGTACAATTCACAGCCACAGCCAAATACTGGAAATGGAAGTGGATTGAGGAGGATGGAAACTGGAGACCCTTGGACAAAAAGCGTTTCCCAAAGGGAAGGATTGGCAGTCAGAAAATAAATAATCATCTGTAGCATGTCCTAAAGACCAAATAAAAGGGTAAGCTAAATAAGAGAATGAGGTTAAAGTTTTTAAAAAACAATAAGTTAGTGCTGCACAGTGAGACACAATTTTGTTTTAATCCTCTCTGTTCATAGTGACCCGTTTCAAGCAGCAGAACCTTCTCCTCCTTCATGGTGATGATGTTTGACTGTTTTTTGGAAACTCCTTTGAATTGCCTTGGTTTTATTGCTGGAGGCTCATTTTATTTATATATATATATATGTGTGTGTGTGTGTATATATACACATTTTAATTTTTTTCCTGTGAAAAAGACTAACTGCTTTTTTTTGTAAGCCTTTCTTGTTTTACTTTTATAACTCCATGTCAGGTTGCTTCTCTCTTCATGCAAGGAACAACCTCACCAGAAATGCCTGGGAAAACACAGAAGAATTACATGTAACCAAAAGAAACAAATCAGAGATTTTCTGTAGCAGGTGTTTTTATGCTACTCTCCTGCTGAAATCGACAGGAAATTTAGATTAAACCTGGTATCTTGCCACACACTCAGAGAAAAAAAAAAAAAGAAATTATCAGAATTCTTATGGTTCTTTTCACCCTCTACCATAATAATAAAAGAGGTATTCTTTTATATCTAAAGGCTTTTCATGATCTAGTAAAATGTATTGAATTGTTACACAGTATTTTAAATTTTTGAACTGTCTGAGCAAGTATTTCTCAGTCTTCCAGAAAGACCCTTTACTATACTATATTCATTTTATGATATGAGCTGAGCAAAACTCTTTGCTCTAGGAAGGAATTTTGCCATTGATATACTATGGAAATCTTTTAATGTGAATTTAAAGTTGCCTGTGCCACCTATATATTAATTTTTCTATTTAATTATCTATAGAATTTCTTGATATTAAATTCATGAAATATTCAGTCACACTGGTGGCTCTATTCTGCTTTAGGAAACTGGTTTTATTCAAGTGTTACTCCTGTGATGTACCAGTTCAGGAATTTTATTTTCATCTTCTTCCACATTTTATTAACCAGAGCAAAATTATTTCCATGCTGTTTGTATAAAGGACAGAGGATACATGCATGTGTGTAGATGCATTGGATTATCATTATTCAACACACATAGTATCAAGTTTCTCCTAAACAGGGAATTTGACAATTTGTTACATTTTTGCTGATACACTTTTAAAATGCTGACCTCTACAGGTGGTTCATTCTTACTCAAGCTGTTGGTGGCTTTGAGTTACTTCAGTTGCTTTGAAAAGAAAACAAAATAAATCCTGCAGAGGTAGTTTTACTTTCCAGTGAGCTGACAACATCAAGGGACAAAGGAGAAGCTGGTAAAAACCTCACTAGAGCAGTTAGCTCTTATTTCCCCTTATCTCTCCTCAATAGCATGTTGTCTTCCACCCCCAATAACATTTTGGTGCTGTAACCATCTTTGCAGTCACTAGCTTCAGACAGTGTTCCATCACTTAGCAGTGTTCATGAAGTTGATTTTGGGACTTTCTAGACCTTTTTTTGGTTGAAATATATGGTATTTGTGGAAAGGATACGTATGATAGAGTTTTAGTTAACCCATGAGGATAAAGTACTTTTGCCTGTGTTTTTAGTAGCTTGCTGTGATTCAGATTCAGTTTGGGGCTCTCAACTGCTGTTAGGAAGATGCTGTGATTGAGCTGATCAGCCCTGCTATGAACTGGCTGTGGTCTGGAAGCTTAACAGCCTTAAGATTGCTGCAGGTACATGGTTCTATTTTTGGATCTGTTTTAAAAATGGCTTTGAGTGGATTTTCTTGTGTGAAAGATGGCATACACATAATCATGACACTGTTGTAATTTTAGTCAGTATTTTTTGTAGGCCTAATGTTAAGACTGCCAGATCTTTCTAAAATACAGATGTTCCCTTTTATAATTTCTATATTTTCTTTAGCAGAAAATTTCTTGTGTTGTAAAAAACTTGGCAAACTTTGTGTTAGAATGAGAGATGTAGGTGTGGAGGAGATGTAATTGACTCTCAAAAGAAAAGTGTTCAGTACAAGACTAGATCAATACAGGCACCACAGCAGATTCTTCTATTACTTCTCTGTAAGTAGCATTATAGATGGCATTACTCTGGATTAAATCAAGCACAGCAAGTATGGAATTTTGATTTCAACTGTACTTCATTTCATACTTAATGGAAAATACGATAAAGTGGCTTAGCTTCATCTGTATTTTTGCACTCTCTTATAAACTGCTAGACTCGGGTTTTACAATGAAAGAGTTAAGAATCCATATTCAATTGAAATTCAGTAGGAATAGGGTGTATTAGATTTTAAGACTTCTTGAAAACCTAATTAGTCCTTGGATGACTTAGGGGCTTCACAGGTCTTAAGAGGTTCCACCATGTGTGAAGTTCTTGTTCACTTTGAACCTTTTTTAATAAAAGCAGGTATTGATTGTTTTTCTGTGCTCTTCTTACTCTGTTATTTCTCCTCTTTTTAGTGTAATATTTCATAGGATTTTTTTCTCTTGTTTGTCCCATAATACACTCAACATTAAAATAATGATTGCTCTGAGTCCTTAAGGAGAATAAAAACTAAAGAGGTCTTAGAGGCTAGAGTGTGTACAATATTCTAGTTTCTTGATAATTGGTTAAGAATATATATCTTACTCAGGGCAAGTTCTGCTCTGATGTTTAAAAATTCAACAGTAAACTTTAAAGTGTAGAAGGAAGTGGCTTCCTTTGTTTTTTTCTTTAAAAAGGCAAGAAATAAAATCCAAACAAATATTTTATTCCTGCAAATTGTTGTCATTTGATGATGCAGTTGGTAACATACACAGTTTTTTTAAAGGCCAAATTGCAGATATACACCTGAGCCATGCACATGTTTATTTCCTTTGTGTGACCTTTTAAATAGTAGCTTTACATGTTAAGTAAATGGAGTAGAAAAAAATTGTTACTGGAGCTCTTGTACTTGAATTTTTACATTTACATTACATTCACATGATTCTTGCCCGGTGCCTTAAAATGGTTTTGTTTAATTCACTCGGCTTTCATGTCACTTGTGGAAATTCAGTCAGGAGCTTGTGTTGGTTTGGCTGCCAGGAAATCCTGTGTGTGTCTGTGGAGTGGGCACAAAAGGACACCAATGGCATCTTGTCCAGCCTTTCAGTTATGGGAGCATGTCACCTTTGTTCGAGTTCAGGTGAAGAGTGTTGAGGTATGAATTCACTTCAGTGTACAGGAATTTCTTAATTTTCTTAAAAGTATGTGGGCCAGCCTTGTCCAAAGGAATAAGTTTTGCATTTTTAGTTCACGTGAACATATGTTGTGGAGCTGTATGTGATGTTTATTCTGAGTTGCCCTATTACATGTGTGAATCTTCAGATCTTCAGAATGCTCTCATGCATCTGAAGATATTTTTCTTCTGAACCTTCTTCAGTAATCTTTCCCTTATAAACTGGGATGTGAAGATATTTAATGCCTTATTACCCTTTCACAAAGTGTGATCTGAAAAATACTTAAATTATATTATATTAAAAAGTAATAATATTCTTTGTGACTGGAATATAAGAAATTCTTTCCCAAATATCAAGTCACAGTTGTCTTTTTCAAAAAAGCAGAAACTCTGTTCTCATTTTTGTTATTTTATGTATTTAATAGAACAGGAAAAGTCTGTCTTGTGTTAAAATTATTTGATAACCCTTATAAATGGTAACATTTTTATTTTTAGTGGTTGAGCGAATCTGGGCACTTATACAAATTTCTTTGTATTGGAGTGTTGCAGTATGAGCAAGTTAAGTACAAAATAAAGCAAAGTCGGAAAGCTGTTGTTAGAAATAAAAGCCACCTATATGGAGAACTGAATACAAGATCTAAGACAAACAAAGTTGCCACCCAAAGAGGCAATATGGTTAAATTGACTTGTTTTGGCAATGCTTAAGATTTTAAAAGGAGTAAGAGAAAATGGGAGATCATAATTTGTAGATGCAGCTTATTTGGCACATAGAACCCAAGGCTCATTTTGGCTAAATTTCAAAATGTGCTTTGAAATTTTAAAATCAAATTATTACTTTTTTCTTTTTCATTACAGAAGAAACAGAGGGAAGAAAAATTGACTTTTGTTGCCATTTACTTTGAAGTAGTTTACTCTTCTAACTTTTGGCTAAAATTCTAGTAAGAGCACAGTGAAGTATGTGTGGGAGTTTTCTGGCAGTGTTGAACTTCCTGGTAACCTGTTTCTACCCTAACATGCAGCAGATTCGATCTTTTAAAGATTTTTAAATGAGATTATTGGTGTTTAATGCAATTGAAATGTGCATTTATTCAGTTATGTTTCTCACATACTGGCATAGTACCTACCAATGGTTCAATAAAGCCAGTAGTCCCAAAGTAGACTGCAAGGTTTTATGCATTATAGTGGTGGCTGGGTTCTTTTCTTTTATTATTTTTTCCCCTGAAAAAATTACAGGGTGTTTTTTTTTCCCCTCTTTTTTTCTTTTTAAATACAGCCAGTCTCAGAGGTAGTAAATGCTTCAGAAGTGATGGGCTGGCTTCCCTGGCCCTTCACACAACCCTGACTTTGGCTTTCTCTGATTCTTGTGCTCTCCTTTTCCTCTCTGCCAGCACTGGTGTTGTTCTGGCCCGGAAGTGAAATACTTCTGTGAGCAAGTCTGGCCAGAAACCAGTGAGGGTTTGTTATTTTTATGGGTCTGTTTTCTACTAGTTTCATTCTGAACAGGTTTACTGCAGGTCCCTAGAACCCTGGTGCTAGTGTGAGGGAAGATGTGAGGCAGGCTGTGGGCAGTGGGGACAGCGAAGTGTTAAGGGAAGCAGGATGGCCTCCTTTGGGTGGCAGCCAGCCCTTAGCTGTTGGGAAGATAGGCTGTGTTTGCATACATAAACCTTGACTCATAAGCTGTTGTTTGGCAGTGGTTCCTGCATCAGAATCCCTTGCTGGAGTTGGGAAGTGCTGCTTGCCTGTGTGAAGGCTCACTCTGCACAGGAGTTTTGTGGGGCTGTGCTTGCAGGCTGCCTGATGCCATGGGGCTGTTGGACCAGCAGTGCTGGGGTCTTGGAGGTTTTAGAATCCTTCCACTTTTTATTCTTGCTCACCTGTAATATTAAAATTAGAGTATTTGTCCTATTTTTAATGTAAAATCATTCACCCCAATGTTCTGGTTAAATAGTCCTAGAAATTGGTTCCTAAAACTAAGGTGTAATTTTTATAGGAATGACATTAGGAGACTGTTTTGTGCTTTTGTAAAAGGAGAGACTGCTGAAACATCCTGGGAGGAGGAATTAAAGAAAAATAATTAATTATTGATTACCACTTGCTTTCTGACTACTTAGGTAAATGTTTTAAAGTCTTTAATACCGTATTGTTATTCTAAGAAGGGTAATTACTAAGTAAGGGTGCTTTTGTCCTCAGAAAGACTGTCTGCCATATTTTATTGGCTTTCAGCATTTTGTGGCTGTAACCTACAGAACTGCTGTGACAGCATACTTGGAGAAACAGTGACAGCAAATTTATTTTGTATTCAAAGTGCAACTTGTCCTCATAAAAAAAACCCAAAAAAAACCAACCAAAGGCACAAGTGCACTTTAACAGCAACAGGTATGTCTGTTCTGGCTGTTAGAGTATGGAGGCAATTTAAAATAGGGTTACTTGACTATAAATTCCAATTCTAACTTTTTTGTCGAAGTTCTGCTTCTGGTGTGTGCATGGTTTCTAAGTGCATTTTATTAAGAGTGTTTTAACTCATGTAACACTTGTTACCAGAAAAGCATTGAAAACTCAGATTTCTATAAAAAGTGTGATATTTAGGATTTAAGCCAAAGAGAAATGTTATGCAGTTGAACCAGACTATGGAGTATTAAATGGAAAGCTAGCAGAAGAAATAAAAGGAAGATCAGTAAAGTCTTCAAACAGGAAAAAAGTCTTTGGTTAAGAAGTAAAGTTGGAGAAATGTCAACATCTTCACTGCAGATGCAGATATTTCTGGATTCACTTCCACCAGAGCCAGAGTCTGTCAGATTTAGTAGTTATTTTCTAGAATAGAAAAGTAAGTGATTTTTTTTTTTAGCTAGTGGGATACTACTTTAAATTATTTTCATGATAGTTGCATATTTCTGCTAAACTAGCAAATTTAAACTATTTTAATTACTCTTTAGCATTTAAAGTCCACAATGACGAGCACAGCATTGGTTATTCTAGAAATTGTTACTTCTGCCCTGCTGATTCTCTAACCGTGTAATTTTGTTGTTCAAAGATAGTCTTTCCAGACTTAAAGCACTAACAATATGGATATGTTAACAGAAGAATGTTAAAATGTGGGTTGTTCCTGCAGGGAGGCAGAAATCAGTAGCTCAGCTGATACCAGTGAACATGGGTGTCACAGGACTTAGTCCTGCCATGAGCCCTTAGTTCAAGGGGAAGCACAGCCTTTCTTTTAAACAAAGGGAAAGAGTGGAAAGAAGAAAAGCAAATGTTTTTGGGGATGGAAGGTGAACCAGGCTCCCTCAGACATTTCAGTTGCTGCAGTGCTGCTGTGCATTAGCACAAGGCCCATTAACATCAGGCCCCAGTCCTCCTTCCACCTCGTTTGTTGATGTAGGAGACTGAACTGTATCATATCAGCTTTCCAGCATTGTGGGCACACCATCATTTACTGCCACTCACACTAAAGGAGCTGTCAACACAAAGCCTGCCTGCCTGCTTCAGGAGGCAGCTAACAGCCCAGGCAGCAAGGAGCTTGATTCAGCAAATATTTGAGCAGATGTAATGATACCTGGCACATTCAAAAACAGATTTCTCTCCTTTGTCAGAGAACATGTTCTTTTCTTAATTTGAGAATGAGATTTAACAATGCCAGTAAAATCTCTGTCTAATAGGCTCTTGGAAGAAATGTCTCAATGTTGAGAAAATAAAGGTTTCTTGGGGTGGGGTTTTTTTAAGGTGTCTCAGGGCCCTGCTAGCAGCACAGGCTGTGCCAGATCTCCGTTTGTTCAGACTGGATTCTGGCTTTGACTTTTGGAAGTAATGGAATTATTGAGAACTGTTGGTTTTGGACCTCTGCAGAAGGAGAACATCTGGCAACAGCCTTACCACATTCCAACTCGCTTATGGAGGGGGAAGCACTTGTTGGTACAAAATACATACTGGAAAAAGTAGTCCTTGACACTGCAGGCTGATGCTAACTTCCATCAGCTCAAATTATCAGTTATGTAAATGCAAGTAGAGATGCTTCTAGAAATGTTTTAATAGTTTGCTGTAATCCTTTTTTTCCCCCGTCTGTGCCTAAAATAATAGAAGAAAACACATTTTGCCCTTGGCAGCTCTTATACTGAGAGAAGAAGGGGCTGCCTTTCCCTTGGACAAACTGGAAGGCACTTCATTGTGCTGCAGGGCAAATAGTGGAGCCCTAATCTTACAAAAGCTACTTTCTTGATTGAAGATGAAGTATGGAGGATTTCTTCTTGATTTTTGGCAAAAGAGGAGAGAAATAAGTGAGCCAGGTTGTAATAAGTCATTATTGACTATATTTCTTCTATTGTTTTTTCCACATCTAACTTAGAGCTGTCCTACCACAGCTCTGGTTTAGGTGAGCAGATGTGCAGTGCTTGCATTTATCCATTAAGCATTCTTCCCTGTTTAAATACTGAGCAGATAAGCTTTGTTTTCAGACTTAGAAGAGGGTGTTTAATGCTGAAATTTTCATGCAATAGACACTTTCCCCCAGCTGTATTGAAAGAACAAGAATTCTCTCATGACAGACTTAAGTTCACACAACCCTGATGTGTAATTTCAGTTTTGCTTAGTAATGAGAGTTAATTCCTGCAGCTGACTTAGATGTGCTTTTTAGAACAAGAAAGTATAAGAAATCATCTCATTGAGGATGTGCCTGTCTAGAGGCAAACTTAAAAACCTTTCAGACTTCTTTGTATTCTACATGTTTTGTTTTATGAAAAATGTAAGATGTTAGTGGATTGCTGTTTTAATGTGAGAGGCTGAGATGCCATGCTGCTCGTAATAGACCTTTGATTTCAGTATAGTAGGGTTGCCAAAAATCAGATACAGAGGTACTGTGTACCTTGGCAAAGTCTAGGTTTTCTTCCACACGCTTCTATGAAGTGGTTTGATCTAGATCTTCTCAAGTTCAAACTCAGGCTTCTGTGATCTTGACAGTCTATCTGTGTCTTTGTTTCCAGTCACATTATTATTGTAAACATGGAGTTACACTGGCATTCTCTTGCCTATACTGTGTAGTATATTTACCTTTATGCTTAAGGCTCAAAATTCTGCCTCACTAAATTCCAAGGTTTTTGTCTGATGCTTGATCTCTCCACTGGTTCACTGTCGTGAACTTGGAAAGTCAAAATATATGCTGTTTCTCAAAAACATTTTCAGTTGGTTTTTTTTCCCCCTCTCTCTGCTTAATGTGTCAGAGTGTGTCTTTTCCCTTGAAAGATTTTAGTGTTAAGGTATTAATGATCTTCTAAATATCATCAAAGTAATTGTAATTTGTCACAATTGGCTTATCTTAATTGTATGTGTATAAAGATACATGGCAATCATCAATACCATGAAAGGACACTGACCTCAGGTTCATCTTGGAATTTGTTTTTCAAGAGGGTCAAAATTTGCTGGACACCTTGTGATACAGTAAATGGTTAAAAATACTATTTCTTAATATTTTTAGACACGTTCTTAGGAAAGCTGTCATGCTTGCCATGTTTTCTTTGCTCAGGAGAGTTAGAACCTCAGTTACGCGCTGCAACTCACATTAATTGTGTTCTGGTGCCTGAATTGGCAGTTTTCTGTACAATTGTCTTGTAATACAGTTGGTAACAGTAGCTGTTGCCTGTGAGGCTGTATTAAAATATTTTTGGCCTGGTGTGTGCAGTCTTGTGACACTGGCCTTGATTTGGTGTGTATATATAAATATATATGTGTATATATGTATTTGAAAGTGTGTGGTTATATAAAGCAGTTGAGTCATAACTGAAGTAACCACAGGAACATTTGCCAGTAGAAAGGATTATTATGGTAGCTGGTACTGTAGGGCTGTGCCTTGCATGTTAGAGCTGTTCAGCCTGATCCTGCATGGCTCAGCACAGAGAGGGGAATGAGCAGCATGATGCAATTTAATAGCAGTTTAACTGTGTGTGTTTGTGTGTGAATAAAAGCTCTGGCTTGTACCCTGCTAAAGGCTTCATCTCTAAGCTGGTGTACTTTATTCACATTTGTAACCAGGGAGGCTTCAAAATATACTGTGTGGGCACACATGTAAATATTATTTATATACAGGATAATTTATGAATATTATAATTTTAATTTTTTAAAATTAACCTTAAATTGGATCAAAGAGTAATATCAAAACTTGTATTAATATAGGGAATTTGGGGTGTGTGTGTGTGTGTGTGTGAAAAATAGCTTTACTGTGTAGTGCTTTGAGACCTCCGTGGAAAAATAGTTTAAAATAGTTTAAATGCTATTTTTTATAGTTTTTGTCATTAGCTTATGCTTGATATGTCTGAATATCTATACACAACTAACAAATGCTTGTTACATACAGTATTACAAATATGCTCTCCTCTTTGAACAGTACCTGATGTACCTTTTCTGGCAAGATTCATGTAGCAATGTGCAGTTTCCTGGTTTAGTGCAGTTTGTGTGGGAAATGCCAGTTCCAGTTTGATTTTGAGTGGGTTGTATTGTATTTAAAGTGTCCGGGTCATGCCAGGTCACTTGGTGTGTCTGGGGACATGATTTAGAGTCTAGGAAGCAGAGAATACGAGGAAAGAGAAGCAGGTAGTTTCTGATATTTCTGTAATGGCAGTGCTCTTACAGGAATTAATAACCCAGTGTTGTTCTTAGGGAATACATAGGTCTTATTGCAAGAAATGAATAGGATTATTTGTGAAATCATATTAAAAGTAGTAATTGCCTTTTTTTAAAATGGCAAATTATATTTAGCTAATGAGTTGAAACAAATCTAGAACATACTTGATAGTTCTACAGGAACTGTATTGCCAGTACTGACTTTTGGTGCTAATAGACACTTGTAAAACAAATTCAAGCTTTTCTTAAATTTTCCTGAACCAGCATGCTTCCCCACCCCTTTTCTTCTGAATTATACAATGTCTTTTGTTGTTTTAGAAAAAGTTCTTCGAGCATACACTCCGAAGTTTTTGTCTTCTGGAGAAAATACTGTTCTTGCAAATAATTTTCCATATGCAAGTATAGGTTTTAAACAGCTTTACATACAGGGAGAATTCAATTTGGTGATATATTAAGTTACAACTAATTTTTAATACCTGCCAATGCCAGTATTGGTCTAAGTTTTGCTTATTGTCCAGGTAAATTGTGTACTTGCTGTACCTTCCTCCCGCTTTAATAATTTTTTTCTTCTGAAGTTTTAATTGTGATTACCTGTTCTGTAAATGGAAATTAACTTTGGTTAGCATATCTTCTGACTATTATTCAAATACTTTCCACAATTACTGGCATAGTGGATATTTATTCTTTGCTATGTCAAATGATCATGCTCTGGGAATCTCCAGGTTAAACAATGTTTCAGAAATGAAAATGAATTTATTTACCACTATTAATAATCACAGTTGATATTTCAAACAGATCTTAAAAACTGATCTTTGCAAAGATTAATATTCAAATGGAAGCCAGTGTTTTATGGGTACTAATTGAGGTAATCATTGTCCTTTCAAGGGGTCTTCAGTCTCTGCAGGGCTTCCTTGGACTTTTTAAATCCCTGCCATTACAGGCTGGTAGTTAAGATCTCAGCTCCCATGGCCATGAACCTGGCTGGGCAGGTGAGGAAAGAGATGAAAACTAGTAGGTAAGCCCAGGAGATATCTCACTTTTACACTCTGCAATGGGTTAAGGGTTCAATCTGTGACACCATGGCTCAATACAGGGAGCAGAGTGAGCAGCATTGTGCAATTCAATAAAATTATCTTGGGAAGTTTCCTGAAGTAATTGTCAAGTTCAGAGGTGGTACCAGATGACAACTCAAGATGGTGTAGCTCTTCCATGCATTTTCTCTGGAGCAAAGGTACACAAAAGGATGCTCTGCTGCTCCCACTGGTGCCTCTAATAAGCAACTCTGTTACTAGGGAGGAACTTTGCCTTTAGATCTGAAGGGACTGGGGGGAACTTGGTACTGTATGCTGGAAGACAATTAGTACATTCTTCAAGAAACGGTCTGCATTGAGATTTGAATTTCCCCCCCCCCCCCATGCTTGCACTTCCCCTTTCTTTTCCTTTATTGTGGAAGGTGGATGGAAAGTTCTTTATTTACGTAGTTTGAAATGAAAGTGATTTGTCTTTTACCTAATTAAAATGTTGCATCTCAGTTTATCCCAATGGCACTTAAGTGCTTAGACTATTGATAGGTTGCCTGCCTTTCATTTCTCTTCTCAATTTGATTAATGTTCTCAGCTTTGGATATTTTAAGCCTACCACGTTGTATCTATTGTCAAAGCTGCTTTTGGTTTTGAGTGTTATTCTGGTTCTCTTGTTGTCTCTGTTTTCTCCCACTCCCTGAGTAATAAATTAGTGGAACTTTGTCTTGTCTTTATTTATTAATTTATCTGACTTGTGAATTTTGAGTTCTTTGTTAGAAAATAAATGGTTTTATTATATTATAGAAAATATTACATCTAGTATAAAAAGAGAAATAGTTTTAATTGAAAACAGCAAGAAGACGTTGAGAACCAGTCTTAATCTATTGAAAGTTAAAATATTTGAGTATAGTATATCTCCATCAAATATTACTATTTTCATCCCCTTATGAGAAAGTCTAGACCTAAAATATAATTTTGGATTATAATTGGAATCATACTTCACAATAGACTTTTGCAATATATAGCTTAATGGTAGATTGATATGTTTGTGTGTCTGACATGCAAAACACAATCAGCACTGTTATGGTTTGTGCTGTAGGTTTTTCGTAATTGATTTCTGATGTTGAATCTTATCTGAAGGAATATCATTACTCTGAAACAAAATTGGATAAAGAAGCTATAAAAGATAGAAACTCATACCTTGAGTACCTAGTATAACAATCTACAATGTGATTTTTTTTTTGTCAAATCATTTATTTGATCAACATCATAGCAGATGGTAACCCTATAAAGTATATTATAGTGTTTACACGAACATTAGAGCCTGTGTCTCTCGAAATAAGTTTTAAATATAGTCTTCTTTGTCTTATGCCAGCAAGAACAACCTTCATTTCAGTTTGATTGTAAGATCCAATTTTTTTTTATTAGATGAATGTTTGGATCTGTTTCTTCAGAATGAACACATATGTTGAAATAATGAGGCAACAGGTTTCTTCAGGTTTTCTTCTAGAATAGCTTGAAATGCTCACATTTCAAGCATCATAAAAGTGATGTTAAGCAGAGCCTTTTATAACCCGATGCACAAAGCCAGAAAGCACCCTCGTGGTTTGGTTGGGTCTCCCCGAGGTGAGTGAGGGCACGCAGCCTTTCCTGCGGGCGGGCCGAGCTCCGGCCTTTGGGCTGTGCTCCACATCCTGGGCTGGCCAAGGTCGGGAGCGTCCCCGCTGGGACACACAGCCAGTGCTGTGGAGGTGCCCTGTGAGCCAGCCCAGCCCCAGACTGCCAGCTGAACCCGCTGGAACAAACATCACACTTAGAGAGTTACTCCCTAATTAAACTGCAGCATATGTGCTATAGAAGTAGTCAGTTTTGGTTGAGAACTATGAAATCATGAGTCATTTCAATTACTTTCCGTCCTCAATGCCTACTGAAAAAGGAAGTGGGGGTAGAACCTTGTTTTACTCCTGTCTGCCTGACTGCATGTGTCTGTGTTTTTGGACCTTTATAACAACACAGTTCAGTTTCCACCTTATTTGCTTTACCTACAGAGGCTGAGATACTGCAGCCTTGGCCTGCACAGTTTTCAGTGCTCTGCTAACTGTCGCAGCTTTCCTGTGCTCTTTAACATCCATGATTAACTAATGATGAATTCATCCATGATGGAATTGGTCACTGCATTGCCTTGTGGAAGGGGTTATACAAAGGTGATGATCCCCCTAGTTCCTCTGTTTTCTTTTGCCTTTTCCAAGGAAATACCCAGAACTCTTTTCATGACACTTTTGCTTTGAGACTTTATTGAATTTATTACCATAGATGACTCCTCTGTTCTTTCTTACCAAGGGTTCCCCACTTCAGGGCTTTACATTTAAAAGTGAATCTGATGGTCCTGGCTCAGTCGAGTTACTTTTGGCTTGTTAAAGTAAGCGTTGTTTGTTTGTTTGTGCCCATCCTGCTAGGAATGGTCTGGGTCTTTCTCATCCAACATTTGGGTGGTTTTCATCTGTCACCCATGGAAAAAAATTAGCATATGAAGCAGAACAGATTCCTTGAGCACCAGGGTAGACACACATTTGATTTCTTGGTTGAGTGTTGCTGGCTACCTGGGGCAGCACTTGTTTGGTGTCTCATTTGATGGAGACCAAGGGCAGCAGAAGTATCATTCCAAATCAAATCCAGATGTCAAGCATGGTATTCTGTGTGCAATACATGATTCTTTTTTCTTGTAGCCTTCACAGAGCATTTAAAATATGAAAGCACCTTCCTTGTGTGAAAATCTTGTGTAAGAGAGAGGTCTACATGTAAGCCTGTTTGGGGCTTATGAGAAGGAAAAAGGCTGCATGAAAAGGAGGAAAAAGACACCTGGCAGGAAGAAGGAAGTTAACTAGAATAGTAAACTGTATTGGGCCTTTTTAGAAAAAAAGAATTCTGGGAAGTAGTCAGAAATTAGTTTTCTTCCCTATCTGAAGCAGTTACATTTTAGTTTAGAGCAGTTTCTTTAAACAATTTATTTGCATGATTCAAATGGTAGAATTAAAATACTAGAATTTTTAGCTGTACATGTGCTGATTAAGCAGAACAATAACATTAAGTTCCTATGTCCCACTGACTCAAATTTTCAAGTGAATAGCATGTTTTACTGATTAGCATCTGAACACTCTATGTATAACTGTTATCTAGTCACATATTTCCTGAAATGGGTTGGTATAACCTACTGTATCTTCAATTTTCCCAAGGACTTTGTCTTGCAGTAGGATATTTTTCTTTTCTCACCCCTCATACATCTCTTTTGAAATGAAGGCAATGGAAGACTTGTTATGATAATGACTGGATTACTGGCACTGTTGTTTCTGGCAGAAAAGAGTCAATTGTGCCAAAAGATTACTTTTGCCTTTGTCAGTGCCAGCCACGACTCTTTACTCAGCTCCTGGACCAGTTACAATGAAACAACAACAATACTGTCAGCTGCAAAATGCAGTAAACTTCCCCAAACTGCTGGCTCAAGATAGTGGTGGTTTTGCATTTTCAAAGAGCCTTCTTCAACCTTGAGGATCTTTCCTGCTGTACACGAAGAGTGTCTGTAGTTTTTATTTGAGTGATTTACTGTACTTTCAGTTTAACGTTCCTTTTTGCAGGCTGTCTTTGTCAAAATGTTATTTTATAGCTTCATAAAGCATATTTCTTAAGGAAATAATGATTAGAACTGTAATGGTCCATAGGTAGTTATTTACAATATTGGTTTACATTCAATTTTGCAGTATGGCCATATGAGAAATATGCATGAAAATTTTATAGTTGCAATATGAAAAAAGGGTCATTCAATATTCAATTTAGGGTTTAGAGATGGTTGTATGGAGTAGCTTGCACTCTACTCTTATTTATAAATTGGGACACTTAGTTCTTATTTATAAATTATGACATAAAACTTCATAAATAGTTTATAGTATATATCACATAAAGAATTTATGCTTTATATCAAAACTCTTTATGAGAAAAGTTTGTGTGACAGGGAAATAATGAGTTGCATTTTGTTGGCCAGAGTGCTTCGAAGCCTGCAGTTCAGGATGGAAATGTTCCACATGTGACAAAAAATGTCTTGTGAAGCAGATAATCAGGAACCTAATTGTTAGGATAGTAGCAGCAGTTAGGATAGCACTATCCTATATGAAGGAATTTGCTATAGGAATTTAGGTGCTTTTGCAGTTAGCTGTTTGGGAATGTGGTTTGACCAATTAAATTTGGATAGAAATTGGACAGTAGGGTATATATTCTGATACACTGTTTAAAGATCTTCTCCTTCCCTTTTCTCTTGTGAGCTACAACCTGGATTTGCATAAAGGGAACTGATTCTAAAAGAACCGTTACAGAGTGTAGAAAATATTACTGTTTTAGTAGTGCAGAGACCATGATTCTCTGTGGGTTTTTTAAGCCATTGAAATATAACCAGTCTGTCTTGCCTTTTTTCCCCATTATGCTAAAATATCTTGCGTGTCACATAAAGGCCAACCAGGGGAAATAATTTTGCACATTTTACAATACTTAAGCAAGACACAAGAGCAAAGAGGAGATAACAAGTATGTGTTTCACAGTATGTGCTGCAATATTTCAGTGCTTGCTTGAGATGCAGATAAATCGGGCTGCTCTAAAAGCCATGATGTTCACATCGTTGTGCTTGTTTTGTTACTCATGCTAATTTCTTACGGATTGGGTTGGGCAGACAGCAGATTGGCAAATTTCTTGGCTTTTTATGCTCCTGTTTTCAGCAGCTGCAGGTGTCCAAATGAACAGGTTCCTCTGTAGCCAGCTTAATTAATAAGGAAGCTTCAGATGAAGTTTTGCTTTTAGAAACACTCCTTTAATGTATGAAAGCAGATGAATTTACTTAGAGTGTATGGAAGCAGATGAATATTTTTTCAGGTAGCATCAGAGACCATTGTTTTTGCTATCATTTCTTACAGGTTTTTATTTTTCTTTTTATTGCTAGGTATGGATGAACGAACAGGTGCCACATCCTGGGGAACAAGCGGTCAGCCAAGTCCTTCATATGAATCTTCAAGGGTAAGATACCCACCTAATAATTCATAATGAAAGTTTAGGGGAATGTACAGCATAAATCAGCAGATGATTTGGCAAAGTTTTTGAAAGGAAACTCCTTTAAATATATAGATTAGCTTCTTTTAGGGACTTGAATGACTTTGGGGAGCTACAGCATCAATTTAGATTTCTAAGACTAAAAAATATATAGGCTTAGAATTCATGAAAGTAAACCATATGTATACTTGAATGATGAGCATGTATTTTATTTAACATATAGTCAGAAATTGGAAATAGAAGTCATGTAACTTAGGAGCAGATTTATTAGCCAAGTGTAGGGAACACTTGCCTCTCTGTTAACATTAACCAGCTAGAGTATGTGCTGTGTCATGATGTTGAAGAGAGGCTTTTCTTTTTAAATACCTTCCTCCTGTTCTTGTTCCAGCCTCATCCATCCCACTTAGTGAGCTGAAGGATCTTGCTAGTATCTGATATCCTAAAATAACATGACCCTTTTCAAACTAAATGCAATGGTCAAACCAAGCTTGCCCCTAGTTACTCACGTTCCCTTTAATCTACTCCATTTTCTTTTTATGAATATTTACTCCCTAAAAGGACAATGAGCTAAGTACCTGACTTAGATATACAGAACATACCTGATGTTCTAATTTCAGTGCCTTTGAGGCAGAGCTGTGCTAGCACTTGCACCTTTGCAGCTTTCTGGTGCTGTGCAATGAAATGAGCAGGCTGCAAGATCAGCTTCAGCTCACTGGGTATTATTATGGACTCTGCCTCACTCTGGAAGACAGCAGTAGAACGTTTCTCATGAAGTCCTGATTTTTTCATTGATCATTAGGAAATAAATTATAATAAATGTGGAAGTACTTTATGTGTGAAAGAAATATTTCTGTGCAACATGGAAATTCCCCTTTCTTTTAAAACTTCCTGCGTAACCTGGGACATGGAGCTGAACCTTCCAATGCCTCCTCTACATTTGAAATGCAATCTTACTATGCAGCTTTATGTAACTCCTATTTTTATAATGTGTTTGGTGTTTTGACTCTTATTTTTTATGTTGCTGATCAATTTTAATCGATTATGTGTTAAGCTGACTTAACTGGAATTTGAGCTTGTGGTTCATTGGCTGTATTAATCACAATTTTTTGTATGGTGGAGGATCAGCCAGCTAATATTTGAATAGTGAGCCTTGTGTGTTAGTTGTGGGGTTTTCTTTTATTTTTTTCTTTTTTTTCTTTTTTTGTGTTGTTGTTGTTTTTTTTTTTTAATGAGGCAATAAAGAATGGTAATCTGGAATGTCATTTCGGTGACAAGAGTTTTCTTTTAAAGAAAACTCAATTCCTTTTCACAAGAAAATTTAATTCCTGTGGTCTCCCCAGAAAAGTGAACACTAGAAATATATATTCTCTGTATATAGAATTGCTAAAGATGAAGACCCACAAATGAATTTGTCCTGTGGCTGGTATCTGAAAAAGCACTGGACTTTGTTTACCAGTTTAAATCAAGCTTGCATGCATAAATTTTGGCTATGATGTATGGTCTTTAGTTTTTGGTTTTCTTTCAACTAATGAGGCAAATTACTGATTCAGGATTTTGAATAACGATAACTTCTGTCTACTCCTACATGTGCTGCTAGACCAGATGTCTCTGAGAAAGAGCAAAAATGAGTGTGTGGGTCTGTATTGTGAGAGTATAGATTGGTTTCTCAGAAGGCAGGGCAAATCATACACAGCCTTTTACATTTCTAGGTTATTTCTTGTGTTAATTAACACAGAGTTTAAGTAAGATGTAATTGTCTTAAATGTTCAACTTTTTAATCCAGTGCTTTCCCCATTATTTCAATACAGAATGTTCTTCTTGTCCTAATTGTTCATATTACTTGTTTGTCTGTTTACAGGAAAATGGCAGTCTTCATGGAAAAAGCTCAGATCTCTCCGCAGACATAGAAAAGTTGAAATCTCAAGAGGTACCACTTATTCTTTTTATATTGTGTGTCATTTTCAACTTTTTTTTAAGTCCATGTGCAGCCTACTACTTGAGTTTTCTGTTAAAGGTCACAATATAGTGTTACAGTTATTAAAAATTTAAAGTGTTGGCTCACTCTTGCCTGGAATTTCCAAAGACATGGAAAGAGAAGCAGTTTTCAAGTGAATAGAATTGGAATTTGGTGATAGTTTAGTGCATACCTGTTGAAAGCTAATTAAAAAAGATGGAATACAGCCTAAAGGATATTTTTCATTCCCAAATCCTGCTGAAGGTTCAGTTCAGTTAAAATGGTCTGACTGTGGCCAGCAATGGTGCATAAGGAAAGAGTGTAAGAATAGAGCAAATATTTTGCCACCTTTACAGTGTACTGTCCTAGCAAAACCCCAGCTCTTTACTTAGATTTCCTGGACAGAGCCAACCTTTTGGACACGATTCCTGTAGCTGTTGGTGGGCTTGCTCTCTGCTGCTTGTGAATTTCTCTTGCTTTGGTTACAGTTTTGGCAACAATTACAAGGATTTTGTGCAGAAACTTAGGGATTTTTTGTCTTATGTGTGCTGCCCAGTGATGCAACTGAATTGCCACCGTGTTCCTGTGTTCCAAATGGTTACTGGTACACTTGATAATTTTCATCTCTTCCCTGCAAACACCTTTATTTTACAGGCCACTTCTATGTTCAGCCAAGCTGAAGAATGTTAATCTATTGGTATCTGCTTTTACAGTAACTGCTCCTAACCTGTGGTTAGTTCTTGGTGCTGTTCCCTGAATCTTTCTGCTCCTTCTGTATGACTTCAGAGTTAGGGTGATTTTGACTGCATGCACTAGTTAAGAGGAGGGTATACCATAAATTTCTGCCTCACATAATGATAGATTCATTCTCTGTTCCTTTCTTGTTGCCACGTCATGCATTTTTTGATTGCCACTGAGCTGCGATGTGGTAATATTCTAAAAACTGTGTAGAAAAGTAATATTTTGTCTTACATTGCACCATAGTTACTACATTGTTATGACATTAAGTTATTTTTGAACTCTGCATTAACTTTTAGTTAGGATTATTTAAAAAAAATTTTGCTATCAGCAAACTTTACTGTATTTGTTTGTCCACTCTTTGATTTATTGAATTATTGAAGAGTGTTTGTGTGGGTATGGTTTTTTTGGGGAATTGGGGAAAACATACTGGTAATTTCTCTTCACTGTGAAAACGAGATGTATGTTCCTGTGCTTGGGGTTGGGTGTTTGTCATGGGTTTTAATCTTTTCATCAATAATTAATTCAGACAAGAACCGTCTCTCATATGTAATAGCAGTTTATTTTATTTTGAGAGTCTCTGGTAATATTTTATTGAAAGCTAAAACATTCTTTCTTCAATAGTGTCTTGAAGTAACATTAAAGGCTAGGAATCCCAGCAGGCTTGAGAAAACCTCATATAGGAGCCTTGTCTTTCCATTACCTAATGCTAAATAGTGTTCTAACAGTGAAAGAACAGCAGGTATTCATGTTTGAATTTGCTGTGATGGTCTTAGGTTTGTGAAAAGGTACAGACTGAGACATTAGTGACTTCTGTGAGCAAAATCTCTTTCTACATACACTAGCTGTTTTGTTAGAAAAAGGAATAATATGAGAAGATACTATTGCAGGGGGTGAAGACAAAAGTAGCTTTTGTTTGTAGGAAAATTTGTTTCTAGGAATAATTCAGGAATGACAGTTAGCAGTCACTGGAATGCTGTGACGTGCTGATGGCCTCCCTTATTCTTGTTGTACTGAAGTCCATGTGCAATACTGTGTACCACGTTTGTCTCATGTGGGGTTTGTTTTTCTTCCTGGTCTCCAATCTTGCTTTTACCTTTCTGTGTGCAGCAGTGGTGGGTTTTCAGTGAATATCTTTGGTTGATGTATGCACGTCTCTTCCTTACCTGAGCGATATAGAACTGCAGGTAGTTTTGCACATGTTCATAATGCCTTGCACTGGAAGAGGAGCTCTTAGAGTGTTTTGCAGAGGATGGTAAAGCTGCTTGTTCATAGTCTTGCTCTCCTGAGCTCTTTGAAGTGTATTCTGAGGTACTTGACTGGAGTACCATGTCTTCTGCACAATAATATATTGTACAATAATGTAGTGCTCTACAGCGCTTGAAAGTTTTGTCTTCCTGTTGTGAGATAGTCCTGAACTTTTTAGCTTTCCTGGGTGTTTGTGAGTTGTAATTTGTAATGTAGCAGCATAATCACTTTTTTGGAGTAATTAAACTTTTTTATTATTATTTTGGTTCTTGTGGTGTGGCTAATGATTGCTGTTTCATGAAGAATAATGCTCTGCGAGATTTTTTTTCGTTGTTTTGGTTTTGTCCTAACATAAAAGAAGCAAATCAGTTTTTGATCTGCTCAGATTGCTGTCTCCAAATTAAGCACATCTGAAATATTTTTCATAAGCCATTTCCTTGATGGATTTCCTTTTTATATATACACACATAATAATTGTAACTGTTAAAAATGTAGCATAAATTAGCTGAGGCATTTTTCTTCCACAACCTGAACTGCGGGTGTTTCAAATAATTTGCAACATGTACATTGCACTAAAAGCTGTGAATGTACATTTTGACCTGATTTAACATGAATCTAGCTTCAGTGCTGAGGATGCAGTTTATCCTCTTGTTCCTTTACATAACTCTATGTATTTAATTGAAGCCAGAGTGGAACTGATCAAGATAGCACTGTTAGATTAGATGGTTTTGCAGCATTAGGCAACAGGTTGTTCCCTCTACTGTAGCTAAAATACTCAGACAGGAGCTGCAATCTGAAATACTTCATGCCCAAACTATACTCCCCTCACCTCAAGCAGTACTTGTAATTTGCCAAGAAGTAAAAAAATAGTAATGAGATAGCAGGTTTTGAAATAGTATTTTATACCTCTTAATCTCAGGTACATAACAAGAAGGGAAGCTGTTAAATAGCAAAACAAGACAAGAGGGACACAGAAACACAGTAAGTGTTATCAAGTCTGTTGTATTTGTGTCCTTTTTGTCCTCTGATTTTTTTAAATTTATTTTTTTGGCGGGGGAGGGACGTTGTTTGGTGGTTCTGCTGCTGGTTATTTGCTTTTCCTGATGTATTTTACAAGGTAGCAGATGATTCACAGTGGAATTAAAGCCCAAATTAAATATTCTATATTCAGTGCTCAGGACACTTGCAAATGCAGCTTACTTTATAATTTGATTCATGAGCAGCATTTTTCCAAGCAAGTTCAGTTTTCTAAATTCTGAATGCTTTAGTCAGGTTTTCAAGTATCTTCTTTAAGCATTTGTTGTTATTCTGTTGGCTATACTTGTATCATTTTATCTTCTGCTTTATAGCTTAGATAAGAGCTAGAAAAATCTGGTTTCCATCATATGAATTTTTCATTTCATCTATATTGGAGAAGTGGATCTTTTGGTTGTGGTTTTTGTTTTGTTTTTTATTGCCACTACCTACCACATTGGAATTAGCATTGGAATCTGTTCACAAATTAGTTTTCCATGTGGCCAGGGAATTGTCCTATTGCATATCATGTTGATTTTGTCTCACAGGAGTTTAGAGAGGTGTAACGGGCTATTGGGTTTAGCTGTTTAAAATCAGATTTGTCACCCAGTAACTTAACTTCTTGGAAATGGATTTAGAGCTGGAGAAAATGATGTTTATTAAAAAATAAATAACATTCAAAATAAATTTGAAAAAAGAAATAAACTGTGTTTTCAATTGTTCTCTGTTCCTGCACACAGTTTTCATATGTTTCAACTTGATATGGGAAAGGAAGCTAATGAATAGTTTTAGAACTCTGTTACAAAGCATGTTACTCAGGGTGTCACTTAGAGGATACTTGTGAAAGCTCTCTTGACTCTTCCCAATAACACATGAAATTTGGGGTAGTGATACCTGCTTTTGCCCCACCATGTTGTAGCAGGTGACCAAATTACACAGAAAGCTGCATTTCTGTCTTTAGGATATTGTAGTTGAATGTTAACACTTGCTGATGGCTACAGAAAGGGAATCATAATTAAAGGTAGAAAGTGGAGCTAGAAAGCTCCTTGTTTCTGGTGTGATTGGATGGTCTCCATCAGCAAACTGCATTCATTCCTCTGGTTAAGGAGTATTGTCCAAGCTTCTTGTGCAGCTAAAGGAGATGGGGTTGGAGTCCTGGCTGTTCTCAGGGGGCTGGGAGGTGGGAGGTGGCAGACATGGGGCCTGCAGAAGGAGAGGTGTTTGTTTCCTGGCACAGCAGACAGGTCTCAGCGTGGTCCCTTAGCTTTTGGATTGTAGTGGGCAAATGAGAGCAACGTGGATGAAACAGTGTAAGGAGTGTGGGGAGGCTCCCATCATCATCCATCTGCTCCACACTTTGTGAGATGATTCTGGTCATTTCTTGGAAACAACATTGTTCCCACTGACAGTTTGCTGCAGGATTGTTCATGATTTAAATGGAGTAATGGCCACGACCTGTGACAATGTGATGTTTCTGGATGTTCTGTTAAAATCAATGAATATAGTGCAAGTGATCCTCAAGGCAAAAAGGAAGAGTACTCTTCTCTGGATTTATTTTTAACTTACCTTACTTTTTGCAACATTCTTCCTGATCTGTGTGTTCAGTAGACCAAGCCAGGTTTTTGGCTCTCTAGCCTTTCCTCTGAGAGCTGTTGACAGATACATCGATTCAATGACTAAAAATACTCTTCTTTTTCTTTTTTTTTTTTTTTTTAAAGGTTGTGTATTTCTGGAATTATTCAGAATCATAGAATCCATAATCTTTTAAATTCACTAGGACATGTTGGTGTGGCTGTTGTACAGAGCCTCTTGTCTAACCTTCAGTCAGTGACTCAGCACAGTGTTCCTGGATGTAGTCAGTCTCTCTGGTCTGTCCGTCTGTCTCTCACCGCCTCTGCATCTTGCTTTCTTTCCTCACTTCCCTCCCTCTTCTTGTATTTTTTCCCTTCTTGTTTGTCTGTAGAACTTTCAGATTAGTTTGGAGTGCCACATAATCCAAAATAAAGTGGATTTTAGCAGTAGCTCCACTCGTTCATTTACACATTAGTCATTTGGATGACTGTTGCCTGATTCATAAGTTCATTGCCAAATTTAGCTTGCAAGGGACCTCAGTATTCCTGAGCTTTAAACAATTAATATTTGTTATTTAAAGTCAGCCAAACTATAAAACTCAAGGAATTGAAAGCAGCATTCATTAAACTTAATCTTTTGGTCTGCAGCCACGTCAAACTGTGAACTCAACCATTCATTTTAGTGGAATTTTAATGTCTTAAGTTTAAAGGCAGTAATTGAGCTATATTGTAAATTGCTAAAATGCAAATACGTGCTTAGTGATCTGGCAGCTTGGTTACGAGCCTTAGATTTTGGTCTGTTCCCAGGGACTTGTGTAGGAGAGGCTTGGGGCTAAGGGAGGAGAAACAAACAAAACCCCTGTTATCTCTAGTCTAGTGGACTTGAGCAAATGAAATGCTGTGGAGTAGTAAATTGTGTGGGGAGGACAACTCAATGAGTCGAGTATGAACTCAATAAATGCATAGGAAAATGGTGTGCCATAGTAGCAGTGTCTTCTCCATTTTTCACATTTTACCCTGAAGTGGAAACAAGTTGTTGTGGTTATTTAAAAACAAAACCAAAAACCCTACAACTTGATTTAGGGTCAGGAGTACAATTTTGCTTATGCATGGACAAATGCTGATGTGACTTCAGAAAATAATTGCTAAGGGACAATAGTTTTTTGTTTTAGAAGGGGAAGTAAATGGGAGAGGATTTATCCCACAGAAAACCTGGAACCAGGGCAGTGAAAAAGGGTAGGTACAGTGAACTGGGAAGGGTCTTTGACTTGTTCGTAGATGACTTCTGTCACTAAATTTAACCAAAATGACAGGACTTTCATGGTCATTAAAAGACATGGAGTTTTAGGAGGTTAATTACCACTGTGTTTGTAAAATGGGGCATAGATTCATTGTGTCAGGCCTTCTCTCATGATTTAGTAGGATAAACATGCCTGGTAAGCAATGTGTTTACTCTGGGTGTATGGGTTGGGGATTTTTCCATTTTGTCTTCTGAGTTTTCTAGAATAATGCAGTATGTAAGATAATTTTCAGGTGTCCTGTGTACAGGTATTAATGATTTTGTAAATAGTGTCAGATTTTTAATTGGTTTGGCTGTGTTAGCATCCCTGTGCTAGGAAAATCCTGATGCAGATAGAGCCTAAATCACTTGGGCACTTGGGGCATCTTACCCAGAAGAGGTAGGAATGAATGTTACAACTGTGGGATTTTTAAATTGGTGCACTTTATTAATTGGAATGATTAGAGTACATCACTCTAATCCAGTGAAATCCTGGAAAAACTAATAAAGTTAGAGCATGCAGTGTTGAGAGTGCCTTCACTACTCAGTTAAATTGCAGTGCTAATTAGCAATTGTCTTTCTGCTGCATTTCATCACAGGTATTATTAGTAGACAATACCTGTTGCTTGTATTTGTAGATGTATCTGGCTTGGTCTTTCTGATCACAAACATTCAGTCAGACAGATCCAGGGAGAGGCCTGTGCAAAGTGAACAGTGACACCATTAGAAAATGTTGTAAGGGAGCAGTTTACTCAAATTGCACTTTCTTTGGGCTATAACAGTACAGAAAGAAGTTTTGTCTTCCTCTGGGAATGTTAAAACTTGCTTTTGTAATAGCTATGTAAGAGTTTGGAACAAGCAAGACAGTTTTGAGTTTACAGCTATGTCATCTAATCATATTCAAAAATCAGTTTGCTGTCTGCAAGCGACAAATGCCCTGTTATCTACAGTCCCTTCAGAACTAAGTGCTTAAAACAGGGAATGCTTTTGTCCAGTAACTCCTGCTTTGTAGACTTTTTGCCAGTTATTTGCTAAACACTCCAAGTGTGCACTCTGATGTTTACTAATCCGTTGGTAGGTTTGCTGAGGAGGCACAGAGGCAGAAATGGGCATGTGTATTCAGCATGGAATGTCTCTTTCCAGCCTTTCTATGTTAAACGTGCCTTGCAGGTAACAGCAGGTGAAAATGCTCCAAAGGGCTTTGGAAGCCCACCTGTGGTCCAAAGAATGACCTCAGCAGCCAGAATATGTACCATCAAATAGCTCTTCCCAAGAGAGGAGAGGAACTTTTGGCATGACTCATTAGTTCCTTTTTCTGCTTGCAGTCTGTATCAATCCAGCTATATTTAAGTGAGCTTCAGTAGGTTAGTCTTCAAATTGTCAGGAACTGAGATTTCCTGCCTTTCTGAGAAAGGAAGAATGAAATTTGGCAGTATGTATTATTGAGTCCTGCTTAAAACATGGATTTGCAAAGGGGCTCTGATAGAATGTCATGTAAATCCCTGCCCGCCATCTTCTGCTGCTTTTGCCATGAGGGATGAGTTCATGTGCCAGCTGATTGTGTCTTCTCTTCATTACTCAGTCACACAAGAGGGGTGTGTCCTAAAAACCACTATCCTTCATTGGTATTCCAGACCTTAAGGTTTTCAACTGTGTTCTCCTTGAGCAATAAGCATATGTTGTCGATTTGCACTATTGTATTCGTTAAATACATTTTTTGAGCTTTCATTGTATGACTAGAAGCTTCCAGTAGCTTTTCAGAAGCTATTCAAAGCTTCTAAAGTTTTATCTATGATTGGTTGCAGCTCTTCTCAGTAGTAGTACTTTCCTGTTTACTCTGTAGGTTAACAATACAGAGGGGAAAGCAAGGAATGGTAAGAGGAGTGCAATTTTATTTCAAGTACAGTTTAAATGTGAAGAATGCTCTGAAAATACTGTGTAATTTAAATCAGTGTCCTTAGAGCTCTTCTGATTTTTCTTCATTTGTTTTTTTGAATTCCAAAAGTTGTTAAATCAAAACTGCACGTGTTTGTGGTTATTTTGTATTCATTTAGAGTGGGTGAGTTATTTGTAGGAATCAGCCCAGGGTTTCTAATCCCAAACAGAGCTCTGTGGCCTGAGTTGATAGTCCATAACTGAATACTGAGTAACTGGTGTCAGGCATGCTGGCCAAGGTAAGACCTCTTTACATTGGTCCACTGTAGGTGAAGGCATAGGTTACAATTCACAAGTGTGAATTCTCTAGTGGCAAATAATGAAATGCCTGATACAATTAATTTTAGGAATTGTGTTAAAGTACAGAAAAAACCAATTCTACTTAAAGGGCTTGTGTGCATTATGCATTAGTGCATTTCCACCCTGTATACCAAATGTTTTGTTTTCAATGGCTTTGGTGTTGTGAAGGATAACCCCGAGTATTTTCCAGGTAGATGAAGTAATTGATTTGTCTGGTAGTGTAGGAGTACAGCTTGGATGCTATGGTAATTGGTTGCAAGTGCATTCTGTGAAACTGAGAGGGTATATGAGAAGAACATGATGTCAAGTATTCTTCACAGGAATTTTGATGATGGAAGGAAGAATATTCATTTTTGTCTGAACCACCACCCAGTTCTCCAGTTCCTCTGTTTTGTGAGGGGATATGCAATATTAACATGGGGAGGACCATTAAGAGTCCTGTGCATTAGGTAGATTGTGTTGCATTATGTGCAGCCATATATGAAATGAGTCTTACACATGTTATATTTTCAGTATTTATCTTAGTTACTCTGTAAATATAGATGTCTTAAAGATTGCACTTTCTGGGCCTCATTTGGACACCGCTTGCTGAATGTCTGAGATATGGATCCTCTTGTATCACTGATAGTGTCCTTTATAGTTTTTTTTCTTTTAAAAATAAAGTATAGCTAAAATCTTAGGGAAAAAAGGTTTTTTTTTAAAAACAACCATGATAAGGAGTAAAAGCAGAGACACAAATACAAAGCTAACTACTTAGGAGCTTTGTTTTTTGTCCTGTATTTGCAAATTTTTGTTTCTTTATTCAGCAGATTTAATTTCTTTCTTGTTTCATTTCAGCATAAAAATAAACCACATGTGGTGACCTTAGCTAGGAGCCACTCCATTTCCTCAGCAGCTGCTGTTCCACGCTGCTTGTCTGACAGACGGGGCTAGGTCATGCTTTCCAGAGGACACCCTTGTGGTCATAACCAAGTTGTAAATGTCACTAAGATTGTTTCTGGATGCCTATCACAAGTGTATCGGCCATTCTGAAGCAGATGAAGTCAGCCAAAGATTCAGTGGGGAGCTGGGTCTCGGGAAGGATTGCTGTGCAGCCCAGCAGCAGCAGGAGTGTGACACGCATCCATAAGCAGCAGCAGTGCTGTGACAGTTCTTTAGCCCTCACTTAGCAGCCCTTTGGTAGAACTGACAGCACGCCTGCAAAGATAGGGAGGCCTGTTTCAGCCCCATTAATGTTGTCTTGAATGTGAGCCTGCGGTCTGGAGAAATGATAAATGTTCAGTGATTGATGATTTTATAGTCCCAAGGCACTTGGGATGGTTTCTGGTAGCTGTGAACAATTTTCCCTCCTCTCTTAATTAGGCCTGAGCTTTAGGTTTCTGAACAAGAAGTGACTAAGTGTGAATTGTAAGATAAGGTTTGCACAATATTTTTCACAACTTTGGCTACAAAGGAAGTAAAATTTTGAGTGGCAGGTCTGTCAGGTTTTGTACAGAATAAGTGATTCTGTGTGCATTTGGTAACTCTGAAGGGCAAATGACATATTCATACCTGTATACGGAAAAGCTGATGGGATTTCAAAATGTCTTGAGAGCGTTACGTAAGTGGGTTAATTAAAGAATATCTACATCCAAGAACTTCTTTGTTTTTGATCTCCTCTGCCTTTGGTGTCAGCTTTCAATAAGCCAGTACTTCCTGACTGTGTAAGGGGCGCTCCAAGCCTGGTAAGCTGGCTGTGCTAATGGTAGAAAAATGCAAAAAAGTATTTCAGTGTGTGCTTGCAAATTGGGTGACAAAGTTGTTAATTTAATCACTATATGGAAGTAAACCTTTTGTCAGTGGGCTATGCTGGTTAGTACTGTGATAGTGTCAAAATGCCTATTAATCTGTAACTTTAATACCAGGCTTCAAGAAGAAGTGGAATTTGTTCTTCTCATCTGCACCAACATTTTTTCTTAACATTAGTGACTCTTCCTGAACTTTTTACTGTCTTTTATTAATGCAAACAGAAAGCTTAGGAAAAAAAATTAGTTGCAAGTTCTTCAGACTAATTTTACTCTCTGTGGTTAGTGACTTTTAGCACTAAGAGGATTCAAATATCAAAATATCTCTGTATTATTCAATTTTTAGACATCTTGTCCATGAGGACACAGCTTATTAAGAAACTATGTGGTTTCTTTTTGATGGGGAGAAAGTAATATATGGACAGAGAGTAATTTCTGTGAGATAGACCTGAAAGCCAACTTTTGTGATTAATGACCAATTGTGACTCTGCACATTTAATTAGGAAAGTGTCATTACACTCAATTAGCAGGGCTGCCAAATAATCTGTTTAATACTCTGGTCTTTTTTTTCTCTAGGGTTTTGCAGACAGTCCTCATTACAGTGATCACTTGAATGACAGTCGATTAGGGCCTCATGAAGGATTGTCCCCGACACCTTTCATGAACTCAAATCTGATGGGTAAGTAGGTAATTCTTTACGAGTATCCCCTCAAAGCCTCTTTGGTCAGAAAGAGACATTTTTCATTCCCTTGTCTAGGCCTGACATGTCAAGCATCTGGAAGTTGCTCTGTTTCTCGTAGCAACACTGACTTTCCTATTCAAATCTTTTTATGTTGGGTGAGTTCCTCAGAAAGGCTATTACTCAGGACTTTTTAGGAGAAGGAAATAGATTTTCTTAAGTTGATCTAGAAATCTGATATATTTTGATTTGATGTAAATTCTAAATTATTTTAAAGGTTATTTTTCCTTATTTTCGTTCGAGAAGACATTTATACCAATTTTTTATTTGTGCGTTTAAAGTTTTTTTTTCCCCCAACGTTCAGTTCTTGAACTACCTACCCATTTACTGTAGGCTTCCCTTCAGGTAATAATTTGAGGGCTTGCTTCTTATTTTTAATTTTCGAATTTCTTTGATATTTGTTGTATTAGAAACGCTGTCACTTCTAAGAAATAGATGGAAACTCCTGCTTCCAGACCTGTTTAACATTTTCTGCTTTTGAAACTGGAAAAAAAGCAAGCAAATGATGTATTATATTGTGGCCTTTAAAACCCTTTTTTCATTGTCTACACTTTGTTACCTGAAACATGCTAATGTGTTGATGGCATTGGTTGAAAAATCTCCTTTTGTGGGTCCAGTTTGGAACATAAAACTGTTGATTTCAAAATATTTAATTTGGCAATACATGGTCTTGGGATCATTTTTGTTTCACATCTTCGATTTCAGGATGACTCTGAATATTTGTTCTGAATTTCTACATTTCACATTGTTTCACTTCTAAATGCCCCATCTTGTAGACATGACCTATTTTGTGATCTCAGTATTGTCCTTTTAAGACACAGCCATGGTAATCTAAGTGGATTACCTAAATCCAAATCCTGGTGGTCTGCAATTTCTTTTGGAAATCTTTCTACTTTGCTCAGTCTTTGTTTACTACTTTAATTTTCTCTGAAACAGAGACAGACAAAGCTCATCTATTGCTGATAACAATTTTTTGTTTAAAGAAAGCATTCTGTTTAAAATTCATGTATGAAGCTGGAAACAGGCAATTTTAAGATGCCCATCTCTGTAGACTTTGCTTAGAGAGAGGACATGCCAGTTGGTCAGTGACACTTCTTCTGGAGACAGCAAAGCTAAAATGTAGCAGTTATTTTGATAAAGCAGATTTCCCCTGAATACTCTTCAAACATGTTGTCTTCTTTCTTTTTTAGCAGAAAGCTAAAAACACAAGTTACTTCAATTGCTTCTCCAGTATTTTGATCAGTAGCATGTGTGGAATGTCTCTAGGCTTTGCAGCTGATACTGATTTTATTTTATAAAAGTATATATAGCAAAGTTTGATTTCTTTTTTACTTCATATTACCAGAGGCAAATTAATTGCTCGTGTTTTTAATTTAAGCCTTTCAATTTCTAAACAATATATGCCTTTAAATATATGAAAAAATAATTGGTGCAACTATATCTTCTTGGCTTTTCATTTTTATTGAACAGATGATTCTATTAGACATAATAGAATTACATCATTAATACAGATTTGAGAAGAAGCCTCCATTTAGATGGTCTTGTAGACAGGATTAACAAATAGCACGATATGTATGTCAGTCACCCAAAGCTGCTGAGAACTGAAATAGTTTTGTAAAGCTGTGTGGCTAAGAGTTCTTAGGATTTTATTTCCTTGGAGCAAAAGTACCTAATTTCCTTCTATATGTAGCCAAGAATTATAGAAAGCTTTCAGTATGTATCTCTAAGATATGTTCACATTAAAATTCTAAAAGTATGCTTTAAAAATATTCTGCTTGTGGCTTTTGGCTTGTCATAACAAAAATTTATGTTCATTTTACTTATGTTACTGTATTGGATACAGCTGTGTATATTACACCTTCACATCATTCATTTTTGCATTGTATTTTAATTGATGGTGAAAGTTTGAAGAGAAGAATGATAAAGGCTACATGAAAACATAGAGTACTACTTTTCTGTGTGGTACTACTATCTGTGTTTATAGTTTCTTTATTATTGAAAAGAAAAGTTATAATTATTCTAAAGTTTTTTAGACTAAAAGATGTTATATGCTTTTCTTAATATTAAATTATGGACATGTTCCCATAAACAGAATGAACACATTTATTTCATTAGCTACTGTAGACATATGATATTTAAGGCATTGGTTCATTATTGTGGGATCTCTGGAGTTTACAAGGAGGTGGAGGGAGTCTAAGAACAGGAACTTGATGAGTTTATGGGAAATATCTCACTAGCTAATAGCAGTGATGGAGCATCTGGGGTTCCACAACCAAGATCTAAGATATACATCCCTTCCCAAAATTTTATCATGACTGAAATACATTTCTGAAATAGTTAAAAACTATTAAAGAAGAAGAAGAAGAGAGAGCGACAACATATTTCACCATTGCTGTCAACACTTAAGAGTACCATTAAAAGAAAGAATTGTGTGTCAAGGGGATGTTGTTGTTTTGTGTATTATGTTCAGCCGTAAGCATATTTGCCTGAAGAGATAGTGGATTATAAAGTGCCTCTGTCTTTCATGATGGAGCTCTCAAACATTTTAATGATCTTGTACATTGCAAAAGAGAGAAATTTTGTCTAACAAGAGTTGATAATGATTCAATAATGAACAATTTACCACAGAAAGATGCATTTCCATATTCATTTAGATATTTTTTGAAGTGTTTTGCAGAGGAAGTAAAGCTATTATGCTGGATTGGTTAGTGTTCTTCACTAATGAATTCCAGAATTATCGTGTTGATTTGGTAGTATAAAAAAAGGAAGGGCCGTTACTTATATTTTGAGTAAAACCACTGAATCCTCTTGGGACCAGCATAGTCTGTTGGTATCCATAGAGATATGTAGAAAATCAGGCAAAGATATATTGGTGGTATTGTAGCTCCATTTAGACTTGATAATCTTTGCTTATTCAACACTTCTCTTTTAATTACATTCTAGAAAACTATTCACAAGGATATGAGAATCTTTCTCTGTAATTATGCTGCCTTTTAGTACTCTGCACTTGCAAGGAGAGGTCAGTTTTTGCTAGGACCCTTCAAGCATGTGGTATTGTATCGTCTGTTGTGCTGTTCCTGGACTTTATTCTCCTGAGCTTTTTTACTACTACTTACTGAGAAGAAAGAAAGCAGATTATTCTTGAATATAGCTTAAAGGGGTTTTTGTTGGTCTGTCTTGAAAATTTGAAGTGGGTGAATTACTTTCTTTTGTGTGCCTGTCTTTCCACAAGAGGTAGAAAGGATAACAGCCAAACTTTTGTGCTCCACGTTCGTCGTCTGTGTACTGCACAGTTCCACAAGGTTGTATGTGACAAAAAGTCATTAAAAATTTAGTCAATAGTGAGTGAAAAACAGTGGTTGATATCAGCTTACCATGTTGAAATCAGTCCCTTGATGTAGGAAGAGAGATTATTCTTCCAAGTGTTCTTTCTAATATATTTCCTTGTTTTCTCATTATTTCTTTAACTTTCTCCTTTAAAGTTTAATTTGGTTACATTTTAGGTGTTTCTGTTTCTGAGCTAGCAGCAGGGTTTGAAGACCAGAAATCATAGATTCTGAATGTATGAAATCAGAGGCTTTTAGATTATCTGCCTTATTTATTCAGTGACTCCAATAGATCAGCTGCAGGTTGCAGTTACTAGTTTAGTTCATGCCATCTGGTGATTTTGTAACGCTCACCTCTGTTAGGTGCTTCTCTTTGCTTCTCTTCCTAACAAGTTTCTGCTGGGTAATGCTGTGGTGCTTTCTTATGGCCAGCATTAAGAGATGGAAGGACTGACCATGCAGAGAACTCAAGACACAGAGTTGGTATTTACAAGGTGGGAGTAGAAACTTGTTACAGTAATTAGAGCTATAAATTATTCAGATTGCTGATAAAAATATAGCTTCTTTTACTGTTTATAATGATGAATGTAAAGGGTAAGTCTGATTTTTCTATGTTTAAAATAAGTAGGGGAAAGAAGCAAAGTTAGTACTGGCAAAGGGAAATAGAGTAATACATTTTGGGGTTTTTGCAGTGAACTTCTTTCCCATTAGCTGTACTTGATGCACTTGGGTGGTTTGTCATCAGGCATCACAAAACAGGGTTTCTGAATAAATGGCATCTACATACACCATGAATTTTACTTTCTCTTACTGTTTAGCAGACTTGTTCCAGTGCAGCAGGCATTAATAGGTGTCTGCTGGGTAGAAACTATTGGGTGAAGGGTGGCAGGAGAAGAGAGGTGCTTCATGGGTGGATGCCAAATTTTAAGAATTTTCAAAGGTAGTTTTCAGGTTACTGTGAAACTCACAGTGGATTTTGTATATTAATAATGTCAACGAGAGATCAATATCTGGATTGGGGTGCCTCCTGGTTTTAGAGCTACTATTCATTTAATTGACTTGATTGCCTGATTGTGCAGGTTTCTTAAAATGCCTGGGCTTCTGCCAGTGCATCTTTCAAATTGAAAGTGCTGCCTTAATTTTTATTGTAAAATTTATTATTTGGCTTGTAATTTAAGCCTTCCAGTTAGCTTGGATAGAGTAGTATTTTTAAAGTTGAACATTGGAGAGACATTTTTTGAAGCAACATGGTAAATAGCTGAAGCCTCTGTAAACCTCCAGTACTGATACAGTTCTTGAACAGCTAATGTAAGTCTTTAAAACCATAATTTGTGAAAGGTTATTCTCAGTGAAAGGAGAGGCTTTTGAACTTTAAAATACAATTAAAAGAAGATGTACATCTGAATTGGTACTCAGTTAAGAATCTAACTAATCTTCAGGAAAATGGCTAGTTCGCTTCCTCAGTAACCCTTCAATAAAAGAATTTTGAAATTGAAGAGAGACATCTTGTTATCAAATGACTTTATAATGGTGAAGGCAATAGTAGCAAACCAGCAAGGATAAATAGTTATTAAAATGGCACACATTAAGAATGATGCCATTATAGTTTTTGCTAGGAATCTTGTCTTAATTACCTTTTAGGAAAGGAGAGGGCAGATGCAGGCAGGGAGTTGGCAGACTCTCTATTTGTCCAAAATAATAGTTAAATTTCCTTGAATTGCTGTCTATAGTCATTAATATTTCAACACATGAAAAAAAAAACCCGGGCATCACAATGGAAATTATCTCCAGAGATATGAGTAATACCAAGATTGATCTGAAATAATTTATATGCAGTTACATTGTTATTAACTTGGAGAATGGTAGGGACAGAGTATTTTATATCCTTTGGAGAATTCATTAGGAAGAAAGAGGAAAATGTTAAAAGAAGAAAATGACAAAACAGTGACATAACAAAGATTATGACAAGTCTTTAGTCCATCTCATTTTACAGGGCAGGAAGTTGGAAGAAAATTGTAAAAGGATACCTGATAAGCTTCACATTCTGCATAGTTATCTGTCAAATATTAGTGAGTTTAGGAAAACTTTCCTTAGTAAAAGACCCATGAGTGTAAGATCATCCACAGTTAGAATAAATACTAGCGGTATTGGTACTGGGTCCACCACAGGGCGTGGACTGTAAACTTCCCATGCTGAAAAAGTTCCTTAACATTTATTTTACATAACTGTATTGTGCAGTTTCACAGTATTATGTTTGTGTATCATTGAATCACTTATTGTTTTGATTACTAAAGCTAAAAATACCAAGATGCTGGCTAACCTCATCCATGATGTAACACATCATGGCTACTTTTCCCAAAGTAAGTGTTGCTGTTGCTTTACACCAGTAATGCTTCTTGTCATCTTGCTTCTGATGGGCTTATTTTCTTTTAATAATTAGCATTTTTCAAATCATTGTATATAATGAATCTGGCAAATGGATGATTTCCATTTAAGCTCCCTCCTAAGATGGTTTCTTTTCCTTTTGGGGTACGTCACTGTTGAATTGATGCTGGTTATAGATTGACTAAAAGCCTGTTGTGACTTCCTTAGTATTTTGGCTTTTATAATGAAATTTCAAACCCAGAGTAATGTTTTAAGTTAAATTTCATTTATTTCTTCCTCTCTTCCAGATAATTATTTGAATAATTTACTTCACATATGAATATATAAAACCGCCATAAGTAAATGGAGGTTCCTTTTTGTTTGTTTGTTTCTGTTTTGAATGCCAGCAGTCCTTTTGTTCTGGACTGTTTGTGCTGTGTCTGGCTGTGTCCCAGCTCTGGCGTGGTGTGTTGTGCAGAGGCAGCTCTCAGACTTGGGCTGACACACTGGTTACTGCCAGCACACAGCCGCTGCTCTCTGGGCTGAAGCTTTCTAGAGTTTCAGTGTTTTCTATCTGTTCATACAGTTTCAGATTTATCTTTTTTTTTTCCCCAGGTATTACATTAAATAAATTCCACTCACACCAAAGAATTGCTCTCATCTGCTCTTAATTTTCCTTTTGTGAAAGCTAATGGGTTTCTGGGAAATTAAATTACACAGTCATTTAGTGAAAGTGCTAAGTGCGGGGCATTTTTACCCTTGGGTTTTTGCTCACAAGAGCGTGTGTTAAGCTTAGTTTTCCCTTCTGTTTACGGTAATATTTCAATCAAATCGCTTTCTTAACATTTCCTTACCTTCGGTAATGCACGGAGGCTTTCTCCAGCCGTGTCCTTGGTGGCGTTTGGCTGTAGCAGGTGTCTGCCTGTGCTCTCTGCCCCTGCAGACTTTGATCCCTCTCCTGGCGAGCAGCTGCGGCAGAGGGGCCCTGGCAGCGCGGCTCAGGTGGGGCTCAGGTGGGGCTGTGCCAGGTACGTGCGTGGGCACAGCTGCCTGCTCTGCTGCCCCGGGCAGCTCCGGGCAGGGGAGCTGAGCAGGGGACAGCAGGTGTGTGGCCTTCCCCCCTCCCCTCGCTGCAGGAGTGCACTGCAGTGTTGAGGCACTTCATCCCAAACCATTCCAGCGTGTTGTGCACCTCTAGATGATTTTTGTGTCTCTGGATCAGTGTAGGAGTCATTAGCAGGCTTAGTCTGTAGTGCTGTGGTTCAAGGAAGAAACCGGAAAGGTTTTCTTTCTGTCAAGTAAGCAAGAGCATAAAGTTGTTCTTGAAAACTCATCAATCTGTACAATTACACGTTGTGCAAGGAAGAGGTGACGATTCCTTTTCACTGAATGCTACCAGTGCCACAGGTACCTTGCAATCCACAGTGTGTCCCACAGAGCTTGCAGCTCTGGTGGTCTGTGGACAGTGGTGGTGCTTGCACAGGAGAAAATAATGGGACCTAGTGCTAATTGTGTTGGAAGAAGACGAAATGTTGCCTCCTTCAAAATGGTCTCACGCTTGAACTCAGATTTTTTTGTCATACGAATTGCTACGAATTTTTGTCATACTTTTGAATTGCCCGTCTGGGAATAAATATGCAAAGTCTGTGGCTTTTACATTTTGAAATATTTTAGTTCTGATAAAATTTGTTCTGCCAAGCTTGGGTTTTAGTTAATGCAGTCTGATACATTTGAGTGTTGATTTATTCACAGTGTACTCTGTCTCTGAAAAGGGGAATAAATAGTAATCTGATGAAATTTTTAAGTCTTGTATTTCCTCTTTGTTATAACATGTCAGTTTAGCTGCTGCAGGGTATGTTTATCTGTTACAAGGCTCATCAGTGCATGAAATGCTGAAAGGGCATATTTCTCTCCTGTGGTTCCTGCCATCCCTGGGCACTTGTAGATGTGTTCCAGTGGATGGGATCAGCTGGGTGAAGCTGTAGGATTTTAAATTTGAGTCTGTCTGAAGGCGCCAAGCTCCCTTCTAGGGAGGAGGGGGTGATTTTTTCCCATTCTGGTGATGTAACTTCCCCATGAGGCAGTTGCTTAGGGATCTACATAATACCTATTATCCTGTTCAAATAGGAGGCTGTAGAAAGCTCACTGGTGATTAAAAGATAATTTTGTAATTTTTCATGGCTTGTCTTTGTTTTGTAATAAAGATGTTTGCTTATCGCCAGGTGCATAAAAATCATTTACTTAATCTCTATTTCATTCCATTAATTTTTTTTTTCATTCTTGCATGCATGTAGCTGTAGCCTGTGAGTTGCTAGCAGTCCAGTTTTTAATAAATACGGCAGTCTGTATCCAGTGATTAAATTCTGAACTGATCAACCAAAGTGTTCTAACTAGGCTGCTCGTGCCAAAACAAGTGGCTTTTGTGATTTGGGGCATTATAGTATTTGCATTAATATGATTTGAAGTTCTAATAGTTTTCTTTAGAGATTGGGTTTTAGTGAGTCAAATGTTTGTTGCTGGTAGAAACCTGACTTTGTTTAGATAACAGACATCTTGGAGGGAAAACAAACCAGATGAAAATAAAAGGTGCAGTTTTATTTTTCAGGTGCTTGGGGCTGTTGGACCTCCAATACTGTGATTTTTATGAGCTGCTTGAGCACTTGCTGCATTTTCCATAGACCTGTAAGATGCTGTAGGTCTGCATTGCTTCAGCTACATAATAGATGAATGGGACAAGTGTCATCAAAAGAAAACAAAATTTTTAAATTGGATTTTGGCAATAATGTCTGGACACTTTGAGTTCAATCTAATATTGCACCAAAGTTTTGTTTTGGAAAAGTGGATGAAAAACTTTGATGTAACAGAAATGTGCAAAGACCAGAGGAACAGCAACACATTCTCTTAAGAGATGGTTATAACTCGCTTTATTTGCAAAGCTTTCTTGGTTGCTGGCTTTTAATGTTTTTCCTGGAGGCTGTCAGCATTGCAGCTTTCACACAGGTGTGCAGCTTCTGTTGCCCTGTAAATCGGGTCAGATGAAAATTCTGCAGTTATTTCCTTGGCATCCCCGTGGAGGGTCACTTGGACAAACAGTGTGTGTGACAGCTTCACCAGGATGGCATTTGGTGGAGGGAGGGTGCTGCTTGGTTGGGTTTTTTTGGAAGGTGCTCACATGGGTCCTCCATCTCAGGATGAAATATGAGGGAGAGTTGATGCATAATTTTATGTGATGATGTGTTGCTTACACAATTAAAGAAACTCACACAATTTGGGTTTGCTGTTACTGATTCTTTTAAAAAAAGCAATAACCATAAATTAAGAGATAAAAAAGGTTCATTGAAGTGAGAATAAGAAAGAAGCACAGTGGTTACTGTTGAGATGAGTTGACTGATTTTACAAGTTTTTTTAAAACTGGCAAAGTCTGGCCGTGAGACTTAAAGGTTCCCTACTAGGGAAACAAAGGCAATAAAATATGTAATGTGTAAATTCAAATTGGAATTGTACAGACCATGGGCAAAACTAGTGCAATGGTCACAATAACTGCAGTAAAATTTGAATTTACTTCCCATTGTAATAAGGACATCTAAAACAATCCTGGCCTTTAGGATACGTGCAATACCAATAAGGCATCTTGCAGTGTCTTCTTCTACAATGGGACATGGAAAGCAGAAGTCTTGAGAGTAATGTGTGACTTGTTAACAGCCTTGTAAGCTTCAAGGCTGATCCCTGGGGTTTGTGTTGAATACCTAAGTGCATGACTGTATCATAAATAACTTGTATCATGTTTAAAAAATGTTCTGCAGTGATAGGAAGGAGTGTACTTGTATGCTCTTTATCAGGATACTGCAGTTTTAAGTATGTTTGCTCCCTGGTAGGAGCAAAGAGAAGTTTGTTGTACTATTTTGATGTGCTAAATAATACTTCTGTTTCTGATGGAATTAACTTTCCAAATACATCATTTATTTATTTCACATTCCTGGTCCATTACAAGCTGTCACCTCAGATTTAATTAATTTATATATTTATTTGAGGCCTTGAGGTACTTCCCAACTTAAACTGATTGATCTGCTAGAATCAAGATTTACAAAAATAAAATAAATATAAAATAAAAATAAAAATAAACTTACAGAACCATATTTCTTCAATTATGCCTTACCTGTCTTAAAAGTTGCATTGCATTATGAAATACTGTAGAGAATTTTCTGATCATATAATTCTAACTCCAAAGGAGTTTTCAGAAGCTCCTATGTGAGCTATCCTGTAGAAAATATTTGTCACACCTTAATATTCTACCTATCAGTCAAAAAATGAAACCTTCTCCCCCATATTTGTAAGTCTGTTTTGCTGTAATTTTAGAGGGGATCTAATTTCCTGGTGGATGTGCTTTATCATTATACAGCTTCAAGTCTGAAAGGTGCTGGGATTGGTACAGATACGCTAGATCAGAATCTGAGCTCTTGCTTATTTTCCAGGATACAGTAATGTCGTAGGCTAAGAAGGAAGTGAGTTTTTTGGGAGCTTTTGGTCAAGCCAATCAGTGCTTGGATTTGAATATTGGCACATGACAACACGACAAGTTTTTACTTTACATTTAGAGAAATATCATCCTTTCACCTGGCATGAATTAGATCTTTTTTCTCAATGACAGGTGGGGTGATTTTTATTTCAGCAGTGCTGTGTTCTGTAGTGAAAGATCAGTTAATATATTTTACCATCACTGAAAAAAATTTTCTTTGCGTCTTCTGGGATTGATATTTTTAAGATTAAGATAAATTTCACTAGCATTAATAGTGTACAAAAAAGATTTTAGATCTAACAAAGCTGAGAAATCCACATGCCTTTGTGTGTGTGTCTGAATCCTGTCCCTTTGCTGGGTGCTTTGCAGGTTGAGCTGTGGGAGCACGGCCTGAAGTCACTTGTTCATGCAATGCTGTTTACCTTGCACCACTAGGTTCTTCTTGCCCAGCATAGTGGGGGCTCGAGGCTTATTTTGTTTTGTTTGATTACAGAGCGGTGGGAGGAGGAGCGATGACTGCCTTGTCTTTCTGAGGCTTGGCTGCATTTTTAAAATTTTTTTGTTCACTGCTTTTATTCATCAGTGACAATTTATAAACAGTGCATGTTTCACAATGATTTCAGCCTTGAGTGCCAAACAACTGTATGATTTTGTTCCTTTGTTTGACAGCTATCTGGCACTCAGCCCTGGGCACAATTATAACAAATAGTTTTGTCCAGTATGCTTGCATGTTCTTTTTTTCAATTACATTTTTGCTATTACATTAGAAACGTATCTTCCTAGAAATGTGGCTCAAAAGGCACATGGTAAAAAAGCCAATCCAAACCCTTTTAAAATCTGATAAAGGAATTGAGTATAAATTTGTTCTATCAGTATTTTCGAGTTAAAGGGAGGAGGGGGCAGCAGGTTAAACAAAGAGAGGCCAGTAGAAAAATACTGCTGGGTTTAGTTGGTTCAGTTGCACAGTTACAAACTATGAAAAAGAATATAGTTTGTTGGCAGGAGGAAAAAGCCCATGTGTTTCTCCAGTTGGTAACCATTTTATCTAGGGTAGTTTGTGTATATATAGACAATAAGCAGTGGGTTTTCAGCTATTTATTTAGAACAAAGTAAAGCTAAGTAGTACTTTTAAAATATGAAATATTTTCTTATTGATTTATCTCGTTTTACCTACATAGAAGAAAATTTAGGGCCCAAATGTCTTGAATTCAAGGTACTGCATTTAGTTGGCTTGGTTGACATTCTCCAGTACGAAGGAGGAGCTCTTCCCTGTTACTGTGCCTCGAGTTCCTGTTTTGTGTGCCTCCCCCTCTCCCCAGCTCTGACACAGCTTGGTCTCATGATAGAGACATAGTGCAAATGCCAGTAAACCAATGTGAAATAAAACACCAAATGGAAGGCAGTGATTCATCAGGAGAAAATGTTATCCAGACCCCAGTAACTTTTTTTTCTTCTTTTAACCTGTGCTCTCAAGCATGGTTATTCCCTCGATAATCAGTTTCAGCACTGTTATTGAACTCAAAGCTGTGTTTTTAAAGTTGGCATTACCCTTCTACTGATCTCTCCTACTTTCTTGATGGTACTTTTATGCTGCTTTCATGTCTGTTAATGCAATGTGATTGTATCATTAGTCCAGTTTATTATCTTCAAAAAACGCCAAAGCCTCAGAGGTAGAAAATTTTTTCATTTACACTAAAATGATTAATAGAATCATCTGTCCTCAAATCTGTAGAGTATAATTTTACTGTAGTCTTACTTTGTGGTTAAACTTGTAGTTTTGTCCCTTGAATGCACCCGTCTGGATCAGTACACTGTTCCACCTGACCACTTTCAGAAGGCATGTTGGGATTTTTCCTGTCTTTACCTGGCTTGTCCGTCTGCCTTGGTCTGTTGACTTGTTTTGCCTCTCTTAAGAAAAGACCATTTTTATGTGGTTTTGTGCAGATGTGTTGCTCTTTGTTAAGATTTTTCTTTTTGTTTCCTTCATCTTAAATATGAAGAAAAGGTAAATTCTAAAACTGCTTATGCTCTGTAACTTGCCCTGTGGCACGCACCTGGCTATAATGCCTGACTGTTCAAGTCCAGACCATATAATTTTTTCACATTCTCTCTGGGTTTTTGTGGTTCTTTCTTTGTGCACATTTTAGTGGCCAGTGCTGTTGGTGGGACACCATGGGAGAGGAGTCTTTCTCCAACATGGGTTTTTTGTTTGTTTGTGAGATGTTTGTATACTCAAAACTGGCATCTTCTAAGGGGTCTTTAAGTGCAGAGTCTGAACAGGGCTGCTGTGTAGTAGTGTAAATTTTCCCCTTCACAGGACAGATTATTGGGCAATAGATTTGGAAGATGAAAACTTCATATTGCAATGAGGTATAGTAATGCATTCACTAATACTCTGTTAGAAATGCTAGAAGTTGTGGTGAATGAACCAGTGAATAATAAAAACCAATATAGGTAAATACATTTTAAAGTGGAAAAATAATAATTCATTGATGGCCAACTTCTAAAGAATATCATAGCAGAACTAAAGCTTAGTTACATTGGAGGAAAGAATATGAGCCAGATGATAAAATTAGACCTGAAATAATTTGAGTGCAAAATTAGTAAAAATTTGCTTATTTCTGTGTTAGGTCAGCAGCATGGCTTGAAGGGGAACAGTTTTCCACTGCAAAAACCAAATTCACTTACACATGATTAGTGCCCAGTATTTTGTTATTTGAAACATGTCCTTTTTACTGCAGCTTCTGAGATGTGTGTGGATGTTTTTCAGAATGCTTGATCCCTTGTAGCGTGTACCAGGCTGCTCAAGGCAAGAATGTTTAGATGTCACAGTTGTCTTGCCACACATGATGAATCACTTTGCCTAAAGATTTTCTGCCCTCAGAGCCTCTGGGGTGGCTCTGTCTCCCTAAGGATGTTCTGTTCAACTGGCCATCTGAGCTAACTGTGCTGTGACCACTTTGAGAAGTACTAAATCCAAACTTTTTCACTTTTTTGTTTCTGTTTGTACATTATAAAATGGGTCGTATGCAGAGAAATAGTTTAGCTTTAAAAAGACAGTATTGCCTTGAACTTGTTTTGCTTGAATTTATTTTTTTAAATTTAACTTGCTCGAAAATCACGTCAAGTGATTGTAACTGCAGGATAGCATCCAAAATGGGTTTTCCTACATTTTTCATTTCTAATTTATTTTTTTTAATATTGCCAAAAATGAATTTCATGGCTTTCCTGATTGTGTCCCTCTTTGGATACGTTCTTTGATTATATTGGCCTGTGAGACAGGATTAGTGGCAGCTGGTAATAAAACCTGAAGTTTCAAGATATTGAACAGATATCTGATTGATTGTTTCCTTTCAGAGGTCCATAAATTTGCTGTGGGGAGCTTGGGGGACCACTTCAAGAAGAACATTTAAAATATATATGTTTTAAATGTTTTTAGGATTTAAAGAGCAATTCATGCTTTTTAAATAATTCAAATTTTGTGGTAGGTAAACTTACATTCATATCTGGTTATTCATTTTTCATATTCAGTGGAATAAAACAATAAGCATTGAATACTTTGTTGTGACAAATCTGCAGAAGTAATATATCAACAATAAGACATAGGAAGTGACAAATTACAGCAAGTAAATTTTATTTTTAGCTTTTAAAAAAATATTATTAATTATTTATATTCTTACCCTTCCTGCCTTTGGTGTCTTTATGATATTATATATTCCTGTGCTCTCTCCTTCCCATGTGATCAGTGGAGTCCCTAAGTCCCTGTGTAGCCTGTTCAAGGTCTGTTGTTGTGAGGAGGAGGACGTGGCCCTTCGCCCACTCTACTCCTTCCCCCTGAGAAAATTCATGAGCAGATCTCAGCAGTGATTTAAAAAAGGGGTGGCAATGTAACTACCAACTATTAGATGCCATATTTCATCTTCTGCAGTTGTACAAAAACCACCTTTTCTAACTTATACCTCCTTTCTCTTTTCTGTCCTGTTGACCCTTTTCAAATAGTTGCTTAAATAAGCATTGATGGGAGAACTGCTCATCTGTTTTCTTTTTCCGGTGACAAATATAAATAAAAAAAAATTCTACAGACTTCCCTTTTCCCCCCAGTGGATACTTATTATTTTTTTTTAATAACTGCCCATCTTGCAGAAGATATTTTCACTACAAAGAACGTTCTTTAAATACAAAATAGCTCTGAGCAGTGTATATGTTCTCTCTATCATAACTTAGAAATCCTTTTTGTTGAAAATGTAGAAGAAACCAACACTTTAAGAACAAGCTCAGTAACTACCGAAAAGTGCCCAAAATATTCTTCATAGCTTGTTCAAAAAAAGGGAAAACAAACCCACCTTCGGCCTCCATGTTATTCCAACACTTCTTTGCAAGGAAATTTTTACCTATAGAAGATAAATTCTTGGTTCTTGTCCTGATTCTTTTTTTCTCATGAAAGATTTTGGTTCTGTTAGCTTCTTTACATTTGCAGCTCTTCAATAGATGCAGTCTGTGTCACATTGAAAAAAAATTGCATTGGAATGAATGTCTTATTTAATACCTGAAAGTATAGCATGATTAGTTAGAAAAATGCTTATTTGGAAGTCAAAGCCAGCTACGCTTGCCCAAGGTTTAATATTCGGGCTTTTTATGATGAATCCAGCTGTGAAGCCTGAATGGAAATCAGACAGCTTGACGCTAACAGCTGATCATAAGGAGTCCAGTTAGGCAAAACACAAAATGAATCATTTCTGTTGACCCTGGATAAAGCTGAGTAACGTCAGTATAGCTGATTAGATAGAAGGGAGCACTTAGGCAGTAAACTTTGGAGCATTCAATGTAGCTGCGTTTGAATGTTCCTGCAGTAGTTAAAGGAAATTCTTAGTAGCACTGAAGATTTTCTTTGGATTTGAATTCTTTTAAGAATTGCTTTCATGGAGGGAAGTAGGTTCTTAATTTGAGCTGTGCTTTCAGTTTTAAGTTTCATTCATTGAATGAATCTTTTAAGGCTTCTTTTAATATTGGGTAAATGCGTGTCTCTTGTTAGGGTAACATTTGCATTGCCTCCCTGCCATTTAGCCATTTTCACTCAAAAAATTGCACAACTCACTCAGTCTCAGCTATCAACTGTCATGAGCTTCAACACACTCTTGCTTATGATTATTGTAAATATTAATTTTGCCTTCTTTTTCATGCTGTGAGTAGTTTTTAAAGAAATCCATTTCAGGATACTGCACTGATGAGGTTGTTTTTGATTTTTTTATAACTGTTTTGTTCATTAAATTCTAGCTCCCTCTTTCCAAACACTGGTGCTTGTCTGAGTTTTAGTGAATGAATTAATCAAATCTACTTTTTGCAAGATAAATTTCCTAATTTATACATTATATACTTTTGAATTACATATAATGTTTCATTGATAACTTTGCTTCTGCATATTTTGGGGGTAAGAATTGTAATATAACTACATCTTCACTGGAGTCTTTTGTTGTAGAAAATGCTTCAGGAGTTATATATTGTCTTCTTTATGGACTAAAATTTGTGTCTCTGTTGTCATGATTCCTTTGCTGATTTAAACAAACTGATTAAAATCTGTTCATGTTCATCCTGGGGTCCTTACAGCCTGTATAACTTGTATAACACTTAGAGCCCTGATTCCTGTGCATGCACTTTTTAAAAACTCTTCTCAGAAGTTCACTGAAATGTGTGTCTGGTGCATTTCATCTTGTCTTTGTGGAAATCCCCTGCTCACAAGCAGCACCACCTTTTGCCATCTTGGAATACTCTTTCTTTTGAAGTGTCTTTGATGAATCTTAATCCTGTTGTGCTCTAGTTTCCATGTGTTGAGCTGAGCCTTTTAAAGGTGTAATTATGGCACAAGGAAGTGCAAGCCAAGCCCCATTGCTTTCCCATCCTGGTCGATGAGAGGCTGATTTTGTCTGAGGACTAAAAGAGGTTTAGTGACTGGTTCATGCTGCCCACCAGAGTTTCCTGTGGTTTTGGCTTCACTCAGGCAGAATTTTAGCACAGGGAAGGGAAGAGAGATGCTCAGATGGACCTGGAAACATGAGCTGTCCCCTTGTTCTCCATCTTATTAAATGCTCCCAGGTAAGGCTAAGCTTTACTGAGGCACTTGGATTTTGGATGACATTCTTTGTCAAACCCCTCCCAGCGCTTTCCATTGGGAATGTCACCAGCTGTTAGTTTTTTGGCTCTTAAGAGATGTCAAGTCTGTAGCATAGCCATCAACTTGCCCTGTGTTGCATATGAAGTGTAGTGAATATTAGTACTTAATTCATTATATGACATTTTCATTTCTTTTCAAGAGCTTTCAAAATAAAAGGAGCTGAATTTAATCTAAAAAATGGATCTTATTAAAGGAGAAATTCTGATTTTAACACTATAGGTTCCCCAAACACTGCAGTAATTAGCATTCTGTAAGTGCCCAGAATAGAACCAGTCATCAGGCCCTTAATTTAATAATTTATTGATTAATGATTTTTGTATTCTAATGAGGGAGAACACTTCCTCTGCTTCTGGCCAACATAATTCTGCAAAAGGATGTGAATATTCCTTTGATAATACTCATGTTTGTTCTTTTAACCCTTTCGTGCTCCTCTGTAACACCAAGTGTGCCACCTTTTTATTGTGTGTGGGTTTTGGATTACAGGACTCAGATTTGGCCCTGTGAATCAGACTCAGACTCTGAATTGTTAACAAAATATAAATGTATTTGTGCATTTCCTTGAGATCTTTGAAATAGAGAAGGGAGGAAGTCAAGGAAAGATTAGAAGGCCTTTAGCACCACAAATCACCAGATTACCTGGATGCTAACTAGAAAAAAGTATCCTTTTTGCTTCTGACATTTCCCCCGCTCCTTGTATGAATGAATTAAATTATGGTGTAGTTCCTTTGTGTAGCCTCCCAGATAAGCTAGGGGGAATTGCCATCGACCTAAAGCAACATGTAGTGCTTCAGAGTGCAACCTAAGAACTGTACTCTTATCATGCCTACATACTTACTTTTTCAAGTTCTCAGGAATTTACGCCTAAAAGCAAAACTGAGTTGGTTCAGTAGATGTTACATTTGCATAATTTTAAACTGTAAAATTTAGAGGTGTCTGCTCTTCATATAATGAGTTTAAGAAATACATAAGTAAAACTAAGCTCTTTGCTTTAGTACCAAATAGGGGAGTCCTACCTACCTGGGCACTTACAGCATTCTAAACATTACATGTTTGTATTAGTAGTTTGCTTAGTCTTTTATATTTCAGTTGCAACTCATTTGACTTTTGGCCCCAAGGCATAATGCAATTCCAAGAGAAGATGTGCTCCTTGTCACATTTGTTTCCTGAGTATCTTTTTAACAGCGTGAATACTTAACAGTATAGTGTGATATGCTCTGGCAAAAATGTCACCATATCCTTATGTCCATAATGTTTATTATACTCCTGAGTCATCAATAACACAAACATAAATTACCATTTGTAGTTGACCTTTTTTGTGAGCAAGTCAAAAGCAGCTAGTGCTCTGATCCAAATCTTGGTGTGTCGGGATCACATCGCATTGTGTACTTTTTATCTGCTTGTTTTTAAAACTAATCTGTGATACTTGGCCTAAAAGAAATAAAATTATTTCTTTCCCTGAGAGCATTGGTAAGTATATCAATAATTTTTAAAATAGTTTTTCTTATTTTGTTGTTGTTACCAGTGTTCCTGTTTGTTTCAGAATTTTGTCTTGCATATCACCAGGTCCAGCAGCACATTCTTCCATTGATTTTTCATCCTGCTTTGTCCTTTATCTCTGCTTGCTTGCTATTGTTCAAGGGTCGCTTGGTGAAAGGTGCGAGCGTCATGCAGAGTTTATTTTGGCAAAATGAATAATGTTGCCATTGATCTGGTCTGAGCCGACTCCTTCCTCGGGCAGAAGTTCTTAGCTTCAGGTTGTTTCCTTCTTGCAGGCTCTGCTCGAATTGCAGCGTGGAGCCGGTGCTTGAGCTCTACCCAGCACTCTATTAATATGCACAACATGACCGGTTTCGGGGGAAGGTTATTAGAATGCTGGTTTGTATCCTCCAGTGAATGAAATGATGTGTGATTATGAAGTCATCAGGCATGGACCAGTAAGGCTCGAGAGAGCCTCCCCCCCAGGTCCTGGGGGTGCCATTGATTGGTGACCATGTGTTTGTGCCCGATAGACTGTGAAATGGTGTGTTGCTACACGGCTGTGTTGCACCTGCGCCCCACCGAGGTGATTGATTGGTTTGGTCATGTGGAATGTTCCCATCTGGTCTGCAGTAATGTGTTTTTTTTTGTTAGGTTTTTTTTTTTCCTTCCTTCCTCTTCTCTCCCATTTCCCCTTCATCCGCAAGCCGCGAGTGCTGGCTGGGGAGTCGGAGCAGGCAGCAAGGCAGCGCTCAGCTTCGCCTTGTGAACAAAGTGGGGCTGCTGCAAGCACGGCTCAGCCCTGCTCAGAGATCAGACAGTCTGAGGGGGATCATGAGCAGCTCTCCTAAAAAATACCAACTGGAGGAGGGATGGGATACAACAAGCGAACCCCGAAACCTACGTGTCACTGCAGATTTCTTACTGATTTTACAAAAGCGCTCTGCTATTGTAATTAGATTACCCAAGTAGCAGTGCATGTGGAAGATCTTATTTAACCTCAGGAAAGTAGTAGTTTATTTATTGAAAACTACTGATGTTGCACTTTAAATGCCAAGAAATTATTTTAGTTCCTTTAAAAAAAATTCTGTGGTTACATTGGGCGGTCTTGTTTGATATTTCTTAATCTCACTCCTTTTTCATAATTGATCTATTCATTCCACTTAATGACTAATTACATATCAGAGCACATCATCAGCAGCATTCATCATTGTAGAATGTAATAATCAATGACATTTCAACAAAGGAAAAAATAAATATGCAAATAAGGACTCATTAACATTTGCATGAGCTGTTTGAATAATCACGTTGCTGACAAGGCTGTAATTAACAGAAATTGATGCTGAGTTCAGTATTTGATAGTGTGTTTTCTCAGCGTTTTATTGTTGTCACTGCGGGGGCTGGAATGAAGTTCTGCTCTACTTGTACCTTGACTTAGGCTTGATGTGATGGGTTGTGCCAGGTAGCAGAGGCTTCTGGGAGTCCTTAATTCATCTGTGACCTACACTTAATGCATAGAAAGATATTTACTTAAATTGCCATATTGCTAATGAAGGATTGTTAAATTCTTGATAATTGTATAACAACTGAAGGCCAACCTTTTTTTCCCAAGTCAGGAAAACTAAAAATTATTCACTTTTTAAAAAAAATATATAATCTTTTGCATGAGTCAGGCACTTTGAAACTATAGAATGTATTTATTTACATTGAAAATAAGGTATTGATGTAGGGCTTTTGGGGTTTTTTGTCTCTTCTTAATCGGAATCACTTTCAGGAGTCTTGAGCTTTATTGTAATTGAAAATCACTTGGTAAGGAAAATGTTGTGTAATTATGAAATGTACAGTCTCTGTCCTTCCCCTCCCTTTTTATTATTGCAACTTTACTGCCTCCTCCCTCTTTTTTTTTCTTTTTTTTTCTTTTTTTTTTTTCCTCCCCCTGAAGCTTCCTCTTTTTGTCATGGATATCAACTGAAATGCACAAAACACAATAAAGCTGTTTATGTCAGTTTTTTTGGATGACTGTAAGTGCTGATTATAACAAGTTTAAGGAATTTCCTTTGTTGAGTGTGTACCCACGCCATATGGCTCAACATGGAACATTAACTTGACAGGGATAATGGATTGTGGTATATGGAGACAATTTTGCCTGCAGCTTCACTATAACTCATTCTGGTTGGGGATCACAAGTTTATAATATAGGATGCAGCAAACATCCAGATGGATTTACTTTACATAAAAGAGTTGCGTTTCTTTTTATTTCCTGCCTGTAATTGGGCGGGGGGGGAAAGACTTTTAAAAAAAGAATTAAAAAGTGGTAAAGAATGGGTCTTATTCAGGGAAGAAAAATCTTAGCATGAATGTAGCTGAAGTGTTTTGGATATACTGAAATGTGCATAGGTGAAGTGTTGTTACTTATTATACATATGTGCACACAATTGTTGAAATAATATCTCAAGTGCTTTCACTTTTCAGAATACTTCAGTATAGCTCCAGTTCTTGAAATACAGAATGTTCCAGGATAGTGTGAAAAAAGCTATTTAAAACATATCTCTGGTTTTCACTTAAAGGCTGTTTTTGTCATAAGCGAAGTGACCACTTAATTAGCATTTCTGGTGCTTTGGTAATGCTCCGATAGTACCCTGTTTTCTCTTAGGAGAATAATAATCCTTCTAAGCTTTTTGTGATACATGCAAAGAAAATACTGCTGAAATAATTCTGCTTCAGTGTTTACCTCATATAACAGAAGTGTCCAAATGTCTTACAAATATAACAAAAGTCAGTGTAAATCTAATGTGTCCTACTGATCTACATGCCCAAGGTAAGTCCTAATTTTGTGAATACTTCTGCATCTAAGAGACTTTAAGCACACATAATCCCATTAAGCATGTATGTAGCTGTTTGAAGGATCAGGGTCATAAATCCATATTTAGGGTTTCAAATAGAGCTACATGACATGGCTTCAGCATTCCTGTGCACTTGTGATTGAGTTATACTTCAAATAAAATTGGGTGCTTTGCTACCTGAAAAGCAGCCATCTTTTAGCTATCAGTTTTGGAGATTATTTTAAAACACTATTTTTTTAGACACTGAATTTTGACTTTCTGTATCCAATATAGCTGCTGTAATTTTTTTTTAACCACTTTCTCATGGATAAGAATTTTTTTTTCAATTATCTCTTGGAAAAGAGATAAGCACCTGAGCAGATGGACAAGACATGGTTCACGGTTGGGCAGGAGAGATGCTGGTACTGATTATAATAGGTGCTGTTTGTCTGTCCAGTCTTCCTCCCCTGTCACTGACTTAATATGTTGATATTACAGTTTAGCATTTTTAGACATTATCCAAAGTTTCAGAAAACAGACAGCTATAAAGAATCTGCATTTGAGAAGGGAGCAATAAAAGGGATCACTAACTATTGACCTATAAAGAACCTATGAAGAATCTGTGGTAGCTTAAGATGTGGGGTTTCTTTCAGGTTTCCATGCTGCAAATTATACTTGAAAAAGCTTCTCTATGTTCATTCATCTTCCCCCTGCATGCCTGGCTCTGTGTGTGATAATCACAAACAGGTGGGATTTTACTATGGACTTAGACATAGCTGCTTGTGTTCTTTCTGTGAAGTCCCTTATTTGCTGCTGCCACTACAGCTACAAAAAGTCTCAGGAAAACACATGGCTTTATCTTTAATATTTTTAATAAAACTGGCACCATATTTGATGTGAAGGAGCAAAACCATCATCAATGTACCAGTCAATTTATTGTCTGCTGTTTGGGAAACACTAGGATAGGGAAATGTGCATGAGTGTTGCAATAAACTAGAAGAATTTAAATCTATAGATAAGAAAATTCTTTCCAGGAACTGTAAGGGGAGTTGACTATTTCTGCCAGATTCTGGACTTCTTGTCTCCTTTTAAGCTTCAGAAGGAAAAAAGAAGGGAAAAAAGAGTCAAACCCTCAGCAAATACTTGATAAAATTGAAATTCTGCAATAGCATTTGTATCCTGTATCAGCATTTACCTACCCACCAAAGACCTTGTGCAGGACTCTATTTGCAGAAGCACATGCGTGTTCCTCCTGGGTTGCAGTGGTGGCTGCCTGCAGTGGTTACACAGGTTGCGCTCCAGTCGCTGGAGTGCTGCGAAGGTGGAAGTGCTGTTGGCAATAGCAATGTTGCACTCTGTGCCTGTGTTTCTTACTCAGGTCCTGGAATAGCTGCAAAAGCAAGCTGCACTTCTTTTCTGGTCTTGTAATGTGTAGTAGCCTGTGGGGAGTGCACTTATGATCCAGTCTTGTTAATGGTTAGTGCAGGGATGTGATAAAAGTCCAGTGAGTTGTCAGTAGAAAGGCCATCAGTAGAAATTTATGAAGAGTAATGCCTGAAAGTGAATTCCACGGGCCTCTGACAGTAAGCTGCCGTAACCCTCTTTGATCCTGAAGGGCCTGCTGAATCTCAAGCTGAAGTCAATGGTTTGGGTATCAAGAGCAATGATTTAATTTTTGTTTGGCTAATGATTTATTGCTAAATATTGCTGCAGCCTTTGGACCACTGCGTTTCTTTACTGAGCTGCCCTTTGAAGGGACCCGCTCGGGACGGGAGTCTCGGCCCACGCCGCTGCAAGGCCGCGCTCCCGCCGGCATTTCCGTGCGCTGCGGGCCCGGGGCCGGGAGGGGGCGCTGCGGGCACGGCAGCGGCCGCGCCGCGGGGAGCGGGAGCGCCACAGCGCCGCCTCCGCCGCCCGGCCCGCACGGCCAGCTCCCCCCCGCGAGGGCACTGCCATCGCCCCGCCCGCGAGGGCACTGCCATCGCCCCGCCCGTGAGGGCACTGCCACCGCCCCGTGAGGGCACTGCCACCGCCCCGTGAGGGCACTGCCACCCCCCGCGAGGGCACTGCCACCGCCCCGCCCGTGAGGGCACTGCCACCTCCTCACCCGGGCGGCACTGCCACCGCCCCGCGAGGGCACTGCCAGCCCACCCCTTCCCCAGGACGGCACCGCCACCCCCAGCCCCGGATGGCATTGTCACAGCCACCCGGCGCTGCTGCTGGCTCCCCTCTGCTCCAAACACAGCGTGCTGCGAGCCATCACTTTGTTTCTGCCCTTAGAGAAGGTGGGCTGCATTTTATAGCAAAACCAGAAATTAATGTCCAGCTTAAAATAGCGCTGCCGTTAAGTTGCTAACGGGTTAGTATTAACTTAGTACTTTTTCAATGTTTCCAGTAGTTTTGATAGAATTTCTGAAGAACTCCATTAAGAGTTGGCTGAGATGCTGCGTTTGCCTTTGTCAGATTTCTCTGTGATCAGCCTGCAGTCCCCTATCAGTTGCCCGAGTGTGTAGTTCGTATGAGAAGTCCCTGCTGAATTGAGAACATTTGAATACTTGGAAGTAGATATGCGCTTAGTTACTTTACGGAATTTGTGCCTAAACCTACTCCTAATAAATGTGGAGTATTGATTAGGTCCTGTTTTCAATGAGACCTTCAGAATGAGACCAACGTTACTAAGTCTCAGTGTTTAACAGTGGTGTGCTGACCAGTGTGAAAAGGGGATTGACCATATACCTAAACTGGATCTCAAACAGATGCAAAGTTAGCTAATATGGGGCAGGATTAAATTACTAGCAAGTGGAAGTGTTGTATGTTGCCCTAAACCAGAAGACTGTCTTTGTTCTACAGAGACATGCACACTTTAGTGCTCCCTTTTGGGGAAGGAAGCAATTCTGAAAGCTCAGTGCCATTCTGTGTCTCTGGACTGCCATGTGACTTTCTCCATTTACCAGTTTTAAAATTGCCCCTGAAATTTACTTTCAACAGCTTTCTTGAAGCAAGTGAGTTGGAATTGTATCAAGGCGCAAAGTTTGAAATTCTTAGGCCAAAAAATTTCTTTTTAACTGTAGGGGCAGATGCTACTGTCACCGAAGCTGTGTTTCTGGTTATGTACTTTGTTCGGTAATTTGGAAGACTTAGCATTAGTATCATTACTTACAGAATGAATAACTTTTCATTTCAAGACAGAACAGCAGCAGGATTTGAAATGTTTGAGTTTGGCAAGAAAAGGCTTGTCTGTAAAACAATGAAATTGCGTTGGGGAAATACAGTGCCTCTGTTCAGCTGTGGCGGGCTGAGGTACACTGCGAGCTGTTGTGAGCTGCAGCTGCATTTACCATCAAACACTGAGCTGCTGCCGATGAATGTTTTGTTTTTAGTGTCATGGAAACTGTGAGCCAAAGAATGGATATTCTATTCATCTGGGAAAATAGCAGTTCACTGCATAAAACATCAGTTGCTTCCAAAGCAGTTCTTAAAATAGACTTTGTGAATATAACCCTAGAAGTAAAAGTGCAGCAATTTAAATGACCTCGGTACTGCTTTGGGTTTTTAAAATTAGAATATATGTGTGAATTAAATAAACACAGTGGTAGTGAAAGTTTCAAGATACAGCTGTGGCATGGAACTCCTACAATGATTTAATGTTTTACTTAACTATGCAATTTTGAATTTAAAGAAATTGAGAAACCCAGATATTTCAATAACAGTCTTAATCCTTTTTTTGACTCTTCTTCCAATGGCTTGCTCAAAGAAGGATAGTTTTTGTCATCATTCAGAATCATTTGCTGTTTTGTACAGCAGAGTGCAAATCATAAACTCATTACAGAGACCGGATATCCAAGAGAGTGATCTCATGGGCAAAGAAGGAAGGAGGTACAGATCAGTGTTGTGTGCGTTTTTAAATGCATGAGCATTTTTGCAGAACCAGTATGTAATGAATAATTAAGGGACTTAATTCAGTTGAATTGGAAAGCTTAAACTTAGTGAAATAAGTTTTGGTGTTGAGGGAAAAATAAATGTAAGAGGTAAAGAGAAACCAATACAGAAAAATAGATATACGAAGTCATTGCAAAAGGAAGCTGAAGAAATTGGAAGTAATATGACCTGATGGAAGTTGGGGGCAGACTTGCCAGTTTCAGGATTTCAGAAGCCAGGATTCTGGAATGGATGTGATACCGGTAAAAAGAAAGAAACCTTTGCATCCAGTGAAAGCAGTGGGATTCTTTCTGTTTGTTGCTCTTTAGCTTAGGGTTGGTTGGTTGGTGTTTGTGGGCTGTTGGGGTTTTCTTTTGTTTTAGTTGGGGGTTTGGAGATCAGGTGCAATATTTTGATGTGGTGTAAGGTGTGCTGAGCAGAGGTGGATGGTCACTGCCCTGCCCATGCTGCCTCACCTGCAGCTGCCCCTCCAGACCCCGGCCTGCACTGCTGCAAGGGGCTGCTCCAGCCAGGTGCAGAACTTTACATTTCTTATGGTTGAATTTTATGAGGTTCCTCTTGGCCCATTCCTCTAGATTGTTTCTGTTCCTCTGAATGGTGGTCTTGCCTTAAAGTATACCAACTGCATCTCCAAATTTGCAGTCTGTGCAAAGTCTTTTAAGGTGAGTTCTGTGTTTTCCTCTAGGCTACTAAAGACATTAAGAAAAAAAAAAGGTTCCATATACACTGTATAGTTGGTAATAACAGAATTATAGATGCACGGAGAGTGATAAAAAAGGTAAATTTAAGTTGAGAAAACTGCATGAGAAGTAAAATAGGTGCTTCAGATGCTGAGACTTAGATGAGTTACTCAGAACAGGATCAAGAAAAGTGTTTTATAAGTGTTTATGACTGTTTGATATCAAGAGCGAATGTGAGGTTGAAAGCTTACAGCAGAGATAACAGCTAGGTATGAAATGGGAAATGTCTTTGAAATTAATCCTTGTGTGTGTATAAAAGGCTTGCACAATAATATCCAAGCTCCACAGTACCTGTTCTGTAGTCCAGGGAGCTGAGGTACAAGCAGGTAAAATAGATGAAAAGATACAAAGCCCATGTGGTTTTACTTTCACTCATTAATACTGTTAAGGCTTGGAAGGAAGATTTTCACTCTGCAATACTTTCAGGGACCATAACCACATAACACCAGGGTGGACATTTGGCCTTTTCTAGTCAACACCTCAGGAGGTTCCCTGTGGGATTTGCCAAGGCCACAATGCCTTTTGCAGAGGTGCTGAGGCAGGCCAACAGGAAAGGTTGGGATAATGGAGGAATGTGGAAAGTTTCTATAGCTCCTGCCCTCCCCCTGAAGGGTAAATGCAGTTCCAGACTGCAGGGCCTGGTCTCAGTCCTGCAGGCATCCTTCTGCACGTGGCTGAATAAGGGCAGTTTGCTTCCCAAAGTGCAATTCAGAGCACTCCACTGACCTGTCTTCATTTGTTTCAGTCTGCCAGCAAGTCCTGAATTTCCAGTAACACATTTGGATTGACAAGCTGAAGCTGATGCTTTAAAAAAAAAAAGAAAGAAAAAGAAAGAAGAAAGACTAAATGTAGGGGCGAGGTTTCAGTTATGTTGGTGTTTCCAGTTGCATTAAAAACATTATCTGATGCCTAACTTTCATTCTCTTAATGCATTATTATTTTAATAGAGTAATAAGGTGATTACTTTAAGCCATTATTTTAAAATGTAGCCTTTTATTGTCAAACAGTTTGTTATCAATGCACATAGCTTGATACAGGTACATTGATAGTGTGCTGTGCCAGCCTACAGTGAAAAAAACCACACCTTTCCCACAAAATCAGATTGAAGAGTATTGCCATGAGCCTACTAATCCTTTATTAATAAATTCCATTTTGGTGATGTAATTATTTACGATTTGCTATCAGGGGAATAAATTGTTTAGGTAATGCTATTTACTTATTTTAAATAGTGTACAAAATGAACTTTCTTCCAGAGATCTTGCACTTTACGAATATTCTAAGGCTTAGTAAAAAGCAGCCTTAATATCTGGGATAACCCCTCAGTTTATATATATTTGAAAAAAAAAAAATCCTTTTGGAGTCAGGATACCTTGACCTGCTGATACAGATGTGCAGAACATTAGTAATTGCTTTTACATTCATCTTGCTGTTGTAATAGAAAGTATTTCATCATTCTTACTCATGTCACCATTTCTATAAAATAATTACCAATATTGCAATGAGCATTCCTTTTATTCTTAACATGCTGAGGAAAAGTGTTTTCCTTATCCGCTTTATGTCATTTAAAGCCTCTGTAAAGCATGTGTAGCCAAGCAGAGAGGTAGGATTTATTGATATATGAAGTTTTAGTCTTTAGTTCATTGAGCAGCTCTCCATGTTCCATGGTGTTTTTAAACCTGAGCCTTATGGTAACCTTGACTATGTCTGGACTTGGGTTATTATTCTTTATGTTTCTTCAGTTGCATTCCCACACCTTTTATGATCTCTTTGTAAATAATCTGTGGCTTAAAATTCCGGTGCTCATCCTGGGGGTGCCTTGGCAGTAAGGCATTAGTGTTTTCATAAATACATGGAGATGTGAGGTGCCCACAGATGAGGGATGGTTTAGAGAGATCTGTGGTTTTGAGTGGTTTTTTTGGTGGGTAGTTAAAAGTTCATTCTCTGTGTAGCTGCAGTTTACATTTCTGCACACAGTGATGTTCTCTCGTGCAGTCATCATTAGTGGTTCAGGGCTTGGGAGGATTGCTTTCAATTTTTGGACATTCCAAAGTCCCATACTGTAAATATTGCTTTTATACTAAAAGAGGAACACCTATTTTAAGCTTCTAGCATTTTAAGTACTTTGCATTAATCTAGACTATGTAATTATTCTTTCTGGGGTTTTTGTTTCATGTTCTTTTGCCTCGATGTGCCTTCATATAATGCATGTGAATAGTCAGGAGTTTCCAGCCCCTAACAGGACATGGTTCCTTTCAGGCACCATCTCCTCAGGATTTCCCCTCTTGTTTTAACAGGTAACTTGGTTATTCTGTGGTACCTGTGGGGATTTTTGCTAGAAGAAGTAATACCCAGAAAACACTTAACATGTCATTTCGTCTTCCAAAATGTGTTTTAGCATCTAATGTGTGTTTGGGGTTTGATTTTCTATATTGTTTTCCTGTGTTGTTTGGTTCTTTGGGTGGTTTGGTGGCGGTTTTTATTTGGCTGGGTTTTTTTTGTTTGGGTTTTTTTTTTTCTGTTGTGGGGAGCTTTTTTTCCTTCAGGCTAGCAGCTGCTGCTAGTCTTGAGCCTACAGCTGGAGAATTCCTGTTCTCTAAACCTCTGTCTCTGCAATTGAGATGGCTGTGAGAGGTGAAGTTAGAAAAGGTTATGCAAGTAATTCAAGTAAGAACTGTCAAAAGTGTTGTACAGCAGAGCATCGTTGTATGCATTTGCAGTTGCCTTGTGGAAGATGGTTAAAAAGGTTTGTTGTGTTTGTTCCTGTGTTTATACATTAAATGGGCAAGGGGGAAATCTTTCTTTGTTGACAAGCTGACTTTTCATATTAAATGAGAATCAATAGATCTTGGATAGTAAGAGAAGCTCTAGATACCTGCAGAACTTATAAATGTATATACACATATGAAGTGATCCAGTCATTTGTAGTAAGTAGTGTCACCAAAATAATCTTTTAATTGGAAACAGGTGTAGCATTTTGTTGTAAAGTGTGGATTCTCTATTCATTTCCAATTAAAAAATCCTCTTGACTTTAGACTTAAGAATGTAATTGATGTTCAAAGTAATTTTTGTCCTTAGATCTGGGACAAATTCCACACCAGGAGAGCAAGGGATGCTTTTCAAGTTAACTATAAGTAGCAGCTTTGCTAGTTACTTAAGAATTTGAGTTAATTCCCTTGGGGATGAGGTGGGAAAGATAACAAAAGAAAAATATTTTAATTGACAAAGTGAAGACTCTTGGATACTGTAGAAAAACATGGGATGGATAGGTGAGTTAAGTAAATGTAGATGGCAAATGCCACCAGTGTGCAATGGGTGTGTGTTCACATGCGAACTCACTTTGGCTATTGTCTTCTGGATATTGGATATCCCTGATCTCCCTCATTTTTAGTGTATTTTTAATCTGTGTCTCACTGGGTGTTCTCTCTGTGTGCAGCACACATAATGGGTTAATAGACTGTTAACATTGTTAATGGTGAGGCTAGCCTGGGGTAGACATAGCAGTGGAGGATTTGAAAGTGCATGAAACAGCTCTTCAGGAATTATTTGGTTGGCAGATACTTGCCCACATATGCTTGGGGGAGGAAGAGAAGAAAGTTCTTTCTTCAGGTTTGTCCTCCCTCTTCCCTCAGTTACTGCTGTACATTCTTCCTGCCAGCGACTTCAGTGCCTTTTAGCCTTGCAAACATTTGATTTGTTATTCAGCTCAGAGTAAACCTGCTAAGTGGAGGGACAGGAATAGTACCGAGGAAGGAGCCCTCATGGATCAGCCTCTGTTGGAATAGAAATGTTCCTGGTTGACATGAGCATATAAATTACAAGTTCATAGGGTCAATCCAAATATAATGTGGAATTTAGTCCACCCTTACCTCCTGTGTATTTGAAGTACACAAGAACATTAATAAATTGTTTTTATAGCACAAGATCTGTGCAGTGATCTGCAAACTGACAAAATACTCCATCTTTTCTTAGATGTACTTACAAATCAATGGGATGGAAGTGTCAAAGGCATGTCTTTGAGAAGCAGGTTCTTTAATACCTCTTCACACACTGACATTATATTTTAAAAAAACATTGTGTTAAAGAAGTTGTGAGAAATCCCTTGACTTCTGTGTTTAACATCTTTATAAATATACTCGGAGATTTATTGCCTGGTTGGTTCAATCAGTAGAATTTTCACAGTGAAAGACATCTGCAAAAGCCGACACAACTGTAAGTATAAAAGCTTCTGATCTTTTTAGTCTTTGGAAAGCAAGCTGAATTTTTTTTCCAGATTATCTTGTGCAAATGTTAACAAAAGCAATAATTCAGTATCCGTTCCTAAATTGCAGAAGTTATAATGGGAAGTTGATTACAGGTAATTCAGCTTCAGTTTTTACACATTTTGGATTATTGGATGTGAAAAGCAGTTCTTGCTCCAAATAAGTAATTGGACTAGATAACAAAAGTATGATGCTGTCTTCTTACAAATGAGAATTTATGGCGTGGAGAATCCTAGGAGATTACTGGCAGACCTGAGATTGGACTGTTAAATCCCATAAATCTCATTTAGAATCATAGTTCTTACTTCTTGATAATCATTAGTTTAGTAGGATCTCAGTCTTTCAAAATTTTGGCCAGAAAAGGAGGAGGGAGCAAATCTGTAGTGTTAAACCCAAGTTTTCCTAAAACATTTACTTCTGCTGTCTGGGAAAATTGGTCTTACGAGATGTCACAGTATGGGGGAAAAACCTCCTACATTTTTTCACTACTTGCAGTCTGTACGTGCCATTTTTATCATGAGCCATATTGATCATTGTATTTATCGTGAGACTGCATTGCTGATCAACACTTGGGCATAGTGTTGTATGTTTGTAGTTTTTCTTCAGTTCTGTTACTTTATTATAATTTTTCCAGTAATAGGATTTTATTGTATTAATTACTTATTAAACTAAAGGTTAAAAATGTGTCCTAAAAGTTTGCAGACGTTCTGTATTGTGTAGATTTGACTGCTTTATTAAAAGGTGTGTGAGAGTGTGGATGAGTTTACAGGACTTGGAGGGATATTGACTGGAGAAGCTGCTTGCAGTCAGAAGACTGAGCTAAGATGGAGCAGTGATGAGATAAAGGCTGGGTTAGGAAAGTGATTACGGCTGGGGACCTGCTAATCACTGACCTCTGTAGGGATCCTGTAGTTTATCACTAATCTCACTTGCACTTGGCATTTTTCTGTGTTGCTGCTTCATTGTTCATAGCTGAGTGAGTAATTTGGCTTGGAATGAACAGGAGGAGGGTGCTGCAAGTCCAGCAGCTGCACTTGTTGGCACTGGCTTGCTAAACATCCTCAGTGCAGCCAGCAGCATGCTTGGCACACATCAGCCAATAATGCTTAAACATTGTCATGAAGAGAATAGGAGGTCATTTGTTTTAAACCATTTCTTCTAATTGTGTTGCTCCAGATCTCTGTTTCATTTCCAGGAGTTCTGGGGCTCAAATATCAAAAGGAAAAATGTATTTTGTTATGTATTCACAATATATACATCTGTGCATTATAGATCTTTAAAATGCTAGAGAGAAGATACTAAAACTGTGACAGCCTCTATTTATGAGTAGGCTATATAGCAGTAGAAAAGGAAGAAATTATTCTTCTGCTGCTGTGGGAAATGCATAGATACGTAGTAAAAATTTTTATGGCTGCATGTGTCAGTCTTGCCTCCAAGAAGGCAACACACAAACTCCTATGAGCAGAGATGGATTTGTGTTTTAAGCAAACATTTTTTTCAATGTACTGAATAATTGCTGAATAAGATTATTTAATGCCAACAAAATTTTAAAAAATAAAGAATCTTATTTTATAAACTTTGTGTACTTTCTACCTCATGGTAATTTGGAAAGCAAAATTCATTAGTAGAAAAATGTCTACTTTGTTGAAGGTTTTTCTTGCATCTTTTGTATTCACCAGTGTACCTTGTGCAGCTTGTTCCTTTTTACGTTAGATCTGCATATGAAAAATTATTTGAATGTATCCATTCTGTCAGTAACAAAGACACATACTTTGCTGGATGTAGAGTGGGAGAAAGCAGTGCAGTAATTGATTTCGAACTGAATAGAAATATTAAACTGAAAACACCACTTCAATAACTGGAAAAGAAAAAGAAATTCTCAAACTTGTCAGCAGTGTTTATAAGCTGATTTTTGGGTAGGCTATCTGTGGGGACCAGTTTAAAGTGTTAGGAACTGTAAAAACGTGCTTCAGTATTCACTTAGAGCAGATTCTCTGTACAAGTAGGGCAGACATACTTCATGTCTGACAAACAGAGCAGCTGCCAGCTGTGGTCACTGTGGCATTCATACTGGATGATAAACATTGCTCATTAAAAGACGTTGTTGCTTTCCATACTGCCAACCAAACAAATTCTTAGCAAGGCACAGAAAGATTTCAGTCTGTAAAGGGTTAATTCTGTGGGAATTGAAATAATTATTTGAGAGTTCTGCCATCTTCTCATAAGCCAAGCATTTTCTAGAAGCAGTGGGAAAAGGCTGTTTTGTACTGGCAGGCATTTATAGCACAATCACTGAAGTAGTCCTCAGCTGAGTGAATGCAGTGCTGTTTTCAGCTCACTATCACTTTGCATCTTGCTGTTTCAGTTCCTTCTGTGTTCAGAGTATTTAGGCTGCACAGCTGTTATACGTATAGATGTATTGTGGAAGACAATTCCTCATGTGGTATTCAAAGGCTGTGTTAAGTTGTGAGCATATCACATTTAGACAAGTGATTGCAAGAGAAAAAAATTATTTACTAAATGCCTATTAGTGTTCAAATTGGTAGAGAATGTGTCAGGGTTTTAAATTTATGCAGTTGGGAAATATTTGTGGTTCAAAGTGCATAGTGGGATTTTCTTGGTTGGGTTTCTGTTAACTCCATAGTCCCTGAACTTTAGGCCTGTTAGGTGGTGACTAGGTCCTTGAAATTTTTCCTTATAAAAACACATGAAACTTTAAAAATACCAAACCAAAACAAAACAAAAAAAAAACCGCAAAGCACCCAAGAATCAATAAAACACATTAATTCCAAGTTATTAAAATAGTCAAATGCCTTGTGAATTGACCTGTGCAAATGTAAAATTTTTGCATATAACCAGCTCAATTGTTTTAAATATCTATTTCTTTATTCCAAGTCTGCTTGGAATGCACAACTCTGGTGTGTACAGCCACTAGGATGTGACCTGAAGAAAAGTTTACCATGATGCTACTTTGTAAGCAAGGCATAGATTTTGCTTTTAAAATGGCAGCATCTAACTTTTTTGTTGTGTGAAAATAAAATCAAATCTGAAGAGGAAAGAAACTTCATCTGGGCATCCACTTTACCTTCCCAGCTGATAGGTCTGCACACTACCTTACTTCCATCTCTACACAAACCTGTGCAAATGAAAGTGTTCAGTAAGGATTTTGTCATTTATAGTGGTTTTTGCTCTCCTTCTTCTAATTAATGTCGGGTGCCACAGTGAGTTTCCTACATCCCCGAAGTGCTGAGCATTGGTGTTTCTGAATTTCCAGCTGCAATGGAAAAGAGACCATTGCTGTCTGTGTAGTGGGCACTGATGAGACAAGACCTGAGAGAGGGCGTAACAGACTCAGCTGCAAATCTTGTGGGGTAAGCCTGCAAGTCATGTCAGGGTCTGCTTTGGCTCTCACTCACTGTATTTTTAGAGTTTGTGTTCTCATAAGCACTGGGACTCCAGTAATTTGGGGTTTTACTGTAACCTCTATGTTTTTATTCTCTTCTGTCAATTTGTAGAGAGTATGAGTAAGTAAGAAAGGTATTTCATAAGCTGAAAACCACCAAAGGGATTCTGCTTTGATATGTTTGGCCATGTGTATGAATTTTATTGGATGCTAGAGACTGCCCATGCACTGATCACAGAGTGATCTGTTTGTGGACCATGGAGGAAGTGTCATCTTCTCAAACCTGACATTACCCACCTTTCAAGTACTTGGCAAGTAGTGCTAAGTAGTAGTGCTATTTTCTGTTTCTATTGATAAGTAAACATCACCTGTGGCATTAGGTTACAAAGGTTTAAATAGTGAGAGTAGCACTGTGCCTGGACTGGAGCAGCCGAAATGTGCTGAGAAGACAATGGGCAGTTTGAAGTCTGTATCCATCACCTTTGCATTGTGTTGGAAATGAAGCTGTCCTGTGATAGGGCCAGGCTGAGAAACCTTGGTGTTTTCTCACTGATCTTCGGAGGCTTCAGTGCCCTCCGTGGTGTGCTCCGATGGTGCCCAGGATCACCCACCTCTGTCCGCCCTTGTGCTGTGCCAGTGTGGAGATGAAGCTGCTGACCTGCTCCAGTCCCACTCGAGGGGCACAGGGTGCAGCTCCATGGTTTGAGAAGGACCCAGGGGCAGGACTTGAGTGTGGGCTCAGTGTATGTTGCTACAGTGTGTGACTGCTAATTTTGGGTGTTCAAAAAATGGGTACCTTTTGTATTATGACACTATTGCAAGTTTGAGTCCTGTCTAAGTGCTTGAAAGGGGAGTGTGTTTGGGAGACTGTGAAAGGCACCCTCACTTGGGTGATCCAGGGTTGTTTTCCAAACCCTTCATTGAAAAGCCAGGGCATTTGAACACAGGTTAAATGTTAATTTGCTCCAGCTGATTTTTGATAAATATTTAGGCCCTGTGGCACTAGAAGGCTTTGACTTTTCCCGGTCACTTCTTGAAACTAAATTTACTATAGATTGGGCTGTTGGAGTAAGCTTTTCTCCTTTAATATGAATCTGCCATACCTTAAAAATTATAACATTTAACTAACACGATTTTATGCATTCTTATCTAACAATTTCTTGCTTGCTACACAAACCATAATTTAAATCATAATTTTTCTAGCCTCTGTAATTGACTCTTGTACAAATATTTGTTTTAAAGCCTGCCTGGAATACTGCATACTTCAGTCAAAGTTGTTTATCATGTGATATGAGATTCTCATTTTCTGGAAAGAAAGTGCTGAGTCTGGTTTAAAATGAACAGCATGATTCATCCTGCTACTTATAATTTTGCATGCTAGGTATTTTATTTGCTTGGTGCTTGATAGATTGTTAGAGGCAAATTGCTTCAGCAGAAAAATGTTAACTTTTTTTCTCCCTTTGTTACAGCAGAGCAGCCATTTTTCAAGCAAACTATTGTTGACCATACCATTGGTAGCTATCATGATGATAATCTTGCAGAGATGTTGTTCCAAGAGATGCAGCCTTCCTCATCCTCCCTGCTTACACAAGATGCACTTTTAAAATTAACAGAAAGCATACTTTAGATTTTCCCCTTATGAAATGATATTTAGGGACTTCTGGTAGTAAGAGAGAAAAATCAGAAAAAGCAAAGTAAGTCCTATTCTTGAAGTGCAATTGCAATAACATGGAGCTATTTATCACTGAAATGGGAATGTGAAAGAGAGGCTACTTTTTCTTCTTATTAGGACAGGATAACACACACATCATTTGCAAAGGGAATGCCTAGTTGGGTGAGATAGCATTCATTTACAAATGGGTAGATCTGGTTAATTAATGCTTGCCTTTGGATAAGGCTCTGAGTGGTGGTACAGGGTTTTTCTGAGCCCTAACTGTGCCGTAATTAGGGCAGGCACATGCCCTTGGTGGTTTTTGTTACACACAAACTTGATGAGTGTCTGATGCTTGGCATTGTTCAGTGGGCTTCTATTCTAGATTTATTTTCAATGTGTAGATTGATGAACTTCTGAGCTCTACTGGAGAAGTTGCACACTGAGTTTTCATATACAAACAAGCCTTTTTTGTGGCATACCTAACAAATACAGCACTAAGTAGATTTTCTGGAGCTGGCAAACCCATTGCTAATGTCTTGTGACCTGAGGCAGCAACATCAGAAGGCAGCAGCTCTGCACCGTGTTCTCTGTGTGCTGCTTACCCACAAAAATTGCATTTGCTGTCTTGCCCAGTTGTATTGCTTGAGTTTTGTGCCTGCTGATCTGTACATTAAACAAAAAGATTTAGGGGTGAGTGTCAAGAGCTGAATGAATCAGTGGTTGAAGGGTGGCATGAGTTTTAGTGTTTTGAACGAAGTTTTTGTTTGCTTTTCATGAGGTTTCATTTTATTGCTCAGTATATTCGTTGTCTAAGATGGATACCAGCTAAGTGTTACTTTCCTGTAGGAAGGAGAAATGTCTAAAATTGTCTCTACCTTTGCTTGTTAACAATGGAAATAAAAATGGACTTTAGCCATTTGTATTTAAACACTGAATAGGAATATTTTATAGTATCTGACTGGTTACAAAAGGAATTTAATTGGGTAAATATGTCATCTATTACTGTACTGTTGTTTGAGCATGTTAAACACATATATAAAAACCTGATTTTATTCATGCAACTTAATGTTTGTAAATTTTTTATGATGCTAATATGTTTTCTGAATTGCATAAAAGGACATAAACTGATGTGGATGTCTAAGGGATTTTAAAAATAATCTAATTTTAAATTTCTTTCTTTTATAGGAAAAACCTCTGACAGAGGTCCATTTCCACTGTATGGTAGAGATACAGGCTTACCTGGCTGTCAAGTAAGTACAGAGTTTCTTCATTTTACAATGATGATTTTCTTCGGGTTATTTCTAATGAGCCAGATTAAGAACACTTTGATCATTGTTTAAAAGTTTGTTTTGAATGCACAGGAAGTTTGACTGTTTAAAAAGTATAATTAGCATGTGATTACTTTGTGTCTGTTGATAAAGATTTAAATAACTAATATGTTTATAATTCTAAGAAATTAATTTATGTTTATTTTCTCAAAGAAAAATAATTTTTTGATTTTACTGTAGGTTGTCTATTTCCTTTGAGCAGATATTTTCAGAAGTGTTTTTTATTCTGGAGGATAACATCTAGCATATGAGTTTGACATCTTGGTTTTCAGTGTTTAACTAGTAGCTTGGGAAGTGTGAATGGGCAGCACCATGTGGCAATGCTTCCCCTGTTAAGAAAGGATCATTCTCACAGCCTTTACTACTTCTCTGCAACGCAGATGTGGCAAACAAAGACCCATTTGTAGCTGTATGGGTGAGCTTTCAGCAACATTCTCCCAAAAAGCAGTATAGCTCTTTACCTGAGAGTTATGGGCTTCACATTATTGCCAGTCCAGACAGTAAAACATTGTATTAGTGTAGTTACTATTGTTGAAATAACTCTGTATGTTCTGTATTTAAATATAATAACTTAATTTTGACATTAGTTTGGAATCAAATTAATATCCACGTTACTCTTTCATTAAGTTAATGCTTTGTATTGGAAAATGGTTTTAGGTGAACTTTGCATAAAATTCCTTTCTGCTTTGCAGTAATGAGTGTAATTTCTGTTGTTCAGTGTCTCAGTGAGGAAAATCATTTTATATCTCTGTATGTTTAGGATTGTTTCTATCTAGTACAGTTTAATAATATTTTTTTACATATAGCTATTTAACCCTGCAGTCCTATACATATTTATTTCTATTAACATCACTTTTTGTTGTGTGTCCCTTTGATAAGCTTCTGACTATTTAATCTCCCTCAGTTTCTTTTTCCTTAAATTTTTTAGTATGTGGGGAAAATGTTACTGTAGGTAAATCTGTATTAGTTATATATTAAGGAAAATAAAAAATGAACATAGAGTTAACTTTCAATTAAATTTTAATTCAGTTTAAATTCATGTGATAAGTTACAGTTTGTACTTTATTTTGGTCTTTGTCAGATAAATCTAAAAGCATTTGAATTCATTTAACTTGGACTGTGCTGGGATTTCTGAATCTTTTTGATTTGTTTGTTTGTTTGAATGCATGGTAGTGCTTGAAATACAGCTCTCATTGCAGCTACAGTGTTTGAAATCTGTCATAGAGAAGGTCCAAAGTGATTGTGAGAGGTCGTTGCAATCTAAATGAAGAATCAGATGCCTTGTCCCTGACAGAGGCTTCAGTTCTCAAAAAAGTTAGAGATGGAAGAGGCTGCATGGGCACCCCGGGTTTTGTTTTCAACTACTGAAGTGTAATTACTTTAAGAAAGTTTCCCTGGTCCCTTATCTAAACATCATTGTAATTAAAGTAGCTAACTCTTGTCTTACAGGCAGTGGACATGGATCTACTCTCTGTAGGGGCTGGAAAAACCATTAGATGATGAAGGTGATAAGGAGTCCTTAGAAAAGATAAGCTATAACTGGAGTTAATTTTGACCTGGGTGTGTGGAGTGCAGGTATATTTTAACACTGGCTATGTGACAGGATCTATCTCAGACTGAAATATTTGTAGAAAAGCTTTTGCTCTGCTCTGCATGTACTTCACTAGGTTCACAACTCTAGGGAATTCCAGTGCTTTAAATGAGGTCAAGTACCTCAGCTAGGGCCTTACCACCATGGTAAAAATGGTAAAAAAGAAATTTCCTCCATCCTTCACACAGTACTGTGAATGTTTTGCTGGCTAGTATTTGCCTATTTTCCTAACAAATATCCAGTTTCTGATATATATTTGAATCGTGGTGATCTAAAATTTCCCAGTACCTTTTTATGGTAATGGGAAATTAGCTTGCTATTCCTCACCCTGTGTTTTGCAGTTTACAGGTTCCATGTACAAAAATGTATTTACTTTTTAAACATATTGCTTCTACCATCTCTAAATTTGTCTGTGCAGTTTTGAATTCCAGGCTTGCACTGCATTTGTAGATCCTTATGGGTTATTTGCTTTGTTAGTTTAGTAAATGTAGTCTTCATTTTTCATCCAAGTCACTAATTAAGAGGTGGAATGATGCCCAAAACAGACGCCTGCAAAGTCTCAGTTAATACATTCACCCACTGTTGATCATAAACTCTTAGCTGTTTTTTATCAGCTCCTCTCTGTATTCAGCACTAGTTTTAGTTGTCCTTGGTTCCTTAGTTCACCTGTGAAATGTGGAAGTGGTAAAAGCCTTATTAAAGCATCTATTTGCAATCTGAGAAGGAAATTAATTTTATATAGGGTATTCCAACTGAACCAGTATCATATCTTCATTGTCTTCTGACATTTGCAGTCTATTTCTTCCAGTATTATAAAAAAAAAAAAAACAAACAAAAGCTTTAGGTTGTTGTGGAATTACATGCCACTACTTTTCTTCCTCTCTGAAACCAACCAACCCCACTCTTTTCTAGTCTCTGCTCTGAACCATGAGTTCTTCAAGGACAGTGGCTAAGGTTTCTGAAATGGTAAAATGGCAATAGCTCATCAGTCTCCTGAGTTTGTCATTGGCATAAGATGAATTGAAAATATCAAACTTCTCCAAATACTCTTGAATCTGTCCTTCTCCTACCTCCTTTCCTTATGTTACTGGTGTAAAAGGTATTAATAACCTAGTACGGAAGTGTGAGGGGTTTTAATTTTTACTTTGAGTTTACAGAAGGCTGCAATGAAAATTCTCAAGATTTTACTGTAAACTGCAATGTTTCAGAGTCTTAGTATCATTCTCACCTTTTACTGAAAATAATCTAAGCAGTGATTTGTAGGGACTGTTTGCTACCTACAGGCTTTATATTTAGGCTGTAGGAGTTGAAGTGTGATTGATTTTCAATGTAGCTTAGGAACCTGAGTGACTTAGGTAATAGAATCTGATTCAGCTGTAACATTTAGTCACAAGAGTGTAAATATGGCTAATTTACAAATATTTTATTAGCAAGAAATGCAGGTTCTCAGGTTTTGTCTTCATCAGGTTTCAAACAAGCCAAAAAGGAACATCCAAAAGTATACAGACTCTTAAGTGGATGGGTAAGATGGCAAATTAAGGCTTATGCAGAGCTGATTTAGATGAATGTCAAAAATTTTTACCTGGAGGAAGAATTGACAGCTTTTAGAAGAAATACTGAAAACTCTATTTAGCTGTCGGAATGAAATGCAATGCTACATGACTTGACACAAAGTCTCTTTTTGTGTATTTGAATTGAAAGGAGGGTGGTGGTTTGTGATTTTTGTGGAGAGCTCCACCATTCTTGTTGGCCATATATTTGCAGTTTTGGGAATGGCAGCTTTTCACAATTTATAAATCAGGTAAAGGTTAAATTTTCAGAAAGCTTCTTGTAATAAAAGGGATTTTCTTCACATTTGTGTGATTTTGTAGTGAAAACAGTAGTTTATGTGAAAGAAACAAGATTAGACTTCAGATATTGAATTCACTACTCCCATTTCCAATATCATCAAAAAGGTCCCCAGCTGTCACTGCACATTGGTTTGACAGGTCTGAGCTCAAACAAAGCCAGGGGTCTGCACTATTTTTAAAGTGAAATTGAGATAAATGTGCAGTACATGTGGAGCTGTTAGACTAATTCTTCTAATTGTTTGTGTGGGTCTTCCCAGAAGGTAACTTTATCCCGAGGAGCCTGAGAGTGCCCTGGGTAATGGGTGGGGGATGCTCCTTCAGCTCACAGTGCCTGTTCTCATTGCCTGGCACAGGCTCTCCCCACTGGCATCACCAGGCTCAGCAGAGTAAATTGTTGGTGACTATCCCCTTTAATGTTCTATTTTCATTCTACCAATCATGCATGAAAAATAGACATGATGGATTTTTTGACATGTGGAGATAACACATTTTCCCTCTCTTCATAATAATTTGAAGTCTGCACTCTATCCTGTGTGTGGGAAAGGAATGGAATCAAGTGCTGAATGTAATGGATGCTGGGCAGGAACTAAAGAGGCATCCAGCACTTGTGGTTTAAAGTGTAGCCTTTTATAAAGAGTCGTATCTTAATTTACTCCAGTTTTGTTACTCATTAATCTCTGTGGTCTACATGATGATGGGACACTTCAGAACTTATAAAACCCATTTTGAAAAAACTACTGCTGGTAAAACTGTAGATTATATGAGTGCTGGAAGGAGCTGTGGATTGAATTTAGTAATTACATTTCACTTAGACTATGTACAATCATATATATATGTATATAATAATTAGTTAAATATACACCATGGTACATTATGTATATACATATTGCATGAAATGTGTAGCACTACACAGACAGCATAGAGATGATCTATATGATACTGTGTACACTACATATATTTTATTTAGTGGCAGATGGATTTCTAACTCATTTTTGCTGCTATTATTATATAGGTTTTGTGTATGTTGGTAATACACAATAAATAAGGCAGCTTTATCTTGGATGAAAAAAATCCAATAGAAAGCTGGTCCATCAATATTTGCAGTAATATTTCTACCCCATTTTCCCTTCAGTAGCCATCAGCTCTGCTGTTGCCATGAAGCTAATGTGAGGTGACTCATTTAGCAGCATATTATTGCATCATTGCAACATGATGTAAGGCACATCAGGCTTTATTAAATTAGCCTGAATTTTGCAGTATCTCAGTAACATTTTATGCACATTAGCACCACACTTAGTGCTCCTTATGGGGATATAGTTCAAGTAAACATGTTAAGACATGATTTCAGACAACTTTTAAGAATTTATCAATTTCTCCTTTCTTCACAGTTTAACATGGAACTTTAAAGGTTTGCATCTTGTTGCCTGCAAATTTAGCTATTTGTTAAAGAATAAAATGGCAGCATTTATTAGCTGTATTTGTTAGCTGTTGCATCCTTAACGGACTAAAAAGTTTGTTTTATTTTTGTGTAAAAAAATTTGTTTCTTAACAAACACTATAAGAACTTTTGAAATAAACCCAAAAAATGCCTTTAGCATCAATTTCTTGGGCAATTTAACAGATGATCACTTCAGCAAAAGAAATGACTGCAAGTATATGTTACTTTGTCTTTGCGTAGTCAGTAATTTGCCTCTTTAAAATTTAAAGAGACTTTAAAGCAGCTTGAGCAGAATTCAAACCTAAAGAGCAATCCTGCACTGTTGGGGCAAGTAGTTATCTCAGAGCTCACTCTCTAATAGCTGAGGTATGTGTAATGGTGCAGCTCCAGAAATTTGAGCTGTCTTGGGATAACATAAAAGCTCATTCGTATTGTGCATAAGCAAAAATGCCAATTTTTGTGTATTACTGGCTGGGTGGTAAGGATCAAGCAAGCAAAAGTTAAAACAAGAGTATAGATACCAGACAATATCACCAATTTAAATGTGTTTTTCATATGTTCCTAAACACATTAATTAATATTAATAAATTATATTTAACAATAAATTAATAAATTCATATTAAAATTTCTTTCGCTAAAAGAAATATTAATTTATATATCAAACAATTCTATAAATTATTGTTATATTGTAATTTTAATTTGTACAGTTATATAAATTATATAACTGTAAGATGTATATTTGGTGTAATGGAGAAAATTGATTTTAATGTTTTTAATAAAGCATCGGGTAATATTAAATAGCTGTAATATTAAGCATACAGACAAAATTGTGAATGTTAGGTGATAAGAATGTGCAAAATGTATGTGGGGAGCAGAAATGAGATTTACTGACAAAAATGGAAAAGTAGAGAAGAATCTGAGAAATGTAATTGGAAATACAAGTTTTGTACAAAAAACTCAGAAGTGACAACAGTGAAAGAAATGAGTGATTGTGAATAGTGGGGTAGAGCAGGATTTTAGTGGCATTTGACAGCTGAGATGTCCCTTAAAATGTGAGAGTTGGACTAGAGAAGGTCGCTGAGCTGGTGTTTGCCAGCTGCTGCCGAAGGCTGGCGATGGAATCCTGCTCAGGCTGCAGGTGTGCTCCCGAGGAGCAGCGTGGCAGCCTGGCACTGCACTTGCTCCTAGGATGCTTTGCCAGGGTTTCTGCCAACCAGTGTCCATTAAACAACCAGCAAGCTCTTCCTGCTCTCTGCTGGTGTGTGTCTGAGGATGCTGTCGATAGATCTTTCTAATGAGGCAGAAAATTACATTGTTTTCTGCACCTTTCTGATGAGTGGGCCCTAGAAAGGCTACCAACAGTGGCACCAGTTGCTTTTCTTCCTTCCTCACGTAGTTTAAAAGCAGTACAGAGAACATGATGTCTCCTTAAATCCAAATAACACTGAGTTATGGAAGTATTAAAAAATGTAAGGCTTGTACATGTGTGGGGATTTTAGTACCAATATAACTTTAAAGCTGAAAAACTGGTTTTATTTTGTAAATTCTCTCTTTTTAATCTCCCCTTCTCTGACACTTTTGATATCAGGTGTCTCCCTGAAGCAGATTTTTACAGCTGAGCTATCAATCTCTAAGAAATGCAGCTGCTGAAGGAAGGCTGACACAATGTTAACTGAAGCAGTGACTCTGGATTCTGCCAGCTGATACCATCCTGAAAGATTGGGATGGGGAGAAGGATATATAGTTTAAGGGCAGATGGAATGCCTGAACTTTAGTTTATTTTGCTTTATTTTACTTCTCAAGTAGAATCAAGCAATATTAACTTTCTTTTCATCATGATTTATTAGAAGTGAATTACTTATTGTGCTATTGGGAAAATATCTCCTGTCACTCAGCAGATAAGGAGTCTGCAGAACCTTTTTAGAAAGTAAAAATGTATGGGGCACAGGCTAGATTTCTTTTTCCAGTGCTGGAGGTGACCACCTGAAGTTAATCAGGGAAGACATTCCCCCTGGAATGAAGTGGGTAGCAGGTGTTAGGAATTTGTTATCGTTGGAGGAGGCATGCTATTTATAAAGGGGGAGCAGCTCTGTAAGGAATAATTTTCAATGCCTTTACCAAGCAAACAGTTTCTTGTCTTTGCCCTTCTCTTTCTCACACTGTTCAGGGTTGGCAAATTGCCTTGCCACCTTTCTTTTGATGTTTATTTTTGATTATATTTAAGGTTATGGATATTCTGTAAACTAATATACATATTATCTTGCATATTGCTACAGAAGGAAGGAAAAATAATGCTACAACACAGAGTGCAGGTAAAACTTCTTTGGTGAATTGCTATTTGTGTCTAGCGTTGCATCAGAGCTGGGTGGTTCTCAGTTACAAATTTATGGTATTAGTGGAGGATGGGAAAAATATTAGCTCAGCTCTGTACTCCCAGCCATGCCTGCTTATCTGAATGAGCTGGATTGCCCTTTGGATTTTCTTGAAGTGTGCATTCCTTTTGTCTGTAATTACTCTGGTGTGTTAAGCCTCCATTTACCTTCCTTTTTGAATTAATAGGTAGAGCAAGTCCCTTCCCAGGCTTCACACATGCACAGATAACTGGTGTCTAGAAGAACAGAGGCCCCGAGTCGGACTGGGGAGGGGGAGTTGAGTGGTGTAGGCAGCCTGGTACTGAGCTCTGCTCCTGGGCAGAGCTGGGCACTCAGGCCGTGCTGGGAGGAAGCACAAGGTTTGTCATTTACATTCCTCCTTCATGGCCCTAAACCATCCAACTTGTTTTGGTTTCAGCTGTGTTCTGGAGTGCTTTTCCAGACACTGGTGCTCCTGCTGGCACAGGTTTTTGAGGAGCAGGGAGAGAAGGATGACATTTATTCAGGAGGGAGGATTGTAGCCTAAGATATCTCTTGGCCATTTCCTAGCACCCTAGTATTGAACTGAGCTCTCCCTTGATCATATGTGAGAACATATGGGTTCTCCTTGTTAAGTCCTAACAATTAACTGGTTGTTTTATTAACATACCCTCATCATGTTAATAATTTTCTGATTTGGTTCTTAGAGCAAGATTTTTCTCTTGGTTGTGTGGGAGAGGAGATGTACAGCTTTCATATTATATACATGATATGATCTAGTAATGGTCTGAAATATTTTAAAATAATTTTGCTGAAGATGCAGAGGATAGTTTGAGAACTAAGGAACAGATGCAAAGATGGTTTGAGTTCTACAATATCCTTTATAATCTAACTTCTGTAAATAAGACTCAGAAATAAAATCCTTTATTATAATATTGACTCCTCATGCTAGTATCTTGTAATCATAAAGGAAAGCAAGGAGGGTGGTACCATAAAAATTAAAAAATAGATGAATAACCACTCAGCAACTTCTCTTGTAAAATTCTAGAATTTTCCAGAAAGCGGCTTTTGTATAATCACAGAAAGGAAGCTGTTCAAATTACTGTTTTCATAATGTAGCAAAAAGATTCAAAGGCAAAGGGAGGGGTGCCTGACCTGTAATCACAATGCTTAGTAATGCCTTCCTAGAATTCAGTCAGCAAGGCAAAAATACCTTGCCTGGGGGGATGAAGGAAGACAAGCTGAGGCAGCATAACCTCCGGGATTGGACACAACATCAGCAGGGTGCTGCTTTAGAAGCATAAAACTGAATTTGTACTCTTGCCAATATGCAGCATCAGTGCAGTGAAGACAATATTGCGAAAGAGAAGAGAGGGACTCTTCAAAATACTTGTGTTAATCAGGGTCTTTAAAGACATCTAGATGCATAAAGGATACAAAATGATTTCTTCCCTTTGCATTTAATCTTTGCTCTCCTCGCTGCTAAAGAACCCCCATATATGTAATTCTGAATAAACTCCTTTCTTCTCTCTCCTCTGCCCCTGTGCTCAGTCCCAGTATATTTACACATGAACAGAATTTGCCACAGTAGCAGCAGCCTCTGCTTAGGTGCACACATGAATAAGCAGCTCGTGGTGATCCGGAAAAGCTTTGGCATAAAAAGAGAATATATTGATAACCTGATCTTCACTGGTGTTACCATTAAGTGGAAAGACAGTAAAGCTAAATGTAATTTTGTTTATGATGTTGCATCACTTCAGTGTTTAGTACCCTAGGTAGCTGGTTTTAAATCCAGTGAGCAAGATTAGCCTGATTACACTGGCAGGATGCAGTTGATGGATGACTGTCATTATCTTCTCAAACCTGCATGATACTTTAGGTATAGGAGATGATAATTAAATTTTCAAGAGACTACACTGAGATTATAAGACCTAAGTATTTTTTTTTAAATGAGGAATATGTTTGCAATTATCAACATGTTGTTAGAGGATCCTCTCCTGAGATGTTTTATTGGCAACCCCTGATTTCCTTTAAATTGATCAAGAAAAAAAAGCTCAAGTTATCATATAACACTTTAGATGTTGTTTTGGTTTTCTAATTCTGATATTTTCCTCCTCCTGATACAGACCAAAAATGTATCTGATCAAATCTATTGGTAATGGCTTGAAGATGTACAGGTTAGCACAATATATTTAATGAAATGTTGTTTGAGACAAAACACTAGAGAGGATCATAATTAATGCCTCATTTTCTGCCAGTTGCTATTGATTACTCATTCAGAGTCCCTTTGTTCTCAAAATGGTAACACTGTATTTCACATTACTATTTGATGATATTCTCAGGATGAGATTCTTTAACAACATGCTGATAATTGCAAACATATCTCTAAAATTTAAATTTAAAATGAATTTACATCATATGTCAGTGTTTTTTCCAAATTCAGCTCCTATTTTGGAGTGCATATTCATTACAGTTTCCAAAGACTGGAGACTTGAGTAAAGTGAAATTCAACCCTTTACATCTTAGTTGTATTTTTGGCTTGAACTGCATAGGTGGAACTCAAGTGAATGGTCTTTTTGCAGCCCTAACCTCTCTACTGGACTAGGATTTCAGAGCCATTGTTAGCTGATGTTTTAGTGGTGTGCTGGGTTTTCCTTTGGAAACACCATAACAAAATTTACAACTTTGCTGGGGGAATTTTGCAAGTTTACCAGAGTTTGACTTTTTTGTTTTGTTATGTTCTTTTAAGCCAGTTTATGCAAATTGTCAGGTTTATCTATAAGGCAAGACATGCAATACTGAGACACGTTATATCCATGCTGTAAGTCATCCAAATAGCTCGCTGAGTAAAAAGGACATGCACATGAAACTTGTGCTCTACCCAGGGCAACATTTCAAGTTTACAGTAAGGCAAGGAATGCACTTGCCATCTGCTCTGTGTAATTCTGAGAAACAGAGAGATGCCAAGTGAGTTTGTCAGTGACTGTGGCGGGATAATGGAGGGATTTGATTGAGATGAATGGTGTTGCATTACATTATTTTGTAAAAGTAAAGTACTCAAGCTTATAATTTTTAACTAAAAATTCAAGTACTTTTTTTTTTGCCTCTAGACAGTTTTCCTTCTTTAAATAGGTACAGCCTGACTGCTAGGATTGAAAGCATAAATTTTGTGAAAAGGAAGCTAATGCAAAAATATAGAAAAAATAAAATCTAGTTGAATCTAGTTGACTGTTGGGGAGGTTTTCAAGATCTAAGTTTGCAGTTGGTGAGTTGCAGCTCTCATTTCACTGCCAAAGCAGACTGCCTTATTATGCCAGCATAATAGGCCTGTCATAATCAGTTGCATATAATGGGCTAATGCTTTTATTCTCAACCATATTATTCTTTTGATAGAAAATAATGAATAATGTAAAGGCACACAGTTGTATTTGGATGAAACTATTGCATAGTTTGGCTATGGCTATGCTGGGAAAATTTGAATTCTTTAAAGTGTTTGCCAGTGTTTGTATTTAAGAAAAGAATGTGAACAAGATTTAGACCAAGAAGCACGAGGCTACCTGCCTATGGCAAATACATTTTTGAATAAGTAATACTGTATATCGGTAGTGGATGGGTGGAGTGTGTTTGTTAAAACTGTTTGTGTGTTTTTCAGAACAGCTTGGCTTTCCTGTTTGCATAGAGCCTAAGCATTAGAGAGCTGCAAGGAATATTATGTAAGGACATCTGTAGACTTTAATTATCCACGGGTTTTTTTTTCCTTTTTAATATCAAAATAAAATCAAAGAAATGTTTATCAACGTATTAGAATTCTGCTGGCTGGTGTCCTAGAAGTTCATTGAAGGCAGAGCAGTGTTTTGACATCAAATTGTACCTGAAGAGTCATAGAGCTGGGCTGGAGAGAAGAAAACTTAGGAATTAGTCAAACTCTTTTTTACTTAAATTATTTGAAAGGATCAATTAAGAAGTCATTTTAAGATAAGTTGACTGAGGAGCTTCTTTTTATCTCAGGCTTATAATTTTGATATAAGCATATATTTGATTGGCTTGTTTGAATGGAAACAAATTTTCCCTGCACGAAAATGCAGCTAGCTGCAGTGCAAAGTTACTTGTTTCCTGTGAGAAAGGTGCATTAATCCACCCCCAGTATGTAGATATGATTCTTTTCCCCACACCTCATCCTTGCAGTACTTGAATAGATACCTCCCCTGCATTTCATTTTTATGAGAATACTCTTTAGGAAAGTAACCCCTTTAAAGCATTTGTTGAGATAGTGGCCCTTGTGAAAGCCTTTCCTATTTGGGTCAGGCCATGCCATTTCCCCCGAGGCTGTCAAAACTGTTCTTGGTTTCTCTGAAAGGGATAAATCTCAAAAGTAAAGCAGTCATCTTCACATCTTTTTCTCTTTTCTCTTCTGAATCAGGCTTGCTGTGTTCTTAGTTGATTGTAATAAAAGCAATTTTTTTTCTTTTTTTAAAAAATTTATTGAAAACTTATTCCTTAGGGAAAACATTGCATTAAATAACTTTTTTATATAGCTTGAAACTGGATATATGCATTGTAAAATCCAAAGAGGCAAATTTTTAGGAGTAATGCCTGTTTATTTACAATGGGAATACTGACAAGGACTTGGACAAGCATTCAGGAGAATAACCAGTCATTGATTATTCTTTGGTAATTGGGTGCCTGCTTGGCAGATGAGGTTCAGCGTGAGGGTGCAGGTTCTCTGTGGAGATGCCCCTAACCACGTGTGTAAGTGATCTGCCTCTGTGCAGGGACCTCGGGCACTGGGGCAGGAGAAGCTTGATGCTGATAATACAAAGCTTTTTGCTATCCTCAGTGGTATTTTTGTATTCCTTTCTTTATCAGATGCCCTTAGGAAAGGATCAGTCCTAATCAATATTTTTTCTCAATTGGTTCAAACAGGCAGAAAAATCAATGAGCTGAACTAATGACATCTATTTTTATTTTCTTTTGGAAGACTGAGGAACAATTATAAAATTCTAAACAGATGTTACATTTGGTTGGGCCAATAGTAGAAGAGGGTTGTGGTTTTGTGTTGCTTTGTTTTTTAAATCCTTTTTTTTATAAATAAAAAAATGCTTACCCAAACACAGTATAGATCAGAAAACTTCTTCAGAGTGTGTTGCACAGCTTGAGATTTACTATAGCTTGAGTATCTACTATAGTGCTTACACACTAACTTTATGTTATTGTAGAAGCCAGGCTGCTTTGAAATTCAGGGTCTGGTGAAAATGTCAAACACTGGAATACTTAGCACAAGAGCAAGAGTGGCAAATGCCATGAAGTAAAGGTTGGAGGTTAAGTCTGGAAAAGACACAGACTCATACCTTTTGGAATTACTTTGTAGAAATGAATTTTAGAGTTTTTACTGGTCAGTTCTTTTAATTCATTTTTTTAAAAAATCTTTCCCCATCTCCTAAAGAGTGGAGGAACCCTCCCACCTTTTTTTTTTTTTTTTTTGGAAGCATCTGTATGGATCCCATTGCATTTCCAAAATCCCTCCAGTGGTCAGGGGAGATGCTGGGGTAGCAGGGAGGGCTGTCTTTAATGTGGCTGGGCCGTGGTTCCTAATTGTGTTTGGCAGCTGCTCTGAGCGAGCAGGGCTGTGCTGCTGACCCCCAGAGGTCCCTGCCAGCCTCGGCGCTTCTGCCGTTCTGGGAGGGGGCCCTCGCCTCAGCCCCTTGAAATGACAACTAGCACAGTGCTTCCTCCCTTCCCCACGGGCTATGGAAAGAAATTTGCCTTCAGTCTTCTTGGTCAAGAAGGTCAAGTGTTGGCCGAAGTGAGAACTGGTTTCATTTCTTCTTCTGGCTGGTGTTGGTTTTGCTTTTCACAAAACGTTTCTTGCGCAGTGTTCACCTCTTAAACTGTAATAAATGCTTAGAATAGGATCTTTGCTAAATTGAGGTTTATACTGAGTAAGCCAGATATTCTGATTTTCATGTTTTCTGCAAAACAATAAAATCTTAACTATTTGACCAAAGTAAAAATTAGAAGACATTGGAACAGCCCACCAGTAGATTTCCCCCTGTATGTATTTGCTATATACTTTTGTCACCCTATCAGAGTATCTCATTTCAGTGTGAGTTTCAGATTAAGAATTCTGTTTCAAAGACTGTTGTAAGAATAACAGTGAAGAAGTGAAGCTGAGAGGAAGCTATTTCTATGCAGTAACATTTTTAATAAATTTTGATCTTCACACTTTTGTATAAAATACTTAACACTTTTGGGCCTTCCTTTAGTTTGTGATGTGGCAATTCTTTCACATCCCACTCTATTCAATTAAAATATAAGATTTTTATGCTCAGATTAGTCATCAAACAAGAAAAGAGAAATTTCAATGATGATACAATGCAAAAAAAGAGCTTATTTTATATATATTCTCTAACTGTCTGAAGTCTTAATTTTCTGCTAATCGCAGTGCACAGTAAGGTAGAAGGCATTTAGTACCTTACTGTGGGCTGTATGAGTGAACCTCACCTTTCACATCTCCTCACACCAGACAGATCCGTTTCGATGATCTACTGTAGTCCAAAAATACATTTATTTATGAATGAGCTATTTGGGCCTCAGAAGGGAAGTGAGGAGAGGCAGGAGCAATGAGTGGCCTGTGCGGCTGTATCCCAAGCAGGCAGCAGCACTGGAGCCGTTCCTGCCATAATCCAGCCCACAGCAGCTTTGGGGAAACCTCTGGAACCTGTGTGGGGACAAGGGCTCCTCCTGGAGAGCAGCTGCATGGGACAAGGAATGTTGGCTTGGGAGCAGCGAGGCTGAAGGAGGAATTAGGTGGGGTTTTGGCATAAAAGTTACTCCAGTTAGCAGTTCCTGTCTTAGCATCACCTGACAGTGAAATGTCAGTGCAGATGAGTCTAAGCAAAACATGCCCGTTGTCCTGCCAGCTGTGTTTACCCCCTTGTCTGGGAAGGCTGCACCATGTACTGCCCATGGCTGAAGAAATCCAATTCCTTCTGAGGCTGCTGCTTCCATGTGGCCTTAAACCACTGGCAAACATTAAGAGCAGTGTGTCTTTAGCTGTGTGCAGTGTGGAGTGGATCCATGAGGAATGCTGTATGCACCAGCCAGGAGTGAAACACGATGAATTTTTACCACCTGGTACTAAGAACATTTTCTGTACAGACAGTTCTATGGGTTTCTCTCCATGGCAGGATTTTCAGACTAAAGCTAAGCATAAGATCACCCGTGGAAAAACTGTGTTGTTCTAAATCACCAACATTCATTTCAGTTTTACAGAGGAAATCCAAATAATCTGAGGTCAAACAATATACAATGCACTTGTTAAGTGTTTAGAATGTTTTTGTTTGTACTGCATGGGAAGGGAAGAAAAAGGGTAGGGGTTCAGCCACCTTGTTAGCTTGAAGTGTTTAAAATGTCAATTTTTCATGTTCTGTTCATTAATCTACTCTGTTATCTCTTGTGTGCATTTGATTTTTTTGGACAATTTTATTCCATGTTTTTATGAATGTAATCTAAGTCTTGATTTCTAAGTATGTGCTAAAACTTAATGTCATGCTATAAACTCTTAGCAGTTTTTATCAATTATGTTTATATTGTGTAATAGAAGAAGTGTTATATTGCAAACTAAACAAAGGATTATGATTTTTGTTTAAAATTTAAATATGAATTAATTATTTCAGATGTTTTCAGCTGAAATGGTTATGGCTTTCTGGAGGCTCACAGCTAAACTTGCTCTGCCTTTCTGCGTTATGCTATAGTACATACTCTGAACATTGATTTTAAAAAGTCTACATTTTTTTGAACTCTAGAACCTTCACTAAATCCCAGTAAATTCCTATAAATGCCCAGAGCAGTAAGTGTGGTTAATAGTTTGTCAGCCTGGCATATTAACAGCTGCATTGTTATAGAGCTTAATTTGACTTTTCTCTGTGTACTTTTGTAGTCTAGTCTGCTTCGGTCTGACATGGGGCTTGGCAGTGCAGGCCAGCTGTCATCCTCTGCAAAGCCTGGAACACCCTACTACCCATTTTCTGGCACAAATCAGCGCCGACGGCCACTTCATGACTCATCAGCTCTTGGTAAGTAATACAGACAGATTTAAACTTTTGTTCATGATGCTTCTCTGCAGACCTTTTTTTTTTTAAACAGTTCATTTAATATACAGGAGATTGCTCTGTGCTGAGCAAATGAAATTACATCAAACTGCTATGTAGGAGAAAAACTGGAATTATTAACATTTTCTTTGAGATGCTAGCTTCGATTCAACACTGGTCAGTCTGGCTTACAAAACAAACAAGAAGCTCTAATAAAACCCTTAATTGCAAAAGCAATAATGACAGATGGATAGGAGCTGATGACCAGCTGAGTGCCCTTAACCCGTGCCATCATTAACTCCTGGAAATGCCTGACCTTGAGGTCATTACCATTATTTAGTAGGGGAAGGACACAAAGGGGAAACAATTATCCTTTTATATGCTAAAAGTAACTTTATTCAGGGCAATATATAGTTCATTGTAATTGGTTCAACATGCCTTTAAAGATCTTAGCAATTGGAGGCTAGTAGTTTATCCTAAAATCAAACTACCTTACAAAATATGCAGGCAGGAACTTGCTTAAAAATTGTTATAATCCTGTGACAGTATTAGTATTTTAATCTGGGGATAGTTGGAGGTGAATGGAATTTTCATACTTGGTCATAGACAGTGGTAATATTTTATAGCTTTCTAATTCTGTTGAATCAGAATCAAGAATGAGCCAGCTCTTCTATAGTATCTGCTATAAGATTATTGTGAATAATTGGGTGTGCAAATTAAAAAAAAATCTTTTTGGTATAAAAAGAGAGACTGTAACCTTATATTCTAGTTTACCATTATATTCTAGTTATATAATCTTATATTGTAGTTACCATATATTTAGGTGTTAGTATTTAGGTCATTAGAATTTCTCTAATTATGTAGTTGAGTCTTTAATGCCCCTCATTCTGTATAGGACTTCTATTCCATAGTAAAAATCTTGTTTGTTGGAACCATGTAACTCCAACCATACTTTGCCCAAAATAAAATTGTCAAATGCAAATTGCTTTATGAAGTAACTTTAATATTAACTACAACTGCAAACATCTTGGGCACTAAAATAGTCCTGAACATGTTTGAAATTGTTTTTTAAATATTTGTTATTAAAATATACTACTTTAGAACATAATCTTATGTATCATAGGATCATTTAGTCTGAAAAAGCCCTCTAAAACCATCGAGTCCAACCTTTACCCCAGCACTTCCCAGTCCACCACTAACCATGTCCCCAGGTGCCACATGTACACATCTTTTAAATCCCTTCAGGGATGGTGTCCCCCACGTCCTGGGCAGTCTGTTCCAGTGCCCAACAGTCCTTTCAGTGAAGAAATTTTTCCTGACATCCAACCTAAATCTCCCTTGGTGCAACTTAAGGCCATTTTCTCTTCTCCTAATGTATGTGTGTATATATGTGTTTTAAAATACCATATTTGTATGATCTTTTTACTTGTTGTCAAACCAACTGCTGTTTAACTTGGGGTTGGCTGTCTTTATGAAGATGGTTGTAAGTATTCCTGTTGCTCAGAATACCAGAACAAACACAGCAGTTCCTCACACCTGTTTCAGAAAAGGAACTCTCTTAGAAAAGTTGAGTGGAATTGTTTACAGCTTGAAAGGTGGTTGAGCTTCAAGAGAAAAGAATTGTGTTTTAAGCTGCTGCTGATGGAGTTTTAGCCCACACTAAATTGGTTTTGGTGAGAAGCTGCTTACAGTAGTAACCTGCTCTGGGTTTGAGGGGGGTGTTGGAGCTGGGCACAGGGTTCTCCAGAGGTGCAGGAAGGTCACTGTGCTGTGCAAAGGAATAGAGCCTGGGAAGTTCCTGGTATTATTAAGTGAAACAAATGGAAGTGAAGTGTGGAGATTTCAGAGTATATTTAGATTTTTCTTTGAAAGAGAAGCTCAGAGGATATAAATGTGTTCAAAATGGTGATATTCCTCTTTCTGTCATGATTGAATTTGAGGCTTGTAGGGATATGGCAGGTAGTGGTTACAAATTCATGGAAATGTTTTTCCAGGAATGTCAGGAGGAGGAAGTAATCTTTTATCTCAAGTCTTTTCCAATAGCTTGAGAAAGTCTGAGTTTTCTTTTTTTTTTTTTAATGGACTTGTTAAGTGCTACAAATCTGCTGCCTGAGAATCTCTAACAAAGTCAAATTACGCCCATTTTATCCCTGAGAAGGAGTTGTCTGACCAGGATTATGAGAAGCTCTTGTTAAATTTCATGTTAAATTGCATTGAAACCAACCAGTGTTCTCTTCCAGGTGACATTCTGAATCCAATGTAAATATGTTTTCCAAAAGTCCTTTTCTTTGTGAGCCCTATGGGAAATGATGAGAGTAAAGATATCCAGCAGATATTTCACCTTATCTCACTTTTATCATATCATCATAAATGTTCTGAATGAAAACAGAAAAATAAGAATTTTGTGGTTTGATTAAAGGCTTTATTGGTTGACTGTTGAACTGGTAATCTTGCCAGATACTCATCTTCAAAAATCAGTTGATTTGTAATTTGCATGCAAAGTTTTCAGATTAATTGTATTAGCATCTGAATTAAATTGGTTCAGATTCTTGGTTTAGGTAGAGGAATTGCTGGGTACTTCTGTTATAATGCAATACCTACTGGAAGAAAGAAGTAGGTGTCATACCTCCAACTTTACAGTTACATGCAAATTTGAGATGTATTGACTTTGTTACTTAAGGAAAGTAATTAGGTCATTAAATTTGCTGTTTATTTACAACCTTGGTTGACTCTAAAAACTATAGAATGTATATCACATTAGTATTCATAGAGTATCAATCATGTCAAATTCCTTTTGGATAGTTCTGTCTTTACTCTGATCTGCAGAAAAGAAAACATTTCTCTTGCTAATAAGTCCCATTCTCCTCCTTGTATATCTCAAAACCATATTTGTTTCTTAGCAAGTGTATAAGGTCATAAGTATACCCTTCAGAGTAACTGTTCTTAGGAATAACTGTTTTCCTTAGGAAAAGAATTTAAAGTAACTATTTAGCAAAGCTGTATTTTAGAGGAGAACATGGTTGTGTTACATTTTTATATTGATGTGAAAGACAAATCTCTTTGCCAGGGAATAAAAAAAAACCAAAACAAACAGAAATTGGAAAATAAGACATTCATCATGGAAGGAAAAAACTGAGCAGTGTAGCTATTTATTCTTTTCCACCTGTAATGTAGATACTTGATGAAATGCTATTTTTCTTGTACAGATCCTCTACAGACAAAGAAAGTAAGAAAGGTGCCCCCTGGTTTGCCTTCTTCTGTAAGTACTACATTTTTTACTTGTAGTGATAAAAAATTGGCTCAAATAGCATTCTTTTTGCCTGCCATACATACAAATTACTTAACTTCAGCACTAGGAGGGCTGTCTGCTGGACATGAGCAGCTAGGCAAGGTAATTGGGAGTGGTTCTGCAGGACTAAATACACATTTGATGTGGAATTTTTAGATTTCATAGCAGTGATTTGTAGCTCGCTCATATGCTCCTACCCACTTGTCCCTGTCATTTGAATTCCTCTCTTGGGAAGAGAGCTGGGCCAGGAGCTGTCAAAGAAGATCTCCTGTACAGGTCTTTTGATGTTTAATTAGTCATTATGTTGCTGAACAGGAGGACAGACAGAGATTAATAGCTGAGAATCTTAGAAATTTACATTTGTAATAATCCCAGTGGAGCTGAAGACATTAAGATTCGGAGGACATGTACAGCTCAGCTTGCCTCAGTAGGACTGAGGTTATTAATATGCATAAATCACCGAGTCAGATGTTCATTGTGAAGTCCTGGTGGATTTTAAAGCCTTCATTAAGCCTTTCCTAACTTCAGCCTAGCATCAGGAAAGCTTTCAAGCAACTAGTTTGTTGATCCCTCTTTGCTTGAAAATTTATCCTTCGAGAATAAAGGGCTTTGATAAAAAAGGTTGGAAGGGTTTTGGTGGAAAAATCATTAATGGCTGTGATAATCTAATGCTATAGGGGTGTTTTGTGGTATTAAATATGCTTTATTCTTAAAAGGAAGAAAATTGTTTATAAATGAATCTGCATTTAAAAATCCACGTGAAGTGAAAAATCCCCAGTGAAGTGAAGGACAGAATTATTTTTTCCCTTGCTCAGAACAAACAGGAGGGGAGGGGGAAGCTCCGCTGCCTTGCGGGATACATCTCTTTGTTGTGTAAATGGATGTTGGGCTTTTATTTGGCAGTACTTAACACATGGGCGCAGGTGCACTTGGATGAGTCATAACTCAAAGCCGGATAGGCTGAATAGAGCGCACTGCACAGGAGCAGAAATACAGCGGGAGCAAAATGGGGCTGAGCTTTTCATTTCGTACTGAGCCTGAACTACGCATGGTGTCTTCTAGTCCTCGCATCTCCCCTGTTCTCTCCTCCCTCTCTTTCCCTTCTTCCTCCCCCGGCTCACGATGACACAGACAGAACCCGGGATCTGAAATGCTATTTTAACAGTACTTCCAGATGGAGCTGAGATAGTGTGGATAGCCTGGGGCAGCTGTGCTCTGAACCTGCAGCCTACCTGGAAGCCAGGATTGCAGCTGCAGGCACTCTTAAAAGCTTTTGCTTGCATAAGCACTTGGGCCCCACTAGAGGCTGAATAGCTGCTTGATAAACAAAATGAACACAATGCCTCAAATCATTATTCCCGAGGCCAGGAATATTCTTCTTTCCCCCCCTCCCTTTTTTTCCCCCCCCTTCAGCAGCAGCTAAAAATAGTTTGGCAATTTACATTTTAACAGTTGCGTGTTATGTAGGGTGGCTTTACAGTCTAGCAGATGATTTCTGCTAGATTAACAAAAATATATTTAAAATGTCAGAGAAGCTGAAACACATAGCTGTGCAATTTTCGTGAAATTTATTACAGTAATTCTAGGCAGTAATAAAGCTTACGCTACATGTTTAATATTTAGTAGCATCAGCCAGGTAAAGAGATCATTTTGGAGAACGAAAGATTTCTCTCATTTGTCTTACCAGGCTTTAATTTTAACAAGCAGTATTTTTCAAATGGTTTTCATTTCATTCTTCTTCTGTACGAGTGGAGACAATGAAATGCTGATAGATTTTATTTGTATTAACACTGTACCAATCTGTGCAATTAAGTGCAGGTTCTGCAAATAATCAATGATTGTGATGCTGCAGGTTTTAAGCACTGTTTCTCTGTATTTCAATGCTTTCACTGCTGAATAGAGCCTTGAAGTAAAATGACACGTCATTAAAAAAATTGAGATACTGCGTATATGGAAGATGATACAAAACTAAATTTCACTGAGCATCATGAGAAATTTTAATTGAGTAGATCATTATGTAAGTGTAGTCTTTATTTTAAATATACCTTCCTAAGAAGTTGGAATGTATTGTGGAAAAAAGTTGCTTTAATGCAGAGAAGTTTAATTATAATATGAAAAGTCAGAGGAAAGATGATACTTAATTTTGTTATACAAATCTGTATTTTTTAATTTTTCAGTTCCTAAAATATTGGTTTCAGCAATGTTTTTGTTAGTATAAGACTGCCATGTCAACGGATACTCAGCAGTAATTTAATTTCCTAGATAACCGTAATTTAATAACGGTCTTGTAAGTAATAATGATTCCAAAAACCCCAAACAACCCTTCCTCTAGTTTGTTTCTTTCTCCCTTGGTTTTATATGGTATTTTCTGAAATTATTTGTTTTGAGGTTTATCTTTTTTAATGTGTTCTTATCGGGGCCTAAAGTAAAAACAGTTACAGAGAAAAGTGCTGGTGAATTGCTTGGCTTCTTTCTGGAATGCAACTCAATCTGAATTTGTCCTCTTACTGTAAAAATTAAATGTTCCAGGCAAATGCATTTTTAAGTTTTTGTGTTGTAACTTGTTATGTGGTGACTCACTGCCCAAAACATTTTGAATGTTGACTTGCAAGCATTTATGTTAAACTACAACTACTAAATTTAAAGCACTCTGAGGAGGATACAAATTAAAAACCGTATTTTTTTAAAAGCCAGGTTTGAGTGAACATGTTGTTGATGTTGTAGGGGGGGAAATATTGTTCAGTGAGTTATATTGTCTTCAGAGATTGAAAACTGTTGTATTTCTGGGAATTCTTCTGATTGTAGGAGTTAACTAAGGCAGACACTAATAACATCATGTGACCTAAAGGCAGCAGCTCCTCGGCCAGGCAGAGCAGAGTGTCAGGGCTTCCAGAGAGCTGCTCCGGCTGCACAGGGAGAAGACAAACAAGTGAGGCTCTCTCAAATGCCCAGGGAGATCATCGCCCAAAAATGGATGGGCTGTGAGCAGAAATCTCCTCTTTACATGTGGAGTCAGGAAATATTTCAAACTAACATTTGTTATTAGTACCATAATCGGTGGCTATCACACGGTCATAATTCTAAGTAAAATAGTGTGAATATCTATCATCATTCTTTTGCTATTTAATTAGTGTCATATCAGCGAAATAACTGGAATACATTGTATCTGTTGATTTTTGTTAGAGAAAATGAGCTGTGACGTACGCACATAAATGTCTGCTTGTTTTCTGTGTGGTTTCTAATAAGTATTTTGAGTATATTAGGCTTTCCATAGTACCTGAGATGATCAGTTAATATTAAACTTGGAATTGCACTTACTAAATAAGAGATTGTCAAATGAGTATTTTCTGATACCAGGGATTCCTTTCTAAATTTAAACTTGTATTTTTCAATACATGTAAGACAACTTGTACTTTCATTATAGGGATTTCTCACATATCACCCTCTGTGATGTGCATAGTCCATGGGTGGTAATTTCTTGCAAGAACTATTTATGGTGTAAAGACACAGCAAACGATGTTTGCATGCATAGAACTACCTCCCATTTAAGGTGCTTTTCTTTCTGTTTTTCTGCCAGTCTTTTAAGACTGAGCTTGTAGAGATGTTTCAAAACATGTTACATAAATATACTAATGGTACAAGAAGAAAAATAATAGATGTTACTCCCTTCTGTGTTCTCTCCTTCCTCTACCCATCCTAAAGGGTAAAAGGAGATTATATGAAATGGTAGAATGGGAAGTATCTTCTGAATGATTATCTGAAACCAAGTTTTTGAGAGTTTAAAGTTTAGACTGTATTAGAAATAATATGTTCACCACACTGAATGGTCTCTGTCAGTATTAGCAATTTCCATGTCTATTGAAGTAGCCTGGTGTAAAGCAACACCACTGGAATACTTTATGAACTGTGTGGCTCTGAGTCAAAACTTCAGAGCATCCTGGGTAGATACTTCGTGTGATGTTGAACTGACTGTGATGTTGTGTTTAACTGACTTACTAGGGAGACATTTTTTGCTAAGATTTTTTTTTCCCACTGTCCACAAACAGTGCCCAAATGTGAAAAGCAGGATTTAGTCTGTTCAGATCTGTTCTGAGCCGCCTTGCACAGTCAAGTGATACATTCAACTGTCACTTGTCTTTAATAGCGAGAGCTCTCAAAGCCAGCAGGAACTCTCCTGACCCTCTCCTCTCTGCACTGCTGTGTTTTGGAAAGCAAGTTAAATAATGAAACTGAGTAAATAAATCTTTATGGATAATGCCACACAGAACTTAGGATTTCTTCCTCAGTACACAGTCTTCCATCTTCTGCTTTATGCTTGTTCTTTGGTCGCTTGATTTATAGAATAAAGTTTTTAGGGACTTGCTAAGTACTGCTTTTTAAACACTGTACCTGAACAAAATGCAAATGTATAAAACATTCAACCTCTAAATTTATGTTACAAACCAAGTAAAAATATTTGAGATTTTATGTTTAATAAGAAAAAGGTCTGTTTTTCTGGTTAGATTATTGTAGGGGTTTTTTTCAACATGGCCTTTATTTGATATCTATCTGAAAACCACAGTAGCCTCAGATTATAGCATCCCACCTGCTCTTTGCTACATGAGAACGTTTAGCTGTCATTAAACAACCAGGCAGCCCATTGCAAAGTCTTGCTATGAGAGTTCAGCTCGAGTTCTCATTGAATTAGGGTGAAGGTACTTGAGCAACCCTCTCTTAAAAGCTTTTTTAAAAAATTGCAATCAGATTATTTTTCCAAACTAACTGTCCTATCATCTGACTGTGGTAAACTAATGTAAGGTTGCTTAATTGAGAGATCTTCTCTGAAGATCTGAAAATCCTGTGTATATATAAATCCATGATGGGTATATAATGATGTCAAATAATTTCTCTGTGTTTGAATTTACTGCAGGTATTTATTTTTGAAGTTTTCATAACATATCAAAATGAGTGTATTGGATGCTCTTAAATTAGAGTGTAGATTTGCATAAAAGAACCTTAAATTTTGTGTATAGTTAGAAAAGATGTTATTAAAAAATACTGAGTTGCAGCTCATGTTATTTAGGGAGAAGTTAGATGGAATTTCTGCAACTCTGCTTTTCCTCAAAGATGAATGTGTCCATTACCACAAATTGGTGTGGTGTTTTATAACAATAGATAAGGATAGAAGCTTCTCTGAAGACTATTTCTTACTATCTTTTGCTCGATAATACTTGTGGCTTTGGTGGGAAGATGTTTATAATGCTCGAAGTGAGCTGGGAAAGTAGTGAGGAATGTTGTGTTGCTGCTCTTCCATGGGGTATTGAGTGGTTTCCCTTCGCTTGCTTGCTCAGCCCCAGAGCGGGGCTGGCTGCTTTGTCAGAAATGGCCAATACAAAACCAAAACAAATGCTTTTTCAAAAGAATGGTACTGAAAGTAAAGCACTGCATCATTTTAAAGTAAAATTTCAGATGTAGATGTGACTTTACACAATAAAGCAAAGAAACTGAATTAAATGACCTCCTATTTTAGTGCCACAGTTGCTTGTGACATCAGGTATTATAAAGTAAGCAAGTTGTTCAGTCTTGGAGATACAGTTGTGGGATTTCATTCCACTTGAACCGATAGCTAGGATTAGTTGTTAGCTCTTCCTTTCTGCAGGGCAGGGGCGGGTTCCCGATTCCGGATGACAGAAGGGCTGTTTGGCTTTTGGGAGCTCTCGGCTTCATTCGCAGAGCAGTTCAGCCGAGCAGCGAGCTGGAGGGCGGCAAGGCGCTCCGTGCCAGGGCGCAGCTAGCGCTCAGCGTTCGGCCTCGCCATGTTCCAGAGCCCCTCAGAGCCAATTTCTGCCGCGGCCTCGCAGGCGTGCGCGGGCCGGGCCGGCCGCAGGTCGGGCCTCTGGAGCCCCCTGCAGGCCGAGGGCGCCGGCGCAGGGCCGGGCACGGCCGGGCCGGGCGGGAGAGAGCCCCGGGCGGGCCGGGCAGGGCACAGCCGGGCCGGGCGGGAGAGAGCCCCGGGCGGGCCGGGCAGGGCACAGCCGGGCCGGGAGAGAGCCCCGGGCCGGGCAGGGCCGGAACAGGGACCCGCAGGCACTCGGACATCGCCCCGGCCCGCTGCTGTTGGTGTGCAGGGATCTGTGCTTCAGGAAGTCTCGTGCGAGTTCCAGTAACAGCCGTGCTGATTTATCTCAAGGTTTAAAACTCTTTGAAGGTCTGCATAGGTTTCTAGGTTGGAGAGGTTTTTAGCACGTTTTGCGGTGATTATCTGGCTTCTGATAGGATAGTTTATTGCCTCAGGATAGTAAACATGTTTGTTTATTTTTAATGCAGATATGGGTGGGTAAGACCTTCCTATAGGGGCTTTCAAACTGTAAGTGCTTTGTATTTCCCGAAAAATAGAACTTTCTGAACTTGAGCAATATCCTGTCAAAGTTAAATTTGAATGGTTTTGAAACAAATTTTAAAATTCCTCTAAGAAATTATTTTGTGGTTTATTCTGAAGAATAGGATATGCAACATTTTTTTCCTCATTCTTCCCATTCCAAGGAAATATTTGTTAAATAATTTAAATATCTCATAAAATTGGATAAATTCAACTTGAATATTGAATAAATTCATTATTATGTAGAGAATTACTGAAACAGAAAAGTCCTAGCTGAAGTTTTCTATTAAAAAAATAGGGTTTTTTTTACTCATATCTGCCACAGCTAACTGGAGTTTTTTGCAAGGGAAAAAAAAGAGCCCAAATCAACAACAAAATCCCCAACAACTACCGCTCAACCTTGTAATACTGCAAGGTGAAAGTAGTGGATAGCAATTAATATCCTTTTAATTAGTATTTACTGTCTATTTGCTATCCCTTCAAACTCTTTCTTTTTCCCTGGTTATAGTAACAGGAATGTTAAATCTGCAGTTAAACACAAACCCTTTGAAAAGGAAAACCACCAAACTACTTTAGCTCTTGTGTAGATTAGCAAATTAATTTGCATAAAACACCAGCCTTTGGATATTGGCAGGAGGGATTGCCTATAAAATTTAGTCTACTGGGTTATTTTAAATTGCCTTCCATACAGCTCATCTGCTCCATCTCTGTTGAGCAGCATGCTTAGTGGCTGGTTAACACAGAAGGCTATCCTTCCAGGATTTTAAAATAAATTAACATTTACTTAGCTGATGAATTACATAGAGGACAGTATAATAAGCATTGTGTTTTCCCCTGAAAACAGCCAGGTTTCTTTCTTACAGCTTGAAATCTTGTCTATCCTGACAGCTACATTATGCAGCAAATCCAATGCATGGCTTAGCAATGGTCCTAACTCTGGCTTGCTATAGTTAATCATCATAAATGTTTGGCTTTAAAATAAATTATATTGGGAATCCAAAGATGTATAGAATTTTTTTCTGAATTTTTGCTGGACAAACAGCTCAAAATTACTATGTATATTTTAGATAGCAACAGGTTGTTCTGTATTGGTTCCAGTCTGTCTCCTGTTCAGGTTCCCATTTTCTTAGAACTGATAAGAACTTTATCACTTGTGAAACTTCTGTTCCTCTGTTGAACGTGGTCGAAATTGATAAGAAGTTCCAGCCTTGGACAGTGTGGGGTGGAAGAGAGAGTTCTAGGACAGTTACCTTTGCCTTATTTCCAAAGCTAGAAGGTTAGCCTAGCCCCTAAGAAAATAATGGAAGCTGGTAAGAGCAGAAGATTTGGTTTCCCCATGGAGAGCAGGCTTGGGCTCTCACCACGTTACTGGTTTTTTCCAACAAGACTGAAGCTAGCTCTCCACAAGGAGATACTTGATACTGGGGTTTGCACATCACAGTTGCTTTTGTTGGTGAAAGAAGAGCTTTAATTTCTAGTAGCACGTAATTGAAAAAGATTGGGTGCTTTTTGTGTTAGAACAGACACATCTAAAATAACAAAACTGATCAAAGGCATTAACCTTTTTAAAGCATTTTAATATTTCAGTTTTGTGGAATATGTTTGACTACAGAATGGCTCATCTGTTGAGACAGTTATGTAACTATCTTTCATATGGTATACCATTCAGTAATCTGTGGAAATTGTGTTTATTTTTTATAAATTCAAGTGATGAATTACATATGCTTTATGGTATATTTGCTTTGTAACTCTGACAAATGGAACAAAAATGTATTTCACATACAAGTTTGTTTTCAGGGAGAGTGTGTGGTTCATTCACAAAATCTTTTAATGTTAAGATCGTCTTTGAAAATATTCTCTTACAGGTAGCATCATTTATTTTTAGGTCAGTATTTCACTCTGCATCAGCTTTCATAATCTCTTTACATACTTTAGGAACAGGCAGTTTATTGTTTTTGACACACACTACAGGGTCATGAGTGGAAACAATTCGGGCTACAAAGTGCATGTCAGTTCAGTGCTCCTCTGCTGACGGCATGTCTGTCTGAAATCAAGTTTAAAAAATTGGCCCTGTCTCCAGCTGACTTGTTTTGTCAGGCTGAGTCATAAGATTAACCCTTGACTTGTCACCAAGGAAAAATGGAGTAAACAACTGTACCCGGTACAGTACCACTTATCCAGCTATGATTCATTTCACTGTAACATGATTCTCTTAAGAAAACAAATTTCAGAGCAGCTGTTGCTTGGCTTAAATGAGGATTAGAAAAATTGCAACCACAAAACAAAAACTTGCTTTGGACTTCGGGAGCTTTTGGAATAGTTACCTGGTAGCAGTTCCTGCAAATACAGAGTTATTGCTAACAACATAGTATTTTTTTCAGCAGTCTTTCAAATTCTTCCATTTTAGGTTCATATTTTATCCTGGTGAAAGTGAATTTACATGGTTTCAAGTTTGATATGCTGATGCAATTATGGCCTGATCCTGTATGGTTAGTCAATGTACCAAAAACAATGTTTCCATACAGTAAATGTAGAGCAGATACAGTGATACCTTTCAAGCATTGGGCACTCAAGATTTTATTCCCAATGATGTAAATGAGTGTAGGACAAATAATTTCCTTTTCAGTAAAATGCAATTGTTATCCTTTTGATTTGTAGGGAAGTAAGCCAGGAGCAAATTCATTTAGTGACTCATTATGGAGGGACCAGTTTGTCTACAAACAGACGTTTGCAGTCGCGTTCCTCAGTTTTATTGATCATATTGTTGCTTTTGTCTTACCCATGTGCTGGTGAACAAGGTTAATGATTTACTTCTACTGATAAATGTTAATAGTGTTAGTAAACATTACTAGTTAATATTACCTATGTATTTTTTGTTACATTGCTCTGTACAAGTATAGGGCAGCTGAACACAGAGCAGCCTCCCACCAATGCTACACAGTCAAGTTAGGTTTCTCTGCTTGATGTTTTTAACATTTTTCCAGTTGCTTATATATAGGTGGATAATGGTTATTATGTGAAGGGGGCTTGATCATGCTCTTCATCTCTAATACAACTATTTTGAAAACTGGGAATGTGTGCACGGAGGTGCAGTAACAATTACAGCTATGTTGGTGATAGTCTTCAAAGAATTGACTGCAGTTACCCTGGAAGTACTTGCAATGTTTCAAAAGTTTGCATGCTAAAATTATTTTTTAAAGGGTTCTCTTGCTACTTCAATTCTGTAAGCTAAAAGTATCTTTTGCAACTTTTTCTAAGTTGTACATTATTCTGAAGTAGTGTTTTTAATCTGGTGCACTATAAGAAGTAGCACATGCAAAGATCTGAAGATCTTTTAGCATGTCTCATCTGTAGAGTCCTGAACATTAGTGAGAAGCTTTAAGGAACAGCATTGTTAGCTGCGAATCAAAGGTTCTTAGGGACTCTCTGGGGACTGAAATGGGTCTTTGTGGTCCCTAGGGAAGAAGGAAGCCGCCAGTCACTCTGCAGGCCTGGCAATTTAACAGTCTGCAGTATAGTGATGTTCTTTTTTGCAGCTGCTGCTGCTACGCCTTTTGTATTGGAGAGGAGTTTGGTTCAGATATCATTAGCTTTGCTGCATAGTTAAACAGTTCTGGATGCGTAGTTTGACTTGCAGTAAAAATGCAAGTGTTCTTCAGCAGATGGAAACTTCAGGATGTATTTGCCAACGTACTCTGAGCACAGTAGTCTAATTGACTGGAAGAGTTCACTGAAAAAACATTTGAAGCTTGAGATGGGAATATTTTTTGTCAGTGTGTATGTATTCTGTATATTTATAGACACTACAGTAGTTATGTCTGAGATAATGGACATTACACAGAGATTTTTATCTGATTGTAGTATTCAGCTGCAGTCAGTTTATCACCCTTGTGGATCTTTTTAGTTCAGAGGGTTTCACTGACACACGAGGTGCTTGGCAGAATGAACCAGACTTCTGCAACTTGCTTTCTCTCCCTGCAAATGGCTGAATTGAACTTTACCCATTTTTTTCCTTATCCTGAAATATTTTCCTGCTTTTGTCAGGAGGAAGGCAGGGAGAATTCACAGCATTGGCAGTAGACACAACTAGAGGTGGAGAAACGTGGTTGTGTGTTAACCTTTTTTTCCCTGGATTGAAGTCAGTGTCTGACTTAGCAGAAGCTCAGTTAATAACCAGCTGTGTTCACTTGTAGAAAATAAAAAAATGTACACCTCATTAAGAGTTAATGTTAGATGATGCCCCTGCTCCGTGAAGAAAGCAAAAAGGCCTACCAGGCATTGATAGTGTGCAAATATTGAGGGATCTCTGTGCTGGAAGTTGCAGTCTGTGTGCTGTATTGAATAATTCACGTTTTTGTGATGCCACAAAGTTTCTGAGGTCCTCTCCCCTTCTCTGCCCTGCCTTGTATGGCACGTAGGTGTGCTTTGTTCATACAAAACTGTATTATACAATATAAGGGGACCCTGGACTTGTGTTTCCAAGAGAATCCTTCCTTATAGTTTGTATACCCCATCTTAAAGATGGGTTTTGGATGATTCCATACCGTGAAAATATTTACATGATTTTTATTTTTTTTAAACCCCAGCACCTTGTGTAGGTGTTGTCTGTGTCCCTGCCCCAGGCTGCCCGGCTCGGAGGGGCCCGGGAGCGCGGGGTGCTCGGGCTCTCCCCGGGGACTCGCTCCCAGCAGCTCCCCGCGCCTTTGGGAAGCGTTTGCCAAAGTTGGAAGCAACTTTAGACAGAGCCAGATGGCCGTGTGGCTGGAGCTGCATCGAGCAGCGTCTGCACGGCCACAAGTGCTCTAATTTAATTAAAACAAAAAACAGACGATTATCTCGGGGCTCAGGACGTGCCCATGTGCGGGTTCCCTGCGGCCCCCGGCGCGTAGGGCTGCGTGTGCCGAGCCCTCAGCGCCCGCGGGCCCGAGCGCGCCTCCTCCCGGGGCCGGGGCCGGGGCGCGGAGCGGGGGCTGGCGCGCCCCCCGCGCCCAACCCCCGCGCCGGCCGGAGATGGTTCAGTCCTGCTTTGCATAAGCCGCCTTTGAGCGCTCCATGTGCGCGGCGGCGGGTGGATGCCGTGGGGAGCGGGAGGCGGCGCGCTGAGCCCGGCCCGCGCCAGCCGCGCCATGTACTGCGCCTACCCCGTGCCCGGCGTGGGCAGCAGCTCCCTCATGTACTACTACAACGGCAAGACGGTGAGGGGCCGCCTTTGTCCGGGGCCGCCGCGCCGGGCTCGCGCAAGTTCGCTGCGGGGCCCCAGCAGCCCGGCTGCGCTGGGGCGGGAGCTCCCCGGGGGCGCACGGCGGCTCGGGCTCTGAGGGAGCGGGCTGGGCCGGGGGGCAGCTTTGTGCGGCGGGGCACGGGCGGCCGCGCAAGACCCGCCGGCCGAAGTTTGTGTTCCTGCGTGCCCGCGCCTTTTCCTTGGGGGTTGCGGGTTCGGCCGGGGCTGTTTTGGGTTTGTTTTTAAGCAGGGCCCTGCCCGAGCGCTGCGGGGCTGCCCTGCCCTGTGCAGCGCTGCGCGGCCCCCGAGCCCCGGGCCGGCCGCCAGCGCTGCCCTGCCCGCCCGGGCGCTCGCCGCGGGAGTTCGGAACCATCAAATGCTCCTGCAAACGCGCCGGGGGGGAATGCGGATCCCGGAGGGGGGGAAAAAAAACCTCTGTGGATTTAACTTAGTGGAAGTTGAACGAGGTATTTCTGTTTCGTGGTAGATACTTCTGTTTTTTTTAAATAAGAACAGCAGTTCTGATTTTTGTGTGTAAAAATTAGCATACGATGGTAAATTAAGAACGGTGTGTTTCTTCCAGTCTGTTTATCTTGTATGTGGTTTTGGCTTTCTTCTGTTATAAAAATAGTATTAAGTAGGAAAAGGGGAGATGCTGATACTGATCTTTTTTTGTGGCTTTTGTTTTGTTTTGTTTTGTTGCTTTATTGCTGGTCCACGTCCCGTGGGCCTGTGTGAGTTTTGCTTTCATTAGTAAACTTCTTTTTGCCAAGATTTTTGCTCAATGGTAATTAAATTATGAATCTTTATATTCATAAAAGACGCTGTGTACGAGCTTCTTGAATAACAGCGAAGACACTGGAGGAGAGGTTGAGGAATCAGTAAAATCGCTCGGTCTCTATTTCATTTCCTTTGGTATAAATGCCAGCTGTCTTTCAAATATGAAATGATTTTTCTTTCATGTCTGCTCCTAGGCTAAAACAATCTGTTTGAAGTTTTATGTGAAGATATATATAAGACTTAAGTGAAATTAACTATACAATACCCCTGAAGCAAAGGGAATATAACTTGCATGGAGTTTTGATTTTATTCTTTCTAGAGCACAGATCACTCTATTACAACATTTCTCTTTGTTCTTGTAGCAGGAAAAAAGGCTTTGATCTTATTAAGTATTTCCAGGCATATAGTGGATGGAAGTGCTGGTACTGTAGGAGGGCATGGCTTGAAAATTGATAGCATGTGCCTGTTATGGGTCAGAGGTGACCTTTATGAGCTTGAAAACTTAGTAAATAGATGACAAATCATATGATCATCCTATATCATGTTGCCCAAGGTTTTATTTAATTTTTTTTAAACATCTTACTAACTTTTACCACTGTTTCTCCGAGGAATACTTCAAGTTTGCCTAAATTACTAATTTAAATATACATAAGGGGGTTATGTGGAGTTGTGGGATTGGTTTTTGTGTTAGTTTTTGAAGCACGCCTTTTGGTGTGTATGCCAAATCTTTGTATGAACCTTTCTACAGTGAGAGAACAGTACATACTGTAATTTTGATGTCTTAGTGCTTTTATTTGTATTGTGTGATAAATTAGCAGTTGCTAGCATGAACCTCATTGTTCAAGTTGATGATTTTTATTTAGATTATTGTACTACATTTTGGGTGCTGGCATTCCTCGGTACCTGCTAATGTATATAAAATCTGATCTATTTACTCACAAAATAAGTGAGAAATCACATGTAGAATATGTGTAAACTTTTTATTAAAATTGTTTTCTTCTTTTCAATTTCTTTAATTTGTAAGCCAAAACAAAGCTTAATATTATGCCTAAAACCAGGCATATGAGCAGCCCAATAGATGATTCGGCGGGGACTGACACATCTATTTAAGCCTGAAATATAAATCTGAGGCTTTTAGTGTTAGAAGAAGTTCAGTTTTTTAATTTTTTTTGTTTTGGGAAGGACCCATCAAAGTAAAAAGTTGTGGTTTAATACAAGAACCTTGCTGAGGAGTGAAATTTTACTGTTATGTGTAATAGGTGCTCTAGGAAAAAATATCTATTTCAAGAATCCCCTTCAAATCAAAAAGCAAAAACACCTTATCTGTTTCATAAAGAAAATTAAGCACTTGCACTGCACTAGACATAGCCTGGGCTTTTTTATTGTTGTTGTTTGGGGTTTTTTTTTTTGTTTTGGTTTTTTTTGCCCTTCACCTGTTGACATATAGAAAATACTCTCAGTTTAAGGAAATCTTAGAACATTTTCATATACAGCTTCAGGAAAAAAAAATTAAAACGATACTTAAAAATTGTTTCTATCAATAAAATTTTATCTTCTCTTTCACTCAAGAGCCATGCTGCAGACCTCAGCCCCCCAGATATTCAAGATACCTAATCTCCATTAAAAATAAAGCTGCAGAAATATTTAGGTAGAGGTAATTGTGCAAATGTAAAATATGCCTTTTTGTGGGTTTATTTTATTATTTTTTTAAACTAATGCACAATTAAGCAAAGTTTGTCATTCACTGTTGCCTTTTCATTTTGATTTTAGGAAGTGCAACAGTACCAAAATTATATTTAATAGAAGTCTGATACAATCTTTGTGTTTAAAAGAAAAATAGACTTGCAGGATTTTCACTGTTTTCAGTTCACCTACAAGTATAGAAATAAGTTGGTTATTTTCTAAATGCAATGTAGAATTATTTTAATATAGATGACAGTGCAGTAATGTGTCAGTTATCACCAAAATTAATAATTTTTGGAAAAAATTATTTTATTTTATATCACCTATTACTACTATTTCATATGAGAATAGATTTGTGAGTATAGTTACTTATTATTTTATTTTGTGCATTTTATGGGTTGATTTAATATACCAGTCTATGTACAAGTATATTTTATTATTAAATAAATATTTATTTTTCTCATCATAGGCTGAGATTGAGCCCTTCTCCAAGGTGGAGAGCCTGCATCTTTTACAGTAGATTTCTACAATGCCTATTTAAAAAGGACAAAAAAAGTCAGGAGATATAGGTATTTTGCATATATGCAGTGTGCTGGGATTTGCTTTTTGGTGAACTAGCTTATACTGGGATTTTTTTTGAGAAAATATTCTTTTCCTTGACAATTTTGAGAGTGTAAGAAGCCTTTTGTAAACACGTTGCTGATGAGCACATGTGTACAGATGAGCAGATACAGAGTGTGGGGAGAGCTGGGGGTGTTTGGGGTTTTTAGGGCCGCAGTTGCCGCTCTCGCGGCCGGCGCTGAGCGTTAGGGCAGAGCGCGCGTTCACAGTCCTGCGTGATGCTCAGAGGAGCGACAGCGTGCCTTGCTGTGCCTGTCATGCAGTAAATAATGCACCAAGGCTTCCAACGTCCATGGAAAATGGTTTCGGTTTGTAAATTTTGGAGCAACCAGGTGCTAAGATTCAATTTCGCTTTTATTAGTATTGGGCCAGCTAGTACACAGGGAGGAAGGTACAATTAAAGCTGTTCTGTACCATATGCTGCCCACAGCAACTTACACAAGGTCAAAGCTAACATTTGTGAGTCAGGACAAATATAAGATCATCTGGAAAATCTCTAGGGGCAGGCGGCTGTGGACATTGAATAAAGAGAGGTAGTAAACACTGGTCAGCTGGATTTTTATTTCTTTCTGTTTCTCGCTCTTTTCTTTCCCCTCCCCATCCCACTGAAAAACGATGAGTTACGATTCATCAGCCCAGGAGAGTTTTCCCTGCTCCACTCCATTGGGCTGAGCTGCCAATCTGCTGAGCAGCGGTCCCCTGCCAGAAGGGTGTCTTGTCTGCAACAAGCTTTATGAATGCTTTCAAGTGAAGGTTATGTCCATTTCCTTGGGCACATGACAGCAGCCAGGATGGGCTCAGGTGCTGCATGGGCAGATCTGTATTTCTCAGAAGCACCAAGGAGGAGCACGCCCCGTTTGCTCCCTGCCTTGGCTCCCATTAGCACGTGCACAGCAAGGTCTGCCTGGAGAAATACAATAGTCTGTGCTGGAGGTGCAGAACCAGAGAGAGGAGAGGGGCAAACAGAGAAGATGGGCTGTACCCACTGCTGCGTGTTTCTGGGGGCACTGCTGCTGCTGGGGATTCCTCCCCCAGCTCGAGCGGCCTGCTGAAATCCGGGGAACAGGTTAAGAAACAGGCAGAGTAGTTTCAACTGTTCTGGTTTTTGTTTCCTGAAAATCTGAATTCAATCAGGAATTTTTGAAGACATAGTTGCATGTGTCCCTTAGTGACAGCATGATTTGAAGAGTGTGGTGAAGAGATTTTGCTTAGGAAATAAAATATAAAAAGAATCTTAAAGCACTATATAAACACATATTTCTTCCTAATGTTGTTTTTGCTGTCTTACCTTCTTTTTCTTCCCCTCTCTAGTTCACACTACAATAAAAATAAAAACTAGTACTACTAGTAAATAAAAAAACAAAGCAGGCCAAAAGGTTTCTCTATACTGCATTTGAGATTTTTGCTAAGTTCTTCTCTCGCTTTTTAACATGACTTTAAAATTGTCATTCCCTAGGGAACAAGCTAGGAAGTGCTTGTGCTGTGTATCATTACAGTGGGATTCTGCATTTCAAAAATACCCAAATAGGCATGTATAGCATGCCTAAACTGCATAAACATTTATTTAAGACGGAATTCAGTTTAGCTACTCTAAGAAGTTTGAATTTTATATCATCCTTAAAAAATATGGTTTGATTTGCAGACAGGACTGTTCTCTTAAAGGAGTCTTTTATTTTCGTTTTGGATGGCGAGAAAGGTTTTTTAAAAACATGGACCTTTACACCTGGTATTGGAAACAAAAGTATCTTTGAAGATGTGGTGATACTGATTTAGTACACTAGGGCTCTTCATTTTATCATCTTGCTTAGATATCAGTCAGACAAGGATTTAGACTGGATCTTGGGTTTGGTTGCGTTTTTGTGTTTTTGAAGCTTCTGTCTTGCTGTAAAGAGGAGTATGGAAAACTGTAGTTAATATTCTACATTCCTGAAGTTTTAGTGCATGATTTTGTCAGAAATACAATAAACATGAAAACAAGTTTCCTTTTCCTAGAACTGCCTTTCAGCAAAATTAGCTTTTGCTGCAAAACCTGCAGATAATACTCTGTAAAGTTCTGCCACATGTACAAATCATTCATCAGTGCGCACTTGCATGACTGATGCTGATGGAATGCAGATAGGCTACTTAGCAGAGTTTACAAGCTACAGAATAGGTTATTCATCTTTACTGGTTTCAAAAAATTCTGTCTCAAGCAGCTTGACAAATATTTTCCTGAACTTCCAAGAATTGCTAATAACTATGCTTAAATGAGTAACATAATTCATAATTTCATAAACACTGTGTGTGATGGAAGCCTTGGTCTTGAGATAGCATGAGCTCATCGGAAGTAAGTTTGGTTGCTTCACTGCTGGTTTTTTAATCTGCTTTTAACATTAATATTAAACATCGATAAATATTTAAGAATTTGAAACAGGAAAATTGCCTGAGAGGATGGATGCCAAGTGTTATATTTATTAAATGCACTTATAGAACAAAACTTGGAAGTTTTATGTAGCATAAAATTTGGTGAATCCAGATCTTCAAATTACTGTTGAAGTTACTGGCACTTGTATTAGTAAATAGAAGCAACAGTGAGTAATGTTTTAGATATATTAGGTCAATATAAGTTTCATGGTAGTGTTCATTACCTGTGGTAATCACCAAGGCAGATTTCAGAACTGGGATGGTGCTTTTGTTTTGGTTAAACAAATCAAACACATTTTTAAAAAAACCCAAATCAAAAATCTGATGTCGTACACCTAATATCTCTTCAGCTCTGAATCAGACCCCACCACTACCCCAGATAAAAGAAATCTGAGTTGTCATCCTTCTTTTCCTGCTGGAGAGACATAAACCAATTCAGGGTGCAGGAGAGACTGATGTGGGTCTCTGACTTGTCGTCCTCTGCAACTCGTTTGTCCTGCTTGCCTCAGCGGAGGCTATCAACCCTTCAGGAGCACTGCAGTGTTAGGGTTGATGTATATATTAGCACAGCTCCAGAAAAGTCGAGTCCAAGACTTGATAAGTCATGTAAAAAAACTGGTTTTGGCTTGCGTTTATCGGAAGGGAATTTCCCATTCATAATGGGAGAGTGTTTTGCTTGTCAGCATGGAGGCACGTTCGGTGCCTTTGGGCACAGTGCTTTTGAGGGGATTAAAGATGGGCTCCTCTTCTACCTGCTGGAGACAGCCCTCTTCAAGGAGACTGCAAACAGGCTGACCTTTTAACAGTATTCCTTCCTTGTCTTAGTGGGAATGTCAGCCAGGAAAAACTGGTTTGATGCCTCCTGGATGTCAGTGTTATCAGTTTAATAGCTAAAAGAGGCCGTCTTGAGCAGCCACGTCATATTTTTAACTGCCTTACTCAGCTGTTGCAGAAGAGAAAGCCCTTTAAGTAGGACACCAAGTCCTACTGGGGAGCTGCTGCCCAGCCATGCCAGCAGCCACAGGGGTACAGTTGGCTGGGTGGGGGTCCCACTGCTTGTGTGCCTTTCAGAGTGAACAGGCTGCTTTCCTGATGCATTGCTTCCCCGCTTAAAAATAAAATCTCATCCTTTTTGTCAACTTTCTTGTTGAAAACCTTTGTATTTTACATCTCATAGACTTTGGGTTAATTTTAGTAAAATTTCTCCTTTGCTTTTAAATTTTGTTTGTAGTAACGCAGCACAAAAATTATGATTAGGTCATTAACCAGAAAAAACCCGGCGCTCATCTGCAGGTGATCAGATGACATCAGAGGCCTGGTTTTAATTTGTGGGTAGTTCTGATTGTAACTAAAAGAGACTCGCTCCTTTTGTGGAATTGGCTGGCTATTTCCCCACATCTGGAGTTAATGAAGTCTTTGAGACCACATCAGTTGTGTTTCGCCGCAAGAACCCTTTGATCTGAAAAATCTAGACTGGCACAAGTGCAGCTTCATAACATTGCAGCTATGTTTTTGCAAGCTATAGTTAAGATACCAAAACAAGCAGAAACTATATGAAGTTATGTGTCTGTGCTAAGACTTTCATGTAGCTGTTTGGAAGGGCCTCTTTTACGTTTATATAATTCATAACATTTTTATTATGTTAATGGCTTGTACATACATATTTGTAAATTATACATTTGTTGGAGTTCTTAATTCCCCTTTTGAGATAGCATTTAATCAGTTTTTATAAATCACCCAATTATGTAAAACGTTAAAATTTCAGTCTGAAGCTTATATTTACAAATCTCATAGATAACGTTGCAGTTTAAAAGAAGTAGAATTCGTCACTGTAGGTGACTTCGCATTAATCAGTGTACATCTCCATGGCAGTGCTAAATGTCATAAAGCTTTGTTTCCACTGCTGTCCTGTGACAGTGATAGATTATCCATCAGCTATAGCATATGCTGTGTTATTCTGCACAACAGAGAACTTGTAAATTAAGCCCAGTTTTACCTAATATGTTTGCAGTCTTATGAGTGCGAGTATTTACAATTTGACAGAGTGACATTTCTGTTAAAATATGTCCCAGGCATGGAATATACATGCATTCATCATATAGAGTAAATACATATGTACTGCGAACATTGCTCAGGATGTATTGTCATTCTGTCACTCAGGTCTGCTAAGCATCTCTATTTTACGTCTATTTCATAAACTGAAAAATTTCGAGTAAAATATTGAGCAGCTTTCTGAAAAGCTTCCTTTCAGAAAAAAAAATTCATTTGTTTTCAATAAAAACCAAAGGTAAACAAGCACGTAACTTAAAGTTGTGAGTTTTGCACTTGACTCCTCCTAACCAGGTGTCTGTTTACCTGCTGCCCTTTCCATTACAGGGCTCATCCCGACAGCTGTGCCCTGTGCCCGTGCCCTGTGCCCTTGTCCCGGTTCCACCATTGTGGAATTCCGAGATTTTGCTGCGATGGTGCTGCTGTGGAGCGAGGCCGAGAGCGCAGTGCCCGGGTGCGGGTGATGTCAGAGGCGCTGGCTCGGGCACATCCCGGCCATTTGTTCCCACAACAGCAGGGCTGCAAAAGCCTTGGGCAGCGGGAGGAGGGGGATTGGGATGCAAATGGAGCGGGACTTGCCCACTTCACTATCCTCAATGTCCCTATGAGAACAGTCAGCCTCTGGGAGGACAATGGTTCTTTTTTAGGGGAACTTAGGCTTTTTTGTTGGTTGGCTTGGTTTTCCTGGCCCTTCTCTTGCTTGGTAAACAACATCTCAGAAAGAGCAGGGAGAGTTGTGAATGCCGTAGAAACATATGTGTGTCTGTACGTGCATAGGAGGGGATCAAAATAATCACTTTTGAATGTTAGGGCACAGTGCTCTTTTTAACTTGCATTATATAAGCTTTAAAGTTGTGAAATTATTCATCATATAGGTTTCTATTAAATCATCTGTATTTGACAAATAAGATAAACAGTTAAAAATACCACATTTTTTACTTCATAGCAAAAAGATGCTCCGGTTTTGATGTTAGATTTTTTAATTTTTTTGCTGTTCTATATGTTGGTTTGCTTTTTATTTAATTTATCTTCTAACACACACACTAATCATTGCAATATTCAACATAGAACAACTAATTATGGGTAAAATCCTCGACTCTGTGAATACTGGGCCTTGTTCATTTTACTGAACTTATTCCTGAATACACTTTATATTTCTTCTTAGAGTTGCTGCAGTGAAGGACTTTGAGCCATTATGTTTATTTGGCATCTTATGTTTTTAACTTGAAAAGAATATTTGTTGCTCGCAAGTTGAGAACGGGCATTCCACTGGTGTGTTAACACTAAGAAAACAATAGTATTGCTTTTCTTTAATGCTAGGCCAGTGTGAAAATTACAAGCTTGCTGTTGCAGTTTTAAGATTATTCCTGAGGACATGCATGCGTGTATTTCTGATGGCTCTCCAAAGGCGTGCGAGTTTCTGAATGGATGATAAAACGGCTGCATTAAAACCTTCCCATTTGTCACTAGATGTTCTTTTCTTTCTGATTGTTGGGATGCCAGCTAATTAAATATTCAAATAGGCATACAGTTGTTTTAAAATAAAATTTGTTTGGGGCCCAGTTGTTTTATCTTGCTTTTTTATCTTGAGCAACAAGTCTGTGCGAGTCATGTACTTAGAAAGCGAAATCAGCATTCAGGCTTTTATCAGGCCACCTGGCTGAGTTGGCACACCAGAAAGTGTGTTGTTAGGATCATTCTACTGTAGTTCCTCTGTACTGTGGCAACTTGCTAAAAAGCAAATAAAACAAGGGCAACAAATGCTGCGGCTTGCTACACTGTTCTTTTTTTATTTGTGCTTTCTCTCTCTCTATCTGTATGCTGTTGTGGTTTTTTTTATGCACGACACCCAGTTATTGCTAACCTGCTTTTATTGCCCTCCAATATGTAGGTGTATGCACCATCCCCAAGTTCTGATGATTTCAACAGAGAATCTCCAAGTTACCCATCTCCTAAGCCACCGAGCAGTATGTTTGCTAGCACTTTCTTTATGCAAGGTGGGTAAAATGTCACTTGTCCTTCAGGCAGAAATCTGCAGTCACTGTTTTACTGGGTGAACGGAGAAGTGTAAAGAGAGCATATTGTGCTAGAGCCTATGGTTAAGTTTTATATACTTTTGAAACAGTTAGATGAAGGGAACTGTCTGTTGATGTAAAGTTTTTCTCATGACATTAACTGCTGACTGAAATTTAAAGGGATTACACACCAGGCCAGATGGACAGAATTCCCATCCTTTGATTTGTAGAGGCTTCAGAGCAGCACACTGGAGTGATAGAGAAAAATGAGGTGGGGGCTTATTGACTCTTCTGGAATTTGACTGTACAATATCAGCTAACAGTCTTATGTTCTCAAATGCTTGTATATCTAGCATGCCAGAAAAAAGGGAGTTGCACTGAACGAAACAAGAGCAGAATCCATTTCCTCAGCCTCACGTCACACAATTAGCTTGTGCTGCAGTCTGGTGAGGGTTTGGAGCACACTGAGAGCTCAGTGTCTCAGTACGGGAATTCACAGAGCACTTCAGTTTGTGCTGCAGAGGGGAAACTGCACTGACACACAGGCTAAGGCTTATGTAATGTAGTCATTTCAGCTACTTAAATCTGCTATTTTGAAATGTTTTTATATTTTTGTGGTGCTACGGTATCTTAGACTATAAATTGCTTGTTTTAGGTAAATAGATGTTTTGCAGTGTATGTTTATAATGAGTTCTGTTTGGCCAAACTTCTTATCCCTCCACCTCCTTTTTTATTATTTCTTTCAGTCTGGACTTTTTATCAACACTCTTGATTTAAATCTGGCCTTACTGAAGGTCTGTGTAATTAGCAGAAGTGCGTGGTATTTTCTCAGCTGTGGTTGGATTGTATTTCAGCTATAAAGCCTGTGTTGTTTCTTTGGTTTTTTAAAAATAAATATAGCAACAGTGTGGTGGTATGAAAATAGAAGATGCAGTATAAACTGGTCACCATTTCCCCACTGATATTAGTCTCAGTAACTGAATTCTGTATTTGTTTAAAATAATCTTGTAAAGGAACAGAGAAATTAGTATTCTTCATTAAATGCATTTTTCTTGTTTTCTTTTCTACTGAAAAAATACTACAAAAAAAGATGGGACCCACAATTCTTCTGACCTCTGGAGTTCATCCAATGGCATGAGCCAGCCTGGCTATGGTGGGATGCTTGGAGGCTCCTCTTCCCACATGTCCCAGTCCGGCAGTTACGGCAGCCTGCACACACACGACCGTTTGGTAAGCCTCAGCACACATTCATCTGTTTGGAGTTGTGTATGGAGATCTGACTTAGGAGAATTAACTTCTCGTTTGCTGCTCGTGTATGTCATTTAAAAACCCAGTTAGAAATCACAAACTTTGTGTATTATTAGATTTATGTCGTTTTAGTTATGTCTGTTGTATAAATAAAAATCTGTGGCTGTGTAGTGGTCTGTTCAGAGGTTGGATGAGTCCCTTTCTTCTGTAATAAAGAGCTAGGTGTTACATGTTTGGTATTTTAAAATATCAACATTTATTTAAGGACTACTTAATGTCTTACGTCTGCTTCTCTTCTCTCCAGAGCTATCCCCCGCATTCAGTCTCACCTACAGATATAAATGCCAGTCTTCCTCCAATGTCCAGCTTCCATCGTGGCAGTACCAGCAGTTCACCTTATGTAGCTGCCTCACACACTCCACCTGTCAATGGATCAGATAATATCCTGGGTAAAAAGTTCTTCCTGATTTTTTTTTTCATTTTACAAGAAAATGAAATTTAGAGCTGCATGACGCACAAAATTAGCAAGATTTAATTTATAGCATGCTTGTAGATCAGGAAAAATTCACCACTGTGATATTTCTGTCCTCAATATGGCTGAGATAAGGCAAATTGTTTTTCAGTCAGCTTAAGACTTCTCCATTTATTTGCTTTCACAGTCAAGCCTGTGCTCAGGGACTGGATGTGTGTGACTTAAAGGCCACTGTCCCTCCGTAGTTCAGTACATGTGTGTGTCTGTGTAGGCAGTTCTGGCACTGCAGTTTTCAGAGCTGCTGTGTCACCAAAGCACTGCTCTGGAGAAAGGCAGGAAGGCTGATAAAGTGCATCGTAAATTCCTCTCTTAACAGTTTCAGAGATTACAGAGTAGCCAGTATGGTGGCTGGTTTAGTCTCCTCTGTGCTCACCTAGGAAGCAAGAACTGCAGGATGGTCATCTGTTCCTTGCACATATTTGCTCGACTTGAGATACAACTGTAGAAGTTAAATGCCTGTAGATGCTCCTTGTTGGTTTGATAGGATTTGCACTTAGCTTCATTTTAAGGAAGTGGAATTTAAAAGTTAGGGTAACTATGTTAGCTTTGATCTGGGAACATGTTTTACACCAAGATCTTTAAACAGAACCCGCTTAGTGAATCTGCATGGGAAATTCAGACTGGAAAATCCAAGTTTGTCACAAATTTGGAAAGAGTGAACACTGCATTATTTAGATTTCTGATGTGAATGACTTACATTCACATTCAATACATATTTTGGCTTTAGAAGTTGATAATTGGAGAAAGAAGATTTGCTTTTGAAGGGTCTGTCTTCTACAGCAAAGCAGATATTTCTGAGGATTCAGTTCCTCTCTGTGTTTCCAATTGGCAGGGCTTCAGACTTCCTCTTGGCTTAATGGTGTGTGGAGCAAAAGGGCACGCAAAGCTGCTGACATGCAACTGAGAGCAGGGGTGACAGAAAGCTCCGTGCTTCAGAGCTTTTCAGGGACTTTTTCAACTAAAGATGAGAGTACAACACAGAGAATTAGAGCAAGGGGAGCGAGGAGACACACAAGGAGCTATCCTGTGAATTTGGTTTTAAGAATTAATTAAATGTGCAGCACTTCAGTGATAGCAGTTTAGAAATAAGCTGCAATAATGTAATTTCCTGATTATGATTTTCTTTTTCATATTTCATTAAAATTAGACTATGATCCTAGAAAATAATTTGTCTTTTTCTAGCTGCTTTCACTTGTTGGCCCTTAAGTTATCATGGTGATACTATGTTTGACTTTTAAGAGGAGAACATCTAAATGTAAATCTAATTGTTTTAATTAAATTTTTAAGTCTAATGATAACTGGTTCTATTGACACTGACTTCCTCAGAAAATCCATTTAAAAAGTGGTTGCTCAACTCTATGTGATGAATAAAATAATAAAAGTAAATAAAATTTCAGCTTTAAAAATAAGTGTTGGGTTTACTTTCCACATTACAGGAAACAGAGGAAATGGTGCTGGAAGCTCACAGACAGGTGATGCACTTGGAAAGGCATTGGCATCTGTAAGTAGCAGTTAGAATATTCAGGTCTGAAACACATATTTTAATCCCTTATTTATATGTCATTCATTTGATAATATCAAATCAGGAATTTCCAGATATGAAGTCAAAACAATGTACAATTTCTTATACTAGAAAGATGTCCTTTTTAAATGCAAGTGAAAATGCTTTTATTTGAAGAAGACTCATTCTGAATTCCTTTTTCTTCAGGTGATCAAAAGATTTAAGGCAGATCTGGTTTTAAAAAGCTGGTTAGACAAAGTGAAAGATAATCACAAAAAGTTAATTTTAATTTTTTTTCTGTAAGATTTTAAGTAAAGTCAAATATTTTTAACATGAGTCTTAGAGCAGATCCTGCCTCTAGGTTTAAAATGTTTTCTCAGTGGTCTTACAAAACTGAGAGGTTTTGAGTGCTGTATTGTATAGCTATAATCAATGGAACAGCCTTTAGAATGTTGTATATGCATAAATTTAAACTTTAAACTCCTGTTGGAATAATGTAAAACATGGCAAATATCTTCGATCTACTGTAAGTTCTGTTTCCATATGCATGCATACAGTAATTACTTTTTCATTAGTACAATCAGATGTACTTTTTATAAAAGTGTAATTGATACACAGCAGCAGAAATTTCAGAATTGGGAATGGTGGCTGGGGAAACTCTTTGTATTTCTTGTATGGAGCAAACTTTGCAGCCCTAAATGACCATCCCTGTGTTGGGTTCTGCATCCCTCACCTCATACCAGTGAATGCAAATGTGTATGTTCATGCAGATCCTGTTACCCTTGCATCCCTCAAAGGGTCATATGTTAAAAGATTACCAGATCTGATAATGTCTGTAATGTCCATATTGGGAAGGAGAACTCTGACCTACTGGCTTTGAGGAGAAAAATGGCCCTGTTGCTTTCGGGGATTCAGCAAGTAGATAACAATTTGGGAGTCCAGAGGGCAGTTAACGCTCTCTTTTGGTCTGTTTGAGACCTGTCAGAAAAGAAGGGGGATGGCTTTGCCTCCTGGAAATGGCAGTGCTCACATACTCCAGGCTGTTCACTGCTCTGCAGATGTATTTGGGTGTCTGCAGTTCTGCAGCCGGAACAAGATTTCGTTGTTAAGTCTGACACGCTGGCCAGTTAGACCTGCGGGACTTCGTGACATTTTCCACTGCTCTCCTTTTCTAAATGATTTTCTCATCCTTTCAGGTATTTTTGTCCAAGTCACTAGCTGAGAAAGCCAGGCTGATGTTTTGAGGAAAAACTAAATATATTGCGAGTGGAAGTCAGGGCAGAAATGTTTAATCTAACTGGTGGGTGGGCTCTGGTTGTCATAGAAACTTGTTTCTGTCATCCCGTGTTGTTGCTTGGCAGGAGCAGCCAGGTCATTCCATAAATCATTTCTGTCATAGCTGATGGTGATGCATTCCATCTGCTCTATCAGTGCATGCCATAGTCTGCACACTTCAAATCCCTCGCCTCATCCATCTGCTTCCCCCGCACCCCGCACCACGCGCACCCAGCACACTCCCCGCGCTCCTCAGCGCGAGCGAGCGCTGCGCCTGGGCGAGAGGGAGCTGGGCTCTCCTGCAGGTGAAGCTGACACACATGAATTTTGACAGCTAGGAAATCAAGAGTATTTTTCCGTTTGAACAAAGTTTTATTCAAATACTGCGATTGTCGTGCCTTTTTTTCCCCCCCTAAGATGCCACTGTATTCCTTTCTGTTTTGGCTTTAAATGCTGCTGCTGCAACTGTTGAGAGGAATTTCTAGTTCTAAAATTCTGTTGATGTACATCTCACAATAGGCCTTTCATGTGTGAAACATCAGAGGATACGACATTTGTTCTTCAGTTTAGGTATTAAAGACCATACAGAATAGTATGTGATTAAACATGTAAGGCCAGATAATACATTTGCAAAGGTTCTTTTATTTTAGGTTTAAGCCTGGATAATTGTGGTCTTAATCTCAGGGTAGGCAAGAAAGAGAATTGTACATGAAAGTATTTACACAAAGTTCCCAAAGCCCTGTGGATTATGCATTAGTTTGGATAATGAACTAGTATAGATAGAAAGAAAAGAAAATCTGGGTATTCGTGCCATTTCTAATGTGTTTCCCTGAACATTTGCCAAACAATAACCCTTTAAGATTGTGCCCATGGAGGGTTATATGGCAGGAGAAACATCTGGTTTATTTCATTGCCTAATGCCAAATCAAAACACTTGGTCTTTAATTTAGAGGAGATCAAACAGGAGGACTGTTTAACTTTGTTGATTATATCAGACCTCTTTGTGATAACTTATGTTTTGATTCCTACCTCAGCACTAGGGTAAAGGCCTTTGTACCGTCTCGGTAGTTAAATAGCCACTGGTCCCTCCACAAAAGAAAAGAAAATGTAGGGAAGTTGACTTCTAAAAGTAATTCATGAATTAAGTTTCTTTGTTGCTTTAGACTCAATAACATTAACATAACAAAGCCTAACTGAAATGTACACTGTAGTGTTTAAAAAATTGGACTAACAGCTCCGAGGTTTGGCTCTGCAGGCTCTCAATTGTGCAGCTTTTGTCTAAGAGCCTTTTCATTAGACCCTGGCATATTGGCACCCCACTGATTGGAATGGACCATGACTGATAGGAGGAGGAGTCTCATTTGTTGCAGTAAAATGAGTCATGTTACCGTTTAAGCCTGGCAGAAGGTGTCAGGGTTGTTCATCATTGGTCATTTAACAGCACAGCAGCCAGGGACTGCATGCAGAATGAATCCTGACCTCGTATTTTAGTTGGGGCTTTGCTGTATTGTAGATTTTCCCTGTTATAAAATACTGCAAAATAAAATCGGCAGGTATGCCTGTGGAAAATGAGCAGTTTCAAAGAAAACTTTGTGGCCTTTATTTTAATTTTCTGTATCTTATCTGTCTGAAACTCTCTGCAGTTCTTTTACTGACACCCAGGATTTATTTTTATGCTGATGTACAATGCATGAATTTCCTCCGGTAGTATGAGGTAGTTTGTTCTAAATATATTTCCTTTCTAGCATGTATGAAAAGGAGGAAGCTTTTCCATTAGGGAACTGATGGTCTTTTCTAATGGAAAAGTACAATATACCAGGAAGGAGCATGTGGTCTATCAGGTCCTGGTTTTGTCAGTTCAGAAAATACAATATGGAACTTAATGAAGTTATTGTCAGCTAAATGCTGAAATGTCATATTGTCTGTGTGAAGAGACATCAACCACACTGCCAGTGAAGATTTTTTTAACTGCCATCTGATGACTAACAAATCCTGGTCTCTGCTCAAGTAAAACAGGTTTGAACCGTTGACCTATAAAAATATGTTCTGAAGTCCATAGTCAGCCTCTAAATCTATTCATTTCCCTTCATAAAATGAATTTTCCTGGTGTCTTGAGATTTTAATTTTTAATTAAAGCTTTAAGCATTATGTCTTCTTTTTCTACCAGTAGTTTTTAATTTCATTATTAGCAAGAAAAGAATTGTTATAAGTTGAAGTTGAGTATCTCAGGAGGCCAGTTGATACTAAAATAAGAGAGAAGCATGTTATGTGCTGCAATACAGTGCAAGAGGAACAAAATTTCAAGTGTTTTCTGTTCGGTAGGTACTAATAATAAAAGAGCCTGAATGCTTTCTTGGTATTTTGTTAAGGATTAATTTTTAGCAGATAACATGTGTTGACTGCTAAAAATCTCTCTCTAAAGTTTGGAAAGTCATTATTCATTGGCATTTTCCTGAAGTTTTGTTTGATATAATTAGCTGTGTACTGTGAACTCTTATGTGAATCGTTCCCCTGCAGAGACAAAAAGGCTGTAATTTCTGCTGGTCTTAAATGAGCAGGAAGGTCAGTTATACTTGTGTCACTATGAAATACAGACTGTGCTTATTTGGACAGCTGCTTGAAAATGAAAGTTCTTGAGTATAATAAAGCAGAGCTGTGATTGAAGGATCAAATTGCATTTTTTATCAATCCAGAATCAAGAGTGACAATTAAAACATGAAAAAGAATCCTAATAGCTTTTTTTCCTGTATTATACCATATATTGATATATAATCTCTTTGTCTGTCATCAGATTTATTCTCCTGATCATACCAGCAGTAGTTTTCCATCGAATCCATCAACACCAGTTGGGTCACCATCGCCCCTTACAGGTACAGACTGGCCATTTGTCAATACCTTGTTTGTGGTTTCGAAAATGTCCTGTTGGGAATCATAATGAAATCAGCATTAACTTCCTTGCATAACTGCTTGTGCATTTTGGTTATTTTTCCATTGTACAAAAGAAGATTTATAAATCCGGGTTATTAGACATTTTGTTAGGGGCATTCACTTGAGTCCTGGCAACTTGCTTTGAAAATTACCTAATTAAAATAATGTTTGGAAGCATTAACTAACCATACATTTAAGGCCTATAAAGATATCCGTACAGATTTTCACTGTTTGAGAGGAAGAAGAGTGTGATTTGATTTGGGTTTTTTTTAAAGCTATGTTAAAGCTCTGCGGCAGCTTTCAGTGACAAACACAGCAGATGTGTGTTCCCTCTAATGAAAATATAGTAGGCTATGAGACTATCCAACTTGTACACAAGATAGCTTTTCATTCATATATTTCATGAATGTTTGCATTCTATGGGAGAAGAATTTCTGGCATTTTTTAAAATAAATGCTGTGTGTTGCAGCCACCTCTGTCACCTGTGCTTTGTGTGTTTGTAGTATGAATGTGGGAAGAAGCATTCCAGTGTGGAGATGAACTGTGGGCAGCTGCCTACAGCTATTAGTGGTAGTGCAGCTTTCACAGACACTGTGGCCTCAGCTGTCTAGTAAAAGTTGAACAGCTGTTCTCCATATAGAGAGGACTGTGAAAGCTCCATTGACTTAAATTTGTTGTTTAACAAAGAACTAGAATTACAAGTAAGATGATGTAACTTTAACCCTGTTCTTTCCTATAGTGCAATTTGTTAAATTATTTAACATTTATACAACAGTCTGTTTCCCTGTTCTCTGTTGTTTAATATATCCCTGCAGGCTTCTGGCCATTGGTCACTTTTTTGTAAATGTTGTGCTTCTTATAAAACAATAAAATTACCTTTAGGTGAAAAGGGTACAGAATGAGCTTAGCTGAATGCTTTTGTCATCTAGAAGAATAAATTAGTAAAGGTATTGCCTGCAAAATGCAGTCATAATCATATGGCTGTGAATATGCATATCTCTGTATGCAGTGTCACTCAAAGCCTCCATCATTCATGCTTCACTCCTGTTTAATGGACACTGCTCTGCTTTTCTGTGGATGTAATGGATTAATGAATATCTGACATGGCTTACCTGAGCAGCTGCTTTGGGCATTTCTTTTCTATTACTGAATAATCCATGTTGAATTGAGTAATGATGGGATTAATGGGATTTTTGATTTAGTGATTACAGTTGACAAAAATGTTTTGTGTATTCTGTTGTACTGAAAAGGCAGATCAGACCAGAAAATCATTTTTATTTTCTTTTTAACATCAAAGCAAGTATTGAAAATGTTTTGTGGCTGGAAGAAAGAAGTTCTGACATTTCGAAGTATTTAAAATTTTAAAGATCCCAAAGAGGTTTTTTTCAAGAGTTGCCTAATGAGATGCTGCACCTCGTGTTGTAAGCATGAAAACACTAGCTGATTTCCTGAGTTTAAAATACAAATTTGAGGTCACTAAAATTTGTGTTTTTCTTTTGCTGTTGTTGTCTTTGCCTGTTGCAACCTGTATGAGATGTACAAAATTGGCACTTTATGTTCCTTATTCTGGATTCTGTTGGTTAAGACAGTAGTAGACATAAGCAAATAATAGTGAAATCCTTTTCAGGCTCAAACTTAGCATCTGCTTCACATTTATACCCTCCCACCCCCTTTAATTTCAGTGATACAGAATTTATCAAGCCTTTGGTAAATTGCTCCAGTAGTTAATTACCTTCATTTATGAATCTGGACTTTTATCTTTATTCCCAGATGAGTCACTAAGAACACGGTGAAGCACAATGTGAAGTAATTACTACTGCATTTATTACTATTTATACTCCTGGTAGCCATTTTCTGTCTTGACCCAAAAAGTTATTGCAGATAAAACAAATGTTTTATGTGTACTGAAATAATATATTTTGGAGCATTTTAGCCTTCCTTGTCAATTTCCCCTTTTGCAGTTGGGTTTTTGTTTAGTTAGCATTCATGGTGTTACAGATTGCTTAAGTCATAATTTGCCCGTGCTTTAATTGTGAATTACGGTGGGAGTACTCTGTTTACCAGGGAAGCACTGACAGATACCAACGTCATGAGACCTTGGGGTTCATAAGCTCATGACTGACTCTTTGGCTCCTATGCTGCTGAATGAGGATTAATGACGTTTTTTAATTCAGTTAAGTAAAAGCTTGGAGAACAACTTGATGAAAACCCCCAAGTATTATGAGACAATAGTGCGTGTCTCGCCTGCCCTGCCCTCATTTAATTTCTAATTTTACATAAACATGCCCAGAGCTGAGCATCTTGCATAGTTTTAATGATTGTGTACACGCATGTGAAGTTTATATAGGGATCTGAATGGTGGGAGCCTCGGTATTTTAAGAATCCTTCTGCAGGATCAGAGGCATTCAGGAGGTTTGGTGGGTTCTGAGGATGCAAAGCCAGCCCTCTGCAGCTCTGAGTGTGTTTGAAAGGGGAGCCAGAGGATTAGTGTTGGGGAGACTGGGGGTAAGAACAATACTGCAGTGATTGCTGTCGGTGACCCCTGTAAATCCTAACACTTGCCTGGCTTATTTGTTTTTTAATGCTGCTGTGTTGATGCTGCCCTAAAAGCTGCAGTTGTTAATTGCAGGGCTTGTGGTGCCAGGATGCTTTTTAACATAATTGGTGGATTTCATGCACAAACTTCTAGGAGGGGGAGTGGAATGAGGCAAGCAGGAAATCGGTGCCATCTGGCAACCTGCAGCCTTGGAGGCAGAGTGCCACCGCTCGGGAAGAGCCCCGGCGGCGCGAGGTGTCACTGAAAGCTGCAGGCCACACTTGGGTTGGGCATTGCACAGGAGGAGTTGGATGTTCCCTCCCTTCCTTTCTTTTTGTCTCCTTCGTGAGATGCCCCACTCACAGTTTTGTTCTGGGCTTACACTGCAGAAATAGGACCCTCTTCAGTTAAAGCCCCCAGACGTGTTGGAAGAGGTGCACAGGCTCTCAGTCTGTGTGCTGCTCACCTGGCCACCTTCCTGCTTAATCCTGAGCTGCTGCTGTGCTGCAGGGAGTGGTATCTGAGTTCTGATAGCAGGAGTGCTCCTGACCACAGTCCTGTCTCTAAAAATGGATCTCTGAGCCGGGAAAAATTTGAACATTATGCCGAACCACAATGCTCCATAGTTTTTTTATTAATGGTTGTGCAAAAATAAATGGGACTCTGAGCATTATTCCCAAGTTCAGGAATAACAGCAATGCAGACGGAGACTACAGGTCCAGACCCAGAGTAGCTGTTGTGTGAAGTGAAAATCGGTAATTATAAACTTACTCACTGAATTCTTTGTATTTTAAAAGAGAATTCCAACACAATTATGGCAGCTCTGGACTTTCATGAAATAGGAGATTTTTATTATTTTTTAATTAGAAAGGAAATATTTGGGTATTTTAATAATTTTAATAGCTATGCAAGCTGTACTCTTTTTGTTAAATAAAACCTTGTCTTTAAAAGGTAACTACTTGCAGCTCTCTGAACAAAGGAACTGTAATGTTATTAAACCTTTTCCCAGTTTTCCAGACGCACAGCTCTGGCTGTTATTGAAAGAACAAGCCCACAGGCTCTTCCTTTAATGAGCTGCGTTGGATTGTATATCCATAATTTATTAATGTAATTGCTTTATTATTACATTTGTATGGCTGAAAGGAAGCTGTCTCTAATGGCCATAGAATTTCATGTAGTATCTTTATAAAAGATGCATTATTAGTTGGTGAGAAAAATGCATGTTGTACTACTTCAGGCTTTGTGTTAAAAGTACTGCTTTATTAGTTATTGCATTTCACGTCTAATTATTTTTAAAATTTACATGATAATTAGGTATATTTATGTCAAATTAGAATGGCTTTGTTTTTGAATTTGAAGTGTATAGGTAATATGAATTTAATTGTCAATTTGTTGCACAATTGATGATTTCTTGTGCTGTGATTTACCTTAAGTATATCTGAAATACCAAATGGGAATGACTTAGATGTATTTTTACTCTTCTAAATTTGGAATGCATTGTAATCTAAAATGGTATGGTACATAACTAGACTAGATAAAGCTTTTAGATCCAGTTTTAAGGTTTTGTGTTTAGTAGAGGGGTGTCATAAAAATGGTTCTCCAGTTATTCTTAACTTGGTGCCTATTTGATGACTTTAAATATTTTTGTTGTGTATTTTAACAATATAAAAAATGCACCTTCATATACTGAACAGAATCTGAAGAAGAATTGAGCAGATCTTTTATGGTGACACAGGCAGAAGCAGGTATTTCAAATATGGTGTGTGTGTACTTAGTCCACTTTTTAATGTTGAAGTACTTAGACGATGTCACCGCTTTTGTCACTGACAGTGATCTAACCCTACAGATGCCAGGATATGAAAATTATCCCTCAATAAGGCAGAATGAAGGAATTTGTCCTCCTTTGTATACCCATATGTTAGCTTACCTTTATGCAGAATATGCTGGGTTTAATTATGTTGAGAAATACAGTCTCTGCTTCCCACTTCTGCTGTGTAAATCTGTGCACTAACCTAGACAATTTTGACAGGTGCCAGTCAGTGGTCGAGGAGTGGAGGACAAGCCCCCTCATCTCCCAGCTATGAAAACTCTCTACACTCCTTGGTAAGAATTGTTGAAAGCAACATAGTACTTTTTGCTTAGGAGTTGAAGGCTTGGTTTTGTATAAATCCTGCATATCATTAAAGGAAACAGTAGGATAGCATTACAAATGAATTCTTTGCTAACAAATGGCCTGTTCAGTTGAACAATATAAGACGTGCAGGGTGTGTCTTTCACCATCTGTTCCTTGGGCATCAGGCTTCTGTGCTGAGGACAGCTGGTGCTAAAGCGCTGTTATGAGATTCTGGTACCTTTTCACAAATCCATAGCTAATTCTTATCTAAAGTTCAGTCTGGAGAAAGATAAAGACTTCATGCCTCCGCATTTACTTGTCCTTCCCCCTCTCTCCCTCAAATGGCTGTCTCTAGGGCTTGTTTGCATTACACTGTTATTAAAGTATTAATACATTTTATTTGTAATTATTATTTGTTGTTGGGAATGTTCATTTATTAATTAAACATTTTACAGAAAAACACACAGGCAGTAATCTACAGCATTGTAAATTCTCTTCTTTTGAGGATTCAGCAGAGGATTTCAGTTACTGACTTCCTTCTTACATTTCCGATACAATATTGGGAAGGAAACAGGGAAAATTTGAGGGAAGGTTTTGATTACTTGCTTAATATTTCTAGTTTCCACAGATGTAATTTCTATTTTTTCTGTCTAACAAGAATAAATTATAAGTTAAATCAGATTTCTTTTCTTCAATATTTTTGCAATTAAATATAATTGTTATGTACATCTTAGAATCCTAACATAACTGCAGTATTAAATATTAGCCTTTTCTTATCTTAATATAATCAGATCTCTGTTGCATTAACTTGACTAACAATTTATTGCTGACATGCACATCAGCTGTTTCCTCACCTCTTTTTTGAATTAATCTTAACCTGTGCTTTGCTTCCTGTTCTGTCTTGACTTTGCCAGAAAAATCGAGTTGAACAGCAACTTCACGAGCATTTGCAAGATGCAATGTCCTTCTTAAAGGATGTCTGTGAGGTACTATTTCACTTTAGATGGTGCCTTTTTGTGTTTCAATTAACGCTTCCTTCGGATTCCCCATTAAAAACTTAAATTAGTGTAGTGTATGACCCATCTTTTGACTCCAACATCCTGCTATTTCAGTTTCTAGAGCTGCAATGTCAGAATTGGTTTTTCTTTGGTTTTTTATTATTCCTTTTAATAAAAGAAAGTAATTAAAAGAAAGTAATTTTAAGACAGACTTCAACAGTAACACAAATAACTCACTTTTACTTCTGAAATACCTAATCTGTTTGAAGGTCCATTTTATAAAATGGTAACTTGAAATTTTGTCCAGTTGGTTTTTTTTTTTTTTTTGTAATGCAGAGTCTCAAAAAACCACTGCCTCTCTTAATTGTTTCCAGCATGGTGAGGCTGATTTTATGATCATTCTTTCTTGTCCTGCATTAGCTTATTTTGTAGCAATTCCTTTTTTTTCTTTTCATGCAGTACAATAGCAGCTGAGTAACATTAACCTTATAATAAGCTTCACTTTCAAAGCTGCCACCTATTTGTGGAATGAATGCTATCTTGAACAAAATCTCCAGATAATATTTTCTTTCTCCTGTTTGTTTGTAGTGCTGGTAGGTGCTCTCAAAGTCTTTTGATACTATTTTGATACAACATTTCATCTTCTGTCTTTACTACCTCGGAGATAGGCTGTTGTGGTGAGAGAGCCTGGGGATTTGTTCAGTGATGGGTGTTCCTGTCCCTCTTGCATCCCGCAGCAGTCCCGGATGGAGGATCGCTTGGACAGGCTCGACGACGCCATCCACGTGCTGCGGAACCACGCCGTGGGGCCCTCCACCAGCCTGTCAGCTGCCCATGGAGACATCCATAGCTTGTTGGGACCATCCCACAACGGGCCAATTGGAAGCCTGAACTCCAACTATGGAGCATCCAGCCTTGTGACAGCCAGCAGACAAGCATCCATGGTAATGATGTTATAAAACACGAGTGTGTTTGTGCAGAGCAGCTACAGCTAATGCGTTGAAACTATTGTAGAGCCTACTGAGGCAGAGCTGGGCTGTAAGACTAATATTTATCAGGAAGAAACCACTTGAGATTCTTGTGGAGGAAAAGATGGCAGACAGCTTGCACCTGCTATGGGTTTCCAATTAGAATGTTGGAGTGGGGGTGGGCAGAAATGAGGGGGAGGAAAAAGATGGGAAAACTTAGACTTTGGCCTGGTCAGTGGCCCATAAAATCCTGCTGTGACCATATGCAGAAAGCTGAAACTTTCTGCTGAGAGCATTTCAGCTTATACATGCATTTTTTCCAGATGTGTAATAATTGGCAGAACCATTTTCTCCTTGAAATGGTGAATAGGGAGATTGAATGGGAAAAGCAGTCGAGAAGGACTGAATTTCAAGTGTTCTGGTCTGGAAAAGCTGTTTATTGTAAATTGGAACTAGTCTTCAATAGCAGATGCTGGCAGAGGACTGGGAGGAAGCTGTTGGAATGTGGAACCATAGTGTGCGCAGGCTCAAAATTTAAACTTTTTTTCTAAACGAAAAGGAGTTTGAGCACAGCTGTAGTGTAAGTAACAATGAAAAGGAAACTACTTTCAGATTAATCCCCAAGAAGGGTGAAATAATTCAATCCATCTCTTAGTTTCTTTAAAAATGTGAACTGTTCTGAAAAAATGTAGTTGAGCTTTTTATAGATCAGAAATATGCTAAAAGCATTACACAGTAAACAAATCTATTTGTAGCATTGCTCACTTCCCTTTTTCTTCCTTTTCATTCCCCCCTTCTCAAAAATGCTTAAAGGAAAAAGAGCTTTTAAAAACATGCTTGTTTTAGTGGTGCCATGTGTTTGCATGTTTACAGCGTAATTTTAAAGACCAGTTACATGCTGTGAAATTTTCTGTTATAAAACAGATTCACAGCTGGGTACTGTGTGATCAAGGCAAAATTTCACCTATCATCAAAATAATTAGGTACCCCAATTGCTGAAGGGTTTGTATTCTATAAAACAGAATTAGTTCCAGGCTCTCCCATTCGCACGTCACACATCCATTTATATTAATTTCAGGACCACTGCAGTAAACATCAAAAAGAACTGGTTGCTTTCTATAAGCTGCGTGTGTTTGGGGGCTTTGGGGAGGGGGTACTTTCCAAATGCACATCCAACTTCAGCTTTCTATACAAGTTCACAGTTACTTTTAGTAATGAAAGAAGTGGTGCATAACTACTTTCGAATTTTTTCGTAGTACCTACAGAGATTTAATATTTAAAGAATGTTGTTAAAGTTCTACCATGTTGTAGGGTAGACTCAAATTTAGTCCTACAAATGAAAACTTTTTTCCCTCTGCTCATGATGTGGTGTAAAGCAAGTAACTGAAACTGCAGTGACAATTTTTTTTCTGTGACTTGAGGAACCTTCTGATATTGCTAAGCCAGACACAGCAGTGCCAAAATTTACCTAAAAATCTCAGTTTCACTTTTAAATAAGCTATAATAAATATTTTATCAACTCAGTTTTTATTAAAATAGGGGCCAGTGGAAAACGACTCTCCAAAATGGAGAGAAGTTCCTTGATCTTCTCTAGTTTAATGTACTTGTGTAATTTAAATGTAATACAGATCTAATTTATCATCTAATTATTTGACTGACAGAAGCTTGTCTGTTAGAAATAAACTTAAATTAAGAAAACAACAAAAAAAAAATTGCCTGTACATTTCATCCTCACTTGGTGAAGCAAGCTTGCAGATCAGTTTTGGCTTGTAAAGTGAGTCAGCTAAAGAATGTCTTGGATTAACCTTAATTTTGTTACATCAGAATAATTGGCTCCAACAGAAGGCATCCAGTTGTGGTCTTGCCCAGTCCCCAAAGAGCGCCCTTTGACATCATTGGCAATTGCAGGAGCTCAGAGTGCCTCATGGAGCCCTGGGATAGGTGCAGAGCAGGGGCTGGCACATCTGGCTGTGCTGCACACTCAGTGCTTCATTAGTGATGACTGCACTGCAGTAGTGCCCCCCAAGCATCAGGGGTGATTCTTCTTCAATAACCAGTTCATTTCAAGCTCTTATTTACTATTAGGTTGGCATTCTTTTTAAATAGTAAGTAGGAGAGCAGAGGATTTGACACGCGACCTAGACTGTAAGATCCAGCCTTCATTCTGGATTTAAATACTGCTTTACTTGAGATGACATCCAGTAAATTTTAAGAAAATAATGAGTATTGGGCTAACATAGTGAGAAATGTCAACATTGATAACGGTGATTACCTATTTTTGAAGTTTTGTTTGACATAGGGTCAAGAAATGTTCATTGGAATTCAGCACTAAATGAAACTTCCTTGTTGAAGGAGGGTGGGATCTTTGCACAAAACATTTTTGCTCTTTAAAAAAAAGTAGGAAAAAAAATAAATTTAATTTCCCTTGAAGATGATGATCTTGGCAGAAGGAGCTAGGAAATGAGTAATTTAACTCCTTTTTATGTAATTAGTGTAACCAGGCATGGTTTTATTTTAACATTTGCTTAATTTTTGAGCCAGATTTATTTTACAACTCTAGTTGACTTCATTTCCTGCTTGCTCTGAATGGTCTTGTTTTCTTTTTAGCTGGGCTGGCCATTAGACTTATTCAAATAGATTTTTAATATCTCAAACTCATCAAATATTTGCTAACTGGCCTTTGAAGTTGATTTGTATTTTATTTCATGTATTATTGAAAAGTTAAGAAGTAATACTTTTTGTTCTTATTCAAGCTGCTTTTTATTTGTCATTGTAATACAATGGAAAAAGAACAGCCTGAACTGATTAAAAATAAATAAATAAAGGCCTGGAAACTCAGTTAAGGATGAAACTCAATCTTTAAGTCAGAGGTTTTTTTCAGGTATAACAGGAATCTAAGAAAATTGGTGATCTCCCTCTTTGTGCCCTGTGCCTGCTCCAGCAGAAGCATGAAAGGCCAGTTCAGCAGCTTTGCCAACACCAACCTCTGCTCTTGCTCAAACCCTTCCAGAGTTGCTATTTCCCTGCAGAGATTATGCTCCCAGTGAACAACTCTGAGCTGTCTGAAGTGTAAAATTCTTGATTACAAAGCTCTTTTCTTTGCCTTAATTACGCACACCTTGGCTGAAATGGTTTTAATGACCATAGCCAAACTGACCAGCTAGTAGGGCTTGAAAACTTCAAAGACTCAGACCAACAGTGGTATTTTTGTTTTCCAGTTCTCAAAAGCTTTCCGTGCTAAGTGCTCAAAATGAATAGCCAAACTAAAGTGTGAGATGCAGAACCAGTATTAACAGGACAGAGATGTCCTTTCCCCACGTGTCACTCTCGGTTCTCCTGCATGCACTTGTGTGTCGTCACTGCCCATGATTTGTCTAGTTTTTGTTTAGTTGCCTAAAATACTTAACTGGTTTTCTGGTTTCAGATCCCAAATGTTACCACTTAAATCAACCGAAATATGTTCTGCCCTCAGGTTTGGAGTTTTTTTTAATTTGCAAGTGTCAGTGAGGCTGCAGATAGTCCTGTGTACAATTCCTGAAATGCATAAAAATGAATACATTGACCTGGTAAATTATAACAACGCACAGTCTTGTAACAGGACTATTGTTTTTCTCAACCTGGGGTTACTGAGGGGTAAGATTTTTGTGATTGCACTGGATGCCAGACCTCTGTTGGGCTGGCCCTGTGTGGAGGAGCAGGCAAAGGGCAGTGATGGGATCGCGTTGGTACCGAGCGGGTGTCACTGCTCACAGCAGATCAGGAGTGCTGTGTGTGCTCTGGGCACTGCTCACAGCACATCCCCAGCGCGGGTTTGCTCTGGTCACCGCTCACAGCACATCCCGAGCTCGGTGTGTGCTCTGGGCACTGCTCACAGCACATCCCCAGCGCAGGTTTGCTCTGGGCACTGCTCACAGCAGATCCCGAGCGCGGTGTTTGCTCTGGTCACCGCTCACAGCAGATCGCGAGCTCGGTGTGTGCTCTGGTCACTGCTCACAGCACATCCCGAGCTCGGGTTTGCTCTGGTCACTGCTCACAGCACATCCCGAGCGCGGTGCCTGCGCTGGTCGCTCCTCACCGCTGTGTTCTCTCTCCCCACACTGTGTGTGTGCTCTGCCTGCCTGCGGTGTGGCAGAGCCCGGCCTTCCGTTTGTCTCCCATTTTGTGTGCCTGGGAATCTGTGAGCTTTGCCTGGAAGGAGAGGCCGTGGAAACAAGGCTGGATTAGCGCGGCAGAGGGTGAATTAGCTGGAGTTAGTTTCTCTCGGGCTGAGCTGCCGCGAGCCCCGCGCCGCCGGGGCAGCTGTATGGAAATGGGAGCGCCCGGCAGCCGCCGCAGCGCCGGGGCACCGCCGGCGGCTCGCTGCCCCCGGAGCTGGCCCTTGGCGCTAGGAAAGCGCCTGACTGCGAATCGCTCACAAATAATAGCGATAAAACACGTCGAGAGCTCGTTTGTTCCGAGCGCCGCCGAGCTAATGGCCCCGGACGCTTTTCAGAAGACTTAAAGGAAGCCCGAGGTTGTGCTCCATTGAAATGCAGATGGGCAGAGCCCTTTCTCTATGCAGTGCGAGCCCAGGGAAAGGAAAGCAAACCAAATTTTCCAACTTAGTGTTTAAGATACTTGAATCTTGGGTAGCTTGAAGTAGCCACCGCACAATTGTAAGTGTAGCAAACAGAGCTTTTGGCCTCCACATGGGATGCGGTGACTTTCAGCAAGTCATGTTGTTTGGGGTTTTTTGTTTGCCAGATCGGATTTTCTGGTATATCATAGATCACAGATAAAAATCACTGTTATGGTCAGTTTGGTAACATTTTAGCTCTTAAGATTCTCTGTAAATCCTGTTAATCTAAATTGTATGCTTTTAATTTGTACATTTTGCTTTCAAAGGTTTGGAACATGGACTTGAATTCAGGTTTTATTTCTCATCTGTTCTCTGCCTTTATCAGAACTGATTTGCTAATCTCTTGCCTTCAGATTAGCTCTAGATTTGAAAGTTGCCAGGGTTCTGACAGCTGCTGTGTTTGTACACAGCTTTAAGAAATTTTTGCCTTTTTTAAGAAGTAGATTTTGGAACAAACCTGGCCCTGAAACAATTAATGGTCTGTAGCTTGAATAAAAGCACCCTCAAGTGTTAGGACTAAGCATGACCAGAAGAAAATAAAACACACAACCTGCAAGGCATAATTAGGAAAAGACTCAGGTTTGAGAAGCTGAGAGGGAGACTGAGCTTCGTGTTGCAGTTGTAAAGAGTGTTGTCTCTTAAGATGAAAGACCCAGGCCCAGCCCCTTCCTCCCAGCGAGTTCATGACTTGCAGGAGCTCGCAGGGCCGACTATCCAGAGTAGAACTTCTCACAAACAAAGCCTATTACATGCAGAGGAAGATAAAATATACTTGAAATAGCAACAGATATTCCACGGTATAGAAGAGGAGATTTTCTGCAGAACAATGGATACAAATAGCAGCCCGGAATGACCTGATATTAGTTGTGGGTTGTTGGGGAGGGGGGGTTCCCCCTTTCTTTTTTTGTTCCTGTGCATTAGCTTACAGGAACAAGTGTATATTAAACAAAGGATAAACTTGCATAAGGGTATTTATCTCTCTCTGGGTAAAACCCATACTAAGACATGAAAGGTAAAAGCTGCATTAATTACTCAAGAGGGATTCAAAGCTCAGCAGTTTACTAGGATTGAAGGATTTATTGAAAAACAGTGGTTCTCATGTGTAACTCCAGGCAATAAACCTATTTAATTAAAGGCTTAATCTTCTAGTTGACATGTTTGCTACTGTTCCAATAAAAAGCTTCATCTGTAGCCAGTTTTTGTAACTATACAAATAATAGTAGAATCCCTCATCTTTGTTCATTTTTAACTGTTTAATTGTATTATGTTGGTTATGTTATAAATGTTTAAGAACTTTTGTGCCTTTAGAAATCAGAAGCTTTAAATGGAAATTATTGAAATACAGGCAGTGTACCTTTACCCCTTTTTTCTCTACCAAATATTTTTTAATAGAAGTTGATGACAGTATTCTGTATTGAGGAGCAGTTTTTTAACAAGTTGCCTCTTCAGGTTAGGTATGCACACTCAAAGCTGTCTCACATAAGTATCATTAATTCAAGTTTATGCAAAATTAGAATTTTTCAAGACTCTTCATCTCAATGCTTGCTGCTCAGAAATTAAATCATGATGTATTATGAAGGAGTAGATGAAAAAATAGGTGGTAAGAATAGTTAGATACCTGACTTATTTTATTCCACATAGGGTTGGTCACTGCTTGAGACACGGCCCCGTCCAGTAAGGTCTAATCAAGTGTTTCAGTGTAACAGCATCTGTCAACTAAATCTTTCCTTTATTCAACAAGAGTTTAAACTTGGGTCTCAAATCCAGCAAATACTTTCAGTGTTTTAAACTTTTCTTTTTGGACTATTTCTTTGAATCACATCTTTAATGGAAATCTTTGCTTTGTCTTGCTTTAGGTTGGGACTCACCGGGAAGAAGGTGTCAGCCTCAACAGCAACCATTCAGTTCTTCCCAGCACAGTTTCTGCTCAGAGCACAGAACTAAATCATAAAACACAAGACAGCTACAGAGGTAACTTCCCAGGCTTAAATGCTGGACAGGGTCTGCAGTGGTTCAGAGCCAGTGAGGCTGTAGATCTTGGTAAAATGTTATCAGTGCAAGGGATAGGGGCATAGATAATGTTGAAAAATAAAAATTAATAACAAGTCTGATATAGCACCATTGTTAGGGACTCCTGCAACAATTTTGAGGGCATCCCTCAATTATCCCAGTATAATTTCAAGACAAGGCTGCCTTAGAGCCAGCCCCTCCAGCTCAAGGGGCCATGATGCACTTGCAGAGCTGCATCCATTTCCCAGTTTCCCATTTGCCAGGAGAGCTGTGGAGTGGGCTGAGACCAGAGTTCAGAACTGCCAAGGGAAGGAGGTCATTCCACACTCCTGTTTACAGTTCCTTCCATTTTTAGCTGAAGAAGTAAACTGCAGAAAAGAGAAGTCAGCTCCTTTATTGGCATGCTAGCACCATTTAGGGGGTGTTGCACATTCAGCCTAAACCAAGCCTTGATGTCAGTGCAGCTTTGCCCTTAAATTTTCAGCCCAGACATCAGATGCAAATTTCCTTCTTCACTCAATGTCCTTTTGTCTTAAACAGTGTTTTCCTTAGACTGAGCTGTTACCAATCAAGCTGTTCTGTGAGCTGTGATTGCTTTATAACCCATGACACATGTCCAAGTACAGCAGTGTCACCAGGATTTCTTGTTTCTGTTAGTCCTTCCTGTTGTCCCGGCTCTGGCCCCTTACTGCCATTCTCTGCTGAGGTCCTGGGCAGTGTTTCAGTGCTGTGACACTCACTCTGCTCTCTGGTTGCTTGCAGCACTGTCGGGTGGCTTACAGAGCCAGTCTGTGGCTATAGGTCCAACAGAAATCAAGTCTGAGCATAAGGAGAAGGATGAAAATATCCATGAACCTCCCTCATCAGACGACATGAAATCAGATGATGAGTCCTCCCAGAAGGATATCAAGGTCTCCTCCAGAGGCAGAACAAGGTGTGTTGCTGACATAATGTGGAGAATCTGTGCTTTGATAATGCTCAGTAGCACGTTGGCCTTACATTTGATAAAGTTATTGCAAGGCTTTTGTGTTACTGCACTGCATACACCAACAGGCAGCTGAAAGGGAGAAAAAGTTTATACTATCTGCTTATATTGAAATACAAAGTAGAGGATTAGCTGGGAAAATCATCTGTCACATCTACTACACAAGTAGTGTCACCACTCACACTAGTGCCATGCCTGATGTCTGCCTGTACATGCAAGCAGCAGAAGGTTGAGGGCCCTGCCCAGCACAGAGGATGGGACAATGTCAGAAATGACTGATACTTTGTACCTGGGCCTGGGCTGCCTGTCCAGATGTGAGTCTGTGGCAGTGGAGAGCTCCAGCTCCTCAGCTAACACTGGCTAAATACCCTCCTGAAACACTTTGTCCTTCCTGAGCCACAGACACAAAACTGGGTAAATGCTTCAGGATCTGCCTGATAGGCCTGATACAACCATTGAAATTTGAGGTAACAGTAAACAATCAGAATTTTGCAACCACAGGTAGCATAATCTGTACTAAGACATGCTCAATGGCATTTAGTGTGTTAGTTTTAGTAGAACAGAGGTTTTGCATGGTTTTAGACTAAATTGGATGAACCTATATTAAAAAAGGTGCAACTTGATATCATTTGAGGCAGTTCAAGAATTCGGAACATAGCTGTTTAGCTCTACACTGAATAGAAGAAAAATAGTTCTAGAATTTGCCAGTGTGGTCTTTAACAAAAGTAAAACTTTTAAATAAGCGCATGAAATTGAAAATTCCTTGAATGTGTTTTTATATAAGCTGATGCATTAGAAAATAGCAAAAACTTTGTTGGAAGTTATTTACTCTTCATCCATTTGGAGTCAGCACCAGGATCACTTGTTTGAAATACCGGTGTTATTTCAATACCCTGTTACGTTTCCTTTCTCGCAGCAGTACTAACGAAGATGAGGATTTAAACCCAGAGCAGAAAATAGAAAGAGAGAAGGAGAGGAGAATGGCCAACAACGCCCGGGAGCGTTTGCGCGTGCGCGACATCAACGAGGCGTTCAAGGAGCTGGGCCGCATGTGCCAGCTGCACCTGAAGAGCGAGAAGCCGCAGACGAAGCTGCTGATCCTCCACCAGGCCGTGGCAGTGATCCTCAGCCTGGAGCAGCAAGTGAGAGGTCAGTGGTCTCGGGGCTGGGGCACGCCTGGGGCAGCTTTGTCCTTGGAGCAGTGTCTTGAGACCTGCTCAGCCAGGTGCACGAGCCACTGAAAGTGTGTTTGCATCTGTAGTGATGCTGAAGCTCTTTAGAAAAAACAAAGAATCACTTTTTTTTTTTAAGGGGAACAAAGTATAAGGTTTATAATTTGACTTTTCTTTTTCCTGTTCAATTAGTCATCATTTAAGTTTTCAAGGTAAATTCTGTAATTAAACTATTGATACATCTTGCTTTAAATTGTAACAAGCACTTGTTTAGTACTAGAAAATATTTAGCAACAATTAGAGATCTGTTTTAGGATGAACTCCACATAATTGAAATATTAAAATGCAATGAATTTATTTGTGTTTTCATAAGATTTTGTATTAAACATGTACTGGGGAGGGAGGAAGCTTGTACTCTAATTGAATCAGAGCTGGGTTTGCATGAATCTTCTTTCTTTGATTCCTTCAAATTTTTCCAAGAAAGAAACAATAGGCTTGCTGGTAGGTGCAGAAGGAAAACTACTTTTTGCCATTCATTCTCATAAGGAGAGATGGTTCTAGGAATTAACATTTGGTTCTTCAACTCTTCTGTTCTTGTGAGCTGGTGAAGCCACAGTTGACTTTAAATCTCCATGTTTATTTTTGCCAAAGATGAGTTGAAGTTCTGGGGCACCTTGCCCTAACTTTTGGTCTGCCCTGAGTCAGACTGGATGGTGGCTGGGAGTCCCTTCCAACAGAAATTGTCTCGTTCTGTGGAGGTGGCACTTCCCAAATGAGTGTCCTCGTGCTTTGCTGTTTGGGACTCATGGGCAGCCATCTTCCTCAGCGTGTCACTGATGGAAGTGTGTCAAGTGAAAAGTCTGAGATGTGCATATGTCAGTGGTTGTATTTGCTCAGTGCACTACATCTTTGAATCACTGATGTCAACAAGTGATAACAATGTTTTATTTTTGCATAACTCATTTTTACTTCCTTTTTCTCATTTGTTGCTTGCATTTTACACAGAAGATCCAAGCAAAAGTTAGAAGTTTATTGAAAGGGGCTAAATAACTAACTTAACACAAACTTATGTACTTCATGCAGTAAGGATGAGATGCTGTGTTTTCAGACACTTTTACTGATCCAGTTGTAAGTAAGGAAACACACAGTCTCCAGCCAGAGCTCTTCCAAGGCACAGAGCAACTGTTCTGCAGAGCAGCTGGGGCCTTTGTAAAACCCAGTTTAGCATCTCTGAGAGGTCTCAGGCACTGTTTTGGTCTGAAAATGGTTGTCGTGGTGTAGAAGATAAGGTTGAGCATTACGAAGTCAGAGGGACGTTAATCAGGCATGGCTTTTGTGTTTAAAAAGCATCAAGTCTATCTCCCTGCTTTCACAGATTCTGTAATTCACAGGAAGCTCCATGTTAACAAATTCATTCTGCCTTGGTCAGAGGACTTCCAGCCCTGGTGTCTGTGGTAGAAAACTGTAGTGCTCAGAGCTCAACTGGCCCCTCTGCACAGGCAGTGTGAATGGAGCAGTTCCTTCCTCCCGTCCCCTGTGCTCCGCGTGGAGGGGCCCTGGCTCCCGTTTGCCTTCCCTCCCCTCTGCACCTGTTCCTCCATGAGTGACCGGAGCTGTGTGACACCCACAGGAGCTTGCACAGTGCTTTGTGTAATTGCATCAACAATTTCCTCTCTCTGCTGGTAAAGACGCTTCTCATTTTGTGATTGGTGCTATTCAAAATGAGCCATTTCAGATTTAAGCTCCCAGTGTAGGCCAGGGGTTTTTATCTCCATTTCCTAAATCACTGTAAATTAACTTCCTTTCAAAGTTTCCACGCAATTAAATATTTAAAACTTCAAGGCAAGCCACATTTAGACAAAGAGAACTGTGATTAAGGAAAGTTAGCAGTTTTGGGTTTTTTCCGGTAGGCTCTTTAGGAGTGCTCATCCTTAAGGAAATGCAGTAGGAGGCTGCTGATAATGACTTTGGTGACAGCAGAACTATCAAGTCCATCCAAAATAGTCTCTGTCAGATGAGCTAAAATGCACAGGGGTCACTAAACTGCAGTTACTAGAGGGGTGCCTGTGCAGTGCAAGAAAAGGGCTTGTGCTGTCTGTTCAGTTTTGGCAGACTTCTTGCAGTTATAATTGTATCTGCCATCTCCAACTGCAAAACAGAATGTACTGACAGCTAGAAAATACCTTAAAATGTTGATTAAATTCCACAGTGGAATATATTACATGGTTTTTGTGTGTCTTTTGGACCCCTGTGATTGACATCTTCTGTATTTGATTCATGAAAAGCCATTTTGAAGAACAGAAACAGTTGACTTTTAGAAACTGTCATTATTTGGAAATGAGATCCAAATCTGCATCTATTGAAGCTAAGTGGGGAAGTGGAAACACACTGATGAAAATACCTTGATAGCTGGTCCACAGCTGGTTATTATAAAGTATTGGCTTTAATGTGAGAGGAAATAGGGTTGGGAAAAAAAATAATGCTCCTGCCGTATGTGACTGTCATCACAGTCTTCTGATTGAACCAAGATGGGCACAAGGTGATTTCACAGATTGAGGCTGATGAGAACTATCCATTGAGGGTGTGCTGCCTCCCCTGCCCTAACAGCTGGCTAATACTGGGAAGGAAGAAGCAGCAACATTATTAAAACTGGTGTGATGTCAGCAAGGTTGGTAAGAATTCAGCCTACCAACAAAATGGATACATTCAATTTTATTGTATTGTAAATTATAGACAGTTCTCATTTAGCACTTAAGTGTTTTATGCTGATAAAGAAGGTGCTTTTTAAAAGTTTCTGAAGGTGTATGTAGGCTGCTGAAAAGGTTTGGGCTTGGCTTTTTGTCTCTTTGGTTGTTTTTAAATAGCAGTTTAGGAGCTGTCTGGCAGGACTTTCAGTGGTGATTGTCTGCAGCTTTGGACACCTGTGGGTGAGCAGGGAACACAGCAGCTGAAGAGGGAAGCTGCAGAGCTATTTTTACTCCAGGGTTCTTGTATCGATATTGCCCGTGGTGTCGGTGTATGGGATATTGAGAACTCTGATTCTTCTGTTGCAGAACGAAACCTAAACCCTAAAGCAGCCTGCCTTAAGAGAAGGGAAGAAGAAAAAGTTTCTGCCGTATCGGCAGAGCCACCAACAGCACACCCAGGAAGCCACCCTGGCCTGAGTGAAACTACCAACCCTATGGGTCATATGTGAACACCAGCCAGGTACGTCACGGTGCCTCCTGTGCTTTCTGCTGGCCCAGTGGGGGACACCTGGATGTGGAGGGCTGAGTTCTGAGCTGCCAGCAGCACCGAACTTCTCTGTGCTTTCACGTCTCTCAGCAGAAGCAGAAGGCTGCAGATTTGTTTGGGTTTATAATAAAACCCCAAGAAATTGTCGTCAGTGTCTATTTTCTTGCCTTGTTGCCAATGGCTACGTCTCTTGGCTCAGGTGGCCTTCTTGGCATGACATCAGAGGAAGAGTGAACAGCTTGCTAGATAAGCCAAGCTTATTAGAGATGAATTATACATCTTTAAATGGTCCAGATATCACATTAGTTGATTTAAAAATCCACGTATTGTTTCCCAGTGCTGATACAGTCTCAGGGACTCCTCACCCCAGAGAGATTTGCCCTCTGGCTCAAGGCCAGTCATTCTAACTCCTCTCATTTGCCCAACAGAGACTGGTAGCTGTCTTAAGTCACAGCCTGTATTCGTGAAGGTAGTTCAAATTTAAAAGTAATGTTTGCAGCTTTGCAAGGTAGCCCAGTATGTAACATCTCATTGAAACACACTCGTGGGGAGCCCTCCAGGAATATCAGTCTTTTGGGTTTATTCGTGTTGTTGGTTGGTATTCTGCATAGTTGGGAAACCTTGATTTGAAAAGGAAAAAAATTTAGTATTCTGGTAGACCTGTTCCAAAAAGAATAAAAAACTGGGTTCAGTGTCCTTGTTTTAATCCAGAACTTTACTGAATTTTATGTTTTGGGAGGTTTCTTGTTGTGTCTATTCTAATTCTTAAAGCTTTGAATTCCTCTAATTTGTTTTATTTCCTACAAGAGCAATTGGCTACATTGGAATTGTCAGATAATTTTAAATTTACAGCCAACTTAGTCTGTTCTTGCCATATAAATATAAAGAACCACTTTCAAAAGTTTGGTGTCTTTGCTTTTTTTAATAGCAGTAACTTTGTGGGTTGACTGAAGTGCAGCATTGACAGAAAGGGCTGTACAGCAACATGGACATTTACCTTCAGGAGGGAGTGAGCTTGGCACTGCTTGATTTGGAGAGCAAGGTCAGGCACCAACTGAAGGTCTGAGATGTGCAGATGATTCTTTCTGCCTTACCCAGAGGGGCCCAGCAGAAGGTTCTTTGTAGTAATCTCTTCCATATATCATGTGTAAGACAGACATCTCTGGAATGGCGGATTGCAGGGGCTCTCAATGTGATCTTCTTTTGCACCTAAATGACTGAAAATGCCACCAAATCCAGTTCAGATTAGGGCTCTAGTGTTGATACTAAGCTTTTTAATTATTCTTTTCCTAATAACCTCTTTCTTCTCCTAAATTTCCTTCTAGAATTCCAGAATTATTGGTAGGATACACAGAAGGTGACCTTTCTTCACAAGGACACAGACAACTAACATTATATGAAGACACAAACCTGACAGGAGAAAACACTTGAAGCAAGAAAACCCAAATGCAATCTTATGATCAAAGCTACTGGTCAACACCTGCATCAGGAGTGAAGATACAAGATCTTCAGACAGAATTTCAGCCCATGAGATACTCTGAACATATCATTCTGTTGCAAGCAGTGTGTCGCTTCTGCACAATCAGAGACTGTTGTGATCTCTCCACTCATTGTGGAAGTTGCCTTGTGCCTAAACTGAATTGACAAATGCATTGTAACTACAAATTTTATTTATTGTTATGGAACTGTAAAGGTCTACATATAAAGGGAAAAGTTAACATGTTAAAAGCTGATAAAATTTCAGCTGAATGCCAGCATTTACTAGAGCTGTTCACATTCAGAGAACAAAGCAGTGACAACCGTCGACCCGTAGCATTCCCAGCATACCTATTAGTGTCTTAAAAAAGGAAGGGAAAAGTCTTTTGTTGTCCTTTCCTCTCCTTTTGCCATATGACTAGTGTTTTCCATGCAATAGGAAACTATTCCTTGGTATAGCTTTTTTTATGTTATTTTTGATCTCTGGTAACCTGAACAGTTATGGTCACAGTTCCCCTTCCATACTGAGCTCTGTGCCTCAAGCCACTCAGAGGCCTCATGAAGGCTGCAGGCTGGAGCAATACTGTGACCATAACATTTCTTGGATTTAAAAAGTGATTTTTATTTTCCCTCAGACTTTCTTCAAACATTTTTTTTTTCTAATTATAAACAAAACCTTTTTAGGCTTCTAGGCTTCATAGTAAAGCTTGTAACGTGAAGTGTAAATTGGGTGGGGAGAATCTACTTTGTTAGAGTTGCTTTGTTTTCCGAGCAGTAAGTACTACATATAGTACATGTAAAGTGTTAGCTGTATGTAAGCACAAAATGCATTAAAATACAAAGGAGATTTTTTTCAGGCTGTAACTTTGGTGAATAGTAAAATCCTAAATTCACCGTGGCAGGTAGTGTGATGATATAACCACCAGCAGGGTGGGCTTATTATGTAATGGAATCTTAAGAGCAATGGTCACCAGTTTTTCCTTCCTGTACACGTTAACTATCATGTCATGTTGTATGGCTTGTCAGTGGAGAAGAAATAGTGTGAATCAAATGCAAATACCCCCGTCCCAAGCCATATTAGCATTAAACCTTTAAATGTTTCTCCACCAGAATAGTGTCCATAAGTATTCCTTTGTCACAGATGTGTTGAAATGGTTAAAATCCCTTTGAACTTCCATGGAAACTGTCTTCCACTGCAATGACCATGGGAGGAAATTTCCTAAGCCAAGGTTGTCTGAGCTATTGTTTATATAGTGCATCTTTCATCACTGGCAATTGGTTCACACACAAAACAGGAACAAAACTATAATTTTTACGAAGTCATTTAATTTGAAAGAACAAAAGATGGATTGATAAAATAAACTAATGAATTTAAGCTCATGTTCTGGATGGTTCCTAACAAAACAGTTTGTGGAATTAGTGGACTCATTTCTATTACTTTAATTTGCATATATCATCAAATAACACCTGATTATATCTGTGGCCTTGTTCTTCATTTCAGTGTTTATCAGCTAAACGGAATTTGTTGCTTATGACGTGTGAAAGTGATCACGTGCCACTGCCTGGCCTTTTTCCTTCTAAGCTTGTTGTCTTTTTGGCTATATTAGACTTTGCAGTATGCCCAGAAGCTTTCCTTCATAAAATAGAAAGAAAAAAACATTTGGCTTATTTTTCACTGTAGCTAGTCTTTTATACAATAATCTTGTAAGAAAATTTCTTGAATTCTAAATATTACTCTTTCTAGATTTTTGAAATCAAAAAAAGTTTTCAGTAAAAAGTTTCTTACTTTATTTTACTATATTAGGTAGTAAAAATGTAGGGTTATTTACCATAACCTGTTCATTAATATCAGAAATTTACAATAGCATTGTAAGACCATAGTAGGGTTCTAGCATACCGTGTAGTACCTATGGAGTATTGTAAGAGCTAATTGTCCGAGATGAATTGCTTCTCATCTTGTTCTCCAGTTTCCATTGTTGGTTTATTGCAGATTTGTACCCTGTGTCAAATTTCAAGGTATTGCTGATAAACCTTTCCAACCAGCAGCAAGAAGTTCAAAAAATTTCTGTCAATGTAACAGAAAACACTATGTATATAACATTTATGTAGCAATAAATGTGCCATCTTTTTTTAACATGGTAAATCAGTGAGTTTTTTAAATTTCTCTCTCCTCATAGGCAATGTGCTGCTTGAAAAACAGAGGCAGAACTGTTCTGCCTTTATCAGAACAAAGCCTGACACTTTCTCAAGGAGCAGAGCATGCTGCAGGCACAAGTGCTGTTGCTCCTGTGAAGCCAGGCCAGAAGTGCCCAGTGCCTGAGGAGCAGCAGTGCCCGAGCTGCATTTGCTGCTGCAGAGCAGGAAGGGCATTGCACAGGCAGACAGCAAACCTGGGGCTGCTGGTCCCACAGGCACAGCCTCGTGTACAGCTCCCTCCTGTGACAGGCTGCCTGGATCTGAGCCCTTGGTGCAGGGAACTTCAGTGCCAAGCTCCTTCTGAACTGACTGATGCATCCGTGTAGGTTTTGTGGCACTTCAGGGGGGACAGTGCTTAGTCCAAGCCCAGGAAAGATGCAGCTCCTCTGTCTGTGTGCAGTGCTGGTGTTTGAGTGTGGGGTGTCAGCACAGCTGCTGTGCTGGGCACCGCTTCTGACCCCGAGAGTGTCCTTGGTGACCTCGGAGCCCGGGGTGCAGCCAGGCATGAGCTGGTTACAGACAAAGCTGTGGCCAAACGGGGCTCAGCCCCAGCCGTGCCCGCTGCCTCTCGGAATGGCTTTAGCAGCAGCAGTGGGAGGGATGCCCAGAGCCTTCCCCAGCACACATTCCCAATTTGAACTTCAGTAACAATTCTAAATCCAGCCTTTGAACATCCATCACTGCTCCCCTTCCCTTTTCTGAATCAGACTTTCAGACTTACAAGTTTGTCACTTCTTTCAGAGAGCATAAAAATGGCCATTGCCCATCTTTTTCTTTCTTTTACCACACTGTCCTGTTTGCATGTACTTTCTGATCACAAGTCTTTCATCTTTTTTTTTCCATGTTTCTTTTCCATTTGATTTTTGTGTGTGTGTAAGAGATGCATGTTGGGATACCTTTGTTAAATACAGTTCTTCTAGAAATGAGCATTTGGAATATTGCAGAAAAGCTCTCCTGTAAATCTGAAGCATTGGGAGGTCTTAAAATGGACTTTACCTTTCTTCCCTTCAGCTACTGAGTAGTTGCTGCAAAAAAGATTCTGGATTCTTCATTAATTAAAATTTTCCCAAGAATTAAACATTTTTCCCCAACATCTGGAAACCATGGCAGACCAAAAGTAAAACGGAACCATGTGTAGAAGACAACCAAGACAGTGGGTGGTAAACTTTGCTGTTTGTTTGTAACACCAATACCTTCTGCATCCCCCTCGCCTGTGGATACTGAAATGTCCTGTGAAAGGAAGAAACTTTAAAGCCTGGCAGCGTGTCAGGAGCGGGGCTCCAGCAGGCCCTGCAGGGATGCAGGAGCAGGCTGGCACCTTCCTGCCCCTGCACACAGGCTGTGCCTCCCTGCTCCCAGGGCTGCAGGGAGGGCCCAGCTCCTGCCCTCCTGCTGCTCCCCTGCCCAGTGCAAGGGGGTGAAACTCTCCCAGGCTGGGGGAGAACGGTGCTGAGAGGAGGCTGCTGCAATCCTTCCTCCTCTTCCCCTCAGTCTGTGCTGCCACAGAGCAGATAAGTCAGGTGCCATTTGGGGGTTGTTTTGTTACTGTTTAACCTTCATTTGTTTTACTGAAGTTAATCCCTCTGTCAACCCGGGTGCCTTGGCAAAACAGGGGGAGTTTATTTCTTGGTGAAGATACAAATACACAGCTCAACTCCTACCACAGACACGGCGTGTGCACGTTCAGTGCTTCAGCTGCTCACTGCAGTCAGCTCAGGGTGTTTGTGTCTGTCAGAAACTGTCCAGACCAGGCTCTGAAAATGCAAATTTTCTGGGCTGTAAACAGAACCCCTTTCAATTCTCTCCTAATCCTGACTTTTAAAATATTTTGATGCAATTAATAATATCTGTTAAATAGAACCTGATTAAAAAAAAAAAAACAAACAAAATTATACCGGCTGAGATAAAAATATTTCTCAAAATAGTGACTAACGTATCCTGGAGGGCAGAAAGGAAAAAGAAATACTTGTGATGGTCCAATACAATTTAAAAAATATTTATGACCTTGAATGTGTGTGTATCAATTATAAAAATAAATTCTCCAAACTTAAAGTTATGAACTCATCTGTAGAATGAAATATCGGAGGAGCTATGGCTCCATATTTTACCTCCCAGCACCAATAAAGGAGCAGAGATGATCAGAATCATTAGTTTATCACAGAAGTGGAGTTAATCACCAGCCCTCGTTGTGTGTTTGCTGGGAAGACAACACACAGCCAATTGTTTGCTGCACAGCCAGATCAGGTGCTCCAGACTGCTCCCACATGGCTTTCTCTGCCCGCTGAAATAGCTGCTTTCCAGTCAGGTGAGTTCTTTAGGACATTTGTGGGCTTAACATTTCCTCATGAGCTTTATTTGCTCAGCCTAGAACCTGGATGTGCCACAATGAGAATCCACTTCTCGAGATGCTGAATGGCCACTCTGTGGAAGAGGAATCTCCTGGGTGTAAATATGAAATGACAAGGTAGGGGAATGTTTTGGATGATGTTTTGAATGTTCAGTTCACACCTGCAAAAGCCAAATAATCAGTATTTCCTTTTCAAGTGACAAAGTCTTGCAGATGCACCTCCCATTCTGTTTGTAGAATACATAGCAGGAGAGAGCTCCCATCTGAACTCATCTTCTGTGTGCCACAAAGACACAAAATGCTAATGCATCTGATTATGAATAGAACAGTTAAAGTTCATTAATCCCTAACACTACCTGACTAATTAAGATAAATGCACACAATATTGGTTTTAAAGTCGATGGACTCTGCTTCCAGTTTACCCGTTTAAATGGGTAACATTTAATTAAATGTACATTTAATTTGTTTATGTGTCTAATTAATAGCTGAAAATGTAATTAAATATAAAGCTTTTAAAATGTTTATTCATTCCCTAGCACACTAGAATAGTAAATGTGAGCATCATAAAATGCAAGTACAGCAGAGGGTGAGAACACTGAAAATTTAAAGGAAAAAAAAGTAACAGCCTCCAGAATCTGAAGGTAGTAACCCAATATAAATTAGTGCCTGTCATTATCTGTAGCCAGCTGTTCATCATTATCCTGTTACATAGAAGGAGAACAAATGTGTCAATAAAGCACTCATTAAAAAGTGTTTTGGATATAAATGCAGATTCTGCATTTACAGGAGCATCAGGGAAAAGAGTGTGAATGACACCAAAATTGACACGTCAGGCTTTGCCGTCTGTTTTTCTGGTGTGGCTGTTCTTCCTGTCTGGGATAACTGATGAAAATTAACTGCACACAGGTTCATTCCCCTGTCTCTGTACCCCTCGACTCTCCAGCTGGAAGGCTCTGTAAGCTGAGCTGGTTGTGTGTCCTTCCACAGGCCTTCCTGAACCTCCTTCCCTGCCCCACCCCATCCCTGTTTCTGTTGCATGGGATGCAGTCTCCAGACTGTAAAGGAACAGAAGTTTAAAGCTTCTGTTCCTCCCAGGCCCAGGGCTGGGGCTGCCTCCTTCAGCTCCAGCAGCAGCTGCCTGTGGACAGGGGGAAGAGCTGGAGCTGCTCTCCAGGCCCAGAGAGCTGGGCTGGCTCAGCCTGGAGAGGAGAAGGCTCTGGGGAGACCCCACAGCCCCTTCCAGGGCCCAAAGGGGCCACAGGAGAGCTGCAGAGGGATTTTTGCAAGGACATGAGACAAAGGGTAATGGGTTTAAACTGACAGAGGGCAGGTTATGTTACATAGGAGGAAGAATTCTTCCCTGTGAGGCTGGCTGAGCACTGGCACAGGCTGCCCAGGGAAGCTGTGGCTGCCCCATCCCTGGAAGTGCTCAAGGCCAGCCTGGATGAGACTGAGCCACCTGGTCTAGTGGAAGGTGTCCTTGTCCATAACAGGGGGCTTGGAAGTCAGTCCCTTCCAACCCAAACCATTCCATGATTCTATGATTGACAATAATCTGTTCATTGGGAAAAACTTCATAATCTATCCCACATTTGCTTTTAATTTATTTCATATTATTTAGTAATATTTTAAGCTCCATATGGAATAAGGAGGAAATCTGAAGGAATTTTCATCTGAGAGCTGAACTGCTACATTATAACCATACAACTTTTCTGCACATTTGCTAGAGTAATTTTTTCCTCCCTAGCCTATTAAAATTCGCTCTGCCCAAGGGCCTTGATCTCACAAACACATATGCACAGTTTATGCACAGGATAGCCCTTCTCATTTCAGTGGGCACACTTCTGTACCTCATACTGGGTTTGTATTATTTCTTCACAGGTCATGAGTCTGATGCTTGCAGATCTTTCTGGGTTTTCTACAGCACCCAAGGTAGGAATCTGTGCAGCAAAAGCTTCAATGCTTCTTTTCTGTTAGAGGCCTGAAGACAAAACCATCAATATAGCTTCTTTCTCTACTTCCCTGCAAGTGAGGCAAACCCAGTATTTCAGAGCAGGAGGCTGGGTGTGGAACATAGGTACATATTTTATCTGTGCCTTTATAAAGAGATTTGGAGACATCTATTTTGCAATAATTGAGAAGAAACTGGGTGGGTGGTGTAGAAGAGGGGAACTGTGAAGACCAAATGTTTAGCTGTATTCAACTGTAAACAGAGTGATAGTAAACAGTTCCTCTGAGGAGAGTAATTAATAGGCACATGTGAAGAGATGGAAAAGAAGATGTATCCTTCTTCAGCAGACATCAAAGGCAGGCTGGACAGTGAGGAATTGTGCATAGCCCGAGGAGGCCACACAGCTGTATGTACATTCAGCTAGGAAATGTAATGCAGTGTCATGAGCTAGGGAAAAGAGGAGAGAGGGGTAAGACAGGCAGAGAAAAAGGAGCCCTGCAGTAACAAAGGAGGGAGCAACACGCTCTGTGGGCATGGGAGCAGGAGTGGAGAAGAACAGAGGTCTAAGCAGGTCAGCTCTTTCTGCAGAGGGGTCAAGTTGCAGAGAAGTTTTGCAGGATTAGAAAGAGTGATAAGACAGCACAGTAGGTAGTCTCAAAATAAGATAAGGAAACAGAGGAGGAGCCATTGAAATGAATGGTTCTTCGTTGTGATTCTCCTGCCTCTTGCTACATCTGAAAGCAGAACCCTGTGGCAGTTGGCCAGTTTGACAGGGAAGGCGATAAAAATAAATTACATCCTCTGTTTCCAATACAGACTGAGATGTTTCCAAAAGAATGGGGGAAGGGAACTTATCTGCAGGGAGAAAAGGTACTCACAAGATCCAAAACTCTTTGTCTGTTCTCTATAAAGTGGTGTCATGACTGACTCTGTAACGTACGCGCTTGGCTCCAAAATGGGATTGTGGAACATTCCACCTCCGGGACCAGCTGCTTTCACGAATGTTTCACTGGGAGACAAATATTAGTTCAAAATGAAGGAAATGCTCTTTTCTGTCTCAAAGAGCACACATGAAGCTGGGAAGAACAAATCAGAGAAACTGAGGCCAAGAAGTTTGAAATTCCCAGTGTCCTGGGTGGTCTTTGTTGTTTAATTCTGCTTGTGTCATCAGTGGAGAATGTTTCTCTTCAAAACCTGACTAACACTTGGACAAGATAGATTTTCCCAATGAATTTGATTCACAGTTGAGCAGAATACATGCATGTCAGCAGTGTGGTTTTGGCCTACTTTTTCAAATCAGGTTTTGTGCCCCAAACAGAGTCTAAGGAAACAGGTTGTCTTCAAATGTCTTGGCACAAGCAGACAGGCATTTTTGCTGTAAAAGCAGCTTTAGCAAGGACAAATAATCTCTCTTGGACACAGCACTTACAGGAGTGCTTTTGTACAAAACAAAACCAAAAAACAATGAGAAGGCTGGACCCCGTAGAATCGAAGATGAAATGTTTGTAGGACCTGTTGTGATAGGACAAGGGAATGGTTTTAAACTAAAAGAGGGTACATTCAGACCAGATATAAGCAAGAATTTTTTTACAATGATGGTGGTGAAACACTGGAACAGGTTGCCCAGAGAGATGATAGATGCTCCATCCCTGGAAATCTTCAAGGTCAGGTAGGATGGGGTACTGAGCAGCCTTATCTAGCTGAAGATGTCTCTGCTCACAGCCAGGAGGGTTGGACTAGATGGCCTTTAAAGGGCTTGCCCAATCCCAACTATTCTGTGATCCTAAGAAACCCTGTCCTCTTGCATGTACTTTGCTTTTGGGCTGTTCTCTGTGCAAAGGGAGGACTGCCCTGCCCTCTCTGATGTGTCAGGTGACACATGGAGGGGAAATGTGTCTTCCAGGGACAGTAACTGTGGGTCACACAAGGCAGGGAATACTTTGCACTCCATCTGTGCTTAGGCCCAGGCAATTGCCCTGTTAGTAATCTACCATCACGCTCCCATTAAGAAAGCAGTCCAAGTTCTTTGTTTAACCACTTATTGTGGAACAAGCCATCAGCTCCCCATGAACTGGAAATTAAAAGTAGATCTCTCCTTAAAGATCCAGAACAAATATATTATTCATCTTACCTGGAGATTTGTCCCATACCACTAGTGATTTTCCCAGAGAAAGATGCTGCATACAGCTAATGGCATTTTTTGAGAGTTAGACATTCCAAAGATGTCTACTCAAGGGAAGAAATTTCATGTTCCAGCAACTTAGAAACATTGGCTGCAGTTACTGCTAAGAATGGAATTGCAATTAGTCTTCTACAATCTTTATAGGCATGCCTGAAAAACAGAGATGTCAATATTGCAAATCTGAGAGGTCAGTGAGGCAGTGTCCTTTGCTGATAGACAACAGACCATTCCTCAAAACTCCCCTTTGCTGGGCTGGTGGAGATAACATTTAGTGTGAGACAGAGCAGCTTTAGTTTTAGGGCAGGGGTGCTGCCTCTGTGGTTCTTTGGAATCCTCTTTGCTGGAAAACAACGTTGTATTATCCTCCAGAGATCAGCCAGGGCTGGTCTCCCATCTGTTCATGGATCTGCACCTGTTTTTCATTTCACCAACAGTGGCCACATGGCCCAAGATTGTGGGGGAATACAGAGAAGAAAATGAATGTGTGGCTCAGGCACTGGGGTTGTATTCAGAAGTTCTGAGTTTAAATCCTGACTGTGTAACATAACCTTGGAAAGTATTTTCATTTTTGTCTACCTTACCCTGATCTGTAACGGACACAAAGAAGTGAATATTATTTTGAAGCCTTCTCCTTAACCTTTTTTTAACAAGAAATTGGAGAAAAATTTCTTTTTCTTCTTTGCTTCTTTCTCTCCCATCACAGAAGTCTTCACAGAAGTAGGTCTCTATAAAACATGTCACTTATGATTAGGAATACCAAACACAACTCCATCCATTTCCTTTGCACTCTGAAAAGCCGAGGGGAAGTTCCTTAAAGAAATTGCTCAGTTTCTGCCTGTGTGAATGGCAATGCTGCATGGAGATTGCTCAGCAGCAGAGAACTAGTGTATAGGTATTTTGAGTTTCTCTTACAACTGGTGCATGGGAATCAGAGTAGCCACTGTTTGCTGATCTGGGACTGAATCACATTCTAGCTGCAGCCCGTGTCAGAGACATACAGAGGCAGATGTGTATCTACTCCCTGCCCCTCTCATGTCTTGCACTGGCCATGCCATAGATGTGACTACGTTCTGCTACATGTTTAGAAAAAAGAGGCAAAGTTGTTGCCCCTGCTCTGCCCACTCATTTTATTTATTGCTTCATCAGCCACGTTCTGTGTGTTTATGCTCCAGTACAACAGTTTGGCTGCAGCCTCTGTTGACAGTCTGGAGATTGCTTGGGGCTAAATAAAGAGGGTAACTACTGTCAGGTTCCATGTAAGTGCACACTGGGCATGGCAATACCAGGCTAACTGGGGACATGCTGACCTTGCCAAATCCTATCAGTTTCTGCAAGGGTCCCTTAAAATTCTGTGTCTCAGATCATTGCAACTCACTCTTTGTGAATTCTCAACTTGGGCACTGCTCGCCAAGAAAATCCTCTCACATTTCTTCTGTCCTAACTGGGGACTGAGTTGATTACAACTGTTCTCCGAGCTGTTTCTCACCTTGAGCCTCACTCAACCTCTATTGAAATCTGCTGGGGTTTGTCATTGACTTCAACAGAATTAGGCTTAGGCCTTTATCAGAAAGTTTGCTGCTTGCTGCAAGTCTGATTTCCATGTGATACATCTGTAAGCTTTTAGTTATCATGCTGTCTTTGAAATGGAAAATTGACAAACTGTTATCTCTGGGAGCTTGTTGGGTTCAGACTGGTTCCGTCAGATCACAAGTAAATTGGCACCAAGCAAGGATGCTATTGAGTTCTTTATGTTTGATCCTCAAATGAAAAGCTACCTGCCTCATTGGTGTGCACTTGAGACTATCAAGTGCACTTGAGACTACCTGGTTTTGTCTGAATTTTGCAACAATGGAAAGGGAAGGTGTTTTGCAGGACCTGTGGATTAGGAGTTTTGCATCAGCTTCAGAAAACCTCTGGAGGACAGGGACATAATGTTATGCTGAACACTACAAATTTGCAGGTGCTGTGGCCAGAAGAGATAATTAGAAGAGACAATTATGATCATTCATCTCGACTTCCTGCAAACTACAAATGCCTCATAGTTTTTATAAGGGGCCATACTTCTCAATTTAACTAGTCCTAAGAATTCTAGCTGATTTAATTTCCTCCAGTCATGGAAAGTTTGTTGCAATCTAAGGTTTCTTTTCCTCAGTTTTTAAAATTTGTTCCTCATCTCTCATCTAAACCTGTTAACTTTCATTTCATGTCTCTGGATGTTGTTCTGCTTTCACCTGTGCCTACTGTGGGACTCCAGCTCTGTAATACCCCATGTACACCCTGATGCAATGCAGTCAATCAACTGTTTGCTTTTTCTTCTCAACTATCTTCAGAGTCAGGTGTATATTTCAGGTCTCCATTTGCTCCTAACTCTAGTATATATGTTTCCAGAATTCAGATTATACCAATTTATCCAGCCTCTGGTGATCCAAATCACTATATTATTTTAAAATATTATCATTGAAACTCTGTGGTTCACACTCTCTCAGTAGTTTTGTAAGGCCTACTTATAAAATCAGTTCTTTCACATTCAGGTGTTCAATTTACATTGGACTCAATGGAAACATCCTTTTTGGAATTTTTTTTTTTTTGAATGGCAAGACCAAACCTTAAACTAGCAGGCAGTGCCAATACAGTGCTAACAATTAAGATGTTAATATTGAAAGAGCCAACTTCTGAGATTTTTCCTCTGTTTCATGACTCAGCTTTCTTTTATGGCCTACCTTTAAGTTATTTCAATTATATCAGTTTTTTTCATAAAATGCTATAAATGCATTTGCTGAAAGGTAAACTGGTTTGGACCCAGTGCTCTCAAGCATGGAGTAACTGAAGTGGAAAGGGACTTTTGGAGTTCATCCTGAATAAAACCCCATTGAGAGCAAAGTGAACTCTAAAGTTAGATCCAAGTGTACTCATAAGTAGAATTGCAACTACAGGAAAAGGCTGAATTCACTGCATAAAATTAACCATTCATAAAGGATGGGACTTACAAATATTATGACAGATTATTGCAACATGGATTCTGCTATTGTATTTTGCTAGGCACCTTCTCACTGTGCATCCTTAACATAAATTATGGAGGAAAACTCTACTAATGACTCTAGAGTCAACATAATCTCTCATGGAAGTGTACAAATTACTTTGAAGTCTTCTGTCTCATCAGTGGCCCAAGAACTAATGCTTACTTTAACCCTATAATGTGCAACAAGTTGACTTAAATTTTTTTCACTGTCTATATGCATTTGTATTTTAATTCTACCTTGTAAAAAAAATAGTCTTCCCACTTATCGAATGATCTTAGTAAAAATAGATATTTGACAGAAATCTGCAAAGTTGTTTTTTTTTCTTTTTCAAATATAAAATACTGTTGTAACATTTGCTCTTCTGGTCTTATTCTTCATTTACTGAAGTTTTTCGACATCTGTTCCTGTCTCTTTTCATCAAATATTTATCTGCAACAGCTGAAAGAGCCTCATTTGTTTTAATTAAGAATAAGACCACCAAGCTGGGATCACTTCCTTGGCTCTTCCATGGCTTGCACAGACAGACAGTAGATCTTGTGAGGTTTCCTGAGGGTGGCCCAGTGACAGGCTTCCCCCCCCTCCCTATATCCTTTTTTTTGCTCCATGTTTATTTTGGGATGGAGAAATGTAATCAGAGCCACATTCCGACCACAGAAACTTTTTACAGTTACATGCATGAGAAAGGAGGATGATCTTGTTGTGTTTCATTTGCTGTTTCATTGGAAGAAACTATTTTCTGATTTGTGACTTCTGGGATGGAATTATCATTGCCACAGAAACAGAAATAGCAGTGAGGCCTCTGGTTCAGCATGTCAGTACTGACAGAGGCAGCAAGTGCTTAAGGAAAAATTGTAGAAATTCAGCTGAAGAATATGCTACTGACTGAAAACATTTCTTGTGCTTTTTCTCACTAGCTAATATCTATTTCATCTCTTTTATTTTCCCCCCTCTTGACTTAAGAGGAAATAGCAACGAAGCAACATAAAATAAGTCCTTTGTACAAAGTCAGTATTCTAAGGCAGTGGTACAGGCTCGTGCCTATTGCTACTAGAACTGTTCTTAAGAGTGTTTGGGATATGCTATTTCCAGTTTTATGTACTCTAGAGAAATACTTCTGGAGTGCATAGACTGCTCATGACTTCTAGAGACGGTGAGATGTCTCCTGGCCTTGGGATCCCAATTAAGTTGCATATACAACTGACCTTTCTCAGCCATCTTAATTATCTTAGTCCTTGCTAAGGAGACAGATTTTTAAATTAAGCTTTTACTTTTTTAAGATGAAGGAAACTAATAAGAAAATCTTGGTTTTTTCATACCCCATTTTCACTTCAAGCTTCATCTTACAAGAAAAATAACAAGCCATTCCTGGGAATCAGCAAATTAAGGCTGTAATATCCTCACCTGGCAAAAATTACCTTAAAAAAGATCCTACTTCAGTGTCCCTTGGCAGTACATTACAGCAGGGTCATTAATGCTTACACAGATATTTCTTGCAGTTGTTAGATACAAAACACTGATTACCTTCAAAATGAGAAGATCTCCTTTCTTTGTAGATTTAATCAGTTTAGAGCTTTACAATCTGGAAGCTGGAATTTTCTCAATTCTGCAAAAACCCTCAGACTCAAAGCCTGACAGTAACTTGTGCACCTCTCAGTTTATTTTGCAGGCAAAATAGAAAGAAAGGTAAGTTGATGTGATCTTACATATCAAAAATTAGCTCATTATAGCTAATTTTTTTTCTTGTAATACACATATGCAAGAGGCATCTATATAGCACATTTCATTACACTTATATAAAAGTTGTTGACTTACCAAGAGGTCAAAGAAGATTTTATCTCAGCATCTTTTCCAGTTCACAGTATTATCTCCTATTCCACAGGACATGGAAACGTGGCTGCATAAGGTTCTCATGTAGATTGGTTCTGCATTTCAGACATATGGGTAAAACTGACACAGAATTTTAAAGGCAAGGTTTTCAGAAGTATATTAAGAGCTTAAAATTAAATAAGAAGTTGTTCCCTATGTTGTCCTATACTAATACTTATTATTTAAGTAACTTTTACAATGACTCACTATATTATATTTACAGTACTATACTGTAGCTTTCTAAGATCTTGATATTGGCATAAAGGAAAAGAATCAATTATTTAACTTGGAATCAGAATTTAATCCTTTCCTTGCAAGATACTGAGACAGGAGACAGCACCATTACTTAATCAATTGCACAACAGAAGGGCATGCAGGAACCTAGATTTTCTTTCCAGCACTGCCACTGGATTGAGGGTGACCTTCATCAAATACTCTTTCTACTCTGTAAAATCTAACTGTAACTTCTCCTTCTGCAGACATGTGAAATGAGAAAGTACTGTTAAGTACCCTAGATTTGATGCCGATTCCTTACAACAGTAAGTGAAATAAGAGTTAAACTAATTTAAGGGAGACTTTATTAACTAGAAAGATTATGGGCTTGTCAAAGAGATATTAATTAAAGTCTGGGGACTGCTTGCCAGTGTCATTCTAAATTAATCGCTAATAGGTTAGTCTTAAAAGTGGAGTGCAGCTGCAAGAACATCAGGCTCAAAGGAAATTCGATTTTGTTTATCATTCATTTTTACTTTGTTTAGCAAAGGATTTCTAAATACCAAAGAAACCTGAAACTGTTTCTGGCAAGGATATTTTTGATTACAAAAGTATTTCTGTAATACAAATGGCAGGATTCACATATGTACTATAGAACTTTCTACACTTTTCTTTCTTTTTGTAAATTTCTGATAATATAAAAACCTTTAGGACTGTAAAGTAACTGTAAGAGAGAAGTAGTTCTAGTGACCTCCAGATCATGTGTAGTTGGTATCATGCTCTTTGGGGAAAATATTACCCATGAGAGCAATTCAGAAGAGGCCAGGGATGTCAAGGCCTCCAGTTTATAGTTAATGTGTACAGTTAATAGGGAGGGCATGGGGTGGGAAGTGGTTCATGCCCACTTCTGTCCCTATTTACAGGCTGTGTGTTGTAGCTCTCTGTGTAGGAGTTCTGCTGCTTTGTCTCACAGAAACAGGTGCCTCAGGAGGACAGGTAGCTCAAGGCTGTATTCTGATCTGAATTCTTTGAAGGGCAGTACAGCTACACTGGGGGAAAATGTGGGAAAATAGAACCTGAAGAGTGCAATCCCTGCCAGCAGGCTGAGGCCACGCTGGCAAAAGGCCTGTCCCACACAGAGTTCCCTTCCTTGCCTGTGATTGAGACTCCCCTGCTGCTGATCTTGGACAAGGCTGAGCCAGGCTCCCCTTCCAGTCTGGGCATGCAGCACAGGGCTTCTGCAGGTTCTTGCTTTTCCATTCAATGCTAGTGAGCTGCCACCCATGATATAGAAAAAATGTACCCCACTGAATATCTGTTGAGCCATTTATTTTGTTATTTTATGCTATCTCATAATATAAGCATTTTCATCAGTCCCTGGGTTAAACAAAACCAGAGATCATTATTTTAAAGGAAGTTGGAGAGCTCTGTGCTACCTCATACAGAAATTTTTGGAAGAGTGGGAATTCAGTGAAAGCACTTATCTTTTGTAGAGCTCTGTTACCAAAGAAGGAAGTGACAAACTATTATCTTTTTTACTCCTACAGTTTCAATTTGAAAACATAAAAGCCATGACTACATATAATTCTGCTTATTCAGGTATGTTATATCCTGACAAGACTGTCAGACTCAAAAAGCACAGTCGGGGCTTTGTGGAAATCAGTGACAAAAATTACAACTGATCACAAAATATGCCAAAATTGTGCCAAAGTGTTATGGGTTTGACCCCAGAAAATATGAATATGATTTACACCTTCCCATATTGATCCTTCTGTTCAGACAGTCCTGATCTTCATCATACTGGGACACTTCAGTGCCTTGGCTTTTATTTTGGATGTTGTGATTTTAGCAGTGTAAACATGAAGTGATATGGGTATATGGTACTTTGAAGGTATATGGAACTTTGAAATACTGTTTAATGGCTTGAGAATACAGCTAACACAGCTGCCTCCATATTGCTTGTGAACACAAGTCCTCTTCTGTTTGCTTGACAAAATTACCTGCCAAAGTACTACTATTAACTTTCAAAACTCTTTAATATCCTAGTTAAAAGTCAGCTTCCTAATACTTACAAAACCATCTCAGGAAAGAGGGACATAGTACTGTTACATTAATTGTCCCATTTGAAACATCCAGACTCTAAACCTATGGCTTCAAAACCCCCAGCAGAATTTACCAGACAGGCCTGTTCAATACTGACATGACCAATTTCATAGCATTTTTCTTAAGGGGCATTTGAACCATGCCCTGAAGTTTCCCTTCCTGTCTGGTCATCTATTTATCCCTGAGCCACTACTTTTCTACTTGTACACACATATACTTGTAGTTTTCATAGCTGGTATGTGCAGAATGTGACATGTGCAACCAAGGAGGGGGAGCACCAGCAGCTGGAGAAATCTTGATGACAGAAACTTGAAGGAGTGTAGTACAAAGTGTTCACTGGAAACGAGATAAACTGGCATGATGGAATAACTTTCTTTGCACCATGTTTGAAGACTCCACACTTGATATTGCTCTGAGAAGAAAGGAAGAGCACCTCTAGTGCACCATGGTGTGACTCTTGTTTGCTGCTTACTGATCACAATGTAATTAAGCAATATGCACACACTGCAAGGTGGATGCCATGCAGTGTCTGGTTGGCATCAGGATTCCTTTAGATCCTATGGACAAGGAAGTGGCATGATTCACAGACTGAGCTCAGAGCAGCTCTAGCACCCTGGCTACATGGAAGCTGGCAATTGTCATGGAGAAAAGTTACCAACTTCCTTAATATTAAATGCATGTTTAAAAAGAAGGGTCAGAGAAAACACAGGTAATATGTCCATATTGTTCTACAAGGAAAGTATTTTGAACAATTGCTAAAAGAAGCTATAAAAACTGTGAGATTTATAGATACATCATAACTCAGATTCATGCTAAGTCTTACTTTACTGGATGCTCCAATTCAAGATTTCCAGGCATTCCATCTAATCTTCTAATCCAATAATCCTAAAATCCAGCAATTAAAGAATGTTTTGACAAAGCAACCTGAGGCTCAATCCTCTAATTATGGCACACAGTTTAGGCTCACTGACTTAGGTTTACTCATGTAAAATATGCATTCATTGTGTCTGGATTCACTGGAATCACGGACACTTCTGCAGAACTTAGCCTATTAACAGCTTCCTCCAAACTGAGACTAAATCAAGAAAAAGGAAATTCTGTTTCCTTGTTGAGAGTTAATGCAATTATGCTTCTAACACAAAGTCATAACCAAGACCCAACAATCTTTCAAAAAACCCCAGAATTTAATAAGCAGCATTTAGAAATCCCTCTTATTCTGCCATGTGTATTGGATTTCTCCTTAGTATCTGCAATTTTTCTGGTGTTTCCTATCAGAAGGTGCAGGTGATTCAGTGAGACTGTAGGTGCACAGTTTGTGGTAATTGGGAATGGGGCTGCAGCTCATCTCTAATGGTCAGGTGAGCACTGACCAGGGGCACTGACCAACCCCAAAGGGAGCAGGGGGCACACAGGTGCAGGGCATCAACATGAGGGGGATAAAAGGCTGGGCTGAAGAACAAGAAGGGCAATGCTTGCAGCCTTCTGAAGTGATGTGATGGTGCTGTGTATGGGCAGGGTCCTGAAGCCTTCTGGTGTGGTGAGGTGCTACTGTGTGTGGGTGAGTGCTTAAAGCCTGCTGAAACTGTATGGGGATGCTCTGTGTTGTGGCCATCTCGACTGTGACCCATGCTGTGACAAGAGACACTAAATGTACTAAAGTCATGGAGAAACTTCAGCAATGCAGGGAATTCATATAATGTGTTGTTTAAAATAATGGAGTGTATGGGGTTTTCTCCAGAAGCTGGAAGAGAAATTAAATGATTCACTAAATCTGTTGTAGCAGAAACACAGAATCATAGAGTCATTTAACTTGGAAAAGACCTTTGAGATCATTGGGTCCAACCAAGCTGTCTTTTCAGAATTCTAAACTGAACTCAGGTTAAATATGAAGTCTGCACTATCAGTCTGATAAAGCCTGTGTCTCCAGTAAAGTACTGGTTTGCTAGCAAAACAAATTACAATATTTTCTTTGTGAGTTCTGTTGACCTTCAACCTGGTAAGAGGATAAAATGTTAAAAAAGCACAGAAATAGACAAGAGTGGTTTATACAAGTGGAACCTTTGTAATATCTGTATCTGTGTGAAGGGAAGGCTAGGATTGTTTATTGTTTGTTTTGGGGATTTAGGAGGGTAATGAACAAAGCAATTAGAAGAGACAAAGATATGCAGCTTTTTCCTTCTCCCAATGATCTCCAGAACTGAATCCACTGGCTGCCTGGAGTTCATTCTTATAATCCCTCCCTTAACCCTTTCACTTAGTGAGCCCTCAATTTTCCTCAGTTTGCTTGTGTCTGTGCCCAGATTTTTGTTTCATTTTTATACTGGGCAAGAGTCTTTCTCTGTAGTGTTTGGTTCCTTCTACATGCATTAGTCTATTCTCAGACCACATCCAGCTTTTCCAGTGTGGGCAGCATTATTACCAAAAATACAGAGTACAGTGACATTAGTCAACAGATCACATTGAATCATTCTTATTTTCTGAATGATCTCCCATAACTTTCTGGATTTATAATTTTTCTATTGATTTGGTACATGGTTTTCACAATCCTTAAGCCAGAAACTAAAAGGTTAAGTGGTTTCTCATCATATGTATACATGGTACAGGCTGAGATGAAAGCCATGGCTCAGCAAAGTCTTGCTGAACATGGTTATTAGCATCAAACACTCATTCTAAAGAGGTGTTGCTATGCACCTGCTATTTTAATTCGTATTAGGTTTATTAAAATTAAAACAAAGTGTCAGACTAGAAACAGAGCATTGCTATGATCTGTTAGAAGACACAAAATATAGACAGATGATGGAGTCTGATATGGCTACTGAGTGATGTCTTCATTTAGACTATTCTTTCTGTGTAAAATTTTTAGGTAACATCCTCAGCAGAGATAACTTCAGTGGTACTGAAGCCACACTGTTTTTATCAGCAAGATTTGGATCCCTTTTATCTTGCATGAAACATTAATTACTAGCTTTTATGCGGTTGTCTTGCCCACTGTGGTTCTCTAAAGAAGAGGTGTGAAGGAAATAGTATTTGTAAGCAAAAAGTGAAAAGTATTTCCCTCTTGCAAGGCACCCACCCTCAAAGCACTCTTCACAACAGGATACTGAGCTGGATGGGCTTTTGGGCTGACCCAGCCCTTAACTTCTAATTCCCTCCTGTCTCCTGGAACAAAGCCTGTTGTTACTCATTTGCTTCCAGTCCTGGTCAGACAGCACCAGGGAAGCAAAAAACTGCTGCAGTGACTGCTAAACAGTCTGCTGGGCTCAAACCCTTTGTGTGAAGCACCGAAATGGATCCTGTCTGCCAGAATTCTCACTACCAAGTGAGAAGCTGGTAGACATTGGTATGCTTTGGATCTCTCTGCCAACAGGAGAATCATGCATTTTTTAATTATAGAGTGGGGTACAGTTTGCCAACTGCACACTTAAAATACTGATCAGGAGTTATTCCAAGAAGTACAGACTGCCTTTTGGAATTGTATCTTGCAATGCTGCTGATATCCTGCTTCGTGTCCTAGAATATGAGATAAGATTATGTATTACCTCAGCTAGGAAAGATGAAAAAGAAAACATTGCTTGTCAATAGACATGGATGAAACTGTTTCTCAGAAATCAGGTGGCCTGCAACTCTGCTATAGCAACTCTAAGTCTTCAAGATTGCATTAATTTTCATAATTTGAACAGCACATGAATATAGAACTTTAAAGACTTAAGAGGAGTAAAGAAGATATTTAGAAAGTACAGAAGTATCAACAAAGCTGGGTGATCCCAGAAAGGCTTAATTGCAATGAGAAAAGGAATAAAATATAAATGTCAAAGTATACATACAGAATACTCTGGTAGTATCTGTAACTACTTAGTGAAAAAACTGAATAGATCAGACCTTCTTTCCAAGTCTAGAGATTTTTTAGTACACAGATGGCCTAGAATTCAGTGGAAACAAAAGCATCACATCATAAGTCAGTTGTTTAACATATTCCGTGTTTATATAAACTATGAGTAGACACAGCATTACTGTAATACCATGGTTGAGCAATCAGGCACTCAGGGGTCAGAAAACGCAGCACAGGTCAAACCACAATCATAATTCTCCTCTTTTCTTGCTTATGCATGAAAATATGAGTCTGGATGTTCCACTGACTTATATCAGAGGGCCTGAGTGAACCAATAGGGTTGAACAGCCCTGACCAGCCTCACCTGGGACCTCTACCCACACCCCTGCTCTGGGGCTTCCTTTAAGCTCAGCCGTGGATGTCCAGCCTCTGCCTGAGCTACATCTTAGGTGTGCCTGTGCTTGGCCATCGGCCCTGCTGATCAGATCATGAGCTGAGCTGATTTCCCAGCTTCCTTTTACATGTATAGTCCTGCCTGATGACTCCTGGGCACCCTCCCTGTAGGCTGCCTGCCTTGATGCTGCACCTGCTTTGCCACTGCAACCTTTCCTGGTTCTTGGACTTTGCTTAACCTCTGCTGCCTTCCCTAGTCTCTTGCTGTGGTGTTGTGGGAGGGAGCTCTGGTTGATAAGGCCTCTACCATGCTGGCTGCAATATCATGTTTGGCTTCTTTGGTGGGAGCCAGCCCCTGGATCACTTTATCTTGCCATTTCTATTTCTTAATAATTTTTTTACAAAGTCCTACTTCTCCAGTAAGACTTGAAGACTGAGTCTGAATTCAGATGTAGCAGCTACAGACTACTGGTTAAAAGATGAAATTCAGTTAGTAAAATCTTGCAACTACTGCAATAGTATGGTAACATAATACTAATGAATTGTATATTTAAACAAATTTAGGTGCAATTTTCTCAAATCCTTGAAGACTACTTGAGTGACATTTTGTAAGAGATTTTACAAAACCATTTTTATTGGCTTACTAAAATTTGTCTCTCTTTTTGAATGTTTTCAAAAACTTCTAGATTTCAGTTATGAAAACTGGGATTTCCTTTAACAAAAAAAAATTAATTATTTGGAGGTTGTTTGTGAAGTTGTGTCAAAAATACAGGAGTGTTCCACCTCTGCTATTAGTACCAGCAGTTCCACAGAAAATATTGAGAGAAGGCTGGAGCTGTCTCAAACTGGTGAAGTGTTGCACATTTCTGGACTTCACTGGTTTTAAAGAGAAGAGGTGAAAACTTCTGGCATCTTAGAATTTGGTGGCTCCTGTTGATTTCAGGGGAAACAACATCTTGCCCACTGGCTGAAATAGTGAGACTATTCTGTGGAATGAAACATTTCCAGAGACAAAATAAAATAAATAATAAGAAGAAAAAAAGTTAGGAGATGGCTCTTGGAAAGATTTACAATGCACAAGAGAAACCTAACTGACAAAAGAGATACTGCTCAAAGGCATTCTCATGGACAAAATATGTGCTTGCTTTTCCAAGCCAAGGAAACTTCAAGTACTTAAGGGTGGGGGTGTGTGCATGTGTGGAGATCTTAACCTGTTGCACGTTAGCAAAGTATGGTGAGAAAACAACAATCAGTGGCTTTGGAACTGCAAAAACTAAGGCCAGTGTCTAAGCAGTCTCTAGTCTGTTAAAGTTCATTTGCCAGTTTCAAGATGAAATTGCAAGGACTTTTTCAGAGTTGGAGAAATTTGAAGTCAGAAGAGACTGGGGGGGAGAGGAGGGGGAGCATTAGATGGGGGAAAACAGTCTTTTGAAGTTTTGTATGCAAGGCAAGATCTGGATTTGTGCCTTTAAAGCAAACCTTCCTGATGTTACGAATTCAAAAAAAAACTCATTGTGGCCAAAAGCCACATGGCATGCACTTATCTTTGAGAGGAAGGGGGAGGGAGAACAGTTCACAAGCAGGAAATGGCTTCCAGGTGTCTCCCTACTCCAGTGCACAACTTGATCACTACAAACCAGCGGTGCCAGGTTTAGTAGTCCCAGCTGTCTTGCTTCTTCTCAGGGATTTGGACTAATCATGCATTATCACAGCCTTTCTGCTGGTGACACAGCATAAGCCTGGCTCTGGAGCTATGCTTGAACAGCTTACAGGCTGTGGGTGATTGAAAAAGTTGCAGGTAGTCCTTCTCAATCAAGTATGAGCATGTGGAAATAAGCAGGGTACGTATACCTCAGTCTGCGTAGGCACTCAGGCCCATGTGTGCAGAAATTCAAACCACATCTGTTCCTGGAACTGGACAACAAAATCAGTTACTCTGCTGCTTGCTGTGTTGTGGGAGGAAGTAACTGAATGTGGCACTCTCCATCACTGAGCTCTGTACAGCTGGCAAAGAGGGAGGAAAAGATACATTCAATTTCTTTTACCTCCATGTTGGTTTCATTTTTTTTCCCTCCCTTCTTTCAACAGCAGAAACACTTCTTTGTTGGGAATTATTTTTTCATTGTACAAAAGTGGTAGGAGGAGCTTTACAAAGCCTCATCCCACCTTGTTAGTTTAGAATATAGCCAAAAATTAATTAGCTTATGTCTAACGGAAAGGAAAGCTAGTTTTAAGGAGCATTGTTTAACATTCTTTTGGCCTTTTCCTCAGGCAGAAGTTTGAAATTGTAGCATTAAGCTGTAAGCATGTAGCATTAAGCATGTAGCATTTAATACTGTAAGCAGAGTGCTGCTATCTATTCTAACCTATTATTTACATCAGTAGGAGATCATGGTGAGCGGAGCAGTGTCCTTTTATTTGGCAATGCAGAGTTTTTCCCAGCTGGGTAACTCTACTGTTTTCTGGTTAACCAGAATATATTTAATATTCAACAGGGAATGTGACTTCTTGAGGAGGAAAAAGGAATAATAAAGAAAACTAACAGTAATTTTATTTTGATTGAGTATATTGTGTCACAAAATAGTGATAATTTACTTGGCTATAGAAGCAATGAATGTTTGCATTCTCAGTTCTGGTGAAAGCTTCTCCATTGCTCCCCCAAGAGATACTGTTTTGTCTGTGCTCTCTGGAGGACCACTTTGAACAAAACTCTTGAAGTTTGCATTCAAATATAAAAATTTTTGTGACTATTTCCCTTTTAAAGATGAGTGAAAATATAGCAAGCAGTTCCTTGGTGTGGAAAAGACTGTACATAATGGCAATTTTCTCAAGGTACAAGAGCAGTTTCCCCAAGCCAACGGAAGAACTGATTAGTGAAAAGCTTAATGAAGTAAACATTTTTAGCCAAAAGCAGTCTGAAGGGCAGGAATTAGCACAGTATTTTTATGGCAGTGCAAAAGGTGAGATGGATGGCATGAAGCAGCCACCCTCACACTCTGCCTCAGCAGTGCACTGGCAGCTGTTACAAGCCTGCACTGTAGTTCATGAACAACCTGAAATGTGACAGGTTGCATTATACCGGGCACATAAGCAGCCAAGCCTCCACCTTCCCTCCTTCTCTGTCTTTGTTTTCTGGCAGTAACAAACACCCTGATGATAAATGCTCCTGTGTCATGGTGTGCTGGGTCTATCAGCACTCAATATTCAGTTGATGATTTCATGAAGCCCTGAGATATTTCCACAGAGGTGTAGGGTCATGCTTTTGTTTTTCTTGTCCCACTATTTAATACTGTAAGTTTTAAACTCTATTTCTCAGTGTGTGAGAAACCCTAAAAAGCTTTAAGCTGTAGTCCACAAATTCTATTGTCAAAACAGGAAAACTCTGCATATCCAAGTTTTATTACCTATTTTTTTGTCTAACTGCCTAGTTTCTTCCCAGATTAGTCTGTTTCAAAATGAAGCAGACTACTCCTGCACCAGATGTCCAGATGCTCCTCGGGAGAACAGAGTTGTTTTTCAATTGGCTCACTGTCTTTTAATGAGGCAGGGGACTTGTGACCTCAGTGCATTGTGGCTGATAAATGGTAGGATGTACCCACACATACTCACAGAAAACCTGCAAACACAAATGAGTTGTTGGTAATCTCTAGACTTTCCTAGGGAAAGGCAATCTTGTGGGCAAACACTTAAGCAGAAAGCCAATGCTTAATATGTGATTTTAAACTGCCAGTGCATAAGCCTGTCAACATTTATTTCCAGGTTCTCTGATCCTTTTTATTAGTTTCCTGTCTTGTTTTCATCTTAACCAAGTCACAGAAAGGAATGGTTTTCTTTTGTTAACAAATATTCAATGTTTTTCTTCAAATATGCTTGCATTTCTCCAGGATTTGAAGAGGTTAAAAATGTTGTTTGTGCTGCTTGAAAGTAAAGCATGCTCTTAAACAAAAAGTTATGTAACTTTTACAAAATAATATCACATGTTAGACCATTATGCTAAAATGTGATCAGATAAGTAAGCTTTGCCTTCATTAAGGGCTTTAATCTTGACTATACTCAGGGCAGCTTCTAAACAACAGCTTTGGAGTTTTCCTCCAAAAGATCTTTCATGCTCTAGTCTGGAATTTTTTAAGTAACTAACACAACGTTTTTAGAAAACAAAAGCAACACTTTTCCCCCTTTGTTTTTAAAAGTAACAGGGTGATGACAGAAAAACTTCCCTTTGGCTACAAGCTGGGTGTTATAAGTACCCAAAAGCTAAATCCTAGTTTGGGTTGAAAAATTATTTTATTTTAATTTCTTTCTCCAAGACCTCTTTTCTGAGATGCATTTGAGCCTTAGATCTCTGCTTGCATTGCCACAAAACTGATGAAAGTCTGAGATCTCAATCAAAGGCTTAACAAAACAATAATCCTCTATTGCCCTAATTCTTCTCGGAAGCATCTCTCTGACAAGAACAGTCCCTAAGCTTTTACATCTTTTTTTTTCTGCTTAAAATTACTTTCCTAATTAGAAGGAATTGTTTCCTTCCCAAGCCTTTGTGCCTGAAGAACACTGTATTTATGGAAAAGATCTCTCAGACTCTTTAGTTCCCTGCCCTCAAATACTAGGATAGTGATTGCACTCTATATTCTCCAAAAATTCCAACTTTTTATAAATAAGCAAAATAATTCAGTAACATTCTTCATACTCTACCTGATTTCATTTGAAGCAAAAATCAGAAATAGCAGGAGCAATCATGAATCACAGACTTCATGTACAGTGTAAACACTAACTTTCAAGTACAACTTTACAATTTAAAATTAATTTTCTTTCCCAGATATATTTACTTTTTACACTTCCATATTAACCCTGAGTTTTCACACATCATACTAAACAGGAATTTGAATCAGAATGTGTGAACACAGTATAGGTAGAAAGTAACTAAGATCATGAGGTTATGTAAAGCAATGAGTATCAGTACCAATGTTTCCACTGCTGTCGTATTGAATAAGAAGACAACATACAATAAAAAGGATCAGATATTAAAATAAGATTTTACAAACATTGCTGTCCCTCATCTAGGTAGCTAAATACAACAGGATATTAATCTGATGAGACTAAAAATATTACTAAATAGTTAAATGAATTACAATATCATCTTATGTTCACTAGGTCAAGTAACTTTACTTTTCAGAAAAAGACTTTATTATTTGGGAATAGAAAGTGCTGTAGGTCTACAGTTTGTGGTAACTGGGAGTGGGGCTGTGGCTGAGCCTCCTCCCCAGTGGGCACAGCTGTGAGCAGCAGGTGAGCAGCACTGAGCCATGGAGTGCCCAGGGGCACTGACCAACCACCACAGGGAGCACAGGGCACACAGGTGCAATGCATGAGTTGCAATGCACATCATGTCTGATGTGACACGATGTTACTGTGTATGGGTGAATGCTTAAAGCCTGCTCCTGCTGAAATGGCATGGGGATACTCTGTGTATCGTGGCCATCTCGACTGTGCCGTGTGCTGTGGTGTATGCTGCAACAAATGCTGCATACTTTGGGTATACATAATTTTTTAATTAAAAAAAATGTTCTAGAAGATATTTTTTTATTCTGAAGGTACTCTCCTTAATTAATGCTAAAATTGCCTCTGAAAATCCTTGAACACATGGATTTACACCCTAGAATTTAAAATTCTGTTTCTATAGAAAATGCTACTTATGCTCTTCTTTTGACATCTCAGAGGAGGAATATGGAAGAGGTTGCTTTTGTTTGCATTGTTCCTGCTCACAGCTCCATGAGGGAGTTATATTTCTGAGTAAAGTCTGAGATGTGTCATTAATGAGTAACACGCACATCTATGCTGTAACGAGATATTCTAAATGAAGGGTCACCCTATAGCTTGCATAGTTTCACAGGTATGCAGCTGGACTATAAGAGAAAGTAGAGGAAGGACTTGTCTTTCTCATAGTCTGAGTCTGCTCTGGGCCAAAACCTGGCAGACTGCAAAAAGAAACTTGTGCATCTGGACAAGCCATATCAGAACAGAGAAGGCTGAACTGACTCAAAAACATTCAAAATCTGTGAAACAGATCTGATCTTTTGAAGAGCCAGTGCAGAGCAGCAGAAGTGACAGAGTAGAGGGGCCATGCTGAAAACTGACTGCATCATCAGCACTCATGGCAATGGGAGAACTCTCTGGATTGACAACAAATAAGCCGATCAGGCAAAATACACTCAGCTGCTCCACAGGTCCACATGCAGACTTGGAGGAAGCTGAACTGCACAGCAGAGCCAGCTGGCTGTTCCCGAGGGTGGGCCCACTGCCAGGCAGCTGTGACAGGGAGAGCCAGACTCAGTAGCCACCCCCTGATGACCTGGGCTACCCTGGGATTCACTGATACTCTTTATTAGGAAGGGAGAAGTTGATGACACTTTGTGAAAATAGCCATAGATTTTGTTAGTTATTATTTAAAGATACCTATACAGCCCATGTCCTACAGTCTGCTGTTTGCATTACAAAATAATGAAGAGCAGAAGAACATCTCAGTAAGAGTACAAGAAAAGGTTTAATTCATTTTTTTCCCAGACGGAAGTTAGAAATGAAACTCTAAGCAAGAGCTCTGAGACATGGCTATCTTGTCAAAAAGAACTGTAGATATTGAAACTGAACCTCTTTGCTACCAATTTAGAAATTTAGCTTTTGAGCCTCTTCTATGATTTTTAAAAAAAAATTTTCTAGTGTGATTCATTGTTTATTTTCTAAACATTCAGTGCCTCTGTTAATCCCCTAGTTTCACATATGTAAAAGTGTCTTCCTGGATGTGGCTGGGCAAGGACACATTTCAAAGAGAGTGTAACACTGATCACAGAAGGAGGCTGCAAAAGCCACTGCATAAGCACAGGTCAGCACATTTGTAAAATAAGGTATTTACCTGCCTTCAAGAATTAGGGGATCCCTTCAGTGAGGTACTAGAAGATGTACAAGTGCAAACACTGCCAGCTGCCCCTGCTAATGCAACAAAAGGAAACAAATATTTTCCCTGCACCTCAGAAAAGAAACAGCAATGACACCCCCTACCACTCTTGTGTTTTGCTATAGAGTATTAAAAACAGGAAAACACAATATATGTATTAGGATGCCACCCCTTCTTACCTTCATGGATTTCAGAGAGGAAATGATCAGTGTTTCCATATATTGTTTTTTCACTCCAGAAAAAAGAACGAAAATAATTTTCTGTACCCAGTTTCTGCACCTGGGGCCTAAATGAAGGGAAGTAGGTAAATAGTTCCAAGTAATTAATGTAATGACTCAGAGGGGCCACAGAAGGAAAGAGGAGTTTCTCCAGTTTAAATGTTTGCATTCATGCTTTGCCTAAAGCAAAACAAACTATCTGTCTTCTGGTTTGTATTTTTCCAATGAAAACTTCCATTTGTCTTATTGTCACTCCAGCATGTGCATCATTTACAGCTTTCACTGCTTGAAACATGCAAATATTCTACATTGCAAGATTTTTTTTTCCCTGAGCTTTTAAGATTTTCTAGAATTGTAGAATGTGCTGTAAGAAGTGAACCAGTAAAGGCAGACTCAATGTAGGATATGTTGGGTAATTTCTGTAAGTGGCTGCAGCTTAGAGGTACTGTGATGTTTGCTGTGTAGTGAAGTCTCCAACCCCAAATGAAATGCATTGGTCTTTTCACACTTCAGGAAAAAAGAATCCACTACAGGAATGACTAAGGTTGATAAGTTACATCCTGACTGGCCATTATAAAGAAAAGATGATGGGTATTGAGTTCCATCTGTTTCTGATGTTCTGGTCCTTTAATGTGAGCTGCAGAGGTGTGAAAATCTACAAAATACATTCTTGCACTCTCTCCTACAGTTAGAATTTTAAGTCAACCTGTTCTTACAAAATGGGAGGAAAAGTATAATCTGTTTTATCTAATAGCTCAGTGAAGAGATTAGTTATCAGAGAGGTCTGTGTTTAGGTCTTGACTCTGAGAGTATAAGATTTGCATTTCTACCTTTCCATTTAAGAGCCTCAGTATAAGGGATGTTTAGGGGAAACCCTTGTAGTTTCTCCTAGGGAAGTGAGAACACTGCTCACCAGAAATACCATGAATGGAAAGAGAACTAAGCATGGCTATTTGTCTTAATAGTTTGTGTACTTAAGGTTGGATGAAGCCTAGGTTTTGTTTGGTCAAATCTGTACTAAATCCTGAGGAGGAAAGCTCTATGAGACAAAATCCTTGTCTCTGGCCAATCATTGTGTTCATGACTTGCAACAGAAATATTTTCCACAACCAGACCTCAGGCAGACCTCTTCTGTTGAAGAGACTTGCCTGATGAGTGGCAACAGTTAATTTTTGCCAGCTCTCACAAAGAATTTTATTTGACTATGGCAAGCCTGCAGTCACTGTGCTAGGTAACATCAAGTCCCCTTTGTATGATCCAGGGACATGCTCTAACCTGCAAGTTGCTAGTGATGAATTTGATGAGGAAGCTGGAACAGCACAAGTTCATCTCATTGGAAGCCAGCAAACAGCTATTAAGCTAGGTCCATGCTGACAAGGTTTCCTAATGTAGTGGTCTTGGCAAAGTCTCCCTAGAATAGATGCTGCTGAATTTGGCCAAAAAATGCTCAGAGGGCTTCCCCAGGTAAAACTGACTTCTGTGCACTAAACTGGGCCTACAGCAGAGCTGCTGTAAGAGTGAAGAGCCTTTGTGACACTGAACCCCAAGTGAGTGATCACTGGTGAAATCTTAGCAAACAGACTGAGTTCACACCTAACAGTACCATCTCATGGTAAGTACATAAATCCAGTGTAAGAAGCAGAGTAGCTGTTGCTAGGAAAAGTTTGAATTGGGAAAACTCTGCTTCTGTAGTACCTGTTTCGTGTCCTGCCAGTCTAATGACCTGTGAGGGCAAAGGGCAGTCCTGCTGCTGCAGTGCAGCTCCAGCAGAGGGTTTTTGACAGCCCAGTCAGTCAGGGATCACACCTCCCACATCCCCCACTCAGGGCAGGGCTGCCACAAAGTCTGCAGCCTCATCTTGGTCTCACTAAAGGTGGTCTCACCTAGGGAGTATTAATCCTCCTTACACTGATTTAAAACGGGCTGTTCTGATTATTAAAACAAAATTCTTATATTTTTGAGGTTTATAGACTCCACTTTCACTGGAAAGAAGCAACATTTCTTAAGCACACAGAATTAACTCAATTGTTTCTTGGCTGTTCTGAGTGGAACAAAAAATTTTGTATTTAAAAAAAATATTGTATTGTTGAGGGAAAAGTATAGCAGTATACATTTTGATTTAGTCTATTGTACCTAGGATTTTTTTCACTTGCTAATTAAAAAAGTATAAGAAAACAGCTTGGGAGTATGGTGAGGCAATCAATAAAGCTACAGACAAATGAAAGTTAAATAAAGTTAAATCCTTCCCAAGAATTTCAGATAGCACAATGTGGAAGCATCATCTTCGTGTAACTAAGGAATTTTAAAAATATTTAAATGGCTTATTTGGAACAATAAGTTCTTATTCAACTTGCAGTGGCCTTGCAACTAAAAATACACTATATTTAGTATTTCTTTCAACTTGTTTTAGAGCACATCAATAGTTTTCTCAGAAGATACTATCACTGTTTGGCAGAAACATTCTTGCAAAAATAAACTAAGTCCAGAAAAAGTTTCCAGGGATGTTTTGGGATGCAAATGTGGATAGTGACTCTGCCCACATCAAAAATAAAACACACTAGCTCTACAATGTTCTTTGCTAAATATAAACATCCTAACATTGATAAGCTTTACAGAAAAAGAAACTGATTGCCATATATTATTACCATCTCCAGTATTTTAAGAGCACCCTCTACAGTCACAAAACACTAACCAGGAAGAGTTCTTCCTAAAGAAAATAGTATTAGCTGAGAACTGGAGTAGCAGTTTAGTTCATTAGCATAGTGCCAGATCTATATAAACATATCTCCCCTGGTAAAAAAAGAGCAGACTTTGCACAAATGCCAAAGATAGAATCTATTGCATCACCAAAGCCTCCATCTTTGAGAATGTAAAATACCTTATATATTCTGTGCTGACTCATAATTGGGCTGTAAGCTTCCTCTCTTAAAACAATGGATGGCTGTGGGATCTGAAATGGAAACACATAAAATACACTGTTATTTTCAAAGGAGAACAAGGAACAAACCATGGTAAAGGCCAGGATGAACTAGTTCCCCTGAGTTTATTTAATTTGTTTGTTCAACTCTTTTAAAAGAGTTGTGAAAAATTGAGCACTTAGTTCATAAGTAGAACTTAAAAATTAAAAAAAAATTAATTGTCCATGAAATGCTTATTATACACATGTACATTCTAGTGTTGAAAACTCCAATCCTCCAAACCTGCCTTTAAGTTTTCTTTCTGTGTTTTTCCTAGATTATAGATACAGTTATTTTCTTAAGTATTCAGTGCATCAGTAGCTACATTACTGCAGTGAATCAGGAGTGATGTTTTTCTTTCAACGAGAAGGTGTAGTATCTCTAAGTTGACTCTTAAACTTATTGGACATCACTAAAATGTTTACATCTCTTTGAAAATATTGCTTCACGAAACTGCTTAAATGGTCAGATTTAAACTGGTTTAAATGGTACTGCCTCACCCAATTAAGAAAAGTAACTGGAAATAAAAACAAATGTAAAGATATTAAAGATAATACTTTTTTCCTGGTCTTTATTTTCAAGCTACTCGGGAACGTGTCGAAGGCCCGAAGTGTTACAATTACCGAGCCCACCAGGTGGTGCCATTGCCCCACGGCACGAAAGGACCGCGGCCGCTGCCCAAAGCCAGCCGGAGAAAGGGCTCGGACCAGGATTGCTTCAGGCTTCCACAAACGGTTCCTTACCTTTCTCCAAAAGCAGGAAAAAACTCACCCCAAACCGTAATTGCTGAGACATCCATTAAGGCGCCTATAAGAAAAAAAAAAAATAGTTAATTTTCACTTGGGATAGTGATGCTTGGATTTAGACCCAGGTAATTTAACATTTCACCTCTATTGAAATAAATAAGAGCTACATGCATAAAGAGCACAGAAGCCATTTCATTTAACACATTACTATTTCTGTGATAAATGAATCAATGTTTACATCTGCAGTGACTGAAACAATACACCCTTAAAGCTTTCTTCAAATAAATACAGTGACAATGCCAACAAATCACTATGTATTTGTGGAAATAGAGGCTCAGACTCTTAAAAAATTAATTTGTTCCTGCAGCCTGGGCTTGGCCAAGGAGAGCTGCACAGACCACAGCCAAGCAGGTAATGACTACGATGGTTTCTGGAAGTTTTTTTGGTAGTACTTAGGCTTTTTGCAGGCTCTTTCTGGAAAGAAAAAAAACTTTTTCATTGCTAGGATTACTGAAATAAGACTAGTGGGAGCAAGACTGTGTCGCTAAGGTGTAGGAAGAAACATGGATTTAGCCAAAAGTTATCCAAGGAGAAGAATGGGAAATCAGAGATCCTCATTGTGCAAAATGCTGAACAGTGTCCAAAATCTTCAACTTAAATTCATGTTAGTTGACTACGTATTTTTTCTTGAATGAATATTGAAACTGTCATATTATTTATGATCAGACTTTCTGTTGTGTGTATTTTTCCCTCAACAGCTTTTAAAGTCAATGGTATCTTCATCTCACTCTTGATTTCTATGTACATAAGTAAGGTTAATAATTGTATAGTCTTATATTCAACATGAAGAGTATTTGTAAACCTGAGCTAAGATGAAATTAAATTCTACAGAAGATAAGTTACAATTTAAATCTTCATCTCCTAAGTTTTTCATTACCATGCATTAGCTAATATAAAGTGTTTTCCAGTGTTTAAGTGATCTGAAAATATAAATCTCTTGTTTTACAATATAATTTGTAATTTTCTACATTTTATTTAATAAGTCTTATTCTCCTGCAATGTAAATATGTTCTTGAATATATGGCTAGGATTATTCAGGCTATTTTAGAGCCCATGGAATGCTAGGGTTAGAGATAGAGAGAACCCTGTGCTCTGGGTTCTGTCAGCAGTACCCTGTGTTTGACAGCTGCATGTGGGAGAAGACAGAAATGGGAGAAATGTAAAAGATGGGCTACCCCCAAACAGGAAAGGAGGAGAGGGGGGAAGAAGGGAGGCAGAGCCAGAGAAGAGGGCGAGAGAGAAGGTCCCCTGTGAAAAGGGAGGAGGGGTGGGGAATATAAGAAAGGTAGAAAATGAAAGGTCTCCTTTTTGGGTTACTTGTATTTGAGGAAAAACCAGAGATCATACATTAAAAAGCATCTGACATGAGTGTATCATTACATTTCTTCAAATGCCTCATTTCTTTCTCTGAAAGTAAAGACTTGAATTTTTAAGATTGTGTTTCTTGAAATAAGAAATAGATAAAAATGTCTACTTAGTAGCTTACTGAATATAGTAGTAAGAAGGATAACTGCTATTTCTTAGGCAACAGACACCTAATCTTTGATAATAAAGAAAATTTCCAACACGTATTGTAAAAGATAAGTCAAAAACATACTTCAATGGAATTATATACCAGATTTCCCCCCCCCCCCCCCCACCCCTACTTTCTACTGTGTTTATTGGATTAGACCCTTTCCTGAAAGATAACGGGGGACTATAATGAAGTGCCAATACTCAGTTAAGTGTGTAGGGAAGAGCAGAGAGACAGAGTTGCATCCTGCTAGGAGCCAAGCACAGCACTGATACACCAGGCTTCCAACACAGACACTCACTGCACAAATGCAGGAGAGCTGCTCAGCTCCTGAGGTGTGCTGGAGCAGCCAGCAGCTGGAATTCATCTACAGCACAGGCTGCTGGGGCAGTACTGTTTGTTTTTGCTTGAGCTGCAAACTCCATTTTGTATTGTGTTTCACAAGTGCCTGAGAATACACTGCCTGAACAGAGAGACATCAATCATAGTGTCGAACCAGTTTTGTAAACAAGGACCAAAACCTTTACTTAAAGGCAAGGAAAAGAAAAATAACTGGCTGAGGGGTGGGAAAGGAAATGGCAGCCTGCACAGGGATGATATTCTGTATGTGACCTAAGTCTGTCCTCAGTGCAATTTTAGCTTATTGCTGGGTTTGTATACATTCCTTCAAAAAATTCTTACCTCACTGGATAACCTTGTACTTTTGCAGTATTACAGCTGGACTATGGCTCTTACTGAACAGTTCATGCTTGCAGCATTACTACAACTAAGTACCTGCAAAACTCACGTTCAAAGTATGCCAAAGATCTGCAAGAAACTGTTCGACATAATGTTTGACCTAAACTACAGCTTTTATTAAATATTAAAGGCTCAAAGGTTCAAAATAAACTTCCCTCAAAGGCTCAAGAAGGGTAGGATAGAGCTTTGAGGAAATGTAGGATAGAACTCATGAAAATCCAGTCAAAACTTTGGTTTGGGAGGCTCACAGCCAATACAAGTAATTTAGCAATTGTGTTTGTCCCACCTTTTTCTTTTTTTTCATCCCCCCCCATCTTTGATACAGAAAAATAAAGTTAAATGAAAGAAAGAAATAAAAGAAAGAAAAATGCCTTGGCATATTTTTCTGAAACTCAGTGACAAAGGTTTTCTGAGCAGTTTAATGCTGAGCATGGCAGATAGCAGCTGAATTGTCTCCTAAGCTGTTACCTGAGAGGTATATAATGAAAAAAATTAATTATAGACTATATATATAGTACGACTAGTAGTCATCACAGACTGGTTGTTTTAGCAAGAAATTATTATTGTTTTCTTCTTTTTCTGGTTTGCATCTAAGTTCAATGAAAATGTCTTCTTGTACAACATCATTGATTGTCTTCATTAACCTTTAACAATAATGTGAAAATTACAGGTGTATACACCTCTTTAATTAAGCATTTTGTTTTCTATTAAGTGCAATTCCTTCACATCTTACCAAACAACAGTATGAGGCTTAACAAACTGTCAGCATGTTTCTTAACACTCTAATTGTAATAAAATACAGCCATTATAAATGTCTGTATAATATCTGTGACTTCAACTGAAATGTTGCCACACAACTCATGTAACTGAGGGAAAAAAATTAATTACTTTGTTTTCTGTTCATTGTTTCCCAGTTTTTCAGGTAGGGTGAGGGTATAAGCTTCGTGTGCTTTCTCAAAAACTGCAGGGAAAGCAACTAAGCAAACTTTATGCATCTTTTACTTAAACAGTTCCAAAATTACGGGGTTATATGGAAAAAATGCATATGACAAACAAAAGTTAAATGGCAAAGTATATAAAAATCAGGTGGCAGCACAAGTTTGGGTTGTTCTGTCTCATTAACATATTTTTTGTTAATATTAAGGGCAGAAAATTCCATACATCTATGACTTTCTTCTCAATAACCATTTTGAGGGAGAATTAACTTAGTGTGTTATCTAGACATGTAACAGAAGTCTTTAGAGACCCTGTGCCACTGAATACTTCCATCCTCTCAGCAAACACTGTCAGTTGTCTGCAAACACCTCACTAGCTGCCTCCTTAGAACTGTTTATAATTTGTGCAATTCCTACAGTTTACAGCTCCTTCTACTGATTAACCATCAATATAGTATTTCATCACGAGTAGCTGCTGCCAGACACTACTGTCTCATTGTTTTGATTTTGACTGTTTCTTCCAGGACCCAACAGATCCTTATGGAATACTGATTTGTAATACCACTGAAATACATATTTTTAAAAAGATTCTTAGAATGCATTTCATTTTCTGGGGTAGATTTGTGAGAACTTTACCTTTTTTTCCCTAACAGAACCCAAACCTGGATACAGTGTCCCAGCAGTGTTAATACTGATGTTATGTTTGGACCACTGCCTTTTCCAGTTGGACCTCTTCTGTTTATACATTCTAATTAACTCAGGGCTATTCTCTACAGAAAATCCATACAATTATATAAAATTCCACATCTGTATACACAGTAGTCTTTGCTAATTTGGCTTGTTTTCACACACACAGAACAGGTCTCAGAGCAGCTCTGACAAATTTGAGCAGTAACTTCCAGCACTGCTGGATTTGAAAAGAGGATGTGCTCCTATCCATGCTCCTCCTGTTGAACAACTTTGACATGGCTTTCATGACTCATATACTAAATTTTTCCTTCTCTTGTTCACTGCCCAGCATTTTTTCTGTTGTAGGCAAGGATATATCACATTTTGTTGTGTTTTTTTTCTCCTTGTAGATTCACTAGAACCGATCTTCTGACTATGCTCCTTGGTTAAGGTTGTTCAAACCTTGAGAACAACTTTATAAGCATGGAAAGGAACTATCTGATGCCATTTCTTGTGACACGGTTGCAGACACTGTTTTTTGGGTTTTTTTTGGTCAACACCTGTGAGCCCTCACCTACCTTTCCTTCACTGAGGGATGAGGGAAAGAGACATGCTGCGGTACGATACCACTTCAGCACTCTATGTGTAGAATATTCTGGAATCACCTTGTGGTATTTCCAGTCTAGCTGAAGTCAGCGTGGAAATCACCCAAAGTGCCCGAGGCACCAAGGTGTGCCCGAGGTGCTTGTGCCGCCGCTCCGGGAGCAGCACTGCTCCGAGCCCCGCTCCGCGCTGCCCTCACGGACAGAGGCGCGCCCGCCCTGCCCCGGCCCTGCGCTGCCTCAGCCCTTCCCGCCGGGCGGGCGGCTCGCCAGCCGCCTCCACACGGCGAGGGAAAACAACCCCGACTGTCAGGCGGCCTCCAGCCGACAGTACCCGGGCCCGGGGCTGGGTTTCTTCTTCAGAGGGCTGTTGTGGCCACCCCGTTCCGTCCCGGCGCGGTTCGCCGCAGCCCTAGCTCAGCAGGAGCGGGGCGCCCTCCCCTCAGCTCGCGGCTGTAGGCGGCCGTCGGGGGGGCCCGAGCGCGCCGCGCGCTCCCTCACGGAGACCAAAGGCCGCGGGCGGGCGGGGAAGCGACGGGAAGCCCCGGGCTCACCTGCGGGACGCCCCCCGCCTGGCTCCTCCCCGGCCCGGCCGCGGCGCCCCCACCCCCGCTGGAGGGGGCGGGCAGTGCGCGCTCGGCTGCGGCTGGCGGGGCGGCGGAGAGAGCGGCGCGGAGTTGGCGGGGATCCCCCTGCGACACACAGGCGGCTCGGGACGGGTGAGGAGAACGGCGGCGGGCGGTCTGGGAACTGAGGGGGGCACCGCGTCTCCCGCTTTTCCCTGCCCGCGATGGCCGGGACCGGGCGGGCACAGGACTGTGGCGCGACCGGACCGGAGCGCGGCGGGCACGGGAGCCGTTGCCGTGCGGTGCCGCAGGCGCTGCTGCCCACGGCTGTGGCAGTGGCTCCCGGCGCCGAGGCGCTCTCAGCTCCGTTAAACACACGCCTTTCCAAAGGCCGAGGGCGCCGGGCCCTCGCGGGCGTGAGGCGAGAGCACGGCGGCTCTCCCCGCACGGCCGGCGGGTGACGCGCGGGGAGCTGGCGGAGCGCCGGCCGTGCCGGGGCAGCCCTTCCCCCGGGCGCTCCTCGGGGCAGCGCCGGCCAGCGGAGCGGGGCCGCCCCGGGGCCGAGCCGAGAGGGAGCTGCCGGGAGAACACACTGTTCCCGGAGTGCTTCGTTTGCTCTGCGGCTGTCGGGAGCCAGGCTCTTTCCCCGGTGCCGCAGCTGGAGGTGCTGCCGGCCTTGGCGCCCAGGTGGGCGGGCGCGGCCCGCAGCCCCCGCGGGGCGCCCAGACCGCCTGCTCGCTGCATTCCTCCGGGGATTCCTGGCATTCCTGGGCAGAGGGCACTCTTCACTTCTTTATCTCCCTTTTATTCCGCGAATTAACGTAGTTTTTGCGAAAGGGTGTGTCCGCCTGGTGTGTGCTCTCTTTCATGGGAAAAGTTTAGAATGGCAGCTCTGCCATTTGTTCTTCTTCCAATTAACTTTGCATCTGATATAATTTATATCCTTCCAATTTGATGACAACTTTATGGGGAGATCAGTGCTGCGATAAAACTTCTGTGGTGAGTTTGCATAAGATTAGCAGCTGACAGAACGATTGTTGCGGATTTTATCTTTCCCTTTTTTTTAGCATGCAGATATTTTTAAAAAACTATTGCAGTGAAGTTGAATGATTATCGGAATAGAAATAGTGGGAACCCGTTGTTGAAAGCTGTTCTGTTTTTCTGAACATCTATGCTGTGTTTATCTTGTGCAGACTCCTAGAAGTGAGTGAATTAGAAATCCCATAGTGTGTCCTGACTTCTGGTGCTCCCATGGGAACTTGATAGATTCAGTGTCTGACACCTATGCTGACAACTGTCACATGTGTTGTAGTTATAAATCTCTTTATAGAGCTTGTTTTAACAGACCTTTAAAACTTATATAAAATATAATTTAAATGGCAAAACCAAGCTCCTGTTTACTTTTTAAAGGTGCTTTGTAAGAACTTGTTTGACTAGCAATTATATTTAGAAGTGTCATAGTCATTGAATTGTCTTGGGTTTTTTTCTGATGTTAGACCCAGAAGAAATCTGCTTATGCTCACACTGTGTTCTGAGCCAGATGTGGTTACTGATGATTAATGTAAAAGTGTAACAAGTTCTATAAGTTTTTGTTTGGTTGTTTTTTTTATAATTAGTTTGAACTTGGGTCTTTTCTTTTGGAAAAAGATAATAAATTGAAATGAAAGCTTTCATACAGTATTGAAGCCTATGATTAAGAGTGTAGTAAGCATTATGTTTTAGAAGTTTTTCATGTTATGGAAAGCAATTAAACTGTTTTTTATTTTATGTTATTAATTTTGCAACACAGCTACATTTTTAAAATAGAAAGCTCTGTAAAATAGGAAAGCAATGCTTCTAGTTTTTGTTAAAATTCTCTTAGGATATTTAAGATAATCTTTCACTTAAGAGAAGATGGTTGTTTTTACCATAGTTGGTTGTTTAATATTAATGCTTTTTAAAAAATAATCTGAGATAAAAAATGCAGTGCTTCAGATGAAGTATCTTATAAAGGACTGATATTTTTACATGTGTGTTTACAACTTAGAGGTGTTTCTGAAATATGTTAATCATAGGAAAAGTATTCCTAGTTGGTTACATACACCTTGAACTGCAACTGACATGAAGTGTTTCTGAATGCCACCTAAATGCAAATGCACACTACAAAGGTAACTAATGTTGTGACAGTACTAAAAAGGCCTTATATTGCTAACCCCCTTGATTACTGAGTTTGTGTTGATATTTCCAAGAGCCTGTCTGCTCCATGAGTGTATCACACAACTGTTTGGGTTTTTTGTTTTGTTCTCATTATCTGATTTAGTTACATTTTGCTGTTAAATCTAATGAATCTAGTCTGCTTGAATTCCCTCCAAGCAAGCCAGCTTATTTTAATTTCTTTTAATTGCGTTATTAGATCTCACTGTCATTACTAAAATGTCTGAGAAGGCACTTAGGTTCCCCTGGCAGGGTTTTTATGGGAGATGTGGAATTGAATTTTCTGCAGAAATAGTCTACAGGATGTCCTGTATAAGGAATTTTACCTCAGTAAAAGATGACAAAGTTGCAGAAGATAATTGGTGACAGTTCCTTCTTCTGGTGTACATTGTGTAATAGGAAGTTGATCTTTCTGGGAGTATTGGTGAAACTGGTTTGTCTGGGTTCTGTAGTGTCATCTGAAATGTGCAGGTGAAACGACATGACCTCAAATGTGAGTTTTTAAATGTTTTGTCATGGAGTGATGCAAGATGAGCATATGTGCTATGTTTATTAATAAACTGCTGAGTTTATTCAGCCTGGATCATAGTGGACAGATTTTTATTTAAAAATAGCTATTGAAGTATTTTGAGGCCCAATAATTCTGCAGATGCAAAAATGTAAACAAAAGCAGACCATCACAGTTTCATTCTATAGTCTGCTGCTTTACCATTTCTGCTTTTTGAAGTCATAGTGATGATGATGTCGTTATTATTAGAGCCTTTTTACTGTGGAGGCCACCTGAAATCTGTATGTTCATACCAAGCACACAAGCCTGATTATGCAAAACAACATTCAGCCTATGGCAGCATCTACCTGTGTTCATAGAAGGGAACTGCAAAGTATCTGCTGAGGATCGCTGGTACTAATGGATTTCTGAGAAGTAGCAATGAACACTGAAATAATGGGGCTTTTTTTTCACTTCTGCACTCTGTCGCAACTCTGAATGGCATCAGAAATGTTGCAGCAACCTATTGCCCATGTGTTCAGATGAAGCAGGCTTAAGAAATTTGTGTTTCTTCTATCTGTCCCCCTTTTTATTCTTTAGAGGTAGGAGGAGGTTATCTTCTACCTGATCAGTTCAGTGATACCATTCAGAGGCAGGCTTTGCAAGGAATTACATCCTTACAGTATTGAGATTAACAAATGTTTTGAATGGCCAGGATGAGATGAAGGTGTTAGAAATTCTCTGATTTTCTTGCTAGGTCTCAACAAACTGCACAGAGGAAGGTAGTACAGACTTGACCCATCCTGAACTTAGGTTTGGTAATTATGTTTTTAATGTATCTTGAATGATGTGTTAGATGTGCAAAACACAATAAATAGGTTATTTTTTTTGCTATTTCTCTTTTTTAATTGGCAGAAGAATGGAGAATCCACTCACTCACTGACCAGTAAATGTATGAGGAAAGGTGTTTCACGTGCCCATGGAGTGTTTATTCCAGGCATGTTTATCTGGAAACATGGACACATTTCAGAAACTGCTTTGACCTTGGCTCTGAATGGTGTTAAATCAAAATGGTAATATTTTTCAGTGTAGCCAAGTATGAAGATTTAATTTTAAACCCCCAAAATTGACATGTTAAGAATGCATGTGCTAAAGATTTAGTGGAGTGGTAGTCATGGAGTCACCACTGTTTGGGATTAGAGCTCACTGTATTTTTTTGATCTTGTACCATCTCTGCCAACATAGCTGGCAGCCTCCATGGAGGCGTTTGTCCAAATGTAGGCTTAGAACCTTTCATTTTAGGTGAAATAAAGTGGATAGCAAGATTCATAACCAGACATTTTAGGTACATAGTTTCATTTTTTGAAGAATGCCTCCGAATTTTTAGCCAAATGAAATATTTTAATTTCTATTGGTTCATCATTTTGTATTTATGAGTTTCATTAACCAGGCTGACAGTATGAGATCTGAAATTAATATTCTGTAATAAATTTCCACTTTTTTCTTGATTTTGGTAAAAAAAAGGGGAGCAATGAGGAATAAATGTGATTGGAGAAATGTCTCAGAAAGCACTTAGACTGCAGAAAGCCACCAGGGAGCTTGGCAAGACTGAAGGTGCTGCAGTGATTACACGGTGGCCCCTTTCTGTGAGGGTCCCCAGGCATGCAGGGAGCCATGGCCACTCAGATGTGACTCTCAGCACTCTGAGCATGAGCATACTTTGACTCCAGGCGTTTGCAGCAGTTCATGATACTTTAGTTGCATGTGCATTGCACACACCATTCAAAAGTAGCTGCAATGTGGACATGGAAGCTAAATCAGTGGGAAAAGGAGATGTGTTGTCTGGGCTGCCCATGCTTACCTCCTCATGCCGACATGTGTTTGTGTGTTTCTGTGAGTGTATATATAAACTCTCATACACACTTGCAGAAGCCTGGTAAGTAATTACCAGCCTTTAGGAAAGTTTTAACCCGATTCTGAATTCTGTTGAAAGATACCTCTAAGAACTGTTGGAGTTTATTAGAATGGGAGGTGTATTTTATGTACACAAAGATGTGCAAAAGGGGGTAGTTATTTACAGTCTGCTTCAACATGAGCATAATGCAGAAGTAGGGTAAAATGTAAGCTTTTCTATAGAGATGGGGGAGTGTTTTCAGTGAGTAAATCAAGCTCAGTATATTTTGTTGGCCTTGTTGAAAATGGTTGGGATTTGCCTTCATACATTTATTTGCACACGATTAGCTGTTACATGCAGGGGGAAAATGTTCAGCAGTAGCAGCCTTTATTTACAAGAACAATTGACATGTAATGTTACATTGTAATTCCACAAACACTTCAAGCTTCGTCAAGAAGCAGCCCTACCTCTCTCATTTCCCTGGTAATTATGCTGTTCCAGTGTGAAGGTGAGAAGTGTGGCAGCTGGTTAAACCTGTGCTTGCAGGGCCCACACCAGGTCACTTTGGCTGCCCAGGCTTTGTGAGCCCTTCTAAGTGCTTCAGTCCTGCTCCATGGAAGCTCCTTTCCTCTGTGGAGTTTTTGAACCTCTCTCTTCTATGCTCAGCTCGTGTCTCTCAGACAGTGAGATGATATCATCTTGTCTGGTGGGGCCTGGGCTCAGGGCCTGCAGTTCTGACTGCATATTTAAATTTGAAAACGCATGGCTGAGCTAGTTGAAAGAAACTAGATGGGTGTGAAGCCAAGTGTTTAAGGAATACAATGTAATTAAGACAAAGTTTAACAGTACAAAAATGGAAGGCATAACTAGCTTGAATACACATGAAGCTGTGGCCTTATGTTGGCTTTGTAAATATGACTCCTACAGCCTATTTGACATGTAGATTTTGTACTTAAAATACTTGCATCTCCATAGAGATTAACCCTGCTCTGTGTGCCTTTGTGTAGGTGAGACATGGGTCTTTGCAAGCAGCTGTACTCATAGCTCATTATTAATTTTGTTCAGGAATAAGTTACATGTATATAATCAAGGTCATGCAAGTTGCATCTGTTGGGTTGCTGTAAAAGTAGGTCCTGTACACAAGATTATAGTTTTTGCATGGGAATAATGAGAAGAACGTCCCCTGAAATGTAACATTTGAAGTGAAGGAAAAATTTTGGAGTGTAGGAACCTTTTACTATTTAATTATGTTAGATAAATTTATAAATAAACATGTTCCTGAAGCACTTGTAAAAGTGCTTAACAAAGGTTGCCCTAGCTCTGTCCATTCCTTTGAGAAGGGCTTTCTAAGAGACTCTTAACAAACTTGAGGTTTTTTGGTCAAGCCTCTAAAAGGATACTCTCTTCTATTTAGACAATAATGATATCATTGGGATGTACTAAGATAATTTCCTTTGGAACAAAATACAGTTTCTAACACTGACAATTGGAGGAAAATGTAATGAAACAACACAGAATCTCTTGTGGAGTAAATGTATTCATGTCAGATGTTTGGATGCAGACCAGCTATTGTATTTGAAATCACAAACCACTTTTAGAATCTGTGAGTAGCCTCATGTCTCTCGGCCACCTTTTCTGTCAATACATAAAGATACTGACATCAAGAATTTGATAAAGTAGAAGAGTATATATAATAACACTTCATCTTAGTGACTTAATGACTTTTTTTCCTTGTTTTTAACCTTTTTTGCAAGTTTTTAAGAAAAGTGAGGGAAAATTGAGTATTGTGCATATATAGTCAACTCTGAAATAAATGTTTATAAGGTTTTGTTGTTTGCTTGCTTTTTGTATTTGAAGTTTGTAAATATTAATTATAGTGCAGTACTGTCAGCTACAAGATAACCCCAGTAACTGGATCCTGTTAGTGGCAAACCCCAACTTGTTCAGGAGCTTTATCTGAGCCTGTATGGGAGATGAAAGAGTAGCGTGGCACAAATACACTCAGGCAGGTGTTTGTACCACAGGAACCATGAATAAACGAGTGCAGCTCCCCATCTCCCTCCTGTGACTTGAGACTGTCACAGTCTGCAGTGGGACTGCTCACTACAGATCACATGAATTTGTGTTTCAGTTGACTTCTGTTTTAGTATACTTTGAATGCGTTTGATTCTGATTCCTTTTTGTTTATGATTTGGGAAAATCTGGAAACATTATTTCAGTAAAGAAAAAGAGAGCTCTTAAATACTGATACAAAGTATATAATGCTGTGGTAATAGTTTATAATATTACAAGAGAAATTTGGAGGTTTTTTAGCATTTACATCATAAACAAAATTAAGACTTTACTTTGCACTCAGTAAATGAAGTTAGCAGGTCATGTGTTGTTTCCTGTGGGGATAAATCCTGTAAAATTCTGACTACATGAATTCATACATAGCAGATAAAGAAAATTGGATATATGTATTATGTCCTTGTTTTCAATAAAACTCTGAAAAATTTTGAGACCTGAGTATCTGCCAAAATATGTTGTTGTTGACTTACAGCCATTGAAGCAGATTTTCATTTGGAAAACAAAAAAAAACCAACCAACCAACAAATAGGCCAACAAAACCTGTTAGTTGTCACACAGCTCAAGCATTTGGCTGATCTGTCACATACTTTCATAGGACTAACAAGATGTTTTACATTTCAAACACTGAGACTTCCTCACACACAACATTTTTCAGCCAGAGGGAGTATGAACCCAGCTGTAACCAAGTGAACAGTATCTTTTGCTGTAACTGCTTTTAATTGTTCCTTCTACTGGCAGTCCTTATTAAATACAGCCTCTTCCTCTCCTTGAGAAGGTGGCTACTGATACTCTGTTTTGTTGGCTGTCTGAATAAGGTTGTTCAATACTTAGGTGGAACTGAAACTGAAATTCTCCTTTCTAAGGCAGCAAGCCCAAAGATCATCCACTTTGCTGTACTGCATTTTGGGAGAAATTAATAAAATAATATCTGTAATGCATACTAACTGAAGCATGGCTGTTGGCTTTCCCTAACAGCTATGGAAGAAAAGTATTTTTTTGAATTTTCATCCTGCAGGCAGTTCTAACTTGTCATGTCTAAACTGCCATCTGAAATCAGAAAAGAGCGAGGTTTTTTTTTCACAGAATAAAAATGAAAGCAATTAATTGAGAAATGTTGAAATACTTCCTATAAAAAGGTATTTCTCTGAGTCAGTGTTCCTGGCTGGACTTCATGTTTCATTATGCACCCAAAGCTGACTCCCATACTTAATCACAGCTTGGTTAAAGAGAAAGAAACCAACTCCTGTCGTGTTCATGGCAGGCACAGACCTCCATGGCTGCTGGTGTGGGGCTGGAATTGCTGCTCTCAGGGAGGCCTGGCAGCGTGGCTGGGTGTCCTCCAGCAGTCACTTTCTCCAGGGCACTGTGCACAGCCTGGGCTGGCAGTGGCTGTGATCTCCCTGCAGCAGCAGTGCAGGGATGGATGCATGGCCCTGGGACCACGGTGGGATGCAGCAGCTCAACCCTGCTCCTCCTCCCTGCACTGCAGCAGTCACTGATGCAGGGGCATGGGGGGACTGGAGCTAAGGGGGTGCAGGGCATGTGCTAAGTGCATTTAGACTGGTTTTGGAAGAGTATTATTTGCTAGCTTTTTATGAAATATGTAAGACAAATTCTGCCTACAGTGATAGGTCAGCCCTGCCTTGGATGCTGAAGAGATGCCTTGATTTGGTCTTGTGTCTGTGTGATACCAAGCATAAGTCCTTCAGTCTAACACTGGTATATGGAGTTTTGAAGAATACATGCTGTGTGGCTTAGGTTCACAGAAACTCTTGATGGTTTTCAAGTATAGAATTTGTCACCATATCTTTCCTTCCAACAAGGGTGAAGAAGAGATGGGACATGAAGCTTTTGGGCTGGTTTAAAAGGGAATGAATATTTGAAAACTCAGTGGTTTTTTATTTCATTTATAAAAATTTTAGGTAGGTCTTTGATGCTGACATCAGAAACAACAATAGCAATAATAAAATAAATCTGAGTAGGTTTTTTTTTCCTCACTGATACCTGCAGATATAGAATGATATGATATATTGTTAGAAAATCCTTTTTTATAAACTTTTTGAAAGTTTTGAATTTTGACCACTAGACAGGGAGTGGCTGTGTACAGACAGTCCTGGGGAAAACCAAAATGTGACAGTTTCATTGTATACTGTAACTATAATAATTTTCTTTCTAATAACTGGGAGGAGTAACTGCCATATGTGCTATAAATATAATTTTCCATACACAAAGAAACCTCAAGTAGGAAAAAAAATCTAAAATGGCAATAAGGAATCTGTTGGAAAAATGGCAGGTTTTTTTCAGATGTCTTTCTATTGCTGGATATTGTCAGTTTGCTCTTAAATGACTTTCACTGTCTTTTTTTACTGCCCCGTACATAGAATTTTAAAATTGCACTTTTCTGCCTTCTGCTCTCTGGAAGCAGTAGATCAAATAAATTTATCCTCCTGCAGAGCTATCTTCCACATGGACTAAAAGGGACAGCAGCCCAGGCCCATTTTTCTTTGGCAGAAACAAATTGTCAGTAGGATTGACAATGATGAAGTTTCCCCTCATACTTGCAAGGCATGTTTGTGAGAATGTTTTCCATCAAGTGTGAAAACATTACAGTTTTGGTCTTTCCATGAATTATCCTGTCTGCTTCCTTTTCTTTACCCTCCCAGTATGTAAGTTTTCCTTCCTCTTCTCTCGTAAAGTTATTTCCTGTCCTTTTTCCATAACACTGTCATTTATCATTGACCTAACACCCACTTTGTGTGATGTTGCTGATACTTTCTGAATAGTCAGCTGCACAGAGAATCCATTATTTAGCTTGGAGAGCAAGCTCAGTGTTATGTAAGGCTGGAGAACAAATTTTATAGTTCCTTCCTGACATTTTGCTATGCATGTGAAATATCTGAAGTAAACATTCATAAATTGTTACATCCCGCTTTTTCAAAAAAGACACTGATTAAATAATGTGGGCCATGAGGATTTTTTTTTCTTATGGTAATACAAATTTGGAAATAATTTACATGGAACCAAGTATGATTTGTAATTTAGCCTGAAATAGTTTAAAATTTTCAGAATTCTCAAAGTTCTCTCATCCAAAGTGGAGATAATGGGATAGGCCCACATCTTCCTTTAAAGAAAAATCCTCAGGTAATCCAGTTTTAGGAGACTCAGGATTGTGATATTGGATGTGGGGGAGTTCCTGGTTTTCTGGCATTAAGGGAGCCAGGGAGGAGTCCTAGTGCCATAAAAAAGTCAGATCTCTTTTATTCCTCCATATTCCCTCCCTAGATGTGTGCAAAAGGAGCATACATGTGGTGTGAGGCTGTACCTTTGAAGGATGTGTGGCTCCTTCAGGAGGCCAGGGGACGTATGCATTGGTGGGACAGTGTGTCCCCCATGCTGGTCACCATCTCTGCCTGGACTGTCTGTCCGTCCAGAGCAGGTGCTTGGCTCACAGGCTGGAGCACAAGGTGAGATGTGCTTTGTAGTGAGGGCGTGTGGGCAGGATACAGGAGAGCAAGCTTCTCATGCAGTTTGGCATTTAACAGGATTGGGAAAGCAATTTTTCTGAATAAATCTGCCTTGTCGATTTGGCTAAAGAACTGAAACGGGTGGTGGAGACAATTCCATGCCTTTGTGATGCTGTAATGTTAAGAAGGGAAGAGACATGTCTGGCACAGGAGTATGTTTCTCAAAGGCTCTCTTTTCTGCCCATGTTTTCAGGGAGAGCAGGCAGGGTTCCACATGACAGAGGTTTTCTTTATTGTGAGCAGGTCTCACATAGCTCCTGTTAGCTAGCTATAAAGTAGCTGTGAAAGGAAATGTTTTTAAGGAATTAGAAAAAAAGGTTTTGACCTGTTAAACCTTCAGTGTTCATCTCCTGTGGTTCTTTGTAGAGTATCATATCACCACTGAACAACAAAGTGCCACAGAAGAACATGCAGAGTATTGGATTTTCAGGTATGAAAACCTCTGCTGACAAGTTCTCTTTATAAGCAAAAAAAGTTATAGTTTCTGTTTTTGGCAAAATAAGTTGTTCAGAAAAATTGAACCATTTCTGAGTAATGATAAAATGTGGGACTTCCATACCCACTGAAGTCAGTATTTAGAATGAGTGTTTAAACAGCTTTATGAAGTCTTACTTTAGGAAGAAGTTTCAAAACTGAAAGGCTTGAGCAGCTTTGAGTTCCAGTTTTGTTTATTTGTTCACAGAAGTTTTTAAAGGTTGCTATCCCTGATGATGAAGTTAAAACATAAATTCAGTTTGAACTTTTCTGCTCACCTCAAGCAGTCCAAGGCCGTGTTGCTGACCAAATAGGTGATCCCATCATTCTGTGGTACCTTACTTGCTGACCTGATAGCAAGATCCTGGTGATTGTGTGTCCTCGACTATATTATCTCTTTTAGCAAGTAGGATATTTTCAAAAGAAAATAATTCACTGAACTAGTCTTTTCTTACATCCTGATTAATTTGTATGTGGTGTTGTAATGATGCTTCAAGATAGGAGATAGCAACTGGTTTCGTAATAGAATGACAGTCTTTCACCTATTTAAAACTTCAATAGAGTCATTGCTTCTGTTTTCTGAAAATTGTATTTTTAAACTCTGAGATAGCAAATAAAATTATTAGCAAGACAGTATTGTTTGAAATTTAAAGAATTACTTTGGTACAAAACCCGGAATTAGGATTTATGTCACTCTCTATGTAAAAAAAAAAGCTTTATTTTTTTAACTACAAGTATGTAACAAAGAGCCACACAAACAGGGAAGTTGCCTTCCCAGCTGCCATTTAACTATCTAAGCTCTTTTCATGAGCTGAAGAGTAAACAGACTGTTTTGTCATGCATTTGAGGGCTTCAGCAGCCTCCCAGAAGATTAAAACCGGGCAGTTGTAGCTGTCAGGGCCCCCCGCTGTCAGCCCCTGCCCTGGATCAGATGTCAGGATTTCAGTCGCTCACAGCATGGAGCGCAAGCTGATTTCATTTACCCGAGGATGCCAACCTGCAGGTTTTCATGGCTGAGGTGTCTACTGAGCCAGCAGAGTTTTCGGATGTTCTCATTTTGGACATGGTGACATCTGTCAGAGGAGTGGGGCAGCCAGATGGGAGAGGAGCAGCTTCAGTGCTCTTATCCTGCTCTGTTGCTGTAACCCTGCCAGAGCCGAGATGTGACTGTACAATGCGTGTGCAGGAGAATGACTGGAACTGTAATTAATCAATTAACATAGTTTCAGGATTTCCTCAGAAAGGCTGTGTGTGATGAAAGCCAGTAATGCTTTTTCTTTAATTTAAAAATGCTTACAAAATTGCAAAACCACTTTATTGTGTATTGTAAAACAACTATTTGATATTATGTAGTTCATGTGAGTATTGCCCAATGCAGTTCAACATCCTGTAAAATAGAAATTCTATGTAAAACCTTCAAATATTTGAATAGCAGGGTGATCTGTCTTGTTTTCTTGTTGAAGTAATGGGAATTTATAAAAGTAATCCTTTTTTCTCAGTTCCAGAAAGATAAAACATGTTATTTAAAAAATTGTTTGTTCAGCTCTTTTATTTCTACAAGGTTTTATCCTTTTGTACAGTAAAATTAAGAGTTTTGTTGGTACAATGCATGTGAAGAAGACAAGTACACTTACTTCTTTATGGTTTTAGAGACAAATTAAACATTAATTTAAGGTAGATTATTAACCTAAATATTGTTTCCCCTATATAGTAGGGGAGTTGGTGTTCTGTGGTTATTTTTGAGGGGATGAGGAATGTTTGGGGTTTTTTGTGGTTATTTAATATTTTTAGCAACTTTGCAACAAGTTTGAAAGAACTTCTTTTGCAGTCACCCCCAAACAGACATATTGTAATGTATTGCTTATCTGTTCCTTAAGCTGATTGATATAAATCCTTTTTAATTTTTGGCTTTTAGGTTTATTTTTATTGACTCCTTTTTATATTTTTTTTAGTTGTTGCCATTGTTGAAAAATTCAGATAAACTTTACTCTTTTTTATAGGTCTGCTAATACAGCTTGAAGGTGTAGTGTAAAGTTCCATATACTCCTTGGTTTGTTTTAGTTTTAGGCATTTCTGATCTGGCTGGGATGTTAAGAGCTTTTTGTAAAGATGTTCACATACTCATCCACTACAGATGAGAGCTACCAACTGTGTGTAAATCAGGGGTTTCCACAAATGCTCACATGTGAATGTGCCATGGGAGTCGTCAATGTATAACCCTGCTGCTGAGGAGGAGCTGCAGTTGGTTTTTAGAGAGGAAGAGGTTTTTGAGGGAAACTTTCCTGCTAGGAGGAGGAATTGGGTAGAAATTAGTGTACTATGAATATTGAGCCAAACTTTTTCATTTGCTGTCAGGAAAAAATGAGAACTCTGCTCTCTTGACTAGAGTGTCTGAGGGAGGTGGTTCATGCTGAGATAGACAGGAGAGTGAAACTGGCTGCAGAGGGTTGTTTTTCCATGAGACATCCTGTTGTTTGGTTTCCTCTTGCTGATTACCATCGCTCAGTGATCTTGGGTTTGTCAGGCCGCAGTGATGACTCAACTCCCCAGCTCAGTTCAAAAGTTTATTCCCTCCAGGTTTTGTATCGGGCTCACAGCCTTGTGTTCCATTCTTTTATAGACACACTCGTACTGTCACTGCACTGCCTCTGCCTTTAGACAGTTGGCTCATAATCCACAACAGACTAAAGTAAATCTGCCTGCAAACCCAGCTGTTAGAGAAAGAAAGAATGGCATTTAACATTAAAAACACAGGTAGGGTTTAATTTATTGCTTCCTAGGTTGAAACAATTTTGGCACATATAGGCTGGAGTTAGCATTCCTGTTGGAACTGAAAAAGGCACTGTCAGCCTTGGAAATGCTAGCAGTGTTTTTCCATTTTTGTTGCTCAGCAAATTATCTTGTTTTAAAATAGCAACTGGAGTTTTTTGGAACAAGCTTGCATTTGGGAGATTGTTAAATTAATCTGTAGGAAAGTTTATTCTTAGGGATGACAATGAGATAATAAATGAAAAAGTTTATTTTCAGATGTCATTAGAAACAAATGTTGAAACCCATAACGTAAAAACCACAACTCAAAGGAATGAGGATGTTGATCTTCCTTGCAGTGCTTTAGTTACCTGAAACTCATAAAACCTTAAACTGCCTGGTTGTGTTTTGCTCTCATGGGCTTATGTTTAAATGTTAATATGGCTGGTACTAAATGCTAGCTTTAAAATGGTCACTGGTTTGTGAAGAGTACAGTCTTCAGTAAATATAGTGGAAATACCCAGAAGTCATGCTTTGACTCAAAAAATAGTACCAGAGTTGCTTATATATATAATTTGATTCCAAAGCAATGAGCACAAACTCTGTGAAGGTAACATTCATAAAATGACATTACATTGATCAGAATGTGTCAGTCTGACATTGTCTTTGTATCACAATGTATTCACTTTGGGCTTGGTCGAGCTTGGATATTGATTTCCCTGCGTTATTGCCATTAGTCTTCATCGTCGCATTGAATGGTAGAATAAAGTAATTAATGAAATAATCTATGAGAATTTTCTCATTCTCTAATTTTTCTCCTGTTCAGATATAATCCACTGATAGACATGGAGCCATATTTTGCTGGTTTTAAGCACATGCGGCAGGACTATGAAGTCACTCTTGAACTTGCAAGTGAAGAGACTCAAAAAACTAAAAATGTGCAAAATTCTAGGACGGGGTCTTACGGTGTCAGCATTAGAGTCCAAGGAATTGATGGACATCCTTACATAGTACTGAACAATACAGAAGGATGTTTGCCAGAAAATCCTCCTGCTCCTGGAAAAGAGCAGCAGGTCGTTCCTCACACTGTAAACAAGGCAGCCATGGACTCCAATACTGCTTTTAAGTTGGAGGACAAAATCAGTGAACATACAAAATCTGCTGGAACACAGCACGTGCAACCCTCTGTGCCTAAAAAACTGCAGATAACCAATGTCAATGAAAAGGAAAGTGGAATGCCAGATTTTAAAGATGAAACTATGAAATCCTCAAATTTGTTGAATTTTCAAAGACATCCTGAACTTTTGCAGCCTTATGATCCTGAAAAAAATAACTTGAACTTGGATGATTACCAGTCTTCTGTATGCAGTAAGTCTAAGTCTTTTGCAGATGAAAAAACTGAAGCACAGCCTTGGATTTCCTCATCTAAGGTAGTGTCCCTACAGAAAACAAATACGTACTTTGCAGAGTCAACCAAAGCAAATTCAAAGAAAATACATCTGAACAGGTCAGTAGAAGATCTAAATAAGCAGCTGCAGGAGTGTCCCAGTAGCATGATTGGCCCCGGTGACGCGTGTGCTTCAGAGTCGTTTTCACCTGCAGGAGAATCCCCCTGTGTTAGTCCCACTGCTTATCCCGAGACAAAGAAACCCAGGCCAGATGTTCTTCCCTTCCGCAGGCAAGATTCCACTGGGCCAGTACTGAATGACTCCCGAAGATCCTCCTCCTCATCAGCTACTCCCACTTCTGCCAATTCCTTGTACAGATTTTTACTGGATGACCAGGAGTACGCCATCTACGCGGACAATGTTAACCGCCATGAAAACAGGAGATACATTCCATTCTTGCCAGGAACTGGTCGTGATATTGACACTGGTTCACTTCCAGGGGTAGATCAGCTAATTGAAAAGTTTGATAAGAAAGTTGATGCTCACAGAAGAGGCAGGTCAGGAAAAAGGAACAGAATCCATCCAGATGATCGTAAAAGATCAAGAAGTGTTGATAGTGCATTGTCATTAGGACTTGATGTAAATTCAGGTTATTTAGGTGAATTCAGTAAAAGCTTGGGTAAGTCAACTGAACACTTGCTGAGACCATCTAAAGTTTGCCTTCACAAGCAGTTATCCAGAGATGAAAAGTCACCTTCCAAAGAGACAAAGATTCCTGCTCGAAGTATTGGAAAACTGCAAATGCCCAATAAAGACACTCAGAGCAGCAGTTTCAGCACTTTGCAACACCATAAACAGAATGGAACAGATAGAGAGAGCTTGATGGGTAGATCAGCTACACTCCCAGGACAGAGTAAGAGAGAGGAAGTTAAAACAGTAACTTCTACTTTGTTGTTGCCAAACCGAATTACAATTACACCTGAATCAGGAGCCAAGAAGATTTCTGTAAAAACATGTTCATCTGTCCCTAATATACAGGTAATTTTGAATTCATTATTTAAGCTTTCCTTTGCACTCTAGCGTATGAAAGGTGCCATACTGTTAATTGTGAATTTTTCTGGTCTTCATTAGAACAAACTCCCATCATACAACACTTCCAAATGGGATTGTTCTGGAGAAATGTAAATATAATTTTTATTGTTGTTTTAAGTATAGAAAACGTGATTGTAAAGCAACTGATTTTTGTATGGGTAGAGGAAGATGATGAGGCCAAACAGATATAAAGATGCTTAAGCATAGATGCACAAAAGTAGAATGTGAAAAGATATGTATGCAAAATCAAGTTGTTTTCTTTTTTCTTTTGGTGTGAAATATGGTTACTTATTGCACTAAGGCAAAACTGCAGTGGATCTTTCATAACTTCAGGTCCATAGCACATAAAAGTTTTCACTAATAGGGTAGAATGGGGAACTCCAATTATACTGTTTGTATTTACAACTCTCACAGGATTTTTATCTTTATCTTCTAGGCAACTCCTGATCTCCTAAAGGGCCAGCAAGATCTTGCACAGCAAACAAATGAAGAGACTGCTAAGCAGATTCTTTATAATTACCTTAAGGAAGGGTCAGTAAACATATGTAACTTTTGGATAAGAGACTGCATTTTCTCAATATTTGTCTGCTATTACATTTGAAATGTCAAACAGTAAAGTGAAAGCTATAATTAAATGAAGCATCTCTTTCACAATTCTGTATCTCAGCTGTGTCCTCTAAGGCATTATCTGATCTCAAAAGATCTCAGAATTCAAATTGTACCTCATGGAACTTTAAGCCTTTGGCTTTTTTAAACAACAATAATGAAGTGTTATTTCCTAAGGCTTGACAGAAACCCTCTGTGCTTTTAATACTTTGTGCACCTGTAACTCTGGGTATTTTCTACTGATAACTTACTGAAATGTAAAGGAAGATTAAATTAATTAAAAATACATGATGCATTTAAATTTCTTTTCATTCCTGATATAGCAGGTTCTGGGACCTGTTCAGGTGTTATTTTATGGTGCAGTAGTCTGGACTTCTAAAACCTAGAACTAACTACTTATTTCAGTATGTCTGAGTAATAGACATGCTGAATATCTGTCTTTCCACAGTCCCAATTTTACAGAAGAAATTTGCACTTCAAGAGTTCAGTGGTCTTTTTTGTTTGGTTGGCTTTTTAGAAAACATTTGGAATATGAAATGTAACTCCTATCTTTGAAGATTTTTAGCAAGTCACAGTTAAGATAATTTCTGATTTGTTTGTATTATTTTGGGGGTTTTTGTGGAGATTTTTATTAGTTTGGACAGTCTGAATTTGGTCTGATGTTAACAAAATAGTAACTTTGATCATATCATTGCTTATTTGTACTGTCTGTTTTAGAAGTCCTGATAATGATGATGCAACAAAGAGGAAAGTGAACTTGGTTTTTGAGAAAATTCAGACTTTAAAGTCGAGAGCTGCTGGAAAGACACAGGTGAAGAATTTTTAATTTGCTTTGGCTTGTTTCAAAGTGGTGCAGTATTCAGACAGGGCCTTAAGAATCTGAATCCCCTTACTGGCTTTTACTAGGCTATTCATGTAGTCCCTCAGGAATATAGCTTAATTTTGATGGCATGAGAAGGATGAAATGCTTATTGTCTGTTATTTTATTCTGGGGTATAACTAGTGAAAATGATTTTTTTTTTCTTCATATTCTTAATCTAGATGTGCTTTTTCAGAAGATTTTAAAGCACAGTTAACCTTTTAAAGAAATCTCTTAGTATTTGAGAAGGAGCTTGGAGCAATGAAGAAAAATATTAGACACATTCATATATAATTTCTTGGGTAAAGATAAAATTTATTTGCAGAGATAAATTTTAATCTTTTGATTGCAGTGAGACAGACATAGCATGAGAGACTCCTGTAGCTTTTGTTATTAATGACAGCATTATTTATTTGCAAAATAAATCCTCAGAAATTACATAAAAATCCATTTGAAAACTTGTTTTAACGTATGAGCATGCTTTCTTTTGAATGAATTATTTTTCATAATTAGAGATATCTCAGTGAAATTGGCCCAAAGTTCACATGATTTGAGTCATATGTTGCCTAATTTGAATTTTTCTTTACATTTGTATGTTTTCTGTTTTATTGTCAACATGCCTTGAGCAATTTCCAAGAAGTTTTATGAAAACCAAATCATGGTTCCTTTGAAAATCTTACCTTGTCCTGACCCATATGAAAAATCCCTGGTGAGCTCAAGCAGTTGATGCCACGCTTTGTTAGTCTTGCTTGTAGCTTTGCTTTAGATTTAAAAAAAAGAAACTATTCTCAAAGAACATCTTGGCTTTGTGGGAATAAATGTCTCTATTTAATTGTAGGTTTCGGATTCTTCGGCTGAAGTGAAAGCATTGGTGGAACAAAAAGCAGAACTTGAAAGGAAAGTGGAAGAGTTAGAGAAAAAACTGGATCTGGAAGTTAGGGTACAGCACTTTATTCTTATAAAGCTTCTGATTATTTCAAATACACTGTTTAAAATAAGTGACAACTGATCCTCCAGCTAATTACCTTTTGCTTCATATTCTTCTTAATCCAGATATATCTGTGCTTTTTCAGAAGACTTTTTATTTAAGGGGTGGTTGGTCATAGCATTATTATCCTTTGTAACAAATCTGTTCTTAGTATTTGAGTATTTGAGTATTTGAGAGGGAGTTTGGAGCAGTGAATAAAAGTGTTAAGCACATGCACAATGCACTTCTTAGGTATCTGCTGAGGTAAATGTTAATCCGTTGATTGCAGTGAGACAGACATAGAGTGAGAGACAAACTGTATTAATCATGTAGCTGCTGTCTATTATTTTGCCTAACTTTTGGTGTACAAAATTCAGAATCAGCAAAATTCCAGAGAAGAGAGAGATGCTACACGAGCGAGTCTGAAAGATCTTCAGTTGCAGCTTGATCAAAGTATATGTGAAAAGGAAGCCTTAAAAAAGCAGCTGGAAGAAAACGAGAAGGAACTCAGGCAAAACCTGGAGGAGTGAGTTAATTCTAGCAAAGTTATCATTGAAATTTTACCTTTCCATAAACTTTTTAGATTAAAAGTACATGTGTCTCCAGAATATGTTGATGGAACTAGACAAGTGACATTTGTTACTGTAGGAAATGTTTCTACCATTTAAGAGTCATGTCTTTAGACTATCTGGAAGGAAGAGAAAGATTACTGAATTTATAATCTTCCTCTTAGTGTAAATTGCATTTAATATTTTACAGTCAAAATATATAGTTCAGGTCTTTGAAATGTAGAAACAGTTCAATGACTAGAGTACCTGTTCTGAAATAAAATGCAACTCCCCACTTAAAGACCTAGTTAGAAGGTTTCTCATTCTTACCCTTCTGACATTTAATTTTTCTGCCTCATTTTAGCCCATTCTCTTGTGGGCAACATGGGAATCTGTGTCTTTTTAGTACTTGAATGAACAAACTAGTATTTCTACAAGTTAAAAAACTCCTGTCTGATTTTTACTGATGAGGCTCTTTCAAGTGAAGATGGAACAGGAAAAACACCAGACTGAGATCAGAGATCTTCAAGACCAGCTCTCTGAGATGCATGATGAACTGGATAATGCAAAACACACTGATGAAGGGGAGAAAGAGATTCTGATTGAGGTAAGTTGAGAAGTATCAGAAGGGGGATCAGAAAAATTGCATGAAAAGTGGAGACTAAGATACAGAAATACATGCCTTTGCTTTTCCTCTGCTATTAAACCAAAACAATGTACCATTATTAGGGGTCCTAAGACAGCATGATAGCAACCTTAACCCTAAAAGGAATACAGAGTGTAAGTACCATTGTTTTATGGAGCAGGAGAACAGGTATCTTAATGGTTGACAGACAGGTGAGTTATCCACTCTGATCAGTCAGTTTTAGCAATTAGGAGTTGGGGTCAGAGCAGGGAAGATCAGTTTAAAAAAGATGTATGTATTATCAAAGCCAGATGAGATTCAGCTAAAAAAAATTAAAAGAACTCAACAAAGTAGTCTCTAAATTGTTTACTTTCTGTTGGTGGGACCAGGGACAGAAGGGATGAGACTGGAGAGGAGCAAAAGAGTTACTGTCACCTTGGGATGAAAGAGGAATTGGCTGGTTATACTAATATACTGATGATGAAATAGAGAACACAGCTTATTAAATTTGTTGATAAGGATGTGTAAGAGTATCAGTGCAGAAATGTTAAAGATGTTTGCATGCAAGATCTGCTGAGTAGAATAACTACCTTGTTTTGTATGGGTGAGATTTGATTACTCTTAAATTACTGTCTTAAATCTCAGGCTGTAATTGAAAGCTGAAGAAAAGTAGGGAAATATCACAAATGATGATGATAGTACTGAAAAACATTACCTTTGAAGAAGGACTTCAATCTGAATGGAGAAGTGAGGGAAGAGTCAAAAACACATCTTACAGAATGTTGCTGTAAAGGTGATAGTGATCAATTTTTCTGTATTGTGTGGAGATAGAGTAAGAAATGACAGACTTAGCTCCAGAGATTTAAAGAAAGTGTTAGAAAAAGTTTCTCTTAATACTGTTAATTAAACAGAGGAAGATGATGGCTGGGATGATGATAGGATCCCTTCCATTGTAGGCTTTTCATGGCAGAGTAGGTGATGTGTGTCAGGAGTGGTTTAGATGTCCTCATCCTCCTTCAGTGCAGGGGAAGCCTGCATTCTTTTTGAATGTACAGTTATTCACAGTTGGAGAAATACCAAATTAGAGAATTCTTGAAGCAGTACATTTTTCATTGTTTCTGTTATTCTCTGTTTCTATATGCATCTTTAGTCTTCAGATTCACTGACTCTCCAGTTTCTTCCCACAGATTTGTAGAGGGGAAATAACTTCTAGGGTTACCCTGGTGGGAGGAGGAAGGGGATAAAGACATGGACTTGGTTGGGAAGCACTTGTTTTGTCTTCAGCACTTGAAGAAGCAACTTTATTTATTCTTTCCAGTGGAAAAGAAAGCAAAGAATTATCACTGAGTTTGTTTCTCTTGCAGCTGGGGGAAAATGCTTTATCTTTGTTCTTATCTTCCTCCTTGCTAGTGAAAGCACAATGTAGGAGTGACTCCTGCATTATTTACAGATGGCATAACATACACCATTAAAATATTTTGATAGTTTTGCAGCATCAGATATGTTGACCTATTATGTAAAACATCAGCTATATGTTATACTTCTAATAATATTAGGGTTGAGCAAATTTTCAGCTTACTATAAAAGCTGTAAAAAATATGTCAGTCGTATGAAACCAACTTGTCCTTGGGGAGCTTAATTGCTTTCTTTCTGTGAGACATAAACAGAACATCCACAGGGGCTATTTGACACATAGTGTTTAATTTTGGGCTTTAGGAGCTGATGCAAATGAAGCAGAATCTGCAAGAAGTATTGATAGCAAAAGATCAACAAGAAGAGATTTTGAGAAAGAGAGAGAGAGAGCTCACAGCTTTGAAAGGAGCACTTAAAGAAGAGGTATCCAGCCATGATGCAGAGATGGACAAACTTAAAGAGCAACATGAAAAAGAATTGCTGGATCTGCGACAGAGCCTGGAGAGAGCAACAGAGGTACATTAGTGCTAACAATTACCTCTGTAGGGGAAGATTCTTCCTCTCTCAGATGCTGTATACCAGATGCTTTCAGATTCTCTTATTTTCTTAGCAAAATAGGCAAACATTTAGGCCAGGAGATTCTCGGTTGCTGAGATTTGTTTTATTTCATACACATCTCATGTTTTGATTGTTTGTCACAGCTGAAGCTGTGGTCCTTTCTTCAAGCACTTACTGCATTTGCTTAACTGCAAACTTTGAGGGAGAACAGGTGGGAGTATAGTGCAGAGAACCATTCGCTTGTCCTGGGTTAAAGAGAGTCACCAAAACTTGAGGATGCCCTTGAAGAGCACCAGTGTGCTTTGCCTGTCATACTGTTAAAATATTTTCTAGTTCTCTGCAGTTCTTTGCAGGCCACTGTTCCTACATTCAGCTTCTTGTGTCATATCCTGTTCCCTGGTTGCATTGTTCCACCTTGCCCATTCAAATTCTCAATATCAGTGCAGTGTTTTGTGTTTAATTTTGTGTCCTTTTCATTTATTGAACTTACGCTTGTATATTGAATGGTCAAAGGATTGTGAGCACAAGAAAACAGCAGGGATTTGGATGTTTTGAATCAGACAGGAAGAAAACAGAACTGAAGGAATTGCCTCTTCAGCATCTGCAGGAAGTCTTCGTGAGAGGGAGAATAGGAACTGGTTTCAGTTGTGTGTATTTATTATTGTTTTCCAAAATATGTCCTTTGTTTTTCTTTATAGAGGAATTTTCTTTATAGAGACAGCAGGTAGAAACATATTGCAAGATTTTTTTGGTATGAGGACAATTCTCTTAAAGTTTTGAGCATTCTTTTTACAGTGACAGCTTTTTTCTATATTCCCTCATTTTATTTCTCAAATGTTTGAGAAAATTTCTGCAGGCAAACCATGCTTGCCCAGTATGTCAGAACTGCCAAGTTTTATGCTTAGAAATATCTGTGCTAATTTATGTCTGTTACCTACACTGGTCTTAGGTGGGTTGTAGTTATCCTGCTGGTTGTGACCTAAAACATAACACAGAAAATTAAGGGAAAGTTAAGCTTGAAGCTGGAAAGAAGTTTCCAAAGCTTTATATGCTCTATGAGCATGTGGAAGATGCTGGATAGGTAATGTATTATTGAATTCTGACAAAAGATTATCCTTTTAAAGGTTTGTTTTAAATGTGCAATTTTCTTCAGAGGTTAGAAAATTTTATAAATGCTAGTTTGTTTATGCAGCCTAGGACTTGTACTAGAGGTTATTCAGCTTTGCTTAAATGTGTTGTTTCTCTTTGTTTTACATCATCATGAAGATATTTGACTTGTCTGAGCTGCATGAACTGAATTAGTTTTCTTCTTTGAGAAAAAAGTAGAACATTAAATTATCATTTTTATTACACAGTAATCGTAGTGACAGCTCAACCTCAATGAACCATCTTTTCAAAGTTAGTGCATGGTAATTTACTGTATTTCAATTATGGAGCTGTAATTACGACTGACAAGAAATGAAAGAGTAGTCTGTTTGGCATAACAATAACACAGTCTGGGAAATGGCTCTGTGACTGGGTTGCTGTGGCTTAGAGATATTTATAAATAGCATTTATTTACTTGCATGACATAGTCTATCTAATGGTAAATTTAATAACACGTACAAAAGTGAAATTTATTTGTTTAATGTTGGTCTAAGTACCAGTTCTCGTCCCATTTGAGTTGAAATTTTTGTTTTTACTTGGAGTAAAACTTTTAACATGTTTAATTGGGAGGTGGTGTTTCCTTTTGGTTTCGGGGTTTTTAAAAAATTTTGCTGGTATTTGTACTCAATGATTTCTTGAAGCACAGCATTATCTTTATGCCTGCTGGCTAAGATTTGTCGTTCAGTTTGATATGTCGTTTATCAGGAGAGTATAACCATTCTCTGCAGAAAGTTTCCTGGCTGATCTGCTGTGGTCTTATATATATTGCTAATTGGTTAATAATTAATCTGAAATACCCAGGAGACATAAACAGTTGAAGCTACTTGGCCTGGTAATTAAAAAAAAAAATATATTACTGCCAGCTGGAAAAATTCATACCTGATGGCAGGACACAAGAAACCTACATCTAAGATTAGTGGGAAGGGCCATTGTGTTGTATTTTATGAGCAAAACTGGAGTCTAAATGCTGTAATAGTGGTTTGTCATACAAAAATGTGGCTATGGATGTGTGATACATCATGTTGTGTCAGGACCTCTATGTACAAGAGTTTGTACTCATGTTGCTTCTAAATCATCCAGATTGGTACAGTCAGTAAAGGTGTTTTGTGATATACAGGCTGTTAAGGAAGTTTTAGCATGGAGAAAGGAAGTAGTTTTTATGCCAGTGTTAAATCAACAGAATTTTCATCTGCTGGAGGTGTCAGATAGGCTGGCAAGTCATGTGCAGTGCATTTAGTCTGTGTGAATGCCACATAGATCTGTTTGCACATAATGTTAGAAACATACTCAAGGCTATCTGATGGAAGAACAGAGCAGGGTTGTTTGTCATCATGATTCTGTTCTCATGCTCACTAACATGCTGCTAGTTTGGGGTTTTTTTGTTGGGTTTTTATTGTTGTCGTTGTCTGTTTTCTGTTCTTTTTTAATAGAGAATTTGAAATAAAGTCACAAATATTAAGTTATTCTTTTTCTTTGCTACACTTTACCTTGTTAACTTATTTTGTGTTATGTCTTTTGCTTGTGGTGGTATTGAGATGGCTGTGACTGAAGAGTTTTGTTCTTCCATAACATACCTCAGAGGGATAGTAATTGCCTTTAATTTAATAATAAATTTAAAAATTAATGTCTTTCTGATTAAGAATATATTTCTCCATAACTGCAAGTGCTAGAACAGAGATTAATATGAATTCTACTCCAGTTTTAATGTAATAGAAAAACTTCTATTATTTAATCTGACTCTAAAAAACAACAGTCCAGGATTGTAGTATTTTAACCATGAGTGCTCTGTTACTGTAGATGAAGTGCCACTGTTTCAGTGAAATTTGGAAATAGCTTTTGGAATGTAATGCTGCGGGTAAAAGGTTGTAGCACATTACAGCTAATACTGTTCTAATTCCACTGAAATTGTATCAGCTCAGGAGGGCAGTTCCAAACTTCAAATTTTGTTGCACAGCACTTTAAATTTACATCTGTATTTAGAGAAGCTGGCTGAACAAATGATGTTGTTCAGAAAAAGCTGCAATCATCACGCTAGGAAGAGGCTTATCTAAGCCTGACCTTGACTGATTTATTTGGCATGTCATATGTCTGACCTTGTTCTCAGAATGATAATACAGACACTCAGAGTTTAGAGCTGATTAATTTATCAAGGCATTTAGGAATGCAATGAAGCTGATCGCGTTACCATTAACACATGTGTGTGTTACATATGATTATGTTATAATTAAAGAGAAGAAGGAATTTTACCCGAGCAAATGTAGGAACAGCAATAGACAGTGGTTGCCTTCTGCACATGTTATGAACTAAAATGGTCCTCCTTTAAAATAAGAAAAAAAAGTATAAATCTCTGGTATTATACGTGAGAAGAAGCTCTGGTTTTGTTTTTTTCCCCATCTTGTTAATTTAGGTGAATCTAGCACAAACTGTAAAGACCCTTGAAATGAAAAGTAACTATTGAATTATTTTCTACTTAACCTTATAATATGATGTGTCTTCCTCAAAGCTAATAAAAATCTCCCATGTAGAGCAGAAACTTAAAAACTGGCTTAGCATTCCAAATGATACTGAGATATACTCTGTATGCCTTTTTTGTAGAAATGGCTTGGAATTAGTTGAAATATAAAATGAAACATAACTAAATCTAATATATTCTGAGAACCTGTTTTGGAATAATACTATACAGTGAACAGTGGTTACCCAAGTTACTCTGGGAAAAGTGAAGATGTAAATGTGGAACATTGCAAAACCACTTCGGTACTTTAAGTGATTTAATGTATGTAACTGTAAAATTATATATATATATCTGAAAAAAACCCAGTGCCTTGTTTCACACTGAAGTGAAATCTCAGGGCTATAAGGAATCATGCTAAAAACCCATGGGCTTGATAGCAGTAAAAGAAACAAATTATATAATAAGAATTACTTGGGCATGGAAACATCATATGTGCTCTTATCCATACATCCATAACTCATCTGAATCTGCATCCTGAATGCTGTGTCTGAGGCTGGTATGTTCACCTCAAGCAAGATACACAACAATTGAAAAAGATTTAGAGAAGGTAATCTAGGATTTGAAATGCCACGGTGGGTATTTTCTTTTCTGCCTGCCTGAGGCAGCTTTTGTCATGTTGAAATAACACTTTTTTGTTTCAGCTCTAGAAGCTGGTTAGTAACGGGTCTAAACTATGTACAGAGTCAAATGGTGGAATGAGTGGACCAAGTCAATGTTTCATCTTTCATGACCTAACCCTTCTCCCTCTTTCATTTTCTGCCCTTTTTTACCAGCTTTCTAAAAGCCTGGTGAGATTCTGATTGATTTTCAGTGTGGTACAAACACAGATAGAGTGGGGGAAAGAGAAGGAGGGTACACAGACAGAAGTATGATGGTGGAAGGAAAGCTGGAGACATTCCTTAAATAGGTATTGTTATTGGAAACACCTATTTTAGAACTGTATATGGAAAGTTTGGAAGACAGATTTAATTTGTTTTGCCCAACGTGTCTGTTCTGTGTGTGGAAAGGAAGTTGGTAATAGCATCATGCATGCTTTCAGGACCCATTTAATGAAGTACCAGACAAATTATAGAATATTAGTGTTGTCAACAAGAATATAAAATGCGCCTCTAAAGCACTCTGAATACGTAAGTTGGTGACTGTGTCTTTAAGTTCCACCTCCTCCAGTCCTTCATTTCTGTGCAGTTTACTCCTCCATTTATTTGGTGGATACCTGTGTAGGCTTGGGTGCAGACAGTACCATGAAACTAAACTACAGCTAGTGGGTTTTATGCTGTATGTAGAGTCAAGAAAGCTTCTCAGCAAAATTGTCCTCCAAAGTTCTGTTTGAGTTGGATTGGACCACATCTATAGGATAATAAAAAAATAATCCTGTTTATCTGAAATAGTCATTTAACTATTGTGGACCTTCCTCTGCTAGGACTATTTCAGTAAGTCTGGGTTGGGAAGGGGGGGTTGTTTGTGTGATTTTTCATTTTATTTGTTTCTGGAGCTTTGAGAGCTTGTACAGCCAGTTACTTCTTTAATGCCGTCAGGAGAATCTGTAATCCTTGTTAGCAGAAGCCAGTTCATGTATTCAGGTGATTTTTCTCGTGACAGTGTGTGTTTATTTGTGTATGTATGGGAAGTATTTGACTCTGCCAAACAGGAGGGAGCAATGTGAACAGAGAGTTAGTTAATATTTTACTCCAGTCTATCCGACAACTTCTGACCTTCAAAAGACTGTTAGTATAAGCCAATCTGAGTATGTCATGATACATAGCCAGGGGGATAACATGACATTGATGCAGGTACTGGTTGAGAGGTTAATACTTTCCTGGCCCTGGATTTTATAACTTATATAAATGTTAGGTCATGCCTGTATCGGAAAATTTTGTTTAATATGCTCTGTGTTAAAGAGGGTTGCATTCTCACTCTTCAAATGTAGGTATTTAAATCTTTCATTACACCTCATAAATGAAAACCTAAATGGTTTTGGAAGTAATATTAAAGACATGGTACCATTTCAAGCAGTGAAAATGACCTTTTAAGAAAACAAACCTTTTCTCTAAGCTGTCACCAGTGAATTTTTAACGAGTTATAGAGTGGCTCTAGCTGGAATGAAATGAGAGACCAGTCTGACTTGCTTGTTAATTTGTGCACTTGCTTACTGAATAATCTCTCAAAGTACATCAGAGAATTTAAGCTGGTTGCAGTGTACCTTGCAAAGAGAGGGGAAAAAAAATCACTGACCCTTTTAATAGGTAACTAATAATAGTTAACTTTCAAAGGCATAGCCATGTGTTAAAGTTGGCTAGGCCTCAGTTTGAGATGATGGGAAGAATTAATATAATCAGTGTCAGGTAGAAAAACAGTAAGTGCAGCTATTTAGTCTTTTTTTTTTTTTCAAGTTTTGTTGGTTTTGTTCTTACCTTTTTTTGGAGAGTAGGTAGGATGGATTGGGTGGGTTGGTAGCCTAACACTCAATTTGTAAGGAATTTTGGTACTCCTTTGTAGAGATACAAGATTTAATTATCCATGCTATCCTAGGGTTACTCTATTACTCATCCCAAGGCTTCCAGCTGCTTTAACAAATAGTGTCTGGGGTTAGAAGAATTGCCTAAAGGTGAACAGTGGGTAAAAATGCTGGAACTACAAGCAGAGGTACAAGCAGAAATAAAGACCTGTTATTTGCATTCATGAACTTTGAAAACTAGATGACTGTAGCTGAATAATACTGATTTCAGAAGCTCCCTTTACAGAAGTGCTAATAATGATTACAGTTAAAGAGTTGTCCCTATATGGAATACTCACTATTTGTGTTTTTCTTCCTTGGTGTCAGTCTTTGGGTGTAGAATGGTTTGGGGATTTTTTCTTTCTTTGGAAATCAACTGCATGTTACCTATGGAAATCAGTGTCTAGTTTTATTTAAAATATTTTGTTTGTATACAAAAAGAAGAGGAAAAGACAATAGAAAGACATTTGAAATCTCCATCACTGCTACCCCCTCTGGATCATCTGAGGGAGCTGGGTAGATATGAATCCCTGAAGCCGCATGAAACTTCTTACGTGTAGTTCAAGAAGTTAAGCTAGTCCAGCATCAACCTAAAAAGATGAGTCCATGAGTCTTCAGAGCTGGTTTCAACAGCCAGTATCTTGATACCTGAAGTGTTCTACACCAGGAATCGAATGAAGTGAGCAGCAACACCATTTCCCTTTTTCAGAAGATTTTGCAAGATTGTCCTGTCATTTATTTAGATTGCACAATTATGAATACAAAAAAAAAAAATTGAAAATCTGTTACTTTCATTTAAAAGCTCCAGTTTGTGCCCCAGCTCATTTTGAATGGAGATTTATTCCTCAAATATGGCTGTTAAAGAACAAACAGTTAGTTGGTTGAAACAGTTTTCACAGAATAACAGAATCAATTAGGTTGGAAAAGGCCTCTGACATGGAGTCCACCCTATGGCTGAACACCACAATGTCAGCAGGACCGTGGCACCAAGTGACACATCCAGTCTTTGCTTAACCACCTACAGGGACAGTGGCTCCACCACCTCCCTGGGCAGCCCCTTCCAGTGTCTAATCATGATGGCTGAGAAGAAATTATTTCTGAAGTCAAACCTAAACCTGCCCTGGTGCAGCTTGAGGCCACGTCCTGCCGTCCTGTCGCTGTTCCCTGGGAGAAGGGACCGACCCCCACCCGGCTGCACCCTCCTGGCCGGGAGTTGGAGTGATAAGGTCACTCCTGAGCCTTCTTCTCTGCAGGCTGAGCCCCCAGCTCCTGAGCCATTCCTCATCAGACTCATAGTCCAGATCCTTCCCCAGCTCTGGGCCCTTCTTTGGACCTGCTCCAGCCCCTCAGTGTCCTTCCTGGACTGGGCAACCCAGACATGCAGTTCCTGATACTCGGTTGAACTGGATTCTGAAAAGAAATGTAAAGGCTTTTAGAAAAATTTGCTGACTGGCTGATCAACATTGGATTTAGCCAGAATGTAATGATTCTAATACATGGCAATGAGATACTTCCACACGCTTTAAGTCTTCCTTTATTTTGTGAAAGGACTCTGAGGATACCATAGTGTGTAGTCACTGCCAAAGGGGAGTTTCACCAGCTGAAGTCAGCCAAAACTATTTTTTAATGATCAGTTACACAACTTCTCTCATGTCTTTGCCAATGCTGAGGGTGTGGTAAAAAAAAAAAAAAAAGAAGGTGTGGAGCCACAGAATATTTTCTGCATTCCTATCCAAAAGTAATTTTTTTTGTATTCAGGTTTAAACGAAATGTTTCATTTACATCTCCAGGACCTTGATGGGTGTTTTGTCCAGTGTCTTTGGGTTTACAGAATAATCAGTGGTGGGAAAGATTTTGATGCCTTTTATACTATCTGTTCACTCCTTGCAACACAGTTCAGAGTAGAATGCTGTATAAATATATTTACTTGCTAAGGTTTCTGCAACATAGGAGTTGGAACAATATTTATTGCTTTATTTTAACTTGTAAGTTAAAATGACTAAATTTAATATGTTTAAAAATACTTCTGGATACATATATAAGTATATACAAGGACACAAACCCAAGCTTTATTAGATTAATTTATTGTTAGGCAAAACACTGAAAGGAGCAGGATGAAAGGTGAGGGAAATGTGTTTTACTGCTGATGTTCCCTTCTGTGTTCCATAGGCCTAGAGCTGAAAACCAAATGCCACATGCATATAAATTCCAGCAGCTGGGACTGTGTGGCTCAGATAAGCAGACCCATGCTAGGTAAAACTTTATAGATCAGGTGTACGTGCCAAATCAAACAGTACACACACATATATATGTATGTAAATATATGTGTGCTCACTTTCTTTTCATCTGCTGGGACTTAAGTGGAGCTTGCACGTACTGTTAAAAATCTTCTGGAGAAAGAATTATTGACATTTTTTCACAGACTTTTAATTCCTTTTCTCAACATTCCGTTTCCCTGCCATCTTCTATGTAATGTTATTCCCTGTATTAAATACAGGAAAGTAAGAGGTAGTGATATTGGTGTTGAGAGGATCCTTTAATTTTGCATGTCTGAACTAAAGTACCTAGGTTAACATTGTTAGTATGAACTCCTTGATGTATTCAGGTACAATTTTTGCTGATTTTAATTGCAACTGTGCAATTCTATGCAACTCAAATCTATGGAAACCAAACCCCAGTGTCCCAAACACCAGGGAAGTTAAGGAGCATGTAGTTATTGATCCTCTGGAAAGATTTGGCTGAGTGACTTGCCTCAGGAGGTCTTTGGCAGAGAAAACAAGAGACTCCAGATTCTCTAGGGCTGGTTTTGGGTACCTTAGCTGTGAAACTGTCCTTTCTCTTTATTGCCTCACTGATTTCTGCTGTAAACTTTTAACATCTCAAGCTAATTGACTAATCCTTTAAGCTTTAGTATTGAAATGTATGAGAACTATTAAAAAGTCAGTGGTTATTGAACACCATGGATTATATTCTGCCATGTATGATCTATTTTTGTGGTCAGAAATTGATTTTTTTTAGTGCATCTTTCTTTAGGATTTGATAACTTGTTTTATTTGGTTTAAGTCCACTGCTGGACTAATAAGTAAAGTTACTGCATGTGTACTGTGGCACAATGACAACATCAAAATGCAGAAGCTTATCTTCAGTCAGTCACAGAGGACTTTGTATTGTGGGAACCTCTGTACAACTGTGTTTTCTTTCTTGTAGACAAGCTTCTTTTTCTTTATTCTCAGCTTTTTACGGAAATTTGCAACCCATTTCCAGCTCCTTTTCCCTAATCTCTGTAGCTTAATGTTGCTGATAAGGTTTACATAGTCTTAATCAGGAGTTTAAACATAATCAAATTTGAGAAAGTATAATAAAATAAGGTGATATGAGTGTGGTTAAGAAGTCTTTGAATGATGTGGTTATTAAGAGAAAAGTATTGTTCCTTCAGAGATTGAGGAGATGAATATCTGAATGTAAAACAGTACAAATGTAGGGACTAGAAGGCACTGAATGCCCTGCAAGACAGAGCAAGGACAGGCAGATTGAACGGAAAGACAAAACAAATGCAAGTAAATAAGCATAATAAGCAAAACGCTATAGGGTATTTACTTACATAAATATAATTCTGTAATACAATACAGTAAATAGTAACAATAAGAAGTTGGTTTACTAAAACATGCTGCCACAACTAGTAAGCGGGACTAAAAAGAAATAAACATTTTCTGTATCATAGGGAAGAATCTGCAAAATTGAGATTCACATATGTTAATTTTAAGATCCAAAAGAGCCCACTTCAATTTTTAATAAAATTGGGGCCCCCCCCTCCCGTTTTTTGAGGGGCTTGATATTTTGCAGAGGTGTTTTTTTTGTTGTTTTTTTGGTTTTTTTTTTCTTCTTTGTATGGCAAATATGTCTGAATATACAGTATTTCATTCCAGGTTTTGTTGACAAGAATCTTGTTTAACCAGTTTTGTCTGTTTTGTGCTCTGTATGTTTATGTGCATAATCTCCTTTAAACTTTCTGAAGAGACTGATCCACAGTTCTTTGAACTGAAGTTCTTATATTAACAATGTCGGTTAATGTTTTATATTCAACTTAAATCATTACTTTATGACCTTCACCTAGTTCTGTTACCATGGGTTAAATTATATAAACTTAGTTAAAATAATTGCCAAAACTTTTCCAACATCCCCAAATAAATAAATAAATGTAAAGGATTTATGAATGGGCACCAACAGGAGTCATTAATTGATGTCGTGTCATTAAGCCTTGAGGACCATTAGTTAACTCACACTATTTATATGCAGCAAAGTCACATGTGGACTGAGGGAGATGGATCCACAGCACAATCTCTCCCTGTCTGGCTTTTTCCTCGTTTGTACTTACTACCCCTTCAGTGTTCATTTTTCCTTCTTCTTTAGTCTTCATCACTCTAACTCACTAGCTGAATGCTTTTGCAAACAGCCTTCAACTCCTTGTTTTGAATGTCAGCCAGTCCCTGAATTTTCAGCGGAAACATGCATCCCTGCTCATGCAGGCAGAGCCCAGAGATTACCCCTGGCTGTTGGTAAATACTGTAGGACAGTATAACTGTCCTTGGTGTTGCCACATTCAGTTTTAGCCTATGAAGCACAGCAATATCCAGACTTTATCACCATACCTAGTAATTTCATTGTCATTTCAATGCAGTGATTTTCATATCTTTTACTTCTATGTTTTGTTAGGGAAATCCTTTACAGAGTATAGTGAGCCATCCCTAATGGCAGTGTTGAGTTGTACCTGTGGTCTGTACATGGTGATGTGCCTGCTGGCTGTGTGGGACTGCAGGAGCACACTGCCTGTGTGCAGGGGCTCACTGGCAAAGGACACACAATCCCCTTGTGCGTCAGCAGTGGCCCTGTATGGTTTGACAGCTGCTGGCCTGAACCTTATGTAAGTGTTCAATATATGGACAGGGATCTCTGTCCACCAGGTTCTCTCCTAATGGTGTTGCTACAAGGTCTGTCAGAACTGCATTTCAGTGCTTGGATGCTTTGTGTATGCTCTGCAGTGATCCCTGGGCTTTTTGCTGTCATGTTCACGTGTCTTCCCCAGAGCAGGCCTGGAGGGGAGGTAGAAGGTGATGTGGGGTGTCAGAGGGGGCTAACAATGGAGAATACAAGGAAAGACCTGTGGAGACTTTTGATACCTTAACTTTCTGTGGTAATATGCTATAGGATATGGCATATATTGCCAAAAGCTTATAATCCAGAAACTTCATTTGTGCCAGTGAAGAAGCTCTGCATGCAGTTCTTAGTGCTCTAGGGAAAAATGAGTATAAACTTTTTACTGTATAAATCCACTGTGTAATTCAACTCTTGGAGAAATGATGCTATGTGTGCTTTTTCTTATACAAGAAACATCTAAACTGTATTTGTATAGCTTGACTTTGTTTAAACTTCGCTATCAAATTGAAGATACTTTTGGATTGTTTTGTCTAGTATCCTCCTGAACAACATCCTTGGGGTGATCTTTCATGATTTATGTGTGTAGTACAGTTGTGTAAAGTAAGCTGATAAGATAGATACTCCTGTGTTTCTTTCCAGTCTTGTCTGAAACAACTTGAAAAGATGTTGAAACAAGGTGAACAGTGAAACCACTTTGTAAAAAAAAAATTCCTTGTATTCTCCCCAGTTTATAAGTAAGAAAAGTGTTCACTCTCCAACTACAATACAGTGCAGCTCTCCATATATACCAAGAGAGTTTTCTACCATCTTTTAAAAGTATGTGTGTGTGACAGAAAGGAATTTTGTCCTTAACATGTTAGAGAATTTGCTTTGGCAGGTGTAACCTTTGTAATGATGCCAAGGTCATTAGAGACTTATGAAGATCTGCTGGCTAAGTGCTGGTCACTCAATCAGCTGGAACTTCAGCAAGGTTTTATTTATATATCCAGTTTATTTCCAAAATTTTAAATTAGGTTAATAAAGACAATACTTGCAACTTGCTCTTTACGCTTCTCTACATTTTACATGTATTTATCTAACTTATATTGAAAAAGGAGAGCAAATAATAGTTCAGTTTAATGGTAGTGTCTGTATCCTGAGATACATACTACAATAAGCAGACTGGAGCAGATCTCTAGATACGATGGCATCACTGTAATCTGAATTTAATTTTGAACCTCTTAAGTTAATGTATATAGACAGGTATTACTTCTGTGGTTTTTTATGTATATGGATATCTGGGGGGGGTTGTTGGGTTGTTTGCTTTTGTGCATGTGTGGATCCACTTTTAGGTAAATACTGCTTCCTGTGTTGGGAAAGTGGAGCAAACCATGGTTGATGTAGTGGAATCTCCAGGTCTGAGTGGGTCTACTGCAGTCCTCTCTTACTGTGCAGCCCCATGTAGGCAGTTGGATGAAAAAGAACAGACAAATCAACATTCCTTTCCCTGAACTCCCCAGCATGCCTCAGCTGCTTTCACTCAGCTCCAGAAAGGAGAAATTAGACTAAAAGGAGCCACTGGTGGAGTACTTGCTAATTAGTAAAACTTTGCTGCTTGCAGAAAGAAAAAAATTAAAGGAATATATAAATACTATTGAAATTCTAGTACATGAAAACTTAAAGCATTGACAGAGATTTATTTCAGAGCTTTTAACTAGTCGTGTATTAGAAGAACAAGTATTTTCAGGATTTTCAAAAGACCAGAACTTGTCAGCCTGCTTATGCTGCCAGTTTTTGTATAATAAGTTCATTGACCCTGTAGACAGTCTGAGTGTTTTCTGAGTTACTGCTTTATCTAATTTGCATGATTTTAAAGCTGCTGCTTGCTAGAAAACAGTCTAGTGAGGGCACTCTTTGTAAACACCCTTTTATATAACTTTGCTTATTCCTTTTGGGTAAGGAGAGGGGAAGATCAGGAACGACAATCAAAAATAGTGTAAATGAAAAGTGATTTACATGCTTTCATACAATATTTCACAAAATAGTTTCTGAGTAGTTTGCTAGGATTTCTTTCGTTTTCACCCAGATAAACACAATTTCACATGCAAAAAATGTTGTGCTTCAGTAATGAATGTGTAATTACTTATTGTTACCAGATAGTGTAGAGGCCAACAGTATAAATGGATTTGAGAAGGATTAGAGAAATTAATGGATGATACATTCATGGAAGAAAACCAGTGAGAGCTGGGAGTGTACAATGATGAATGGCTCGCCTCATAGTTGTTCTTCCTCTTTTTGCCTGTAAGCATCAGCCATAGCCATGAGAGAGAATCCTGGTCTAGACTGATTCCTGTGTTTGTTCTGATGTTCTTGCTGTTGTTTGAGGTCTTGGTTTAGAAGACAGTGGGGCTTCACTTGGGAACCAGATCTTTGTACAGAGTATTGTTTTGTATCAGCCCCTGAATGCCCAGAAACAAGAATCATCCATTATGTCCTGGCTTCTTTTATGTTCTTTGGAGGGGACTCTGAATGAGAAGTCAGTGAAGAGCAAAGATGAAATCCTTCCTGCTCTTTACAGAATTAAATGTTTATGAGTCCATACTTGGCCTGTGTTACAAGAGTATAGATAGTATAACAATATGGACAGATACTTCCACTCATGGTTTCCACAGTAAATGGCAGGGTGTTTTAGAGGGTAAATGGTAAGGTGATGATTAGCTCTGAAAAGTAACATGCTGCAGCCAGCTGCACTGCAAAAAAAAGTCAAAAATCCAGTGCCTCAAGTTGTGATGCATTGTTCATTATTGTAATTTGTTTTTGTGCTATGTATTGATTTGAGTTTCTGAAAAAAAAAAAGTGTATGTTTTTGAATACAAGTTGAACTCAGTATTCAATACAAGTTGAACCACCACTGTTTATTTAGTGTAAAAATCTCGTTATGTTATCTGTCATTTACTCTGCAGCCCCACCAGTAGCTGTGTGGATGTAGTGTGTTGCATGTTAGTGCTTGGAATCATCAGTGGGGTGAGGCTGCCGAAATTTTGTGTTGCTGTGGAACACGCTTTTCATAAATATGTTCTTCTTTAAAAGGCCATACGGCTTTTTCTATCTGTTAATTTTTTTTTTTTTTTTTTTACTTGGAATTACCTAACAATGGAATTTGGTAATGAAATATTTTAGGGCAAAAAAGAGGAAGATGTTAAGGTGAAAATATGAGATAACAAGCATGAGACTGTTCAGGTGTCATGTATTTATCTGTTCCTATGCCCAAGGAGAAAAAATGCTAAATATTAAAGTCTCTGTTGATAATTTAATGTTATATCCTAGCTGTATTTGCTTATGGATCTCCTGTTGGAAAACAGCATAAATTCTTTTTTTTTTAAACATGCCATAATTTGTTTTCACTAGAGTGCTGCTGTCCTTGCAAGTGAAAAAAATGCTGCACAAGAGGAGCGAAACAGTGTAGAAAATCAAGTCAAAGAGTTGATTGAGGAAAATAAACAATTGAAGAGAACACTTACTGAGCTAGAGAGGAAAATTGAGGAGCTGCACAAACAAATTGATAATATGAAAGGAGAAGAAAATTCAGTGAAGGAAAAATTAAAGACATATGAGGTAAGTTAAGCAAACAAGCCCCTTGAGTAGTCTTCCTCTTTGCAATGTGTTCATTGTACAATAAAAAATGACCAAGGGGAGGATGGACAATGCCACAGGAAAGGGTAAGGAAACCGGGTTGTCAAGGAGCAGATGCAGTTTGCTGACATGTGTAGGAAAGATTTTCCCATCAAAAACCAGAGTAAAACCAAGTCACACCTTGGGACTGGGGAAATCAGTAACAGGCCAGAGTGAAAAGACTTCACAGCCTTTACTTGTCAGATTAAAGGCCTGGCCACTGTTTCTGAATGTTTCAAATTGCATCATTGCAGGAAGAGAAGCAACAATTAGAAGAAGCTTTGAAACATGCTGAGAAGGAGGGAAAAGAATTGTTAGTGTTAAAAGCTGCTTTGGAAAGCCAGCTGGAAGATATGCAGGTAAGGACAAGAAGAATTTGGATAATTTAAATTTTAAATTTTCTGTTAACCTGAGTCACTACTGCTTTCGTACAGTTACATCTCATTATTTTTGAAGTACACTCCATTGTAAAGTTTAGACCTCACTTCAGTGTTCAAATGTGGAATGAAACCATCGCATCATCAAATTAAAATAGTTTCCTTAATGAAGTTTTTTTTTTCCCTATTTCCATGGATCTAGCAAAATTTCGGGGATATGAATTGCCAAATTAGTAAACTGCCTAAGGTTTCACAAATCTATTATTTTCAATGATCTCATTCAATTCAACTCATGAAGGTATTTACATGTAAAAAAAAAAAAAAGCTGTACTTGAATATAAACAAAAATATTGTTAATGGACAAATATCAGGACATTGCTTCTCTATTTTTATGAGCCTTATTTGCAAATGTTGTATGGAACTGGAATATTTAATCACAAAACCAGAGACATTTAACATGTATCACTAGGATTTGCAGACTCTTAAATTCTGAATGAAGTCCTCTTTCCACTTAGCTCCTCAGTCCACCTGGTGTCCAGGAAAGGTTATGCTTTCTCTCAGATCAGGCCAGAAATTAAACGTGTGAGGAATGCATCTACTTCAAAGCAGTGGAAAGAGGTGTTGGCAGTGTTGTGTATGAGTCAAGATTGGGTGATGCAGATGACATGAAAGTTCAGATCTATTTATAAATGAGGGGAATGTGTATAAGTGTTGAAACTGTTCTTATTTGCCTCATATTTTGTGTCTACAAAAGCTACAAACCTAATTTTTCTTCTGTGATTCACTTTTACATGAACCAAAGGGTTGATTTCAACATTATCAGTTTAGAATTCTCTTCGTTTTGCTTGTAGAAGCTAAAGTTTCAATTCAAGTCAGTCTCAAAGGTGAGGTACATGTAAATTGCTAGTGCCACATTTTAAACTGAATGAATGTTTTCCCCTGTTATCTTCAACATAAAATTTGCATCTCTGTTTTGAAAACCTGAAAATTAAACTTGTCTCTAAGTGAATAAAAAGCCAAGGAAATACTGTGTTAACCAGCATGTTCTCATGATTCAGTTAATTATGGTAAAAAGAAAAAATAACAACAGCAAGAAAATACTTCTATGTCTTTAAAATTTAATGTGCTTCAAGAATATAAGGTTTGAACAATATGGGTGAGTTTTGTTTCCACAAAATTATGTTTTTAAGCTGTTGTTTCTTGTAACTTCATGAATAAGTGTTTCCTCTGAGACTTTTGGTCAGGCTTGGTTTTTGGTTGTCTTAATTTTTTTTTTATTTTAAACCTGTTTACCTGCTCTCCCTCACTGTTTCTCTTTGTTTGCTTGTCTGTATCACTGATAGTCTGCACAATCACTGCAGGGGTGTATTGCCCATCACTGGCTTACATTTAGCACACTCCCCTAAGAACTCCCTTCTGTCACAGTCTGACTTGACCTTGCTGTGTAACATGGATCAATGCACCATACACATCTCCTGCATCTTGATTAGCTTTGGGTCAAGATACTTGAAAAGTGTGTTATTTTTTTTCTGTTTATGCATCCTTCAGGGCATCATGCCAAATAAGCTGCCTCCAAGCAGGGTCTCCAAATGAAAGAATGCTAGGGAAGGTGACAGGAGAGTCTGTCTTGACATTTTATTCACAACTTATGTCTAAATTCTGGCACAGTAAATTGAGTCCTCTTTCTGATCTACACTCTTGTCCACCGGATATGAGCACTAACAGAGCTCAGGATGTAATCAGTGGGCCTTTTGTTTAGAACAATTCAGCCTTTCTGTCTTTAGAGTTGTTCTAATGAATAATGTTGTGCAGTAGGTTGATTTGGCCTTGTGTTACCATTGGCAATTTAGACGACAAACTCTGGCACTGTAATAATGTGTATCCCAGTGGAAATGTAATTCCTGACTGGCCCATCTTGCTTTTTTACATAACACAAATTACTTGTAATGGTGGTCTAGTATAAGAAAGACAATGACAATACCAATAGAACTGTAACAGTTACTGGAAACAGCCATGTCTATTTCTCCTCCATTCTGGATTTCTAGTCAGAAAAGTTAAAGCTGGTATGCACTTAATTGTAATAGACAGTTTGCATTAGTGCTTTCATCTAAAATCATCCTCTATGTTTAAATTTTGTTCATGAATGCACAAGTGAGGAGTATTTTTGTAGCATTTTGTGTTGTGTTCTTTCCACTGTTACAGGGTAGCCACCTCTGTGTAGGGCAGTGTTTCAGGAAATTAAATACATCTCAATATTTTTGTACCATTGAGACGGGAAATGACCTAATTATTATGCCCTTTAACCATAGCATATACGGTACTGTGATATCTTAAAACCTAATAATTATACCAATATTATGGATGGCAGCATCAAGTAATCTGTGCTTTTTAAATGAAACAATCAGAACATGGGATCCTTTCAATGGGTGGAAAAACAGGAAGTTTCTTTTCATTGTGGTAGATAATGGTAGGCATCTAGAATTAGCAATGCAGAGCATTTTAAGTTGAAATACATTCTTAATTTTCAGTTATCAGCTGAGATGAATTACTGATTTTGTAAAGAGAACATTCAACTAGTATTGTTTGGAAAAAAATAGAGAAATATCAGAATAATCTTTTAGATCAGTGTGAAAACAAATTACTCCTTTTCATTTCCCCCATTTTGTTCTCTTTTCATATAATAACACTTTAACTTCTTCACAAAGTAATTAATTGCCACTAAAGATTGGCTTTAAATTGGCAACTGACAGGCTGTTTGCCTGACTTGCAGTTACACTGTGACAGGCCATCCAATTCCACTGAAAAGTGCTCAAGGATTTTTGTACATGGAGGGCATTCAAATTAGAGATTATACTTAAATTGACCATTGAAGCTGTCCTGTAGGACATCTAGATTTCAAATACTGAAATTCAGTATAGTGTACTGAGCGGGCAGACACTGAGGAAACTGCAGCATTTGGATGGCTGGTAGCAACATTCCCATTGTATTGTGGTTTTAATACTTGAGTTAAGAAAAGAGGTATAAATGGACATGCAGTTATTTGTAGCATGACATAGCAGTGTTTGTCCTATACTAGCTAGCAAACTGTAAAACCTGAAATTTGTCTTAATTTTACAGCAGCTGCTGGTATTACTGTAATAAGTAACATACCCTTAAGGCATTAGAAGAGATGGGCTACACTTCATTACATGTACTTTTTAATCTCCTGCAGGAGAAGATCCGTTGCATTTCCCAGGAACGACAGCAGTTAAGTCAGCAATTAAAAGATGAAACTCAGCAGAAGGAACAGTTAAAGCAGATAAAGAATGAAATGGAGAATGAACGATTGCAACTGAGTGAGACTGTTGAGAAGTTACAGGAGGAGGTATGAGTTCATGCCCAAGAGGCTGCAGGGATCTGAATATTTAACAGATAGAAGTAAATGAACTGACAAATTATAAAGAATTATGTATTTTTAAACATGTAAAAGAAAGTAAAGTGAAAACTTCAGCATTAATTTCTTAGTATTAGTTTCTTTAAACTAGAGGCTCTTTTTAAAAGTTTTCAGGGTCGGAACAATGATTGGAACAGCAATATTACAAAATGGCATTGTAAACCAGTTCTGTACAAACCAGATCCCAGATCTGAGTTCAGTTCTCATGTACAGTACAGTAATATTTCAGAGTTTTACACCTGATTCTCAAAATTTCTGCATCAGATTTATCTGCCATTTGTGTGTAAAGTGTACAGCTAAAATTGACATACTGAAGTGTGACTGTGCAGTTCATTGTGTCACTCAGCTGGAAGAACTGCTGACAGTCCAAAAAAGGAGAATAGTCTTGCCACACATGCTATTAGAAATTAACTTTACTGTTTTGTGTTTTCCCACTTCCGCATAGAAATTAATTCATTTGGGAATGTTTGATAAATTTTCTGTTTGAAAATACTGCGCTGAATACTGAAGCTGGAGGAAAAAAACCTTTTGTTGTATTAAGCACAACAAAACCTTTTGTATATGTACTTTTTGCCCAGATGTCTGAAATGGTGGAGATCTCAAGAACATCAACTCTGGAACTTCAGAGCCAGCTTGATGAATACAAGGAGAAAAATCGCAGGGAATTTGTAGATCTGCAGAGGCAATTAAAGGAGAAAAACATTGAGGTAGAAAAATCACGCTTGATGAACATAAGAATGCAAGATGAGGTAATTACTCATAAGTTCAGTGAGAAATTCTCAACTTTGACCTAGAATTCAATGCAGGTAGTTTTCAAGATAATGAATGTTTGCTGTCATGCTTTTGTGTACTCTCATGTACATCATGAGAGGCTGATCTCAGCATTTTTTTGATTTTGGTTTTCCATGGTGGTGATCAGCATGTTATTTCTGCTGGGGAAATGGGGGTTCCTGTTTAGGACAGATAAATGCAGTTTGTCAAATGAATGCACCTTAAGTGAAATGACAAGGATTCCATTGATGATCTGCTGCTCTTTAACGCCTGCTACCGAAGGAACTGAGAATTCAGAAATCTTTTTGATTAGGGAAAGAAGTCACCAGTTACTTAGGAAAAACAAACAACCATACAAACATACATTCTCCTCTTCTTTCATATGAGCCATGTTGGAGCTTTAAATCACAGTGGGTTCTGTGCAACCAAGAATTAACCAGTCTTGAGTGTCTGCCTCATAGTATATAAATTTTTCCATAAAGACAATCCAGTCTTTTAAAAATCTGCATATACCTGTTCTCCAGTTGGAAAAATTCTGAGAATACATTGGTCACAGATGTTTTCTCTGTATGGAATATTTTTGTAGTAGGATTTTTCTAGTTTAGAACTCTTATATTGCCCTCTCCCCTTAGAAAACTCGTTTTAAATTAAATTTAAAAGAACAACAATAGAAGAAAGAGTAGTTTCTATATATTGTTGTGTCTTCCTTCTATATTTATTCCATTCAGGGATGGAGAGCCTCTGTATAGGAATGAAGACTCATGATGAAAAATGAAAGATAAAACAGTGATTTTGAGAACATAGCTCTTGAGTTGAATGAAATTGTATGTAGATACCTGCACTAATATATACATCAAATATGTAAATGTATATTTACACAGTGTAAGCACACTGTGTTTGCAGTTATCTCATTATAGGTCATAATCCAAGTTTATTTTCTTGGTGCCATCTGGTGGATAAAACAAAAATTACTGTGAAAAGCCAGTAACTCAGTGGAATTCCTGTCATGCTTCCAGATCTGTGTGTTTGCAGTGAGTCCCCTTTGCTGCCATCCCTTGTTTATAGCATGTACAGTCTTAGTGAATTCCCTTGATCTTATTGCTTCAGATGCGTCTGATGGAAGAAAACCTGAAGGACCACCAGAGAGCCCAGGATGAGGCAATAACAAAAACTCAGTTACTGGAACAGACTGTGAAAAGCTTGGAGTATGAACTGGAAGCCAAAAACCACTTAAAAGATGATCGGGCAAGACAAATCAAACTAATGGAGGTAAAAGACATTCTTAAGGGTTTGTTTCTTTTCTGAAGAGATGAACATAATTTTGTTTCACTTGGATTCTGCTTGGAAGGAATCAACGTAGCTTCATGTTTTTGAAAATCCTTGTAGTACTACTGCAGGAATTAATGTGGTATATTTTAAAGGTAATTTGTTAGCATATCTATTGTAACATGATATGTTCTAAATTAGAATTTTCTCTCATACTTTTAATTAACTTATTTTTAATTAATTTTATCTAGCGCTTATGATGCAGATTTGCATGATTTTCATTTCTAGGCCCATCATTCAACTTCAAAAGTATTTAGAAGTGTAAGTTTAGTTTAGCCTTTGATACCAGTTTATTTCAGGAGTGAACTTGTGCCTCTAACATGTTACAGGGCTTCATAACTGTTCAGTTCAACTAGGCTGTCACTTGTCTTTCATAACCAAACATCTCTATGTCATTGTACTCAGATAAAAAGAAATTAGTCCTCAAACTGTATAATGTAATGCAGACACTCAAAAACGTCTCTGGAAACATTACAGAATTTATCTTATATTCTTGAAATTTTTGAGAGTGATTAAAAAAAAGGAAACAAAACATTTATTTTACTTCTGTCAAACAAATTCACTCTAGAGGCTTATCTACCTGCCATCTCTTTGGCTGTGTGTTTTAAGAGGCATTTCAGTTTCCAAGCTTAGTTTTTCAGACACTTTGGGTCCTTGAAGTTTACAGAAGAATGCCCTGATAGCAATCTGAAGAGGATGGAAAGTACTATACTGAGGTTGCTTTTCTTTGTTCCACTTAGGACAAGTTGTCTCACCTGGAACTTGAGCTTGATGAAGAAAAGAATAATTCGGATTTGTTGTCTGAGAGGATCAGCAGGTGCAGAGAACAGGTACTTGTTCAAGTTTTGCAGCTTTTGCTTAATGATTCTCTAAAAAACTTTTATTAGGAGCACAATCAATATTGATCTACTAAATAATAATTAGCAGTATGATTTATACGCTATACTTGAGCAGAGCAGGTAAATCCAAAAAAACCCAAGGTTCACAAACATGATGAAATATGCTTCCTCCACATCATCACAGACCATTTTTTCCTGTTATTCTAACTGGAAAACAGACACAGGATGTGTATAAAGACTGAAGACTAGTAAGCTTATTGTGAAGAGTCTCTTATATTGAAAGATCACTATTTTAATCATACTGAAATGTAATTCAGCATAATAGAATCTTAATTTCAAATAAGGAAGAGGAGGAGCTTTAGGAAATTGTGGAATTATTTAGTGAAATCAGCTGAACCAATAATGGTAGCCAGTTTCAACAGAGAGGAAGCTTTATTGTCATTACAAGTGTAAAAACTGAATAACATATATGAAAGACAACTGGAAAGTATTTTCCACATAAAAACATCAGTCTTTTGTTCCAGAAATGCAATATAAGTTGATAGCCCAGAAAGAGGGGAAGAAGGATTTATTAATGAGGTTGTATCTCATGGGGCAGAAAATGTAAAGATAAAGTAAAACTTGCCAAGTTAAGTGAGACCTATCATAGTAACTCAAACAAGTAACAAAAGGGTTTTTGGCTGTATAAGTAGAGGGAAGAAGTTGTGGAGACTGTAGGATGAGGCCTCTGTCAAGATAAAAAGTAATCCAGATATGCCCTGTCAAATAAAAGGAAATTTTACCCCTGTCTTCAGTAAAGCTTGTGAATGTGCAGGTGGGGAGAATGAGAGTGAATATATTGGAAATGAGACCATCGAGTTGGAAATTACCAAGTTTTAGGAGAATTAGGAGTTCATTGGTTTGAAGACAGAGGCCTTAATAATGTTATTCAAGAATTTTGAAAGAACTGACGTAAGAAATTATAGGTCCTATAACAAAGATTTGTAATAAACTAGTAGAGTATGGGGCCCAATTACTGCAGAAGTAGCCAGACATCCATGGCTGAGTAGTCAGGATCATGCAAATGTTGTAATAGTTTCTCGAAAAAAATACAGTGATGTGGCTGTCTTGGAATATCATGGTCTAGGTAGTGTTCTTTGCTTTATTTTTGCTTTCTGAAAGATTTGAAACTGATGCATAACTCCTTACAGCATATCTGCTGCTGTAACTCTACATAAAGTACTACAGCTCACAGTAAATTCCTAGAAGCTCAGAGGACAATTAGCATTGAGTTACCCACAATAATCTGTTCTGTTCTCATTTCTCTTTCTCCAGAAAAAAAAAAAAAAAAAAATTCTGACATTCCTTTGGATAGCTGTAGCTTTAGAGGGAGAACAGAAAGTAAAATCTTAGTTTCTGTGTCTTTTCAATGAAATTTTGTGTTCCACTGAGACAGCTGGAGAGTTTAAAGTGAGGTAGAGCTCAGCTTTCTCTCACACATCCTTCAAGCACCAAGGCAGCATTACTTCTTTGTTTGAACTCAGGCTACTGAGATTCTGTTTGATTGTAATAAAGACTTTCTGCTATTGTTCTGTTGATACTGTTCAGACTCAGAGTCAGTGGGTGAAATAGAATGCAAAGGGTCATGCTGTTGTTAAATCAGGAAGCCTTTAATACTGGAATCTGTGCCTGTGTTGTAAACCTGGGATAAATGCACTTCAGTCATAGCTGCCATGGAAGTTAATTTGCTAACTGAATGGAAACCTAAAATACAGTTTGGTAACTAAAATGTTACATAATGGGTAAAAGACATGTTTATTTTGAGGTCTGGAATTTCTCATTTCACACATGAGTTATAAAGGTTGCTTTGTTTTGATTTTATGCCAGAATGACTAAGTAGTCAAATTACTAAAGAGTATTTCAGGGTCTGCTAAGCATTTATAATGACATGAGAAATTATAATGGATTTATTTTGGTAATATCTGTATTCCTCTACATTTTAAAAACTATTATTATAAATATGTTATTTTAACATACTGATAATGAACTATAATACTGAAAATTCCAGTAAAAACAAATTTAAACAACTGGTTCTATTTTACATAAAGCTGAATGTTTGAATAAACATTGGCTAGAATAATAGTTCACATTTCACTTGCCATGAAATGTTATTCTTTTTTAATTTAAACACACTTTTGAATCTGAATGGCTGCATGATACACTGTTCTCATCTCCTTTTGCCTTGTTCTAAGTACCACAGCAGAATGGAAACATAAAAAAATGTTGGGGAAAAGTGGGTCAAATCCTATTAGTTTTTAAATAATAATGTATTAGTAACTCTAGAAAGACCAAAATGCTCAAACCACATTAACACAGACACAAATGGAAAGCTGGAGCACTCAGCTGCTCTTTGAGTCTAAAGAGTCCCCTGGGCAGGGACAGGCATGGGGAACAGGGACAACCAAAATGATAGTTTAGTAAGTGATTTTTTTCCTGTGAACAAGTAAAATGAAGTATCTCTTGCCGTATTGACTTCACAAATATAATTGAAAAATCCTGACAATACCCTCATCAATTCCTGTGTTCTGTGACAGTGCAAGCAAGAGTCTAGTGACTTCAGAGTTGTTTCCAGTAAGTGTGAAAAATGGACTTATTAGTTTTCATGACAATTTTAGAATAAATAGATAAGGATGAAATTACACTGAACTGCATAATCTGCTTTCTTTTGGTGAAGTGTTCCCTGTGGAGAGCTGCATACCTGCTCTTTACCTGGCACTGGCTGTGGGTAGCAAAGAAATGAAAATCTGGATATGAAGGTTGTTTTTCAATTCTGAAGCATCAAAGGGATTTTTTCAGCTTTAACTCTCTTCTTGATTAATCATTGGGTTTTTTGGTCACATACTTGGAAATTGTCTAAGGCATGTATTATAAATATATATATGTACAGACACACACAGTATTTAGCAATTAACAGGAAACATAGGCTGTAAACCTGTGAGATGATGAACAATACTGATGGCATCTCAATTATTATTAGAAATCAATTTGCTTTCACTGTTATGAACTCAACAGCTGCTTTTAATCCTAAAGCTGGCACAGAATGATAAAGCTTTGTAAAATCTGATACAATTGCTTTTCTCAATTCTTTGTTGTTAGCATTCTTTAAATCCAGCTGTGATAAGTGTTGCCTTAAGCTGCAGAAATAGTTTATTCTTTTAACACAGCTATAATATATTAGACATAGGAAGGGTAGAACATGGATCATGAAGTCCCATGTGGTACATACACAGGGTATGGCCATGAAACTGGTTCATCTTACTGCTGTGAAATAAGTGGAACTTCAAGCATATTTTGGCAGACAACTGTTTTTCTCCTTTGTGCATGTTAATTATGTGTTTACTGTTGAAAAACACAAGAAGATAAAACAGTTTAGGTCTCCTCCAGCAAGAATTCTATCTGCTGCCCTTTTCTTTTAACAAGCTCTTGTAGATATTTGCACGTAGCTTACTGATCCTAATCAGATATAGATCTTTTTCTCTCTCCCACTACCTTTCTGTGAGGTTGCTTTTACCAAGAGGTGTCCAACAACAGTAGCAGTCATCTTGGAAATATAATAATTGTCCTCTAAATAATTCCGTAGTTTAAAACTTGGGAAAGCTGCACAAATTTGTTACAGCCTCTGAGCACAGTAAGAGCACAGTGGAACCTCAGAGTGGGTCCATTAAGCAAGTTCCTACATAAAACAAAACCCCTTTCTTCAGTTAACAGTTACATTTTTAATTAGTCATTCATTTTACCACAAATTTAGCTGTATTTTTTCTTATGTCTGTCTTGCTAAAGCAATTACAGCAGAATAAATTCTACGTAATCCCTCACATTATAACTTTTTTCATATATTTCATTAATAAATACAGCTATTGTACGCATGTGATTCTAATTTGTGCCTATAAAGTAATACTTTACTATATAATATTTTATTATATCACGTATAAAACGTTGTTATTAGGCTCCCATGTGACAGTGAGAGCTTTTAAGAAATTACCCAGCTGTTGGGAACACAGCCACGTGCTGCCATTGGTATTCCAGGAGCTGTTATGACCTTCATTTTCAGGAATGCCTTCTGCTCTTCTGTCCCCATCCTGTGGCATAACATATGCAATTGCATGCATTGCTGCCATTATTTGTATTCATATATCAATTTACAAGCTCCAGAAAAAGTGCAAATTACTTCCTTTAACCATTATTAACTAAAAATGTATATTTTAATGTTATGATGTGGTTAAAAAATAAGACCTAGGGCAAATTTTCATCTATTATACTTGTTTAACCTTCACATTCTTAACATTGCCTTTGGATTTTTTTATGCAAGAATTCCCAATGACTTTTGAAAGTCCTTTACTGAGATAAATTTGTAACTGAGAGCTGCTTAAGTGGAATGATTTGTTCATGCAAGTTCATATGTAACTGATGCAAAGCAGGGAAGAGTGCTGTGGCCACTGAAATCTTTATCAGTCTTTTTTTTGCTGGGACAGGAACTGGTACAGATATTCACTGTGTTCCCAGATGATTTCTATCATAAAAAGCCTGTGCAGTGTAAACCACAAATGCTGTGGTAACATTCTCTGTGCCTGTAAAAGCATTTTTAGAGATTTGCAGGGAGTCTCAGAAAGGTTAGAAGCAAGATAAGTATTTCAATAGCCCTACAAATTTGTTCTTCAGCGCCAAAGTTTCAGTAGCAGCTGTTAGGTAGTTTGGAGTTTTTCTTTGAGCTCTGTATTTTTTCCAATCAAGTCCAATAATGAAGTAAAGCAAACTAATTTTGCATTCTTATCTTGCGTCTGTATTGATTAGGTAGCTTTTTAACATCTTTAACATGGAGAGTATATATTCCTTGTGGTTTTTGAATATGAAGCAGAAATGTTAACAGGAACTGTAAAAAAAGTTACCTTTCAACAAAACAAGAAAACCCACCCCCTCTCCAAATCCGGAGGTTGGTGCCCCTCCAGTACAACAGACATAAAATTAACTGAAGGAGGGGAGCAATGTTTGTATCCATCATCCAGCAGAGTCTGTTGAAAAAGAGCTTTTACTACTCCTATACATACAGAAAACTGCAAGTCTCTGTGGAGTGTTTCACTGAGTTCTGGGCACTTGTCTGCAGGTACCAGATTGTGTTTAATAAAGAGAAACTTTACTAAGACTAATCAGCAGCTTAAAAGCTTAAGCTGCTGACTAAAAGTTTAAGTTTTTACAGTTTTAGAGGTTCAGACTTAAGTATGAAGAAAACATTTGGAAAAGGTGTTTGAAGATGGATGTGATGTTCCAGAACTCAGTGTTCTGCCACATGATGTGTCTTTTATAGAACAGCTCAGAGTTGAGTTCCTTGCTACAGAATGTACATGGTAAACATCAACACTATCCAATGTGGGTGTGAAATGCCTAGAATGAGTGCTGGGAATAACTTGGACTTCTTGAAGCAGAAAGTTTTGTCTAAGATTGTATCTGTAAAGCTCATCTGAAATCATGTATATGTCTTGAGTTATGAGAAAGAGCACATTGCTTATTGCATAGGTATGTGTAGTTTATATATATACAAAACACAGTATAATATAGATAAATATTATTTAAGTCTCTCATTAACATTTCTGTCTAACAGATTGAACAAATGAGGACAGAGCTACTTCAGGAAAGAGCTATAAAGCAAGACTTGGAGTGTGACAAAATTTCCTTGGAAAGACAGGTAATTATGTCTGGTTGTAAATGACCACTTCCAGAGGAGCTGTTCTGCCACAGCTTAACAGTCCTTCAGGAACACTGTTGAAGATATCATTTAAAGTAATTGTGGTTTTAATTGGGTGTTTTCTTATGTAGTAATAAACAATTCTGCAGTTCAGTGGTCATTGAAAGCAAGGTTACTTATCATAGCCCTTAAGTGAGATCCAGAGGAAAGATATCACAACTGGTCATAGTATTATTTAAAAATTCAAGAACATAAAACAGATTGTAATGGGCATTTAGAGAACCTGTTAGTACAACACACCTAATTAGGTGCCTTCAATTGTGACATTGCTCTCATTCTTAATTGTTTGAGAAAAAAGAATGCCATCTACTGGTATATATTATGTACATTCTTATACTTTAGTTCTGATCTTCCTGTCATAGTCCTTTTTTCTGTGTTTGAGACCTGAGAGCATGCTTTGAATTTCTGTAACAAAGAGCTTTATTTTTCTGTTCATCATGTAACTCTTTATTTGTTGGGGTATTTTTTTTCTGTCAATTCTTTGACTAGGTCTCCATTGAAAACCTATATAACCTAGCCTCCGGAAAATATAAGTGTAAATCTTAACAAAAAGTCTCCTTTTACAAATCTTTTTCAAGCTATTTTTGTACTAGGAATAGCATTGGAGAATTAAGAAAGGCAGGGGGACACCCCAGTAATAGCTTTGCTAAATAAAGTGGTATTGGATGTAAGTAATTTGTCTGCTTGTTCTAGCCATACACCAGTGATTTACAGGGCAAGAACACAGAATTTTACAAAAGAATTCAGTGTAACATAAGACAGATCTGACAGAGTATTTGAAAAAAAATTGGCACATTAAAAAGTACTGCTGGAAGGGGCTTGCAACTACCTGAGATTTAAGTGTCAATTTAATCCTAAAACTTGAACTGAAGCTGAACAGTAAATTCTTTTCAATAAGCCAAAGTAGTAGAAAATTTGTTTGTAGTAAACTGTAAAATCTCAATGACTTTCCAAGTTCACTAAATACCATACTGATCACTGTACATACTGATATATGTTTTTCTGGAGACATGAATTTGGTGTTAAGGTGATATTTGTCTATCTGAGTGTGTTTTAACCAAGTGTGTTCCAACCACAGAACAAGGACCTGAAGAGCCGAATCCTTCACCTGGAGGGTTCTTACCGATCCAGTAAGGAGGGACTTGTTGCTCAGATGGAGGCAAGGATCACAGAGCTGGAAGAACGACTTGCAAATGAAGAGAGGTAAAACCAGTCATCTTAAGATCAAAACATGCACATATATGCTTGTTATTAAGGCCTCTTGCTAATATTAAATCTCTCTTAAAATTAACCTGAGCTTTTTTTCCACCAAATTAAAATGGTTACTGTTTCATAAAAGTATTGCAAATTTTCTTTTTTACTGCAAACACAGTAGAAGTTTATCTTAAAATTTACAACTGGGCACAGTGCTAACATGGTTCCATAGCTCCTTATTTTATAGAAGTCTAATATCAGGAACGGGCTTAGAAATATTAACTGTACTGTAACATCCACTTTCACGTTTGCTTTTTGTTTAATCTTGGAGTAGTATACTTTTGTTGCTAAATGTTGCTGTGGTGTCAGAAGAAATTCTCCGTAGTCATTTCTGCTTATGAGCAAATTTCTCAATACGTTGCATGGAATCAGTAAATCCAAGCAGGGAGCCTAATTATTTATTTAATTCGTATAAGAGTGTTGAAGAATTAAATTATCAGGATTGGGAGCATTTCAGTTGCTTTTTACAAACCTGTCTTATCCTGGGTTTGGTTTTTCACTAGGGATAGAATCAATTTCCAACTAAGTAACCGCAGACTCGAGAGAAAAGTGAAGGAGTTAATGTTGCAAGTAGATGATGAACATCTGTCATTGACTGATCAGAAGGACCAGGTAGGGGAAAAACTAATATGCAAATATCTGATATTAATCCTACTAGCCTAACCCATCATGTATAAAATATACAAGACAAATGGGGTAGATGCTGATTACTCTGTTGTTTATGAACTTCCATTTAGTGATATTTGCAGCTGCCATTGCATCATGTGCTTTTGTCTAGTACTAAATTGTTATTAATTTTGAAAATTATGCAAAGAAAGCAGTTACAGAAAGCAATGCTAATTTAAGAAGTAAAGCAAATAACAGACAGTAATTGATCCTATAAATACACCAACAGGTAATATATTGTTTTGACATCATAAAATTTTGTATTAAAAAAAGCTGTTTACTGTCAAATATAGGCTGTAAGTCTAAGTACACACTGATGTTCCAATAGCAATGTGCTCTACCATTACCATGGTCTTGGTTGAGTAAAACATGGTTTGTTTCAGCACCTGAGCCAACAGTTAATATTCTGGCTGGAGAATGAACAGTGTGTTTCAAATTACAGACATGCATTTCAGGAATGATCTTAAACAATCCTCTGGGTTTTTGAAATTTATTTTATAGTATCTGTTAAAGTCGCTTAACTTAGACACACTTTTAACTCTACTCTGTTGTTATTGATAACCAGCTCTTGCTATCACATAATAGTGTTTTACTCTACCAAAGCTCTCTTTGCTTGCTGCTGGTTTTTCAGTATCTAGTTTTTTCAGTAAAAACCAGTATCACATTATTTTTCTTAAAGTCTAATGCTGACTTTCAAATATTTCTGAAGCAGAGGATTACAGTGTCACTACACAGGCAAAGTTTTGTCTTTATTCTCCTTCTCATAGATGCTGGAAGAATAAAATTCCTTTGTTAAAATAGTCCTCTAATCAGGTGACATGTAAATATTGCAGTTGAGTTTGCGTTTGAAAGCAATGAAACGTCAAGTTGAAGAAGCTGAAGAAGAAATAGACAGACTGGAAAATGCTAAAAAGAAACTCCAGAGAGAACTTGAAGAGCAACTAGACATAAATGAACAATTGCAAGGACAGCTTAACACTGCAAAAAAAGAATTAAGGTAGGATGAGTTGTCAGACGTTCCAATTCTGTATCACACCACTTCTCACACATCTGACCACTTGCTCCTGTAGTCCATAAACTGAGAGCTTCCTCTGCAAGTTTATCATCAGCACACACAGTTTGACAGAGACCTGTGAAACTCTGTAGGTGTCCCAGCTTTCTAAGATCTCCCTACTGAATAAAGTCATTGAGGCAGGGAATATAAAATGGAAAAAAGTGGTGGGACTTGACACTGTTACCATTTGTAGCAGTAAAAATTTCCCTAATGGCTGAGAGGTACAGTCATCCTGTGTTAGTTTTCCTTGGCCATCTGTGAACATCCCAGTGTGCAAAGTTTACAGTTTCCTCTCTCTGCCACTTTAGTTAGAGGTGCTTAAAAATGTGATTGCTTGATCTTGTGCATGTTTCCTTCATGTAAGATGTAGTCTGTGATAACCCCTGCTGCAGCACTTTGACATCCTTCAAAAATATAAATCCTGCCTGTCAATGTTTAAAGCTTTCTCTCAGTGTTCTGTGTGTAGATGTGCTGTTTGAATAGCAAATATTTGTATTTTTGTTTTAGTAGACTGAAGAAGTCACCAAGCAAAGTGCTGGCTGATTCTGATGATGATGACGACGATGACGATGATTTCAGCACGGATGGTGATAGTCTCTGTGAAGTACCTTCAGGAAATAATTTCTCAAAAGATGATGACACAAAAATCTAAATAAGTATGGATGCAATTCCTTGAAAGTACTGGAAGAATAACATAAATTATCAAGAAACTGGATATTCTAGAAGCCAAATGACATAAAGGGATTTAAGAGTTGGAAATACAATGTTTCCATCTATATTGTGCCATTTTCTTGTTTAGATCTCCACTGTTTAATATAGAAAACAGGATTGCGTTATAAAACACCTATAAAACTATATATATATCTATAAACTGCTACTGGAAATGTGAGAATAACATTTCACATTGGAAATGGGATTTTGCTAAAATTCTGTTCAAGTAAAAAGCCATTTGATATTAATTAAAAATTAGTTTTTAGTTGTTAAAAGCTTTTCCCTAAAATTAAGGAAACTATAGAAGATAATTTAATAATTGTAAGTAAGGGGAAATTGTGTATAAAATGTAAATATTTTAAATTTTATCTTTTTATTGACTACTTTAGTACTATTTTGTAAAGTTTCAAATATTATATAAATCAGTTTGATATGTAATATCTTTAAGTTTATATTGAATGCTTTGGGTTTTCACTAAGAGGAAAACAAATGAAAATGAATACATTTCATGCATTACAGAGCAGATTCATAGTTCCTGGGCAAGGAAGTACATTTAAATACCAGTGTAAGTTTTATTGTATGTGTTCTGTATATTAGAGGTCAAATGTTAATCCTGCCTGTTGACTTTAAAAGGACCATCACATCTGCATGATGAGAGAGACTTGGCTTCAACTTCCGTGTAAACTTAATTTGGGAAGCTTTCTGTTCTTAGTAGGGAAGGGTGAGAATGATGTCAGTCATTACTTGGTATCTTTCATTTCCTGAAAGGAATGCAGTTCTGCCAGAGGCAGAATGTTATAGGCCTGCTGATTTGAGGACATTGGGACAGTCTTATATTGCAAGTTTCTAAAGAGTCCCACTTGTTCCAGTAAAATTACTTGTGGTCTTTGACTTTAAGTACATGCCGTTTATTGATACGAAAATTTTATGCTGCTGGCAAGAAATTGCACCAAGGAAACGGAAAGCATGTTATCTGATTTTTCTTTCTAAGTTCTTCTTGACCATCTACTAGTGATATATTGCAGTGCATGGTCATATCTGCAGATACATATTGGTATTTCAGTTTACAGAAGTATCTGTATTTTGGGTTATCCATCTATTCAACAAACTTTTTGGGAAATGTAAAAGAAAGAGCATTGAAGATTTTATTTTTAAAACATTTTCTATTTCGTTGCTAAAATTATTTTTTGCCATTTGTATTACACCAGACTGGTTTTGCTCCTTTGCAAATCTAGAATTCTAAGGAAAGGGCATTACTACAAAACTTTGTTAATAAACCATAGTTAGGTCCTGTCTATTTATCAGTATTTGTTCTCAGTTACAGGTTAATGAGCACTTGTTCATTGATTTGATGAAGTAATCATGGAATTGTAAAAAATATTTTGAACTGAAGTTGCTGGGAACTTCCATTATTCCCACAAAGGAATCTGCTGCAGAGGACAAATTTAACAGCTCTGACAGTGAGGCTGGCAGATGTGGTTAAGGCAAAAGTCCCGACAATGGCAGTATCCATTTTCATACAGTTGCATGAAATGAAACTCCTGCCTGCGAGGTCAGAAATATATTCCTGCATAGCAGATCACAAACTCTTTGCCATGTAATTCCCTTCAACTTGCTTTTGATCATTTGAGTTATACAGGAAATAACAGGAATGCCAAAGTTGTCTCTGAATCTTGTATCTTTACCAGTAGCATGCACATGGAACATCTTGCAGTATTGGCATTGCTATTTTGACATCACAGGAACAGCCTTTCATCCAAGAAGACCTGTGCTACACTGTACTGACAATCATCATAGAAACTGCTGTGATTTATTTGTTGTTTCATTTGCATGTTTATGTAGACTTAACTTCAAGCAACTGATTCCAATCCCCAGTACTCTATCCTGTAATGTTCATAGATTACTTATTTCAAACCACTGGAAAAAAATCACTTAATATTTCATCTACCTCCAGTTACACTAAACTGTAAAAGAAAAATTCACTTAAAATAAACAGTCAGTGCTCTCAGTTCTATTTTGTGCATATACCTTGATATGATAATTGAATATTGTAGAAGACATGTTTAAAACATACCAAGAAAATAATTATCTAGGAAATATTGATGCTGTAAACAAATTTCTGCATGTTTTTTCTCATTGGCTATCTACTTTCTTTGTAACTTGTAAAGCAGGTGGCAGGTGTAACATCTAGAAGACTCCTCATTTGAACTTAGAAGGAGGAAGACAATATTGTTGCAGACTCCTACTGGCAGCAGTTCTTCTTAGTAACCTCCTCTTTTTCAGAAAAAGAACTTGTCTTTAGTTTCTTCGCTTAGACTTGCCAGTGGTATTTCCTCTTTAGAGTTCTCAAATCATATGACTGAAAGTCTTAAGACACTGAAAAGGATATTCCAATTCATTCACCAAGCAGTTGGTAGCTCTGTTTCTCGATACTTGTTAACTGTAATGATGGTAAAATCATCTTCATTAGCACAAACAAAATTTATAGTAGTTTAAGGTCATCTTATTTGTTCACTCCACCTCCTCTTTGCTTTCTTCAAAGCTCATGTTCAGTCAAAGTTTAGTTTAGAAACATTTTCCTGGTTTTTTTCATGTAATCTATTTTAAAATGAATTTCAGAAGAAGCTCTTGACTCATAAAAGGAAGCAATAGGGCAGTATATGTAAAGAAATATGGTTAAAAGACATATAGTATAGTGCCTAGAAGTTGGTATAAACATCAGAGTTGCTAGTGTATTACAGAGACATGGCTTGAATTCTGAGCTGTACAGACCTTCAGTTTTCTTCCACAGTACTACAATAGCTCTTAATTGTAGTAGAAACGGACCTGAGCCAAATAATTTTTTTCTATAAGCCTAAACTGATGACTTTTATTGTGGATGCTTGTCTTTCAGTATAAGTAATCTATAGTGAACAGTGAACTTTTTGTCCTTTGTGGGATTAATGGCCTTGGTTTTCTGAGTCTGTTATGGTAGATAGGAGAAGACAAATTACTTCTACAAGAGGTTTTTTTTTCTGTTTTAAATCACCAACATTTGGCAAGTGCTCCAAGATCTTTACATGGCAGCTTCTATACAGTGCAAAATATGTGAATGTTAAACAAGTGAAGAAAATCCTCCTGTCCTCCATAGACTCTTCACTCACTCACTAATGAAATTAAAGATACTCATCACAATAATGCATTTTAATGCTCTTGAGTTTGGAAGGCATCCCTTTTCATAAAAGCATTAAGATCTTTCAGACATCATATCTCTTGTAAGTGCCTGAAGAAATAAAAAGGAAAAGTTGTCATCTTCTTGCTGTCCCCTGTACCTGTTTCCCTGCACTGCACTTTATTTAAGGAAACTCCTGTACTATGCAAATACTTTAATTCATCACTGTGCTTTTTACTGCTCAATCACCAGGCACGTTTTCCCCCCACAGCTCTTGGTGATGAGACTGTAACTTGTTGATTAATCTGTGTATTCCTCTGATTTATCCTCTTTCTTCTCAACTTAATTCCTCCCTTTTCTTGATTAAATAATCTGTTCTGATTTATAAATAATTTTCTAAACTGTTCCAGAAGCCATGTGTTTTCCTAATTTTTTACAGACCAGCTGTGTGCTTTGCTGAGTGAGCTACATAGTGCAATAGCTTCAGCTTTTAAGCCTTTTCTGGATCACACAGCATATTTTAGTAATTAAATGTTGATTCTTTTCGCTTACTGGAGCTTCCTATCCTGTGAGTAGAGCTACACATTTCAGCTGCTTAATTTCTACCAACTGCACTTCTGAAGTCACATTGCAAAATAGTCAAAGACTTTGCTGAAAGAGCAACATTCTTTAGAAATTGCCAGGGTTTCTTACACATTTAATTTCTTTTTTTGTATAAGGTTCTGACTAGGTCACATGTTTAACCTCCTGACCCTACCACATTATATTGAGGAAAATTTCATTGGCATCTCAAAATTTACTCAGGAGCACTGGGCTGTTGAGAAAAAGTATAGAATTAATAGAAAGATATTTTTGTATTACAGGTTTTTCTTTTAACATGTAAGAAAGGAAAGACTTAAGAGGAAGGGGAGTGAAGTTCAGCAGACAAGGCCAAGTGCAGCAGTCAGTTTGCCTCACCTACCTCAGTAGCAGCTTGACAGCCCTTTAATGGTTGGTACCAATGTGAAGTCAGCAGGGACTGTTTTATGTAAGCTGGAACATTTGATCTTTTTTCCATTTCTAATAGCAATTTACTGCTTTATTTAGATCCTGAAGCTTCATGCCATTAGCAGAAGAACAGGCAATAAAAAAAAATTACTTAAGTTCAGAGCACAGGTGGAGGATGAGAGTTTAAGCTCTCCAAGTTGTCAGTAGGAAAACTAGGAACACTTCTATGTGAGTGCAGAGGAGGAACTCACTACAGGTAACTCATTACAGGTAACCTGAGTTTTACTTTGCCTTCTGTGTACTTCTACTTTCAGCAGAACAGGCTTTCTGAACAGTGCTTCATGTGTTAGGTTACAAAGCTATTTTCACTGGTTTCAAGTATTCCTTTCATCTTGGTTGTATGCAGGCTGGCTAGGATGGACCTACCAAAAGGCATAATGGGGAGTAAGGAAAAAATACAGACAGCAGGAAAGATTCAAGATCCAGTTCTGATTAATTTGATTTTGACCTTCCCTTCACTTTTAAGGATCCTGGCACACATGTGAGATGGAAGTAACTGCAGTAACCAGCAGGTTCTGTGGAGTGTCTTTTCTGCAGAACAACAGCCTTAAGTATAAATTTCCTTGCTTTATGGGGAGTTTCAAATCTGGTTTTCTTCGAACAAGAAAATGGTTTATTGTGAAACAGGTAGAATGGCTATGAAAAGTGAAAAGGAAAAAATAATAAAGTGAGTAAAATAAAACTATGTAAAAGCAGTAAAATCAGCCAGCCAAAGAAAGGAAGCTTCCTGAATTAGGCTATGTGTACTTTAAACACAGCCCACTGTGTCTTGCTATTTCAGTATGTATTGTGTATGGTGTCCAGCTATTTTAGAGATAAGATCAAATTCGTAATTTAGATCACAATGTGCCTCCCAAATGTGAACTTCTTAAGCATTACTGAGTCACAATGGAAAACTGTGGTCTGGGTGGATATAACAAGCCAACTCAAAATGATAATGAATGTGGACATTCAGTTTTCTAAATGAAGCAGATTGCAATTAGAGACCCTGCTGGGCCAGCTGCTTGCAACACAGCAGCCCTATAAAGGTGCAGGTAAGTGTGTCAGGACTAGCAGGCTGTGCTGTACTTTCTAACACAGTACCGGGCTGATGGCATCTCTTACCCTTCCCAGTTGTGGTTCTTCATCAGTGATAAGTGCAGACTCTGTTGGAAGACCCAGTGCATGGCTTAGATGCATCAGGCCAGAGAGAAGAGGTCTGACCACCAGATGTGTGGGAAACAGAGTTAATGAGTTAATATTACCTTCTTCACAGCAATGACAGGTTCCCAGGTGCTGACAGAAAGGTGTGGCTGTTTAATAGGTGGCTGTTGGGATATTCTGTGGTTTTTTGGCAAGTTTAGAGTTTTGGGGTATTTTGGTCAGAGGATGGGAAAGAAAGAAAAACTCAAAAAACACCCCTGTCCTGATTGTACTCTCCAGGTGTTTGCTGGTTCTTCTCTTCCTTGTGGGTGAAATCTGTACTGTATACGTGGGATTTTGTTTTACTTCACTCTGCTGACCATGTGTCCACGAGCGAGAGGCAGGCACTATCTGCCGCCTGCTGTGGTGACATTGCCAGGGTGGTCGCACAGGAAATGTCAGGACACACTGCAGCCATGAAACACCTGTCTTTCAACTTTATTTGAGCAAAATAAGGAGCTTTTTTCACTTGTGCAGTATCTGCTTGCCTTGCCTCTTGGTGAGTGTTTGTATTCACCTGGTGGCTCTTACTGTAAAGCCTCACAATACTTTTCCAGGGAATGCAGGTGCTTACTGCTCAAAGCCGGATTACCCAAGCCTCAGGAGGCTGTGTCTAAACTGCAGCACCCATCCATGTCAATGTGCCATTAAATGACATTAGCAGCTGCAGCTGAAGGGCAGTGCAGGGAGGAAATTGGATACCAGGAAGCTCAGTTGGGGATGCAGTCGGCTCAGCTCTGTTCTGTGGGGTGTCAGCACCAGTGCACAGGGTAATTCCTGCATTGAATAGGTCTCCACTCTGAGTGATGAAACAGTCCTGCACTTCCTATGTCTGCAGAGCCTAGAGCACTAGATATCAGGTAATTGAGCTTTGATTCCACAAACTTTTTTTAAGTCTTGTCATTTTAGCTTTACTTTTCAAGTATATAAAAATACCAACCAGGCACAGAGGAGCTGTGCCTCTTACCACAGTTGTGAGTGTGCCCAGCTGCCAGCTGTGAGCCTGGGAGGATGCTCTGAGGATGAGCTGAGTGGAGGTAAGAGCCAGATACAAGAAACGCATGTTAACTTTGATTGGCACTTTATCTTGTCAGTGCAATTTTTCTTACCACCTTTACCATTTTTACAAATTAGAAGTAATGTAGAGGGAAAATGGGACATTAACACCCAGTTAACTTTGCTGCTCCTCTGAAGCTATTCTGTGCTTAGCAGAGCTTGGCTCTTGAGGAAAAAAAAAACCAAACAAACTGTTTTTTGACGGAAGACGTTTAGAAATGTTAAACCTGGGCCCGGCAGTGGAGTGTGGGCTGAGCTCCAGCAGGGTCGGAGAAGCGGCGCGGCCCGCAGGGGGCAGCAGAGCGGGGCCGCGCCGGGTGCGGGGCAGCCCCGGGGCCTCCTCCATGGAAATCAATACGAGACACAGCCGCCAGGTTTCCCTTCAGGAGATAGTCTGTTCAGAAAGTGACATGCTGCTCCACAAAAATCCTTTTCAGTGTAGAACCACAGTCAAAGTAGCATTCAAGGTTTTAAGGTGCATGACGTGACTGATGTGAGAAGGAGGATGGTGCTTTTCTATAAAAACGTTGGTGCTGTAAGTACTCAGATACTATTGCATATCTCTGTAAGAAGACAGAAAATTGAGTGGTTCTGAGTCTGAAGAAATAAATTTATGAAGGACAGAAAAAGCTCAGTATATCTTCTTGACTGTGCAGTGACAGTGTAACAAAGTGACAACCTCCAGAATAGAGCAGGAATAATAAAAATTGGTACTTTTAATATACAGCATGATTAGGCACACTGGTATTGATGGTGATAATTTATCAAAATCCGGAAGTTCACAGCTGGTAAGAACACCCATTATTCATGAAAATGTGACGGCTGGAGTTATGCCAGACAAAGATCAATCTAGCCATACCATCTGCACATGTGCTTGTGTGCCTTTCCTGCACTGCAGACATCCAGCCTAGAGATGAGGAAGTTTATGTCAGGTTCCCATCAGGGTCAAAACTTCTGCCAAATATGTTTTTCTAGATGCTTCCTTTGTTGTCAGAAAATCACCTTTAAACTGAAATTATTCCAAATGATGATGAAATCCTGCTTATGGTTACAGCAGATTTATGCAGAAAAGGCACCCTATTAAACAGGAAGATTTGTTTGTATGGGTAGGATGCATAAAGTGTTCTAGTAATACTCAACTTCCTTTGCAATTTACGCCCACGCTGGGCACCGTCCTTTGCATAAGCCAAGGAGAGGAAAACAATATTGAGAAATCTACAGAAATGTTCAGCAGGAATACAATTATGAGGGGCACTTTAACATTTTTTATCCAATGGTAAATTCTTTAGGATCTTTTTGACTGTGCTCTCTTCTCTTGTTAATCCATTAAAATACTAAATATGTGTAGTAACAGAGGAAAACCCCAAAATTCATAAAGATTCTGTAAATCCAGTCATATAGAAGTGGAACATGTACCAAAATGTCTCAATAAGACCTTGCTAACCTCTCTTCTGTCAGAGTATTTTGGTGTACTTTTCATTCTAATCCTTTAGCAAAAGTACACTGTCGTAGGACAGTGGATTAAGACTTTGAAAATGTTTGTTAGTCCTCCAAATTGTTTACTAAAAACAAGCTAGGAAATTAACAACCATCAGGTGTTTTCAATGTATCCAGTGCATGCTATTAATAGGTTATAACCTCTGTTCTACAGAAGTGCAAATTACTGGAAATTTGGCTGTGGACTGTGGTGGGAGGAGGATTGGATCTTGTGTTACTATATTAATAATTTGGTAAATATTTCTCTAAAAGGTAGGATTATAGAAATTTCCAGGGCAGACTGATGGTCTAACATCCTGTTTTCAACAGTTCCAATTCCCAGGGCCCCATAGGAAGGCAGATCCCCTCCTTTCCTTCCCCACATGTCAGTTGTGTCAGAGACTACTGTCAGTCTCTCTCAGGTAAATCTGGCTGATAACTCCAGCTGATTTCATGGCAACCACCTCACCATTCTGCCTGACCTAAACCTGAGCCTGTAAACCCACCCACAACCATGTGTGTATCAGCCTCTTCCTTCAGGGCTTCTTTACTCTGTCACCTGTGGCAGCAATGGATCTCCAGGTTAATTATAAAAGGCAGTAAGATATTTCCTTTGTGCTACTTTAATTCTATTAACCCACATTAATATTGAGAGCATCTCCGTTTACTTCTCTGTTATTATCAGGCAGATGCTACTAAAAAATGAGAGCACAAGTAGGGCAATTTTCTTGTCATGATTTTCGGTGACTTTCTGTTCTTGTTCTGTACCAGGGAGAATTGGTGTTTCAGACAGGTCTGTTCTAAGCACTCGTTGCTGTCCATACCCCTCTTGTATCTGTTTTCTGTGCTTGCATCCAAACTCTCATGCATGTGACTGTGTATGTGTGAATTTTAAAAAGCTTTGTGAGTTCCTCTTAGAGAAACCTAATGGCCAAAGAAAACCCTTTGCAGAAGCTGCATTTTGAAAATAAACACAGCAGCCCTATACTGTTTGCTTTCCATGCAAAGCTGCAACGGAGAAGAATTTAAACACATCTCTTGATATGCCTTTTCTGTTTACCCCTGCAAGGTGACAGAACTCCGCCCCAGCAAGAAATATAGGAAAATGTGCTCTATTAGGCCAACTAATAGAATTCCATGTGTTAGTCAGTCCAGCCACTCAGGTAGATTTTCAGTCCTTCACTAACTCCTCTCAAAGATTTCCTGAGGTGGGAATGGTGCTCTATTATCCTGTAATAAACTTCTCAAAGAAGTAACTTGGGTAGGCCAGAACTGCAGCAAAATGCCTAAGGATGGGGAAGTTATGAGAAAAAGAATAGCAGCCAATTGTCCAGAGAAATGCAATTTTCAAGTTAATGCTAATGACAGAAGTTTTTATCTCTTTCTGGGCTGCAGCATCCTGAAGGATGACACACGGGAATTCTGGGGAGTGGCCATCCAGGTTCACAGATACGGTGTGTGACCAAATATATAAGTGGTGAGGTGTGTAAATCCATTTCCTTCCTAGGACCAACGTTAGAGGGGAAGTCCCCTAAGTAATATTTAGTCATGCTGGCTCAGCTATTATTAAGTACCTTAACTATTTAGTCCTTCCTACATTTCCTCCTAATAACTTTAGTCCAGTTAGACCCAACATTATCTTCTGTATTGATTATGACTTTACTTTTTTCTATTATTATGATGACTTACACACAAAGGAAATGAGACAGTTCTTGGTGAAAATTTCATCATACTGTAGGATTAGAAAATTTCATCATACTGTAGATACAGAGATGTCTGCTAGAATACTTTTAGAGCTGGAGGGACCCAAGTTTCCTGATGAAGGTCCCCTGATTTCACGAGTCAGTATGACCTGATATTTTATGGTTAAAATACCTCCCCTTCCTCCTCTTCCACCTTATTTTCTTTTTATATGACTTCTAATAAACTTCTTTTAGTATGTAGAAAGTAAATAAATAATAGAACAAACAAAAAATCTTTCACTTACACTAAACAACTTTTATGGACAGCTCCCTGTCCCAGCTGTCTGTGTGAACAGGCAATGGGCTGTGAGAGTCCATTAAGGACTGCTAAATTCCCATGTACATCATTCTGATATGAGAGAACATGGAGGTCTTAAACCAGATCTGAAACAAGGGAGAAGCCAAACAGCTGAGAACTTCTGTAGCATCTGTACAGATGTTCTAGACAAATGCCTGGTTTCCATCATCCTCTGCCCCGAAGCAGGGCTGAAGTCAAGCACTTGCTATTCTGGTCTTCTATCACAAGATAGAGCTGAAGCAGAATATTGGTTTTGCCCTTCTTACTCTTCTATGTTCCCTTTCCTGTGGAGAAACAAAATGAAATCTCTCATCTTCCCCTTTTAAACTAAAAGAAGTCAGTTGTGACTTCTTTTACACATATAGTGATTTCCTGAAATATGTACATTCCTCACACTTATGGAAGAACTTGCACTCCACAATTTATTTCTGCCTCTAAAATTTTCTTATTTCCTGCCACAGTGACAGTGCTGGAATCAGAAGAGATCTATCATTGGCTATTATCTCTAGGGAGTGGAACATGATTTTAAATGCTTGGCAATATAACAGTGGGTGTGCCTATTTTCTACTCTCCTACCTACCTTAACAGGTTCCACTGCGTGACCTGGCCAGGCCACACCCCTGTGTGAACAATGCTGCTGCTCCTCTGCTGCATTATTTTGATATGACATCTATGCTGAACTGTCCTGCTTGCATGACTGACTAAACCAAACCTACTGCTGGAGAATGAGTGACAGGCTTCCAGCATTTCATGTGCATCTCGAGCCACATCGCCGTGGGCTGTGACCCACTTGTGAACTGATTGGGAGACCTACATGGAAAAGGAGATGCTGAAGATGAATCAGGGGGTGGTACTTTTTCTGCTGAATCAGAACTGCATTGATGCCCTGTATGCTTCAACAACATCTGAAGTGATGTTATCTAGATCCCTAAGAATTTGTGACTGAAAAATTAGAGTGCTGTATTCAGCTACAGACACATGATAAATTAAACTGTCCTATATTTGTCTCAATAGATTTCATATTTCTCAGTTCATTTTAAATTCCAGTCTTTTTTTAACTTAATAAATCAAAAGTTGTTACTATAGAAGTGTACAATTATGATTTATTCACATGCTTAATGAAAAGTCCTCCTAAACAGGAGTAAAAAATACTTTTTTATTGAAAAACCTGCCCTTCTAGGGCTTTCCAGCTTTCTTTGAAATCTTAGTAGTGGTAATTTTTGTTCCTCTATAAACTGATTTTTACAGTCTGGCTCTACAAATCACAACTACCAGATGTAATTTTCATTTTTCCCAGTACATGCTCGGGGTACAAACTGTGTGAAATGCACTGACATGGATGCATGAAGGTGCACAGCAGAATCCTGGTACTGTTGTCATTACCTGGTTGGCTTCAGTGGACTTGCTCTGTGGTCATGCCCAGATACAGCTTTTCCTGACTAACCCATTCCCTTTTGTCCCTTCTGTCTTTTCCAGGGGAAATTACTGTCCATGTGGTATTGCATTACTTATTGACCTATCTAGCATTTTTTTACCTTGTTGCTACATAGTTAAAAAGTATTTTGAGAACTGAACAGGAAGAGGGACTTTAAGTAGAATGTAAAACAGAAGATATTAAAAGAAACATTTTCTACGATTGCAGTCTGTGACTCTACATTATCAGTAAAGATGGAAGCATGGTACTATTGCAGGTAACTCCAGGAATTTAATTTTTATTCAATTCAACCATAAATGAAATAATTACATAAAATACATACTGTGGGCTTTGCTCAAATAAAATGTGTATTCTGCATTTCAAACTCCTGATGTAGGAATTCCTAATTATAGATTTATGTCTGTGAGATCAGCAAGAAAGGCTCTGAATTTTTGCAGTAATCTTGTACTAGCCTTATACCAAGCATGAAAGCAAACATTTATATCAATAGGTCTGAGAAGTGATTTGATGCCTGTAGCTAAACCAAGCTGAACATTCAGGTAGCTGTACATTTGTTACATCAAAAGGGTAACAGTAGCAGCAAATGCAGCAAAGATGTATTTGCCAGTGAAAGACAAAATAACTACTCAAGAGAAAAATTGCACAATATTATATATTGGTTTGTATATTGCATATAAGAGCACCTATGGCAACTGACTTTGAGGGCTCAGTTTCTGATATGTGTCAGGCTGTTTTATGACCATTATCAGGCTAAAATTTTCACATAAGCTGTAATACCCAAAAAAGAGAGCCTGAAGTTACGTGGTGCTGAGCTAAATGTGGTTATAGAATGCAACAGTGAGAGCTGGCAGAAAAAAAGAAACAGCTTCCAGGAAACATCATTGATCAAGCCTCCAGTTCTTACTAAGTCTGGTTCTGAACTGTTTTACATGCATCTGTCCATTTGATAATCTCTGCTATAATGGCTTTCATGCCTTAGGGATGATGAAGGCAGAATAGATCTTAATCCCCCTGGAAAGTGAAGGCTATTAGAAGTTAATTATAACCTCATTTTTGTAGCAATACGAATGGGACTTTATAACCTTAATGACCACAGGTGTGAGTTCTTGTACAATTTGTGACTGCAATTATTCCCAAATCTCATAGGATTAATATTCCACTTGATAATGTGTTACAGGAACTTTTCTTTTTCCCCTGGACTGTGTCAGCAGTTAGCCTGAAGATGGACAAGAGATTTTGATTAAAAAAAAAATTATCCTTTTAGCATGTCTACATTTAGGCAATTTGTTATGGTAAAACCAGGCTACCCACTCCTGCTGTTTCAGGAGGGCAGACCTTCCTCCTCCGTGTACTGCATGGTCTGTGTCCATGATCAAGGGCTCTTCATAGAAAGGCCTGTTCATTCTGTGCCACCCCACTTCATTTTTCCTACAGCAGAATGGTCTTTGTGCCTCCTGGGAAAAAATATTTCAGTAATGCTGGTGATGGGAAACAGGATAGTTACAAAAAAACACAGAAGGTGCCTACACTTTAAATTTCTTGCTGTTTCTATGTAATTATATTAGCTTTTTCACAATAACTATTGCTTCAGATATTTATACTGTAGAGTAATAATGTAATTAACCTACTGTGCCTTTGGACCATTGTAGTCAGAAAGCACTGGCAGGTTTTGAACTGAAAGCTCAGCATCCTGGTTGGATTTTGTTCTGCCACCATATTGTATATTGTCTATTAGCAGTCTGTATGGTTATGTATACTATCTGGGCACTCTGTCCAGCTGTAAAAATCAGCAGAATAGGGTTATTCTAGTCAAACTAATTCCCAAGTAATGATTTACTTTCTATTCCTCCATCTTGTTTCTGTAAACTAGTGCCACATCCCAAGCAGAGCATGAAGTGCTCACAGCAGTGTACAATGACTCTTGCAGGAAAAAAGAGCTGTAAACTGTGGCAAATCTGCTTGAGATTATCAGCACCAAGGAGGTAAGGTCATGGGGCCTGGCAAACAGGGACAAGCTGAAACCAAGCAGAGACTTCTCCCTGAGGTATCAGGGAGTAAAAGAGAGAGATGTGGAGAAAGAGGGAGTGACTGTGTTAAACCTCCAAAGGGGGTGAGAGAGACTGGCAAATGTGGAATAATGAGCTGCAGCCATGCATATGTGCAGGGTGTGCCCAAGGCAAGCAACAGCTGGGCATGGGAACACCTTTGCAGAGCAGAGGAGACCTGTTGCTTGCTAGAAGCCTGTCACCTCCAGTACTGTTGGTGGGGAGTCAATCCTGCCCAGAAGAACAAGGGAGTGTCAGAGGTCCTTTGACTGGGACAAAGCAAACCCACATCACAGGGACCTTCTGAGTTGTAGGCCTGTCTTCATGTTTCATAGCCCTAGTAGCTTGTTTTCCATGAGCTTACCCAGCTACTTTTTAGGAGCATTTAAACTCTTCATGATCAGTGATTCTTCTGACATAATTTCACACAGAAATGTGGTGCCTGGTTTTCTTCAAATTCACTGTTCTCAAGGGTAGAAAATAATTAATTCCCTGTTCACTTCTGCATACCAGTCATGATGTTCTGTGCCTCTGTCACCCATTCCCTGCCACTGTCTTTTGTCCAAGCCAAAGATCACAAATTTCCTTCTCCTTTCTAAATCAAAAAATAATTCTGAAGTCCTTTTTTTCAGCTCTGCTGTGTATGTCTCATATTGCTTCAGCAGCTTCTCTTGAGCTTTCTTTCTGCCACCTGGGGAGTACCAGATGTTCACTCCATACAAGTGGTTGGCAGAGTCTGGGGATGAAGAAAAAGTTGTTCCAAATGTTGCTTTCATGCAGAGAGGGGTCACACAGGCTACGCAAGGGGTGAAGAGACTGCAAATGGTTGCATGGTCAAGTAGCAAGGCAGCAAACAAATTACTCTCATTACTACACTTGTGCATCTTGTTGGCAGGGGAAGGGAAGGTGATTCTGAGAGAATCCAAAATAGGGAGACTACACACCATGCATGTAGGTTATTTTTTCTTGGAAGATATTAATTTGAGGATTAAATAGAAAATGCTCCTTTTCAAACCTATATTGGTAAATCAAATAGTCTTTCTGCTATTTTCCAAGAAATGAGGAGAGCTGCAACTAAAATAGATATAACTGAGAATATAATATTTTTATTGTCTGTCTATTATTCATGGACAAGTTTTTCCTCACTTGCATTTATTTTTAAATTTTCCATCAAAATGATCAATATTCTCAAAGTTGATGCAGACCTTGCAAATTTTCCCAGAGATCTGATTATTGTGCCTTACTCTCTTATGTCAATGAGTATTGTGCCATGCTCTTATCATATAGGAAGGGAGGTCCTTTTCCCTTGTGTAGTACAAGTTCTTCTGTGCCTGTTCTTAGAAAAGCAGTTGTGTTTGCGCCTTGCAGCGGCTGGGCAGCCCCACATACACACCTTGCTCCAGAGGGAAATGCAGTCCAAAAGATACAACTTGTAACTAACCAGAGCAATCTCACAGGTGTGTGAACTCCTGCTCAGCTGAAACCACAGAGGTCACCAGCTGTCTGCATACCAGAATTTAAACACCCTCACCAGAATGACCAGCACACGTGCTAAGGGATAACCCTATGGGTAGACAACATAATTGTGAAGGAACATGTTCCTCCTGATGATGACACACCTATTACCCACCTGCAAACCCACAAAAGCAGCATTACAAGCAGGACTTAAGACAGAGGTGATTCATAGGGAAATGCAATTGTTTGTAGGAACAAGACACCTTGCCACAAAAAGAAACGTGTAACACTCAATCTTGCCTTGAGAGAAATCCAAATACAAGTGGATGTTCTGATTCATTTGCCTTGGGCTATATTACCTTCCCCAGGAGAAGAGAGAATAGTAATTGGGAAAACAACAAAAAAGATGCTGCATATTAAATGCAGACCTTTCATTCATTCCTCTGCACTGGGCAATGATTTCTTCCTCTCTTGCTCAGATCCTTGTCATGTCCATAGCTCAATGTCCTGCCTTGGGGACAGAGAGCTGAGAGGCAGAAGGAACAGAAGCATTGTACACAGAGAGGGTGAGGCACCCATAGTTCAGTGCAGTTTCCATTTTTCCAAGGCAGATTTCCTCTCTTCAGCTCTCTGGTCATTAACAACAGGTAAGGACATTGTGTAGCCATAACTCTGTTTTCTCGTGGTCTTAATTTAATTACATGGAGACAGAAGAAAAATTATTTTTAAAATGCTGTTTAAGTTATTTGTTCTGTCATTTCTTTCAAACAAAAGCATCTCCTTTGCTTATAACTCCCTTGATTAGTGAGGAATGTAGTGCTTGTGACAGATGCCCAAGGCTGTAGATTGAAGATTTTGTGCCTGGGCCGTGTAGGTTGGTGTAGGGTTGTGGCATTCCCTCAGCCCAGATGCGGAAGAACTGAGCATCTGAAATGCTGAAGTCCACACCTGCAATCTGGCTCGGGGCCAGCCGGCTCGGGCAGACCATACTCAGCCCGATGGACCTTTGGCACTGAGGCCGATGCTGTCATCCATGCACTGAGCTGCACCGGCTTTGTGCCTGTGAGCCCCGAGGCTGGCTGGGAGCTGCGTGCTTTCTGACGAGCCTGGTACCCACTCCTGGGGCACGGACAGCAACTGACAGACCTGGGTGCTCACGAATTGCTGTGGGAAGAAGGGGAGGACAGTGTTCAGCTTCCACGTAACACTCTTTTACAGTGCTCAGAGGTGGGTGCCGGAGAACAGGACTGAGTGGCTGCCAGTGGCCCCTGCGAGCCCTAACCCCGTTTGGCAGTGCCGGGAGGTGGCTGTGTGACAGACGGACCTTTCTGGGTGTCCCCTCGAAGCTGCTCTCCCCAGGCTGCACCCCGACACCCAATGTTCCCGTGAGCAGAGAGAATGCCTCCCTGCGCTGGCGCCTCAGCGTCCCACAGCGCCTTTGCCCAGTGTCACGCCACGGGGTGAAATCGGGCACGTCGGTGGCCCGAGAGCCGGCGCGGGGCCGCGAGTTCCGCGGGGCGGAGGGGGAAGCGGAGCCCGCGCGGCCCCGGCCCGCCCCCGCCCGGCCCCCGCGGCCGCCCGCGGCCAAGTGCGCGGGGGCGGAGCGGCGGCGCCGGCCCCAGGAGCCGCAGAGAGAGCCGGCCCGGCGGCCCGCGGGGATGCTGCGCTACAGCTCGGGGCTCACGGTGACCACCACAACCCCCCGGAGACCGCCCGGCGACGGCGGCCGCTCCCGGCGGAAGGTGCGCGGGGCAGCGCGGGGGGCGGCGGGGAGGTCCCGCGGGCGGGGTCGCGGGCGAAGCGGAGGTTCCACATGCCCCTCGTTAGTTACCTGAGATGCGCCTTTCTCTTTTAATTCCCCCCCCCCCCCTTTTCCTTATTTTCGGTGTTTTCAGGTGAAGCTTGGGGTGTGCGAGAGCATCTTTTTGTGCGCTTTTTGTAGGTGTGGGAAATGAAGAGTTTTTGGGGAGTTCTGCAAGGCTTTTGTAGTTCTAGACCCTGGCCTGTTCTGTAAACCTGCGAGGAAGGTGTACTTGTGTTGTAGACTTCCCTCGCATCATTGAGATGTGCCTGGATATTTACAATGCGAGCCCGCCTGTCCTATCCTGAGAAAGCTCGCTGCAATGATTTAGATGGCAATAGTAATTTAACTGTTTAATCAGTTCCTCACATGCAGATATGTAATTAGCTAATTAAAAAAAAATAAATGCACTAAATAATAACTTTCTCTTAAATCTGTTGGGCTTCTAAAAAGTTGTTAAAACTCAGGCAGATATGATAGGAATGTCTCTACAGCCACTCGGCTTTAAATAGCCCTTTTCTTGCTTCTGCAACTACACTGCTATCATTGTGAATGTTAATTCCACATAAGAAAAAAGAAATATAAAAAAAAAGTTATTATCTTATTGTTACCAAAAATACATCCATGAGGCCATAATGTTTCTTGAATTATGCAGTTACTGTTTTGATGCTTCAAAAATATGAGTTAATAATCTAAAAAATGAAGAATGTTGTGTAGTTCTGGTTTTCCATGATAGCAAGAAAGTCAGAGTGGTCTTCCTGACAAAAAGATCCCTGGTCTTCATAAAAAATGAAATTGCTCATGCATAAGAAAAATTATGGTGACTTGAAAATCATAGTTATGTTCCCTGTACATCTTCTGTTTTCCAATTGAATTTCTCTGTTCTATATTTCTTAAATAAGTTACAGTAAGGGAACTTCTGTTCAGGTGATAAACTTCTTATTTTAATCCTCTTGATAGATTTCTTGGGAATGATGAACTGCATTTGATACATTCTTTTAAGAAAACTGGTAGGAATTTAATTTGTGACTGCAACCCACTGGGAAGCCGTTGTCCCTTTTTTTAGTGAAGTGTGGCTCCCTTACCATGAGTTGTTAGAAAAGGAGAGAGAGACAATTAGAATAACTGCTGAATAAAAGGAAGATGTGTGTCACATTCCTGTGTGCCTGTGGTCACAGGAAAGTGCCCTTTAATTGTGTGTGGAATCTCACGAGAGAGATTTCATAAACGGAGCAGGCTAATCAACAGATAAATGACCAAAGAAAGTACTTTCTTCCTTGCTTTTTAGGACTGAAATTAAACATGCACTGTTTGTCTGCTTTCACCTTCAAAGGTCTAGAGCCAACACTTGACCTTAGTCAAAGGGAAGGATTTTTAGCTATTGAGCTGATAAGGTGTAGATAGTTATTCTACAAACATGTTGTCCCCATTTCTTTTGTCAGTATCAACAGTGTTAAATTCTGGTGATGTATAACTCTAGGGCTGGTTTGAAGCTAGATCAATATTGAACCACATCTTTTTTTCTGTGGGGGTCCTTTAAAATGTTTAGAGACTGGTTACTAGTAGAATAGCCTGTATTTTTCTGTTGCTGTACTGGTAACTTTGATTATTCTATAACAGTATTGCTCACTAATTTGACAATTAATTTTAATGAAAAAAAATCTGTAATTATTTCAGCCCATAGTTAATTCTGAATAATGCTTTCTGGGTGCTTTATTTTTTTGGAAAGGGGGAAGAAGAAGCTGAAGAACATTACTTAAATCTGTCATCTGTATTTGTTTTAAGTTGCACCCTAGTGATTTGAGTAGGATGGTAAACATGCATGTGGATTGTGGACCTGGGCCATGGATTCTCAACATTTTAAACTAAACTAGATTGTTGGGTTTTTTTGTCTTAACTGCCATATTACAATAGCTCTCCTCTATGCTGTCCCACTAGCCTCTTAGAAATCTGGTAAAAAAGATGTTTTCACCTGTTACTTTTCATTGCAATCAGGAAACTTCTGCGGTCTGGTGTTGTTTTGGGGTGAACCTGTCTAGTCCTTGTTTTCCTGTCTGTGTCTGTTTCACAAATGATGTCAGATGAGCTTTGGAAATGCCACTCATGGGTTGTTGGTGTCAAAAAGCCAGGAATGAGCATAAAATGTTGGCACAATTAAGATTATTTATAATGTTGGCTTGCCAAAGCTGCAGATGCTGCAAATTAAACAAAAGTCAGACAGTCTTGTAGGATTGTTAGAAAGATACCTCGTTCTTCTTCTGTCCAGTATTTCTTTTTAAAACTTATGTTCACAAAGTTACAACATTAATGACATGAAGGTAAGGTGGGAGTCATGACTGTGCCTGTTTTCTCTCACTTGTTCTTAGTGTCAGTAAGCAGATGAAAGAAATTGAATTGCAGCTCTTTCCCTGTTGGAGTAGTTCTCATTCTCCTCCCCATTTTCTTCCTGCATTACCCAGTTTGTTTCTGGAAATTACTTTTTCATCCTCAGTTGCATGTTATCCTGCCACTGTTTGGCACTGAGTTGAGGCTCTTCCTGTTAGGATTTCATTTCCATTTTAAGGCATCCCTACAGCAGTGTTTGCTGTGGGAGGAGGGCTTGCTGTGATTTCCATGTGAGCCTGCTCATTGATTTGGTCAGTAAAGTCACCGACAAATGGCACAGTGTGTTGTTCCTTCAGGAAGCCCTGCAGAGCAGGAACAGTGCATGTACAGTGTTCAGAACTGCTTCTGGGGGCTGGAGGAAAAAGCAGTGCCTCTTGTTTTTCCTTTCCAATCTCCGTAGTGTTTCTGAATTTTAGCAGGTGGGTCTGTAGTGCTGTCCTTAGGTAGAATGCATCCTCGGATGCCTAGGAGGAGCTGGACTGCATGGCTACTTTGTACATTTGCTGCTGTTTCCCCAGGGATGCTGAGGAAGTCCCATTGTTGTAAACAATGGCAGAGTACAGCCGGTGTAAGTTTGTTCTAGCAAGGAACTGGGTGGTACTGTGCCACTGCTGTACAAGCCTTGCTGGGCACAATTTCAAGGCTGGAGTCCTTATGATTGCCAGTTGGGGTGGGGTAAGTGATTTGGGGGTGACAGATAAGGCAAGGTGAAAAGGGCAAGAAAAAACAGCTTAAATGATGACAACTTTTTGTTGTACAGTGGTTTTAGTCTCAACAAATGACTGTTGTTAATTTATATTTCCTGTGTAGCTGTGATGACTTGTCTGCTATCTGTACTGGACTTGTGTGATTTCCTTCATAGTAGTCCTGTGACACCTGTGATGTGAAAGGCAGTTGTGTCCACTCACTGGTGTGCAGGTACAGGGATAATTACTTATTTACAATCACTGCACTGTGAAACGCTGTTGGCTATAATTAGCCTCATACTGATTAATAGGCAAGTTATTTGCTTCAGAGATTCATACACAACCTCATTCTCCTAACTCTGAGTTGCCAGTCATTATCTATTTCTAGTTATTTCAGGCATTCTTAATGTTTTATCCTAGCAATATGTTCATTCCTTTTTGTCCAGTTTTCCTTTGTTCAAAATCACTGCAAGAAAAAGGTGGCCTCATCTATCCCTTCCTGCACAGCACACACTCACTTCTATTTCCTATTTATGGCTCTGGGCTTTGTTTGCCTCCATGGAGGAATGCCAGCCTACATTTCCCTTCTTGTTGTAAACAGGAATGTTTTAAGAGGAAAGAGCCTTAATAAGCTAATGGGAAGAAAGGGCACGAGGAAATAGATGAGGAAAGGTGAAGTTAATTACCTTATGAATCAATGAGTTCTAAAGATGAGGAACTTATTATTATTATTATCTTGATAACTAATCTGTAAGTAGGAAATACCACCAGCTTCTGTAGTATATGAAGACAGTCTGGTGTTCCTAGAACAAACATAGCAGCCAATCAGTATCAAAAGCCAATGCACCAAGTTTCATAATTTTAAAATGCATTTCATTGTTTCAGTATTCTTTAGCAAATATGAAAGCATAAACTGCTTTTAAGTTTTGGGGGCTTTATGTCACTTTGAGGCTTCTTGTTCTAGATTTTCTAGCATATGGATGAATGATAAATTAACAGGGGGGAGGCCACTGCACAAAACATTGCTTTCACAGATATGCCTACAGAAAAGGTTAATTTTCACCTTGATCTCCTTATAGACTTTTCCCCCTTCTTGTTCTTTATAATGCAGACACATCTTAGATATTTTATAAGAACTTTGTCTCAGGACACTGTTTCTTACTGGTCTTGCAGACCTAAAAGACCAAACTGAGAGGAAGATGGAAGGCAGTACCTAATATTTCTAAAATACAGTTGACAACATACCACTAGTCTAAATGCTATTGATTTTTCCTCTCAACAGATTTAAAGAAATGCCAGAAAAAAAAATTGTGAAGTTGCAGATAGTTCTTCCAATTGTTTTTGCTCGGGAAGAAGAAAATGTTAAAGCCTGTTTGAAAAGTTGAAAAAGGTATTTTGTCTGGCAACGGAAAATAGGGATATGATGTTGTGATTCTGAATAGTTGTGATGCTGAATAGTGGTCTCTGAGGAAGCTGTATTGTAAAGAGGCTTGAAAATGCAGTCAAGGCAGCTTAAATTATTTGAAAGACATTTGGAAGCAATGAATTGTAAAATGGTAACATTTGGGGTGTATGGGAAGGGCTTTGCTGCAGTGCTCTGAATGCAGTGAGCAGAGCTTTATTGCCATTTTCAAGGCAAAAGGAGGTGCTGTAATGACCAAGATGTGAGCTGTTAGCTGGGACAAATGCAGTGGGAAGGTGGGTGTGAAAGAGGGACACACATTCAGCATGACTCCGGGAGCAACTGGAGAGATCCACATCAATGAGATGCTGGGCTGTAGAAGGACAGTGATGTTGGCCCACAGTAATCCTGAAAGAGATGCTTAAGAGGTTTTGAGGAAGAGTTTTAAGAGCTCTCTTTGTTACCAGCAGACAGCTGGGATTTTCCAGGAAGGTATAGTGCAGCTTTGAATTAGGACAGCCAAATTTCTCATTTCATCATTTGCTATGTTCTGCTTAGGACTTAGACTTGTTTTCCACAAAAATGTCTCATGGATAGGACAAGGACCAAAGGTTTTAACCAAGTTTCTTGTATGAAATGTATTGTTTGGAAAACACCATTAAACCAAAGATGTCTCAGCCCAAAGCAAGGCAAACTGCAGCTGGGTACAGAACAGTACCATGCCTGCTGGCAAGAGAAAGGCTGTTCTAAAATCAGATAGGAAACAACACTTTTTTTCTGAAGGAAAACTTTTCTGAAGTGTTTTGAAGCTTTACAAACCATTTGTAGTATCAGATTTCAATAATGCTCCTTTTCCACATTTAGTGGAGTTGTAGTACTGAGGTTTCCTTGGATCAAATGCTTGGCTATATGCTGAGCAGAAAAGAAGCATTTACTCCAAAATACACTCTGTGTTTCTAAACAATCCCCTTTGAAGAATAAAAGTATGCCAAATCGGCAAAAAAAATTTGAGAAAGTAGAAAATTATTGTTCTGTTGTCTCAGCTCTCAGTGTCATTTTTGAGTACCTAAGAACAATTTGTTGATTGAAAGGGATTTTTGCTATTTCAGGTAAGTAATTATGGGAATGCCCTTGAATTATTTTTTGCCAGCTAAAAGCCCCTTTAACCTTAAAAAAAAATTTTGTCAGCTGTGTGGTAGAAAACATGAAATAGTAAGTTCAAAGTTGAATCTCAGTACAGTTTGTTCTGTACAGCAAATTGTTAAAATCATTTTTGTAACACCTAAATCTTGTTCTTCTTTCAGATGAATGTGTGTAGGCTACGTTTAACAGTGCCACCTGATGAAGTGTCACAGCCTGAACAGGGACCAAAGGAAACTGAGAGAAAAAAAAGTGTGAGTTTTAAAAATCAAAGTTAAATTCTCTATAAATAAGACGTAAACATTGTTCTCCATAGATGTTGATACTTGTTGTTTTGGCAGCCCAAAGCTAATTTAAGAACATGTGGAAGATTATCAAGTTGGGTGTGAGCTTTGAGCCTAAGCCTTGGAGTCAGGGATGGCAAAACTGCATGCAAAATAGAACAGTGGTAGAGGAATAACAGAGATTACAGGTGATTTGTGGCTGAGGTACCTTTACAACTTGATTATTTCATATTTATGTATCAAAGAGCGGGAAACTGCTACTAGGAACACAGTCCTGTATTCAATAGGATCTTGATTGGGATCCTCTTGATCCTAAAAAAGCATTTCATATTTCATGTAGGCTCAGATTTAATGTGCAAGATTTGAGCATTAATGTAGTTGGTGTGCTGGGGACCCTTGATGTTTGTGTGTGCCAGCTAATTTCAGTAAAGGGTGATGTACAACTAAGAAATTAAAGAATTCAAGATGGTTCTGAAGTGAAAGGGATTTTGAAGGTCATGTGCATAGAAGGGTTCAGAAGGCCATTTGTTTTGCAGAAGTGAGTAGTGTGCACACAGGAAAAAATTTACAATCTGCTTTGGTGCGGAACTTGTTCTATAAGAACTGTTCACTGCAAGAGATGATGTTTAATTAGTCTTAAGGATGAAGACTAAAAAGGGAAGCTGGACGGGCTGCACAACTTCATCACATTTATACGTTGATAAACCAAAATTAAACAAGTTGATGAAGTTTGCCAGACTCAATGTCTGACAATAGAAAGAAAAACAACAATGGAGTTTACTAGAAATAATTTCTTAGAGATGCTTAAAGGCAAAAATTACTGCTAAAGGCATTCTAATCAATAAAAATAAATGCAAAATAAAATTCTCAAGATAAGGATTCCTTATCAGTTGTTTCTTGTCCTGGAATCTTTTATACGCTCAGGTTTTCATACACTGGTCTAGCAGAGTAATTGGTTCTTCAGGATCTAGAAACATTACTTACAGAATAGTTTAAATAGACCTTAATGCAAACTAAATTTGGGCCACCATAAAATAGTAATAATTCATTTTGTACAGAGGTGTTTAGTTGTAGCACTTAGAGTAGCTTCTCTGTCAGCCTCTTGTCAGCTTGTATCTGATTGCAGCAACCCTCAGACTGGCCTAAGTTTATGGGTCCATTGCTCTAAGAGGAATCCAAGTTTGCTTTTGAGGAGGATAGATATTTACTCATGCCTTACTCACTTTATGGTTCTGAGTAATGTGATAATGAGAAAGAATTGTTAAGGATTAGGGCTGGACAATTTGTAGTGACTTTCTTATGTGACCAGTGTTTTTCTCTGTGGGAGAGATTTAATTTGTATTTAATGAGCTTTTATTTCCCCCCATAATACAAGTAAAGGCAAGTGGTCTTTATATCAGAGAATGTTAAGGAGAGGATATGGAGGTAATAAATGCATTATTTCATTCTATGTGCAAAACAGTGATGTTTAAGAGATGGGTCCTTATAAGCTGAGACCAGGAAAAACCATATGCAATTTAAGTATTGTAAGTTCTGAGTAGTTTCTAAAGTTCAGTACTTCTAGACAATTGAAAGACTTAAAAGTCAGGCTTCAGAGCTAGATGGGATCTACTCAGCCAGTTGCATACCAATTAAAACACAGAGGAATTGTGCCAACTACTTGTATTTTATCATTTCTGTGTGACAAAGAAAAATACCTCACAGATAGTACAGCCATGGTGTATGGAAGCAGCTGTAAAAAAATCACTGCTCATGAACTGGGTTTTCCTCATGTCTCTAAAGCCAGACAGCAGTGTATTACCTGTAGATTTTTATTGTTTGCCTAATCGATTGCTTTATGTATTTGAAGTAATTTACAGTGCACCCATGTCTCATGATTAGTCATGTTGTGATTCTTTTACTGCACAGTTTAATTAAAAAACCTCCTAAAAACAGTCATCAGGTATCTGCTGATCACCTATGTTCAGCTGACTTCATGTTAATGAAATCACTTAAAGCACTTTGAGAACAAGTTTTACAAATGTTAGATAATCCTTACACAGTCCTGTGCCCCTTTTTGGAAATAGGGATAATAGAAATTACGGAACTGCTCTGTTTTCTACCTTGCACTTTCCAATTTAAGGTCAAAAAATCCAGCTTCAGCAAGAATCAAATTTAACATCAGATCCTTTGTTGGAATCTAGAGTTCTGTGCTGACTTTAATTGCTGACTCCTAAGAAAATGGGAACACAAGAAATGCTTTTGCTATTTACAATACAAAATGAGTATGACTTACAGAAATGAGCTGTAGGGGTAATCTGTGGGATTGCACAGTTTTTACTGGAGTGCTCAGCCAAGTCAGGAGGTCAGAGCCTAGCTGCAGGTGCTTTCCTGTTTGGGCAGGACAAGTCTCTGCCTCTGCTGCTGAGGGAGGAGAGAAAAGACCTTGAAGTGTTGGAGGGAATGCCAGAAAACTATAAATACACCATGGCGTGACATGTGGTGTAATCTCCCCTTTCAAATCTTTCATTAGAAGGAGGTGATTTTGAGCTGCCCTAATGTGACATGGTGATGGCTCACTGTGTTTGTTACTTTTCTGCATCTCTCAGGCTCAGTACCATTAAGAAGTGTTTCAGTTGCAGAGTCAGGTAATGAACTACACAGCAGCTCTTGCTAGTGCTGATCCTGCCAATAACTTGTTTTGCTGCTTGATGTCAGACCAGAAGTGATTCTTTATCAGTTATGTTGATAGCTCTTGCCTTAGCCGTTTTCATTGGAGTCCAAACTTGGCAGGAAATTTATTCAATCTGTATCAGTGCAGTTAATTTCTAGATTAACTTTTTTACTGTTATGCATTCATTGAATAAAAATGAACTAGTGTAAGAGATTAAAAATGAAATTATGGATCTGGGTGGTTTTGTTGCAAGAAAATTGCTGCAGGCAATACTGTACTAGGGTGGCCTCTCCCTGCCTTTTGTGAAAGGCTGGCAGATGGTGCAGAGTTAGACACTGATCTCAGAAACTGAAGGGGGAGTGAGTTTGTGTCAGGTTGGTTTTTTATACTCATATTTAGGATATGAGACCCTGAAAGAAGCATATGAGAACTTAACTCACAGGTAGAGGCTGGTCGGTTGGGTTGTTTGAATCGTTGGTACTGTAGGTAGAGAGGATCACAAACCATTCTGATTCTGTTCCATTATTTCTGTCCATGACAGACAATGGGTGACAGTAGTGTGAGGCTGTTTACTTCACCATGAAGTACAAAGGAATGTTGTGCTTGGCAGATTGTATGCAAAATCTGCATATCCTGAAGCCTCTCTTGTCTTGCATAATAAAGGGCTTCCAGACAATTGTATTGTCCCTGTTTGGGATTGGGCTTGTTTTTATCCATGGGTCTCTTTCTTCACTGTCATGGTTAAATTTGGAAGTGTCATTGGAAGCTGCAGCTAAGCTTTTGAGGGCAGAATGTGAAGATATGTATAGACAGAGACTTTTTTTTTTCATTTGGATATGTGGAGAAGAGAATGAAAATGAGATGATAACACTCTGGAAATCTGTGTCACTTTGCTGTCTGTGGCTTTCAGCCAAGATTGAGCAGTGTTTAGTCTTAAACTCAGGTTGGTACTTGGGCTGCATATATCCTCAAACACTTTAAATTTATTGGTTTTTAAACATCACAACTAAGAAGTGAAATAGTTTTTACTTCCTAAGCAAGAATACAGAAGCATAGCAAACATTTTTTTCCCAGAAAAGAAAAAAAAAAAAAAAAAAAAAAAAAAAAAAAAAAAAAAAAAAAAAAAAAGTGGGCTGTAAAGAAGCCAGTAAAGAAGCCAGAAGGGGAATTTGCTTCTGTACATCATGGTGAGAATCAAGCAGAAACTTTTGTCAGGCCTGGTTCAAGAATATGAGTGCAGTGAGTGTGGGGCTGTGGTGCACATGGAATCTAGGACAGTGCTATTTTCTCTGCTGCTGCCAGCCCACTCCTGTCAGCAGAGCAGAACTTGTACCTGAAAAAATGTGGTTCATCTGCTACAGGTGATGGTACTGTTTCTCATCCTCTCCAGCACTGGTCGCTTGATTTTTGACTCGGACTAATTAAGCAACACCTCTCTTAAAACCAGCACTACATAAAAAAGACAGAAAGAATTCCACAGACTTCCTGAGGTTGCTGCTGTATTTGTTGTATCTTAGCTTCCCAAGGTGTAACCACTGGCATTCTGTGTACAGATTTCAGGGGTTAGATATCACTTTGTATAATGTCTGACACTTCTCTTTTGAGATGGACACCCAAATTCAACACTCAAGGAGCTTCAGAGTTGGAACGTGTTCAGTGATGCTTCTTGCATTCTTCGTGAATTTAAGAACACTCATGTCTGTTGTGGCATGTTTTCCCAATTGTAATACTAATTGAGTGTAAAACATTCCTAAATGTAACATGATTTTTATGGGTAGAGGAATATGAAAAGACATAAAAACAGAGCTACCTTTTGTAAGAGCACAGTAACTTTTCTTGGTGAGCTCAACGTTACAAATGTGATGTTTTACTGAATAGAAAATATGTAACCTCAGTAACAGCATGAATATTCTTGTTCCTTGTGTAACTAGTGAACAGGTAAAAGATAACTGGATGTTGTAGAAATGCCTGGAATGTGGGTGTTAAGGGAAAGATAAAGCCTTGCTTGACTGATATAATTCTTGTTCAAGGTTTTTTGATGGTGTAGGTAAACAGAAGATCATGAGTCAGGGAAATTTTAAAGGCCACAGGGATACTTAACACAGACTTGTGTTAAGCATTACATTAGATGTCCTTTTTTCTCAAAAAAGATATGTCTTCTGTGCTTTTGCTTTCAATTTTGGGGCAGGAAGAAGTATAATATATGAGCTTATCTGACTCTCATTTATAAAACTGGTAGATTAGGAAGCAGATCATCCCTCAGTGTTATTTACATAATGCAAATTAAAACATAGGCCATAGAAAAATCAGCAAAAAACTTAAATTTAGGGTTTAATTTTGTCAAGTCTTCACCTCTTTCATGTTACTTGTAGTGCCTCCTTGGGCAGAGACATAAACAGGATGCATGGTAATTATCAAGACTTTTGCAACCTTGGGGTGTAGGCCTCTGTTTTAAATATTTATTAGTGAGGTAAAGACAGTCTGTGTTTCTTTGGTGCCCTCTGTGTGATCACACCACTGCAGCGCAGACAGGACGTGTTCCTGCAGGCTGATCCAGGCCATGCCAGCACCCACACCGTGTGTCCTTGCTGTCACCTTGGGCTCTCGTAGAACTGACTATAGATGCAACGAAATATTCACAAGCTGGTGAAGCTAACTCTGCCTTTTCAGATCATTAGCTCACGTTAGAAGGGATTTTGCTGATGTATTGACCTTAAACAGCAATGGTTGATTAATCTAATTAACCCTTCCATCTTAAAGCACTATTCTGGTTAGCTTTACAGTATTTACTTGCTCCTAAGTTCTTGCATGTATTTACTTACACTGTTATGTTCACTGAGATGCCTCACTGCAGATAAGAGTGGAGATCATTGAGGACCTGCTTGGAAAAATATTTGAGTTCTGAGGGGGGACACAGAGGAAAATAATGGGAAGTATTTAAGATACTGTTATGTAGTTCTTGAGCATGTGGAAAATCCAGAATTTGTGACAGAGGAAGCATGGGAGAGAGGATGTATTAGAGCAAGAACAGAGAACAAGGCAGAAATGGAAAAAAACAGTGAAGGGAGAATAAATAATTGACAAAGGTGGACAAAGTAGCTTGAGAGGAAGCAGACTGGTAGAAGTATACTCAGTGCATGCTTACTGCTGCAGTTCTGTGGAGATATTTGAGAACTGAGCTACTCAGCAAGGCCTTGTTTGGAGGCAAAGCTGTATTGAAAAAGTAGTCAACAAACAAAGCAATAATCTCAACCTGCATTCAGAGGAATTTTCTGATTGTAACCTTTCTCCTAAGAGGACACTGCATCAGGTGAGCCCCTTTTTGGCTATTTATACAGAACCCTGAAACTGCTGGTCACTGAGAAGAAATTCAGAGTTACTAAACAGAAAAGGGTGAGTAGAAGATAAGCATGGCTGGAATAGAACAGCAATGAAAAAGGTTAAGGAAACATGAGAACAGTTCCTTGTGTAGCTGTTGGCTCACACATCTTTAAAACAAGCAAGAGCTGAAATTTTAACAGGCACTTGTCTGGGGATCGGGATACAAAGGAAGAATAAGGAGAGGGTAAAAAAATATCCTGTATTTTAAGTAGCACATAGAACTGGAACAGTCAACAGATGATGGAGAGTCCTTTAATCTTCTGAAAGAGAAGTAACAAAGGCATCTTAGGAGGCTTGTGCACATACAGATAACAGGCAAGTTTAGCATTGTTGCAAGAGACATGTAACCAGTCTGCCTTTGTGAGCACCTAATCCTGCATGTACTGTCCATTATAATGTAAATGTAAGTGTCTGTTCATCTCTGAAATACATATGTAAGTGCCATGGGTGATTCTCCAGCTGCAAACCCATTGGTCTGAATTTGTTGGTCTTTCTTGGGGGGTGAGGGGGGGGCTGGGAGAGGGGGCATCCTTCAAAGCATTCCTTAGGAATGTGTTCATAATATTCTAAAAATAAGGAACTTGGTCAGAATTTTTATGCCAGAGCTCTGCAAAGAGCACTTAGACAATTCTGCTAATGTTTCAGAGGCACAAAGGACCTTGGTATTGCTGGTATTCAGCTGTTCACCTCATTAAAAATGAGTGATCATGGGCAAAGGGTATGGATTTATGAATTCAGTGTCTGGTGCCTTGGTAACCTCTAAACAATCAAAGTGATTATTCATTCTGTTATCAGGAAGATGGAAACTTGTGTGTAATCCCTTTTTCCAGATGCAGGGGAGGAGCTGCAATGAACTATGAAAGAAACTGTACAACCCTGGAAGCAAACAAACACAAAACAATTTTGAGTCATGTCCCCATCTTGTTTCTGTATTTCTCTATTTCTAAGTATGAGGTGTGGAGCTTTGTTTGTGCACATCCAAACAGCAAAACAAAACCCCCAATAATACATAGTTATGAAACATCTCATTTTGAGGATATGAAGTTTTGCGTATAATGTTTTCAAAGTGCAAAATTACAACATGTATAGGTAGGGCTGGTTGCTCAATGTTTTCTTCATTAAGAAGTTTTAAAACTTTCTTCTCAAATGAAGGCTTACAGCTTTGTTATTCTATGCCTGAAATGTTCTTTATTGGGTGTCTGTCTGTGATTGTTCCCCTCCCAGCCCTGCACACACACACCCAGAGCTTCAGCAACGTGCTTAAACTATTAATGATGTGATAAAAAAGAGTGTGTAGGATTTACAGTGTTGAGGAAAATCAGTCAGTGCCATGTGGGAAGGACACAATATAAAGCAAATATCTGTCTCTGTCAATTTTTCTTAATACAAGTAAGTTTTCCTGTTAATTTCCCCCATACCTAAAGAAGTATTTATTCTTATATTGCCAGCATAGTTGTGTTGATTTTGCTCCTAAAAACTGAGAGTGCTGCTGCTCTAGGCTGCAGATGGTGTCTTCTCTTCACTGTCATGGTAAGGATGGAAGATCTCCAGGATGCAGCTGCAGATGGATATAAGATGCTGAGCTTTGTCTCTTAAAGCCTCTGTTTGGTGTCAAAGAGAGTATTTAGACAATGCTTAGAATAAAAAAACCAAACCAAAACATATTCTAAAGTCAATGTAGTAAATATTCTCAAATGGACCTGTACCTGGTATATCCAGCCTAAGAAAGTAGGTTCAGTAAAACAATCCATGCCTGATTTTTCTTTGGAACTGACCTTTCAAACAGAATGTGCAAAGCTTATCAGTAACAGCTGTTTCCAAATTCTGCTTTATCTTCAAGAGAAACAGATCTTTTCTCTTTTAAGGAACAGTCTAAATGTTTTAACTTCAGTTTCTTAGAACTTTCTATGTTTTTTGAGTAAACTTGTGAATTTTTGTTTCCTGCAGCAGGGAGTTTGGGGAATGAGGGATAATTCTGTGGTTGCAAGAGTTTAGAGGGAACTAGAGACCTGACAGTGTTCTGCAAGAATGCAGAAAAGTAACAGCTGGTGGTGAATAAAAATAAGCCAGTTTAACCTTTTCTTACATGCCTCTACCTCTCCTTGTACAAATCAGCCTGTTGTCTCGAGTTGTGCCTAGATGACTTCTATTGAAGGTAGTGGTAATTAGGCAACTCTGTATTCTTTATCAATTATAAGTTGGTCGTTGTCTTTCCGAAAACATGAAGGTTGACAGGTTGACTCCAAAATGTTTAGGAGTTAGTGTTCATATGTTCTGTTGTGCTTTCACTGTAATTGGTGTCTCTCCTGGCCCTTAGTTACTGTGGTTTTATTTGCTGGGTTTTTTTTAATTCTGATTAAGTAATAAGTACTGGTTTTTAATTTTTTTTTTAAATTTTTAGGAGCTCTACCATGTTCCAAATGGGATGTCTCCAGGGAAGCTCTCTCATGGGATGGTGTATGGTGTTGTGCACCGAACTGACAACAACCATAAGAGAGAAATGGTGGTTTATGGCTGGTCAGCTGATCAGCTGAAAGAGGAGATGAATTACATTAAAGAAGTGAGTTACACTTTCACCTCAAAATTTGTTAAATACCCTTTCCATATATCCATGTGTTTCCATATACGTAGAGCTGTGAGAGTATAATGGGATGACTGATGTCTAGCCCGACATCTCAGTTTGAACTGGGAACCTACTCTGAAGCTAGAGGCTGGCCTTGGTAGTATTTAAGTCGGGAAAAAATCATGCCCTATACCTGTGCTTGCTGATGGAAGAAGCTATGTAAGGAGACACCTGAAAAGATAGTCTCTCTCTTCCTCTGCTTCCCCCAACCCCAAAATCCTTAGCTTTGAAAAGGCTTCTAAATTAGGTGACATAGTAAAGTCACTTGGGTATATTTTGGGGCGGCCTTAAAATAGTCAGCCTAATAAGGATGTCTTTGTACTACTTTCTCTGTGCCTGTTCATTTATCATTTTCAGGCAGAAGATTGCCTGAAAAACACAAAATGCATTTTTGATCCTGCTTGAATTTTTTCTGTTCTTGGAACTCAACATCTCTTTGCCCATCAGTCTTTGTCCCTCAGGCTGGCAGTAACACCCTAATTACGTCAGGGCAAATAATCTGACCTCTTTCCATCCACCTTCACCACCCAGGAGGCTGTTGGTCAGCGTTTATTGTGTTACTCTGGTTCAAGTGCAAACTGAGTTGATAGAGAAGGGAGGAACCCTGAGTCAAGCAGCAGTGTAAAGCACTGTAATCATGTAATCATGTGTACTCCTTGCCTGCCTGCTCTGTGGCTATCAGCACTTGCTTCTCTCCCTCAGTACTCCCAGTTTGCCGGCTCCAGGTGTTCCCCACTCTCAGCTGAGGTTAGGGACTGGCAGGGGCTGGCAGTGCTGTGGTGCTGCTGAGGCACACTGCCTGCCTTGGCTGCTGTTCTCCTGCCTAGGTAGTTTCTCTGCCCTGCTGGGGCAGTGTCAAGGGGCAGGTGAATTGGCACACAGCAGGGCCAGCTCCCCAAACTGCACTGTCTGTGGTACCTGGGATTGCTTGGGCTGGGACCATCTCCCTGCCCTTGTCTGTCCCTTATGGAGGGACACATCAGACCAGGTGAACTGCATGTCTTGCTTGTACATTCAGGGTACTGATGGTTTCAGGAAAAAGTGGGAAAGACAGGGGAGGAGACATGCTGGCATTTGGTCTTCTGGAAGCCGTGTTCAGCTCTGCTACTTTGTAATCTTTGTTCTGCTAGAGTAGTGGCGTCTTTAAAAGCAGAATCTTAAACAAGAGTCCTCAGCTTGTGCCATGTATGTGCTGACTCAAATAGACCAAAAATGATGGGCCATGTCAGAGCTGCTGACAGCTTCCTCTGCCTGTCAAATTCCATCTTGCAGGAGGGTGTGTGCCTGTGCCTGTGCGTGGGGAGGCACTGGGCGAGCGGTGCTTTCCTGAGGTGCCGGGCAGGAGTCAGCTCCCTGCTCTTCCTCATCCCAAAGGGAGCCACGGGTGGGAGCACTCCTTGCATAGGTCTGGTGGCCAGTGCCCCCTTTCTGGGAGTGAGGGGATTCTATGCAGAGCTGCTAAAAACATCCCCTGCTGAAGTTTTGCCCTCACCCCACTGTGCAGACACGGTAAACTCACTGACCTCAATGATCTGCAGTCAGCCTGTGCTTGGTAGAGGTGAGGAAGGGAAAAAAAGAGGTTGAATTATGTAGGCTGTGGGCAAACATGACTGCAGTGGCATGTAAAGCCAAACTGGAAGCAAATTTGGGGGTTTTTGAGTGTGTTTTTTCCTAGAAAGGCAAAGAATAATTTGCATCCATAGTTCTTGAAATCAAATTGAGTTCTCCATTCTTCAGATTTGAAATTGCATTGGTAAATGTAAGCTAGTTTGTTGTTTAGTTAGATACAAGTTTAAAAGACTGAAATTAAAAGTGTTTATCTGCAAAGGATACCCAGGGGAAACCAATCACTTTTAAAAGTATGGAGGTACATGAAGTCCACGCCTTTTTTCAGAAATAAAACAATATATGATCAAATTATTTTAATTCATTTAGTAATCAGGTTAGAATTAATTACATATATTTAATTGACATTAATTTATCTAAATTATTAATTTATAAATGTTTAGACATGTACACAGAGGTTTGAAATTTCTCATAGTGACAGTTATTTCTGTCATCCCTATGTAGACAAGTCTTGAGACTTAAGTTTTTGTCTTTTCCTTGAGAATAAATTGCTGTTGTGCAGTGATAGATTAACAATGGAAATTACAGAAAGTAACAATGAAGAACATAGAGAAAAAAATAATGTCCTACTATATGAACAGTATAATCCAAAATTTTGATAAAGGCATTTGATTTTTCTGACACCAGGTGAGAGCAACTCTGGAAAAAGTAAGAAAGAAAATGTATGGTGAATATGATGAAATGAAACGAAAAATACAGCAGCTTACAAATGAACTGAAAGTAAGTACCCATTCATTTGCAGGGAAAGCATATGGGAATAACTGTCCCAGTGTTATCTAGAAACTTCTCTTCTGCTTTAGCAGAACAGAATCTCCCAAACCACTCCAATTGCTGTTTTATGTGAAATCTGTAGTTTCCTTTTGTTATTTATTTTTCCATCCAGGAAGGTGCAGCAGGACAGAGATGCTTTTGCATATGAAATTACTAACTGGCTGGAAATTCTTGGAAATGAAATAGTGATTTTGATACCATTGCTAGTGTGTATTGGTAATTAATGGAGATGGATGTAACAGCTTGCAGGTGAATCAAATAAATAACATTGATAATTAGGAGAAACTGATAACTTGGAGTTATTTCAACACTTTGCTCTGTTTTACTGACTCTGTTGTTTAAACACTAAGTAAAAGAAGTAGCAATATTAATTAGTATTAAAGTGCTAAAAATTATTTACCTTTTGGTTTTTAATGGAACATTTCAATGGTCATTCAATGACCTTTCTTCTGACATGCTGCTTTAGCAATAAAAGCTGTTGCACTCTGTAAATAGCTTTCATATTAAATTGCTGAGTTGTTTGATCTAAAAAATCCCCCTGAAAACTTGCTTTGAATTTATGTTCAGCATTGATTTTCACAGCCCTTGTTCAGAGGAAGCTTTGGCAATCAAAAGTATTCTGACTTCAAGGGACTGGGACCTTGACTTGTGCCCTTCTGCCTTCCTCATTTGGAGGCTGTCAGTTCCCTGCATGCTGTATTAGATACAAAAATCAGAACTTGCTGTAAACTGTTACTTACATTCTGTGCAACTGGTCTCAAAAAATAGAAAAAAATCACCCTGACTTGAGAGGAAGAGAGAGAAAAAACTCAATTTCTGCAAACTGTGTTAAATAGTCATAATCCCAACAAGACTCACTCTCCCCCCAGCATGAATGTGCTAAATGCTGATTCAGGTGCAGCTTTGTTGTCTTTGTTGCTGATCTTTACTGAATAGCAGTGATGATATCCTGCACTTCCAGAACTTCTGTCAGACCAGTAGAAATCCTGCATGAGTCAGAAATTCTTCTTTAATTAAGGGTTTCTGACCAGCTCTGACAGAATATCTAGTTCTCCAGCAAATTAGCAGTTCATGAAGCTTCCTTCTGACATAAATGGCACATTAGGAGACATCCTTCCTTATTTCAGTACTCTCGACTGCCTGAAAGGAAGCACAAGTGTTGTTCTTCCTAATAATGTGAGCTTTTTGTTTGGTTAGTTATTTAGGAGCTGATTTTGGTTTTACATGACTGTTGTCTTTTGTGCTATTTCCAAATCCTGCTTAAAATCCTTTCTATACTCTTTGCTTCAGCTTTCAATCACTGTGCTTTTATCTTTCCAATTTCCAGGACAACTTTTTGTTCATAAAGTTTGTTTGAAATTTGCTCTTCCAGTATTCTGCCCTGGTCTTCTTCTCACAAGTTCTTACCTTGTAACTTTCTTAATCCATCCAAAGCATTTCTGCTGTCGTTTGTTTTACATGAGCACACATTTATGGAAGGTTAACAGTGACTACTTGGCCTCTACTCCCTATGCTGACCTAATCTGTGTATGGCTTGGTTACTACACCCTTGTCCCCTGTATCAGTCTCTGGTGTTCTTCTCTTTTTGTCAAGAAGCAAATCTGGTCCCTCTAAGAATGTGAGCTGTTTGGCTTTCATTAGTAATACTCTTTCCCTCTTTATTACTGGATCATTCACAATTATTTACACTGTTTGAGTTTTGGTCTCCTCTTGAATGATGTCATTTTGTGTCTTTCCCCTCCCCCCCTTCAGTTTTTAAGCATGTGTGTGTGTACATATCAGAAAATGACTAATTTTCACACAACAAAGCCCTCTGGCTTCCCCTTCCTGCTTTGTACTGTTTCTTCCTTACGTCTTGATGTTGCTTCTCTATGTACCTGATTAGTCAGTTCCTTCTTAATTAAGGCCTTTCTACAATTCACAGTTCTTGATTTCCTTATTTCTTGCATTCTTCTGCTTTTCACTCTGAATTTTTGCAATCTGCCCACTTTATGTATATAATCTGTCTGAATAGACAGCTGCCAATTGTCCTCTTGTCCTTTCAAAAAAAAACCAGCTTCTACAGTGATTGCAGACTAACAATAAACTTAGATACTCATGCCTTATTTCTGTTAGATGATTTAGATTTTAAGTTTTGTTTGTTTGTTTGTAAGATTATACTTTGAGGCCTGTATATTTTAAGCATCCTAGTAAAGTGAAAACAACCTTGGCATCTTTTTCTTGTGTAGCTCTCTTGGCAAGAATAGGTAAACTTGGTCATTATTCTATGTAATTATTTTTTTTTTCCCCTGCTCAGGTGACAAATGCTCATCAGGAATCCTTAGAGAATCATGTGCGAGTGCAGGCTGCAGCCTTAGATAGCTTTAGTGAAATGAACAGCTCCTTGACATCAGCATCAATAGACTTGCAGGTACATCTTCCTAGCTGCTTCCCAGCTCACAGCTGCCTTTTCTAACATGGATTTCAAAGCATGCAGAAAACATGGATGACAGATACAGATTCTAACACTAAGCAACACCATAAAGTGCTGTCTTGGATATCTAAAGCACCTAGTTTAGGAAACAAAAATGTTCCAGAAGTTCTTGTGTTTATAAAAATTACAAATAATGTACAATAAAGAGATACTGATATGCAGCAGACTAATACCACAATTCGTGTCTCTGTGAAGGATCTAAGGTGAAAATGGGATTTGGTCTGTATAGTGCAAAATGGTGCATCTCCTGACTTAGTTCTGCCTTCAGTTGGTAACAGAAAAGAAGTGGCATGTTTGGGTGCCAGACACTTGTGAGATTTTTACATACCTGTGAAATGCAGGGGGAGGGAGGAGATGGGAATGAATTTTAATTTTTAAAGACTTCTAAATTCCCATGTATCTGAGCTGAACAACTTAATGTCCCTGCTTTCTTGTATCTAACAAGAATATTATGTTCTTGTACATTACTTTCATGTTTTCAGTCCACTGCATTTTGTATGCATGGCATGGCCTCAGAGAGAAGGGAAAATTATTCATGCTGAAATGTATCCATGTTCCTTTTTTTTTTTTTTTTAATAGTGTTCCAGGACTCGATTTCACTGAGTATACTTCTCACAGAAACACCTTCTAGCAACAACAAAAGCCATAATTTTAAATGTTAAAACTTACAAAACTCTTCATGCTGAAGTAATATGTCAGAAAGCTCTTTAAATGTGCTGTCTGTTTCATAATATCTTGCCTATATTAATTCATCAAATTATTTCTGATTTTTAATATGTGCTTTGCCTCTTTCTTCTAGAAAACTCTAGTGGATGTTACATTGGAGAACACAGACATAAGGGAGCAAATAAGGAATTTAAAACATACACACGAGCAATCTATGGAAAAGCTGAGAGAGAAGCAAAAGCAACTGGAAACGGCACAAATTGAAAATCAGTTACTGAAGTTAAAGGTGAGGTGTACAAACTCCCCAAAAATACTGCACAGTAAGGGCATTAGGTGGATGTTAAATTAATTCCTTGGCCTTACCTGTAAAGGGTTCTTCATTCTTCATGCCCTTGCCATGCCCTCGAGCTCCCTTATTCCTGTGAATCAATACTGGTTTAATAACAAAGAATCTCAGCTGGCGACAGGCAGCCTTTCCATAACATGGGATGTAACATAAGAGTGAGAGATGTTGGCAGGTGAAAACTCAAACCATTAAATGGTTATTAGTGTCCTTTCCTATTAAGTAAAGGAATATTACAACTCTGCACATTGCTACCTGAATTTCTTGGTGTTGAGTTTCTTTGGTATTGCACCATTTTTAATAGGTAGTCTGTTAAGTCTTATGAGCATGTGGTCAACAGGTAACAGCAAGCATCTTCAAAAGAGAATTAAGCTATTTCTTTCAGAGAAATGCAAGGCAATAAAACACAAACTGCATGGTTTAATATGACAGAAAGCTTGACCGTGTTCTCCCCTCATCACCCAAATATATTCCTTTAATCTCAAAAAAACCCCAAGCTTACAAAAAAACCCAAATAAGACAAACAATACCCTCTCCTCCCCGAAAGCCTTTGATAAAATTGCTAAAAGTAGACCAATTGGGATATGGTACTACATCAGAATTAATCAAATTTTGAAAACTAAGTTTCTATTTTTGATAAAGTTTCTGAAATTAAGGTGACTGCAGCTATATTCATGTTTAATCTTGAGAAAGTGAGAAGGTGTTTCTTCTCTGTGAGAGAAGGTGCTTCTTTCTGGCTGTTTTGCTAGTGACTAGCACTCATGCTTAATGATGAATGGTTAAACAAGAAAACATAAGTGTATTTTATGTTCTGCTTTCCTCTCACAGTGAAGCTCTACAGGCTATAAAAGTAGCTGTATTTTACACCTGTTGTTGTCAGCAGGAAATAAAAAGAGGGGAAAACCAAGTAACAGAGGCAAAGATGATGCAATTAAGATTTTAAAACAGAAATTTGGGCTTCACTATAATATTAAGGACAGGCCCAAGCAAGTCAGGGAAAGGTATGTCTGCTTCTAAGACCAAGGAACTGCAGCTGAAGTCTCAGTTCAAATGAATGCATAAGGATTTGTCTATCTTCAAGCATGTCAAGCTCTGCAGAATACAGGCGCTGCATTTACACAGCAAAAGTGTAAATTTTGCCATCACGGTTTCAGTTTTACTACCAAGTTAGTGAAAAATATACCTCATTACTGTCTTTGACAGTCAAATATAAAATTATGTCTCAAAAGGTGCCAAGAGTTCCTGAAATTCATTCTAGCAGTGAATGTAAGGGGATGGTGTGGGATCTGGGAGGTTGGTGTTGAAAAGCAGTAACAACTGTGTACATGATTACATTCTGGGTGGAGAACACACCTGTGGGGCTTATTAAGGTTTGGTTTATTCATAAATCTGTAATAACGTAGAGTGGAGATGTTGCTTAAGTGTATTATTACAGATGCCCTGATGCATCCACTTTTTTTATGCTTGTTTTTACTCATTGTCCTCATTGCACAAGGTGTAAGGGAAGGAGTGATGGAGATAAAAGGCAGAGATCCTGTTCCAGTGCAGTGTATCTTAAGGAATCTGGGGTTTAATGATTGGCTTTCTCTAAATGATACGATTCTTTCAGGCTTCCTGAAATGTGGAAGGTTCATTTAACTCCACGCCCTCTCATAACCTGTGCCCCAGGGTTGGCCTAGGCGACATGACATAGGGGACAGTTGCAGTACAAGTGGAGTCCTCCTTCAAAGAATGAAACACACTGTTGTTTTTCTACAGCTTGTTTCTGCCTTGCAAGATGAACCCAAGGGTTTATTAAACCTTTTGGTCCATGAAATATTAAAAAAATCCAACCTAAAACCTTAATCATCAGAACTCTGTGTTTTGTAGCTGTGTTGATTGTGGTGATCAGCAGGGAGCACTTTATTTCTCCTCTTCCTGTCACTTTTGTAGCACCCACAGCATTTCACTACAACCTTGGCTGATTCACAGCATCTCTAGGAAGAGAACTAAGTTCTGTACTAACTGTTTTACTTCACTTTTATTGTGGTTTACATAGTAGATGGACCTAAGCTGTGAATAACCTATCTGGTGTTTAATTACTGAGGGTGTGTTTCAGTCAGTGTTTTCAGCCAACAGCAGGAAATCCTGTCTCTGAATTACCGTTCTGCCTTCTTCCCCATAGCTCTAGTAAAGTTTCTGGTTCTGTTGTTAAAAATTAACCCTTCCACACACCTGAGAATTCTAATTTTGGGTTTTATTGCAGGGAGAGTACTGCAGTAAAGTATTGCTTTGGGTGTTCATGGTCATTCAGAAAGAGGAGTTGAGTCTAGTCCACCTCTAGTCCGTGCTTCAGTAGAGTGGGGGGAGACAATATCACTTCAATGGGGAAACAAACCAAGTGACTTGGAGGCTGTTGTGGAATGGTTCAGCAAAGGGGCATGGCCTGATCTTGGATCAGCAATGACTAAATGAGCTAATTTCAGACAACATGGAACTTGATGGAACAGTAACTTCTGCAGATTCAGATTATGTGAATACTGGCAGAATGCAGTCTTGATGGTCTTGATGCAAATGGAAATCTACTTTTGCAAAGCCAGATTTATAACAAGGGGGGGAGCTTAACTTCAAACTCTTGTTTTCTCATCATGTGAACTCTCTTTCTCCTGCTGCCAGCAATACTGTACTTACTGATGGGGCAACCCTCCTCTCTCACAGGTGGAGTCATCGCAGGAAGCCAATGCTGAAGTCATGAGAGAGATGACCAGAAAGCTGTATAGTCAGTATGAGGAAAAAATGCGAGAAGAGGAACAGAAACACAAGGCTGAGAAAGAAATGCTCCTGGTATGTACAGCCAGTCTGTAAGAGCAGTGCTTACCTTGGATGCCATTTCTCAGTTGCTTCATACTCTGGAGCTGATGCAAGTTCCTTCACTCCTGTCTCTGTGATTAGTTGTGCCATAGTTACTAAGCTTCCCTAACATTTGGGGTTGTAGGACTAAGAAAAATATGTGTTCAAACATAGTAATATCAGTGATAATCTAGATTTCAAAATCTGAAATAGGATAAGTAGGCTTTTTTAACTTCTGATTCTCTAAAAAAGGAAAACATAATGTCCAATTTTAACAAATGACAGTTTAAGAAGGAGAAAGGAGAACTTCACTGGATGCTACTGGAGCAAGAACTCTCCTGACCCCCAATTTCCCTCCACCCCCAAGTTAAACCTTTCTATGAGCAGTATGTTGTTGCATTTTTTGAAATTATAGAATCAGATAATGATGGAGATTGAAGATAGATGCTCCTTTTTATTCATATTGCTTTACATATAAGAAAAGTACAAAGCTGAACATGGCCAACTATGGTGTTTAGAAAGCTTTCTTTTGCAGCAGCATATTTTTCTCATGCTGTTACTTAACAGCATCCTCGGGGGGATGGAAGGGAAATTAGCTGTCTAAGAAATGGATAAAAATTTCTTTTGGATTGTCATAATGATGCTTTACTAATACTTGTGTATCTCAAAGTACCCGCAGTCTTTGCTGTATATAATTCACTCTCAGGGTCATAACTCTTCCAGATTTCTGAGCAGGTGTAGTGAAAAGCTTTGAGCTCTTTAGAGCTATTAGCCTGGCCCTAGAGCCAAAAAGAAGAAATATTCCTCATTAATGCGTTAGATGCTAATGTGACTGTAAAAATTCTTGTTTGCAGGAGGAAACAAATCGGCTTCTGAAGGCTATTGAGGAGGCAAATAAGAAGATGCAGGTTACAGAAACAAGCATACAGGAGAAAGACCAGAGAATTGGTGAGCTGGACCGGCTGATTGAACGCATGGAAGAGGTAGGAGAGCTGACTGCTGCCTTGACAGGAAATGCACCAGGTGCATGGAGGAAGTTTCAGTTGTTGTTCTGCTGCTCAGCTCCCTGCTCAGTGACATACCATTGCTGTTTGCATCTTAGTTACTGTATTTATATCAGTAAATACACCTGGACTGCCAGAGAGACCCTGTGATGAGGTGGTTGTTCTCTCTTCCTGATGGTCCTTACAGGGCAGCTTTTATTTAGGAAATGAAACATTATTTTAAAGAGGGAATTTAAAAACTATTCAGTGTCTCTTCAGTGTGCAAGGTGTTTTAAGCCTAATCAAGTAACAATCATAAATGACCCAGAGTCTCTTCTAAATGTTGCTATGGTAGGTCCATAAAGCACAGAGCTTTGTCTGGGGATGGATAAGAAGCTGATGGAGACCCTACAGGTTCAGGATTAAAGAGAGGGCAGGGACAGGTGACATCAGACTGGGGGCTGCCCAGCCAGGAAGACTGAAAGGATGAGGCCCTTTACAGGCAATGAGAGCAGCCTCTTGTTCACAAACCCTGGTCCTCATGGGGATTTTCAATCACCCTGACATCATTTGGAGGGACAACAGAGCAGAGCATAAGCAATCCATGTTTCTGGAATGTGTTGATGATAACTTTAGTCTGCATTTGATAGAGGAGCCAGTGAGGAGAGGTGCTGTTCTGGACCTTGTTCTCACCAACAAGGAGGAGCTGCTGGGGAATGTGAAGCTCAAGGGCAGCCTTGGCTGCAGTGACTACGAAATGGTTTTGGATGTACATTGGCATTTCTCATTTCATTCAATAGCAGGCATCTCATTTTTAAAGATTTGTGCCTCACTGTCTCAAATAGAGGAGCAGACAGTGTTTTAGTCAGTGGAGGGAGTACAATCTTCTGCTCTTTCAAATGAAGTGGTTTTTTCCACCAATTTCACTTTATTGTAGTACATATTTAATATCATATCTACTGAGAAACACATTTTTACAAGCCAGTCTTGTTGGCTTGACTCGTTAGTCTAATGTACATTGAGTGCCTTTTGTCTAATGCTTGCAAATCCATTAGTGGAATTAATGATTATGCTGAGAAATTACTCAACCTAATAATATGCCCCTCTAGTGGCTCCATTAAGTTAATCTGGGCTTCAGCCTACAACTTTTAAGTATTATGCAGTGAATGTAGGATTGCAGTATAGTTCACATTAGTTCTTTAATCTGCTCTTATCTGGCTCATACTCACCCAGTGAGACTGAATGGCTCTTAAATTCCCATCAAGGTGGATAACACACTGACACTTCTCAGTTAACTTGTTTGACTCAGACCCTAAATCCTCACAGATCTTCACAAGCACTGTGCTGGTGGGCACTTAAAAATAAACAGGAATACTCTGGGGGAAGAAAATGCAGCAGTACCTTTTATGTAAGCCTTGGATTTGGGAGTTTTTTTGGAGTGATAATGTGGACAGTTTGATTTTATGTAGTTAAAGATTTTGATGACTCATCTTTTTATTGAAAAAAATCCAGTTTCAAGTACAGCCGTACATCTTCATATAGGAAATTGAAAACTGAACTTGTTTCCATGCATAGCTGGGAAATTGATTTTATTATTATGTATTCTGTCCTTCTTGGCTATAGGAAATGCATGAATTTTGTTTAATCAGTTTCTATTTTAATTTCACAAATGATGTTTTGAATTGCAATGAAATATGCTTTGTGAAGCCTTCACATTTTGATACATGGAGAACTGAAGGATAACTTTTCTTGTTTAGGAACGTCACCAGCTGCAAAAACAACTTGAATTAAATGAACTACAAATATCTGGAGCAAAATCTGAAAACAACTCTGACAGTGAAAGGTGAGATATGACTTGCCTGTGGAACTTCTACTATTGCTAGGAAACTTGAGAGGTTTCTTTGCTTTTGTAGACATCTGAATTTTGCCTTTTCTAACTTTAAAACTGCAGTCTGGTAGGGATTGTCCATCTGAATGTAGGTTTATTGACATGTAAAATATTAAGACAATTATTTTTTGCAAGAATGACCACCTTCATGCATCTTTTCTGAAAAGTTGTTTGCAAATGTGTGGAGTCCGTTGTAGGTGGAACAAGCTGTGACATATCTGTGGCTTGCATTTTTCTTAAACCTGCATTCCCAAATTCAGAAGAGTATGATCGTGACTATGAACACTTTCACTAGCTAAACTCAAAGTATATGACACTGCTTCTGTGGGTAAAGATGAATTATAACCAGAGACTGAATAACAGTACTTGATTACTACTTATGGCTCTGTGGCACCCAGATATTAAGTTTTAAGGTTTTGGGCTTCCTGCTGTTCTTTGGGAAGCATAAACATGAAAGGAGGTCCCTGCTGTGAGAGCTTCTTAGTGCCTTGTATTGATCTGTGACCAGCTTCTCTGGTTTCAGAGCAAGAATGGCTTTTCACAGCAGCCTGTTAAAATAATAACTTCAAGGGAACAGATGTCGCTCGCATACAACATAGAATATGGAGATGAAAGATAATTGCTGTTTTCCTTTACCTCTGAATAACACAGACACTTCTTGCTTCAGTGAATCCTTTCCAGTGTGAAAAGTTATGCTGCAGTAAAAGGGTAAAGGCAGTGTTCAGGCAGGAATTTGTGCAATGCAAGCGAGCTCACAGTTGCAATCTATTCCACACAAGTGATGAATCTGTGTTCAGATGATGCTGGTTTATTCTTAAGTTGTCTTTACCCGTCTGTACCTTATCAGACACTCAAGCTTCACCTTAGGAAGGATGTCTGTTCCATTTCTTCATTGCTATCAATGCTTCAGATCCTGAATCTTCCAATGAGATACAAAATATGTGCTACAATTGCAGTTAAAATATAAATTAAAGTTTTATGAGATGTTAATACATACAACTGAAAAACCTGCAGCAATGCTTTGAAATTTTTGAGTCCTTGTCAAAGTGCTGCAGTTACATTTCTGCAGAGTACTTCACTGTTAATAGAGACTCTTTTGGGGGGAAACAGCATACAATTCAGTCATTCACTGGAATCACGTCTTACAGTTTGCCATCTGCTGCTTTGTCTTAGAGTGGTTTTTTCTATTTGCAGCTTTAACAGTTTTTTTTCTGCTGTGCACAGACCAAGATGAAAAAAGCCTTTTTGTTTTTGATTCCCCTCCTCCCATTCTCAAATTCTGTCCAGTCCTGAACCTAGGAGTACAGCAGTTTATTTTCTAAGCAAGAAATTGCATTCTTTGACAAATTTTAAGAATTGGACATTCAGATAAAAATGGAGACTCCCATGGCCAAAGAGACAAAAACTTATGGAAAAGCTTCACTCCAGTTTCCTTGCATATTCTACAGCTACTTTTCTGACAAGCTGCCAAACCAACTTGAGGCAGGAGTTCTGCTGGAGTTCACTTTCTGTATTAAAAAGATTTGAAGAAATGCAAAATCTACCTGAAGAGTTGTATGCACAAATGTAAACCATTCATAGCATTCCTGCTGACTGCTGAGGAGTTAATACTATTCCAGTTAGCATTCTGCTGCTGTTGGCAGCTCTGCCAAATTCTTGACTCAAGGCTCCCCTGCAGTAAGACAGCTTTGAAAGCAGACCTGCTTCCTGGCTTTTGTTTAGCATACATTTTCAAAATATTTGCAGGTAGCGTTAAGTCAGGCTAAATGTGTCTCTCTGAAGCTAAAGATCTAGTGTCTAAAAGCCTTTCACTAAAGGAAAACACATCTTGAGATACGTTTTGTCACATTGTTTAATTGTGAGCACTTCAGGCTCTGAGTAACCATGTCAGTATGCAAGACAAAGGTGAGATAACTTGGGTGGAGGCTGCCACTTGGACTAAGATCACATTAAAATGTACTTTGGACAATTTGACATCTGTCAGTGCAATTTTACTTGCCTGTCCTGATTTATGGTGGATTGTGGGGGTTGTTCTTGTTCTGCTTCTACTGCATAGCTCCCCACTTATAGGCTTGATCTTTGCCTGTTTTTCCAGGTCACAGCATTTGGAGGAGGTAGCAGCCAGCTTGAGAGAGCGGATCAAGCATCTAGATGACATGGTCCACTGCCAGCAGAAGAAAGTCAAGCATATGGTTGAGGAGGTAAGATGTAGTAAAACAACTCAGAGTCTTTGGGGAGCACTGATTCTTTTAGTACATAACCCAAACAGAACTGTGTTCTTTGTGTAGTTGCCTTATGCCACCTTTGTTACAGTGGAAGTTGAGTTAAGCATCTGGAGGCAGTGAAGCAGAAAGAGTAGATGAAAGCAGTTTAGTGCAGAGGCTGTGGGTTATATACTGTGATCTTTAGGCTGGCACTAGTTCTGTAGCCCTTCATGGGTGTTCAGAAAATACAACACAGCTTCCAGCTCAATTTGAACTGCTCAGAAGGTACCTCTGATATGATGCAGTCTAGTCACTAACAGTCTCCTTCCTGTACAGAATTGGAAGGCAAAAGCTGACCTTTATTGCTTTGTTCTTCTGATTTTGGGAGATTTTGCTTAGGTTTTTTTGTTTGTTTAGTATGATTCCTCACAGAAATAGGTGAGCAAGCACAGGTTTTCGCTGCTCATCTCTTCTTACCCTGGTCTGGGGACATTGTCTTAGCTGCTGCCATTTCCTGTAAAATTTTAAGTGGAAATTTCTGGATAGATGCTTTAGGTTACACACTGTAATTGCAAACATTTCTGTTGGTCCAAGTGGGAAGAATAACGTGGGAAACAGATAAATTTAAATTGGAGCTTTACAAAGCTGACAGCTCTATTAGACGAGCCTCCTACTGCACAGAGGATGGGTGTTCATGAGATACCTTTGATTTGTATCTAGACATCATACACTCTAAGATATCAAATGTTTAGAAACCACTCAAATCTAAGGCATTCCTTCTGCCTTCACAATGTGCTATTCCAGGATTTCTGATTAGGCACAGAGATGTTCCATTTTTATATGTTTGTATTTATAAGTATTTATGTATGCTTTGTTTTATAAGATTCTGATGCAGCCCTTCTGTATGATCAGATGTGTGATGCTAGTGTCTTTTACACAGAGGGATTAAAGTTCTTCTGTTGTATCAGACATATCAAGTCTTGAGGTTTTGGTTTTAGTTTAGTTCACCATTATCACTGGTTTTAAACATTCTGCCTGGTCTAAAACAGAACTTAGAGTCTTCATGCCATGATATTTTAATAAAGAAAATTTCTCCAGTCCAATAATCCAATCCATCTAATTAATGGATTATGGGAACAATTATTTCATCTGCTTTGTATCTCTGTATGCCAGAGTTTTTTCTGAAGGATTTTAGATACGTGTGGCACCCTGAATGAATCTAGTAATACATGAGGATGGTGGCCTAAATTTGCCCGTTATTACTAAATATATTTTAAACTTCTGGTTGTAACTTGACCTCTAGTGGGCTGCATTGGTATAACAAGTCCTTTCAGTTCTGTTTTGTTTTGGAATAAAACCACATATAAAGCTTGAGCCAATGATTATGATTTCATTAATATTAGATTAAACGGGTGAGTTTAGCTTGCTAATTACTTGTAATGTATCTCTGCTGGTGCCTTCATATACACAGAAAGCCCTCCTAGACCATCTGGTTATCCTATTTAACGAGTGTTAGGTGACCAAGTCACTATTAATTGTCAAACATGTCTGCTTCTAACTGCTGTCTGCCTGCTTTTCAGATTCAGTTAAACCTCTATCAATCTTGACTGCCACCTAGCCACAGGGTAGATATTTGTGCTCTTTCCTTTAGTCCCTGTGTGTTTTAATTTTTATTTTAATTCAGCTTCCTTCTGCTTTAACACCTGTGTAGCAACATCTATATTTTCACTAGTGAGCTAGCTAAAGACTCCTGTGCCAGAGGTTTGATCAGGTCAGGTGGTACCAAATACATCAGGAATTTAATGTCTGGGGCTTTGTTTCTTAATTTTGTGCTATTTGTTGCTTGTGTTTGTACTGTGTTTGAGAAAATATCCATAATAGAGTTGGCATGTCCTGTTTTAAACTAGACTCTTAATTAAAGGCCTAAAAATAGCAGTTTTAATAATGTAGAGAAGAGTAGCTGTTCACCATGGGGCAAGAGAACAAACATTGCAGATATGTATGTCCTCAACTATCCAAGCATGTGGTGCTTTTCATGATTTTGTGCTTTTCTCTACATAATATTCAATAAGTTTTTTTGGCTCATTTTAAGCAAACACTTGCTAACTATGCCATAGAAGCTGAAAAGTTGGCAACAAAAATATTGAAAAGGAATGCTATCTGAAGAGTCTGTTCTGAAGTTAGATTAAAAACTAGTGAGCAGCAGCACTAAAAATATCTGCTAGAGCAAATAGGGAAGATTGCACTACTATTTAAGTCCCGGAAGACGTGTTCATCAGGGTATATTTAAACACACATCCTCCCTACACTAAATTTAACTGATTGCAGAATGTAATGGCAAGGAATGTCAAGAAAAGTGTAATGAAAATCTGCTCTGTTACTCATTATTGCAGTATTTTCATGGCTGGTATCTGTAAAGTAACATGCCATCTTAGGGTTCATGAGGGTATTATAATGATATTGATAACTTGCATTTAAATAATTGTGAAAGAATAACCAAATAATTCAAAAGCTAGAAATCTTGCTTTCTGAAACACTTAGCTTCTCTGTGACAGTCAATAGAGTGAGAACAAGCTAACCTGGGAAACTCAGGAGAGAAGTGGAAAGAAAGTAAGAAGTTAAAATTGTCAGCAGTGCTTATGTTTGAAGCTGAACCAGGGCTACTGTATCAGGTGCTGGGTGAGAAAGCCTAAACTTGCTTGACTACAGGAGGAGCTTTGTTTACTATGAATCTTCATATATTGGACACAGATCTGAAGTATAAATAAGGGCTTTACTCTTCCAGTGTAAATCACAACGAGTTGATGCAGTTACCATCTCCAATTCAGAGAAATTGGAGAAATCAACATCACTTCAAAGGGATGCTGAACAAACAAGATATACTGCTTCAAACTCATATGGAGAACTGTCAAATTTGGACAAGCACTGAGATGGATCTCCTGGCTGAAAAAAATCACAAATTTCCCCATTCCTGGGAAAAATGACGGATCATTTGCAAACCACAGATGCAGGGTATTCTGTAAAAAAACAGCAAGCAGCCAGGAGGAGGTGAAAGAGAAGCTTTAGAATGGAGATTGGTGATGCAGCAGGCAACTCTTAACACCTCTAGCGTTGTTTTGATGGCATTTAAAAATGTGTTAGCAGGTGGTGGTCAGTCCTAACTTAGGCATGAAAGGGGATGCTGCCAGAGAAGCATCAGATGTAGGAGGCCATGGAGGTAAAGAATATTAACACCTTCCCTTCATAGATCTCATCATGGTGGTAGTGAATGCAATGATTATGTGATCTAGGGAATTGAGCCCAGGCAGAGGAGGACACTCACAATTCAGTGTGCTTATACTCCTTCACAAAAAAAAAATTGTTTCTATTTTTTTCCTCTGAAAAGAAATCCTTCCATCTCAGGCATTAATAGAAGCTTTTTCAACTTGATCTAGTCAAACCAGTCATAAATTAAATAGAAGCATAGAAAATCACTTTCAGAAGAAAAATAAATGGGAGAAATAAAATGGAAATTTTCTGGAGATGGTGACCTTCAACACCTCTGTGTGTTAGCTCTCATGCACACACATTTTTCATCCTCATAGCGATTCTTTTCTGTGAGAGCAAAAATTGCTGCTCATTAGTGCACCAGCTGAGCAGAAAGTTATCCTGCATAGTCTTAAAGCCTCATGTTCTCATTAGAGGGAGATTGCAGATGATTTATGGCTGACAGATTTATCCCTGTGTTGAACTTGTTTGTTAAACAAATCTATTTGTTCACAGCTTAGTGTAGTATGTTTTAAATGCAGTGCTGGCAGTTAAAAGTGCAGGACTTGCATTTGGCAGGTGTTTAGAAACCCAGCCCTTTTCTCATACTATTTGTACATCATAGACTTTCAAAAAATAAATGAGGAGAGACAGATGGCCCGAGTGGGTCACCCAAGGCTCAGCTTTTTTAGCCCTTGCCTTTGTAGCTGTCTTAAAGTATGGCTGGGTAGAGCTAAGGCAATCCAGGAAAAAAGACAGTTTGATGAGAGGAAGAATTTGCAGGGAGACTCACAGGTGGAAGGCAGAGGCACACAAACTTCAGGCCCTTCCACTGAGGAGTTTCCCCTGCAGAGGTGGGCTGGGCAGGCAGATGCAGGCACAGAGGCACCACGGGAGGGCACGGGAAGTGCTACCACACCGTTCCCTTCAGGGCTGAAATTGCTCTTGCTCTGTGAGAGGGGTAAAAGCTTCTCTTCTGAGTATCTATCTGATGGGTCAACCAGTTCATGCTGTCTGTGCCACTGTTGGAAATGACACTTACATGTAAGATAAATGAAATACAAAACATAGATTTTAAATTAGCAGTATAATTATTTTGTGGCTTGATCTCAGTTTCAAACCTGGAGAGATTTAAGAGAGCTTTAGTTTTGAGATTTATACAACGCACTTTGAAATGGATTCCAATTTCATTGCACAGTAAGCTTCTTTTATATGTAATGTTGTTTCATTTTTGAGAAGTAGGAGAGGGAAGGAAATTAGCATTTACATTTTGTAAGGAAGGCAAGTGGGTTGATGCAGATATAGGAGGCTGTTCTGAAGGGCTCTGAAGAAAAAAGGATATTTTATTTCATGCCAAGAAATTATCTACAGAACTTAGATTTCACATGAAATTCCCCTAACTACTGAATTGAACTGTCTCTAGGTCATGGCCCATGAGCTGTTCTCCAGCTTTAGTCTCAGATTCCTTGGATAATAAATGGTGACCAGACACCAGGGAGAAGCTGTCTCCTGTTCTCTCGGGGAAGATACTTGCATGAAAGGACAAAGTGCTAATGAACAAATGATATCCCAAATACAGAAGATATTTTGTATTGCACAAATGGGGTATAAAAAGAAGAAATTTTTAAAAAAAGACTTAAACATCTGAAAACATCTGTATCAAGACACTCCAACTTCAGATACATAGCAAAATTTCCCTCTTTTAATATGGAAGAACAGTTTCAAGGTCATGTAAAAGAAGCCACACAGAATGACAGAGGAGGAGAAGATGGAAATACCAACAACAGATGCCAAACTTTTATTAACCAAAATCTGCATTGCATAGTACCTACCATAAAGATGAAACAACAACAGAAATGCAGACCAAGAAATGTAGAAAGAGAAACCCACCTTGGGAGCTTGGAGGAAGAAGATAAAGGACAGAACATGAATAACTTCCCACACCCTCCTCCCCACCTCCCTAGTACAAGTGTTTGGCATTCCTCAGTGGACTTGAGCAAGCAGTACATTGCTTATCTGTTGGCAGAAGTAGAATCACTGCTGGTGTTTGGTGAGAGGGTTTATATGTGCACAACATCAGCACTTTCAGCTGGGAATTGCCAGGCCAAGTCATAAATTAGAAACTTGCCCATTACTAAGGTAATGCTTAACGAGGTGGGTTGATGTGCACACAATGAGCCAATGTCTGTAACTCATTAGGACATGTCAGCCCCTGCTTTAGCAATACATGCACATCAACCACTGGATAATGTGTTCATAGAGCTCATTCATTTAGGAAGGTCTCTGTGTTGGTGCATTAACCTAAATCAGTCAGTTGTTATTCTTCTGTAAATGCAATGTGAGGTTTAAAATACAAAAAGTGTTAAGTTTACGTGGATAAGTTTTTCACAGGATTTAAGGAGGATTAAAAGGCAGAGGTGTTCACTCCTTTTCACTGCATTATGCCCCCTGAAAAAGTTTCAACTCTTGTCTAGCCTCTCATAAATACCAGTTAAGGTCCAGTGAAATACAGGACCGAGAAAAATCTTGTTCTCCTTGTACAGCAATTACCTTTGTGAGCTCAGGTTGATGTTGCAATGTCTTGTCTGTCTTGTTTTGTGCATGCTGTGTAGCATCTGTTTGTCCTGTGCAGTCATATTTCTGACTCATTTGTTCACGTCTCTGTATTGGTGTTACAGATGCCCAGTCCATTAATGGTAGATGAATAAGGAAAATATAGGTATACTTGAATAATATGATACTTATATTAAAACTATGTTCTGGTAAATATTTTAAACTAATGGATAATACTGTTAAGTGGTAAATGGTGACTGAGTTTACCTAATAGCTGGATCTGTTCCAATCCAGGAGATCACTGTATAGTTTAATGCCTCCAAATCTGTGTCTGAGTTACATAGAATAAAATAGTTTCCTGTTTCAGGCTTTCTTTATTAAGGCTCTACATTTAAATACAATTTTAGTTTTCTCTCAAGATGCTTTTTCCTTCTGCTTTAATAGCTTTGCAATACTATTGACTTTTCATTCTAATACCATTAGTCACATATCTCGCATTTCTTTACAGACTCTTCCTTTTAGGCCTTGCAGTTCTCCAGTTCTTCTCTTAACTGTTTTTCTTAGGTATTCTGTCCATGAGATCAGTTTAATGCTGTTGACTCTTTCATCTCACTTTCCATCTTAGGGAAGTAAAGTTTAGTATTTACACAGCCCATTCAAGTACAGTGACAACTGTTTGGTATTTGGAGAATCTATAAAGTGCAAAAGTGAGAAAGAAAGAGATCTTCATTAATGGGATGGACAAGAATTGAATTTTCTAGGACAGGCAGCAAGATAAAGTGACAGTCTGAAGACTGAGGCAGTTTGAGAAATGACCTCAAGTTTTCTGAAGGAGGCAAAAGCATAGAGGTGGTGACAGCAGTAGGGCAGAAATAAGGATGTGAGATCTTAAAAAGAAGTCAGTGACCATATTAATCCTGAGTCAATGGATAAATTCAGGATGATTCACATTCCATGTTGGCCCTTAGGTGCTGATTCAGATCATTAGAAATTGAAGTGGGTGTGTGAAATGCAAGCTGCACACCCAGCACCACTGGCAGAGAACTTCACGGATCGTGCCAGGATGGGGAGAGATCCGGTGCCCTTTCTCTGCCTGGCAGGGAAGTGCCAGGGATTGAGGTGGCGTGGCTGAGGGGCTGAGAGCACGTCATGCCCCTCAGGTGCTGGCACACCAGATAAATTACAAACTGGAGCTTGGGCCTTGTAGCTTTTCTCTTCCTACTTTTGGAATAGTCAGATGTCTCCCAGCTGGAGAAGGGAAAGCAGGAATGATGGATGCGGTGGGTTGGGAGAGGTGAGAGAGAATACAGTGGTAGGAAGAAGGGTGACTGTGTGGCCCAGGGTTGCTAAAATCACATTATTTCTGTTAGCAGAACTGGTTTGAAAGGAATGAATGGGTCATTAATGTAACTATTTCTGAGTAGGTTGCCAGTTTTGTTTGAGTGCTTACTGTAGACAGGAAGGTTATAGAAATACAGATAGAGATGTGGAGTCATAACAATGAAAGTCAGGTCAAGAATTAAGTGCTAGGGAAAGTCTGTCTGGACATTTCTGGAGAAGGTTGGCAGAGAGAGCCTGAAGGATGTACCTAACAGTGCTTGTAGAAAATTATGAAGAAATCTGAGAGGGTAGTTGTGCAAAAGCCAGGTTTGGGAGCAAGTTGCTGAATTCAGGGAGCAGAAACTCTTGAAGTCTGCAGACACAGCAAGGATGAGGTAGATTATAGACCATGAGCATTGACCAAAGAAAAAATAGGAACATCTTGATGATAATTTTATCTTGAACTCAGTCCAGAAATTACTTGTATACAAGAGTCAGTCCATGGAATTTGAGAGTCTTTGGCTTGCACTGATTTGTTTCTGACCATTCTGACTAGACTGTTCTGGCCACCACTCAGGCCTGGAGCTGAGTATTGTGTTTGACCCATCTTGCGTCTCCTCTTCTCCTCCTTACCTTGTGTTCAACCCAAAGTCAAAATCTATTGCTCTGACTCCTGCTAGATGTTCTCTTGCTTTATGCAGCTTCTAGAAACAAAGAAATCTCAAGATGTGGATTTGTGGGTTTTAGGGTTTTTAAAATTTAATATAATAATATATTTATATATTAATATGATCTCTTAGAGTTATTCCTGTTTTTCCTGGTTCCCTGTGACATACCCTCTCGAGGTTTTTTGTTCCTGGTGTTAATGGCAAATGATGATATGTACTCAAGTCCTTATCCAGTAAATAAACTTATTTTTATAGTAAATTACTGTGCTGGGATGTGTCATCTGTGTCAGGACACTTGTTTCAGCCCTTGGCCTGCAGTAGCTGCTGAGGCAGCTGTTTGACCACGTGTCTGGGGGTGCAGAATTCCTGCTCCAATCTGAGCCTGCTTTCCTTCTGCAGTGCAGGGTGCTCTGCTGTGTCTGGGAGCAGGACTGCAGGACATTTTTCCTGGTGCTGAAACAGCCTCTCATTTTAGCACCTGAAATGCAGCCTCACTGCTGCCTTTATTTCTCCTGAAATGTATTTGGGATGTGTGGCTGTGTTGGAGTTCCTGATGTTTAAAGAGCCACTAACAGGTTTTATATAGGTTAGACAATCCACAGCCTGGTCATTCTGTAAACCTGCATGGTCTAACCACACCATTCTGCTGACTGCTGGACTGAGACAGAGCTTGTGATGATATTCTGCATGTTCACTGCAGAAAAGAAGGTAGATTTTTAAAATCTGGTGTAATTCTGGGGCAAAGGCATGGTTTTAAAGGGTTCTGACTGGTACTATGTAAATGTGTTACAGAGAGCCTGGAGGTACTGGTGTGTATGCTTCAGTCTGCTGCTCCCTAGAGCATCCTCACCAAAATACAAAACGTCTCTTTGGAGTTCAGTTCTGTGTTTGGGAAGGGGAGGAAGCTGTTTCTCAAAGTCTTCCTTTTTGTATTCTCTGTTAGATTTTAAGGTGTCCATGCTCATCTTTGCCTTCAAACTACTCTAATTAAAATAACTCAAAAACATCTGTAAGGAGCTGTAGCCAATGGGAAAAATAAGCAGAACTTTAATTTTAACTTACACAAAATCTATTCGTATATGATACTGGTGTACATAATAGTTACTGTCAGTTTATTTAATGTCTTAGGATCTTTCTATCATAGAATGAATATAAGTTAAGGAAACACAAGAGTTGTCTTGCTTTTGGATGACAGATAGTCTGATCACTTATTTGGAAACAGAAATATTTTGTGTTTGATGTAAAAACCAGCCTAGGCAGCTGATGGAGTTGATTATTTTCAATAACAAGCAAGAATGGCTGTGTGGCAGTGTGATCACACAGCTGTGCTTGGCTTTGGGCTTCTTTGTGTGGCACTGATTATTGGTGTAAGAAATATTTCCTTATATGTATAGTAAGAGAATAGTAATAGAAAAGATCCACTTGAAAGTCCTAAGGGAACAGTTTGTCTTTTCTAAAGTGGAGTTTATTGGCAGGACTGAAGCTATTGAAGCACGGAAGACGTTAATTCAGTCATACTATTAAACAAAGTTGTGATTAAATATGGAGATCAAGGTATGTTCTAAGATGCTCTGAAAATGCTACAAGCTTTGTGTTTCTGCAGTTGAAAACTGAAATGATAATAGCTTTAGATTACATGGGTAGTTTTTACATGGACTTTCAAAGAGGAAAAAAAGGAAAGATCTGATTTTGAGAAAGATGGATGATGATAGCAGTCCTGTATTCTGTAACTGTTCAGCTGAAAACACTGTATGGTGTTTATGTTTTAGCCTTTCCAAGTAACAACTGATCATTGTGTCAGTGACATGTGATACCTGAAAGTCATGGAGACTAAATTAAAGTTCAGTTGGTGTTACAGATTTTCATTTTTCAGTTCAATATGTGTATTTGTTTTGCTTCTTTTTTCCCCACAGTTCTGTATGTTTTTGTTTAAATATTTTATAATTTCTAGCAGTAAATTTTTGGGAGAGTATTGTTTTCATTATTGTGCCTTGGGTATTTATCTTTCTCCTTTAGCAGGATGGGAATATTTATATTAATCATTGTTTCCAGATATGCTGAAAAACTTTACACTGGTGAAGGGGATGTTAGTGTTTGTTCACAGCTTTGATTTTAATATACAGAGTTAAAAAGTGACTGGTGAGAATGCATGGAGAATTTGACCAAAGTATTCAGAAATGGTCATTCTTGCAATGACTGCCAGATAAAAATGAATGTGTTCTGAGTGTTCCTTGATTTCAATTTAGGTGTTCTGCAAAATGAATTCACTTTAGTAAAGTCCACTAAATTTGGTAGCTAATCCAGGGATTAAAGCAGTTTGTGAATACTTACAGGTATTCTGAACAATAATATTAAATACCTTTACTTCCTGTGATACCTACATCGTTTTCTGGCATGTCCCACCCCCATCAGACTAAATGTCTTTGTTTTTCTTCATAGATTGAAATGCTAAGGAAGAAAGTAAAAGAAAAGGAATTATTTATAATACAGCTTTTAGACAAAATCTCTTTCTTAGAATGTGAGGTAAGGCATTACATTTTAAGTTTAAATTATTGTGATTATTTTATGAAACCAAATTAAATTTGAACCAATGTCATCCCATCTGGATGTATAATTACTAAATGTATTTGCTGTTCTTCAAATGGAAATTAAACATATGACACCATTCATACAATCAGGAGTGTGTGTAATAAAGTCTCAATATTCAGGCTAAGTTTCTTAACTTACAATTTTCTAATGGTTTTATAATGAATTAGACCAGAAGTTTCTGAATAAAACTGTTGGTTTAATTTACATTCTTTCCAGAATTAAGGATTCCTTTATTTTATCGATACATACTTTTACACTGTTTCTTGTTGGGAGAGGGCAATGTGCAATTTTATTTCCTTGTTTAATTACCATAAATAAAATACACTTGTGATGAAAATTACTGTTTCCCAGAATAAAGAACTACAAGACAAACTGGACTACTTAATGGAAAACCAACAAAAGACCAATATAGAGACCAGAGATACTGGTGTAGAATGTGATCTTCCATACAGGTATTTATTTTCTCTGCTTGTTTGTAAGAAAATTCCTCATAATGTCCCTTTTCAGTGCTGTATTAGTGACCCATTTTGCCACTGAACTGTTTGAGTGGGCTGTGGAGTTTAAAAGAGCACTTCACTTCTAGATGCAGTTTCCATCAGTGATTTATGTTTTTTTCTTAAAGATACAAACATACTGCAAACTCGTGGGGCGTGGTTATTGCCAGTAATGCAGTTTGAGTCGAGAAGTCAGAGAGGGGACTGTGAGGTGTGGCAGGTTCTGGTGCAGAGTGGGGCTGGCAGCTCTGCCCAGGCTGCTCAGCGCTGCCTTCGGGCACACTTCAGCTCCGTGCCTGGAGGTGTGACACTGGGAGAGCGGGGACACCAACAGGGGAGGGCAGCAGCACCTCTGGAGATCTCCTGCCCGGGGTGGAGGATGGCCAGGTAAACAGGGCTGTGACATCAACAGAACACTGATGCTGCTCCGGGGTGCCAGGGCTCCCCAGCCTGGCTTTGGGAAGCCCAGGAGTGGTGCCAGGTGGCTTTGGGAAGCCCAGGTGTGGTGCCAGGGGCTTTGGGAAGCCCAGGTGTGGTGCCAGTGGCTTTGGAAAGCCCAGGAGTGGTGCCAGGGCTCTGCAGCCTGGCTTTGGGAAGCCCAGGTGTGGTGCCAGGTGGCTTTGGGAAGCCCAGGTGTGGTGCCAGTGGCTTTGGGAAGCTTGGTGTAGTGCCTCCCCTTCTCCCCTGCTTTCCCTGCCCTGAGCCTGCAGCAGGGCACCTGGGAGCAGGGCTCTGCACTTGCACTTCAGTGTTCCCCACAAGGCCCCACAGGGAAGGGCAAAACAGGAAACAAACCAGTAAAATAAGGAGGACTGCTTCACATTACTTTTATTACCAATAAGTAAATGTGTTCATTGTAACCACTCTTCAATTGAATTGTTTAGTTTGAAGGAAAGTAAATTAGCATATGAAATCAGCAAGCAAACTAAAATTTCCTTCATAATTTAAAAATACACTCATTTTGGAGTTCAGCCTAGAGCATATTTTAATGGTATGTGTTTTGGAACCTTAAATATACTGTTTTTTCACTCAGGTTGTCAATAGAAACCTATCTGTGTTGCCCTCTCTTGGGCCCCTCTATATGTAAGCACAGCCCCTACTTATCTGATATTTTTCCTCTTTTTGAAATTTATCTCTATGAAGGAATGCACCTCTGTGCAGTTTAGATTTCATAGAATTACTCTTAATGATGAATTGTGTTCTTAAATGCAATACCGCTATCTTTTTTTGTTGCAGGACTCTTAATCTTAATAACTTTATTGCTGGGCATTCCACTGTGGGCACCAGCAAATGCTGGCCTGTAAACATATCAGTATCTGCCACGGCTTTTATCCAATACTCTTTGTGGCATTATAGAAAAGAAATATGGAACACACCAAATGCACAGATAATTTAATTTTAGCCTGTCAATATCAACACAAGGGTGCAAGTTCATTGCCGTGGCATTACAGGCCCAGCTGTGTGATACTCTGACCTTAGCACTGAGAGCTTTCTCTTGTCTCTGAACAGCACAAGCTCTGAGAACAGAGCTCCTGAGAGCCCGAGGCCGGCGAGGACGTACACGCCGTTCAAGAGAGTGCTGGAGTTCAGCACGAGGAGCAGTCCCTCCTGAGAGCTCCGCTCACCCGCCTTCCTAAACACGAGCAGAACTTGGCGCCTTTGCAGCTTGGGTAGATAAGTTTTTATCAGTTTAGAGGAGAGCAGCAGCATGGAGTCTTGCTAAATTTATCCTGAAAGCAGCTCTTTGGTGACTTTATACCTGAAGTTACTACCGATGTTAACTGTGAGGGAGTAGGGAAGCAGCAGGCTGAGGGAAGCAGCAGTCAGGCAGTATTGCTTCTTTAGAAGCTGTCTAGTGCAATGTGTCATTTCAAATGCCTGTAAGGACTTGTATAGCTGTACAGTTGGGTTTTTTTTCTTCAATTGTGTTGTAATTCTGTTTGAGTAATGAAGCTCTAATATATTCTGTTGTCAGTACTACTGGAGCAGTACCTGAAGCTGTGCTGGCAGAGGGAATTTGTGTGGAAGCTCTGAATCTGCCCAGACTGAGGGTGGCTCACCCCTGTCCCTGAGACCTGGGGCACTTGAGGGCTCCCTTCACCTGGAGCAGCTCTTTTGTACCCAGCACTCTTTGTCTGGGAGGGAGAGATGAACTGGGCTGTTTAAAACAGTTCCCTCAACACATGGCTGATGAATATTGTGTTTGCTGCTCAAAACAGTAAGGGATAGAGCAGATTATAATGGAATTTGCTTTGTTGGACTGAGGCACTGGTTTGCACTTCCTCAGTCATGGGACAGAGTGACCATGGGTGACACATTCAGTAGCAATTGTGTAGGAAAATCCCTGACACTTTATTTATTTACTTTTCCATTCAAGGAAGGAGTTTTCATTAAACAAAAGTTTGCCTACTGCAACCTGCAGCAGTCCTTGCAATTCCAACAGCAACAGCAATCCTGAATCAGGATTTGAGGTTTTGAGTACTATTTCTTTTTTATCCAAACCACTTAAAATCTTGTCTTTGGCTTCAAAGTAGCAGCAGGAGTGACTGTATCTAGTTCTGAACTAATTTAAATATATATATAGGGTATTATCTACATCTTGTTTTGATCTTCCACTCTTAGTGAATTTAAAATGAAGTAGGAATATAATATTTTAATTCTGTTAACATGAATGAAGGACCTTTTTTTTTTCTTCTAATTGCAGTACCTGCAACAGAAAACAAACAACTTAGGTTCTGTATGATCAATATTGTTCTTGCATGCAGTGTCAATCCCAGGAGGTGCTCACCTTGCCACAGAGCTTCAGAAAGGGATTGCTTTTATCTGCAGCCTAATGCAATTCAGTCCTGTCTATTCCAATCAATTACACTTACTAAAGTTGTATTTAAAATAATAATGTTGACCTCCTATTGAATGCACAAGATGAGTAATAACTCTGATTTTAGGGATAAGCTTTATACCTGTGAAATCTTATCTCCATCTACTGGCTGATAACAGCAAATATTTGGACAGTATCTGTTTTTGAAGAGAAAGACGCTAAAACTAATCCCAACAGGTATATTAATGTCCATTAGGGATGCAACTTTAGGTCTTACAGAATGTTTTTTAGCATTTCTGTGCCCAAACAGTCCCTCTGTAATTCAGGACTTGAATTCTGAATCATGGCTTGTGAAAATTACTTTCAAACTTAAGATGAATGGATGAAGGTGGTAGTTTTAGATAAAGGAAATGCATGTTGTTGTAACAGACATTAACTGACGAGTTTAAAGAAGTGAAAATCCTTTACCCCTCTGATTTTGGCCAGAAGTCAGAAAACAACCTGATGACTGTGAGGTGCTCAGTGAATGGTAGTAGAGGGCAGGGTAAGTATCAAAATGCTGTTTTGACACAGACTCAAAGGAAGTTCATTCTTCTTTTAATATACTCCTGAGGCTCTCCTGAAAATGCTGCAAGCTATTTTTAACTCTGAGACTTGCAACATTATGATAATCTGCTCAAGACTTTACAAGGAATGCAGCAAGGCCTTAAGATTTTACTGTGAAGGTGTTCTGTGTAAATTTTGTCTTGACTGTTTGATGAAATACAGTATTTTTTCCTAAACCAAAAAAGGAGTGAATTCAAAGCTGTATTTTAAGACCATTTTGACATACAGTGAGCTGGATGACTATCAAGTGATTGGACTACTGATCTAAATTTGGTAACTGTGAAGAACAGGAGAGGAACTGTGTTTATATCATGTTACATGAAAATGTAGAGCTTTCCACTCAAATGAGCAGTAATGTACGTTAGCATAATAATAACAAACCTGACTGAAAAGACTGTAACACTTCTGTATAAATTTTCTCAATTTGAGACTGAGTTAATTAGTACTATCACGTTAGAAACTAGTAAAATTTCTGTAAACAGCAATAAAAGCCATATAGGAAGGTCCCAGCAAGTACACTAAATGCAAGTCAATTGTATGACTACATTTGTACCATGATAAGTATTCTTTTGTGATTTATTCCAGATACTCTGGAAAGTATTTTGGGATACACTTTTCATATATGCTGTACAAATAATGTATGACATTGTATGCTTTTAATACATCCGGTATGTAGGACATGAAAAGGATAAATTGCAATAAACACTGTATTTAAACTTGTTGTTCTGTTGCGTCAACATGAAACATGAACATGAGTCTTTTAGAAATAAACCTACGTTAAAATGTAGCAGACTCTTACTGTTCACAACCTTGTTTGTTCCAAACGTGTGGGAATGGAAAGCGGCTCCAGCGGAGCCTCCGTGTTCTCCTCGGTGTTTCCTTTGGCTCTTGAGAACAGGAAGGCACTCCCTGGCTAAAGACTCTCAAAGCCAAGTCACAAAAGTAGATGAACTCTTTCATGAAATAAAAAAACTATTGACTTGCACAGGATAAACAAGAACTGGGCAGCAGAGCTCTTGGAAAAAAGCCCAACAGCTTCAGATCATCCGGATAACACCTGAATCCATCTGGGATGATGCTCTCCAGGCTTCAGCAGGATGAGACCAGGATGGTTGTGGCCATCTTTATTTACAGTTTATATTCACCTCCTGATAATGGAGATTTATTTTTAAGACTTTAAAAATAAAGCAATCTACGTGTCAACTAAAGAAGAGGTTGTGCAAACACGATAATCACAGTGTCACAGGTTTGCAATGCTCACAGGAAGAATGGCAAGTTTTTAACTCAAATAATGCTTTCCTATTTATGTGTATTCAGCTCAGATTGCCAAGCAGCCCTGATAAAATCTTGTTGAAATGGGCAGTGCTTGTGCTGAACCTACAGCGTGGGATTCTGGGAGCAGGATACAGATGCTTTTCAGGGAGCTTGAAATATTTTACATCTAAAAACTTCTGCATATGGACAGATGAGAAGTAAGTTCTCTGTGCATGAAGTCTGTAATTCTGCACAGGAAATCCCTGCTCCACAGAATGGAGATGTACATGCTGAGAGTTTCATTCCACTTACATTTTACTTCATCCTTGTTTGGCCCCTGGGGCTACATGCATGTGTAAAAGAAGAAAAGTGCATGAGAGACCTGAGTTAAGGCCCTTCCAGCCCTGCCTCAAGCACAACATAGAAGGAGCACAAGACAAGAAGGACACAGGAGCCATTTACAACTCAAGGTATGTGAATGTTTTCAAAAGAAAAAGGGACTTGGTGATTTAAAGGGAAAATACAAAGTGAACATCTGTGAGGTTACAATATTCTGTAAAGGCATGTGGTATGTAGGCAATGCAGTGATCTGATGGTTGCTTCCCAGTATGTTTATAGGTAGAAAGACATATAGATTTGCTTTTAAAATGTTTGGGGCTTTTTTTTTGAGAAATAAGGTTAAAAGGAAGAGTGGGGTTTTTTTTAAGGAAAATAAAATTTTACAAAGGAATTTTAAGGGAATTTTTATTTTAAGGAAAATAAAATTATTACAAAGGTGCATCATGCGGATAAGAAATGAGTTTTTTTTCCCTAAAAGAAATAAAATTTATTCAATTAAATTCCAAATACTCATACAATTTTTTCTTGTTATTTTGGGGGTGATTTACATTCTATGTGTAGCTTGTTTCTTCTTCCCCTCCTCCTCAATATTCCTGAGCAGAGAAACTGTAAAGGCAGTTCCCATCTACCCCCCAAAAAATCCCTACAATCTAAAGTTTCTTTTGCTCCTTTTCCAAATGAAAAGTAGCATTTTATAAAGTTGAAGAAAGCAGAAAACAACTACTTTTCTTGTAGAAATAATACTAAATTACTAAATCTATATTTCCTTCTTCAAGCTTGTACCAAAGTTGATGCTGTCTCAGTTGCATAGTATCTAGATACTGCCCACCTGTTCACAACCAAGAACGTTTTTGTTCCAGCACCTTCCAAATTTCAGCTACTTGTTCATCATTCTGGAACTGTGGGTTACCTGTAAACAGAAAATGTTATTCCAAAATTTAACACTCCCAAACTGTAAAGATGAACAATATTCCTTCCCAGTGAACTTGGACAAATACAGACTTAGTGAACAAAGTGAGGTACAGAATGATCAGGTATGATTCCCAGAAGCCATGTTATTAACACTTTATTATCTTCATTTTTACTCTACTTTTTTCTATGTTTATGCAGTTTAGCACATAAACTGAACCCACTGTAAATTGCTTTTCTGTACATGTCATAAAGCAGCTGAACATTTTGTGAGAGCAGTGGTCTAATGCGATTGTTCCTTCTAGATTCTCAGTTCCCTGCAGCCAGGAGCGGTTTCCGTGCCCTGTCCCCCACTCTCTCCTACTGCAGGATGAAGTGTTCCCCACTCTCTCCTAGTGCAGATTCAGGTGTTCCCCACTCTCTCCTACTGCAGGATCAAGTGTTCCTTCTGCAAGAGGCAGAAATGGGACACGAATGCGTGACTTAAACCTGCGTAAGAGAGGCAGCAATTCAAGGAACTTGTGTCCTGTAACTGCGGGGCATCTCCCGCTGAGAAAAACTCAGGGATTTCCCTGAATCTTAGGCAAAACTCCCCCAGGGGATTTCCCACGGATGATCCAGGTAGTGCGTAACAGACAAAAGATGTCGAAAAATTTAGATAGGATACCAGATTGGTCTCTGGGGAGGGGGAAAGTCAGAGTCTGCTGCAGTGCTGACCCCAAACATCGCTAAAAGGTGTCTAATTGTTCTCCAACTCAGAGCCACAGGCTTTCAGCGCTGCCCCGCGCGTGTCACAGGGCACACGGCGCAGCTTTCCCAGCTCCTGGCGCAGTTCTGGCAGGACGAAGGCGGGCACACGGCGCAGCTTTCCCAGCTCCTGGCGCAGTTCTGGCAGGACGAAGGCGGGCACACGGCGCGGCTTTCCCAGCTCCGGGCGCAGTTCTGGCAGGACGAAGGCGGGCACACGGCGCGGCTTTCCCAGCTCCGGGCGCAGTTCTGGCAGGACGAAGGCGGGCACACGGCGCAGTTTCCCCAGCTCCTGGCGCAGTTCTGGCAGGACGAAGGCGGGTCCCCAGCGCTCCCTCAGCGCTCCCTTCGCGCGCCGGGCAGGGCGGGCCCTGCCGCCGCGCCGTCACTTCCGGCAAGATGGCGGCCCGCGGGGCTGTGCCATGGCGGCGGCTCCGGGGCTGCGCGGGCGGGCGCTGCCCGAGCTCCGCGAGATGCTGAGGCGGCAGGAGCGGCTGCTGGCCGACCGGTGAGGGCAGCCGGAGCGCCGAGCAGCGCGCCGGGCTTCCCGCCACTTCGCCCGTCCGCTTGCAGGCGGCAGAGGGCGAAGCGCCCGCTGCCGTTCAGCGCCGGCGGGGCCGGGAGGGCGCGGGCAGCCCCGCTGGGGCGGCTGGGGCCGCGGGCAGCGCTCGGGCTGTACGTGTCCGTGTGGCTCGGGGATGGGCTCCTGTCCTGCGAGGAGAGGCTGAGAACGGGCGTTGTTCAGCCTGGAAAGGGAAGCTTTGCGGTCACCCAGCTGCGGCCTTGCGGAGCCTGAGGGGAGCTTGCAGGAGCGACAGGCGATGTGCGGGAGCATGGCGTGGTGGAGGGAGGGAACGGGTTCGCATGGAAGAGAGTAGGTTTGGATTAGACACAGGAGGAAGAAGTGATCCCTGGTGGGGCAGGAGCTGCGGCTGCCCCGTCCCCGCGGCTGTTCAGGGCTGCAGCGGGAAGTGTCCCTGCCCCGGCACGGCGTGGAACGAGGTGATTTCTAAGGTCCCGTCCCACCCAAACCACGTCGTGGCTCGTGTGTTCCACTGACAACACGTAGGTAGTGCTGTGCTGCGAGTGCTTTGCATCTTGCCTCGTTTCAGAAGTTTAGTTTGTAAATAAGCTGATGTTGCAGTGTGAAACCTGCCCCATTAGCTATTCTAATAAAACTTCTGTACCTCAGGTTGAAATAGGATTGTTTATAATAATGTTTGCTTGTTTGTTTGTTTGTTTTAGGAAGTTCATTGCTAGGCTTCCAGATAAGGGTAAGAAGATCTCTGATTTTGCTGAAAAGCTCAAGCTTGCCATTTTGCAAGAGGAAGAAGTAGCCAGGACAGCTGAGCTGTTATCTGCTGTCAGGTTGGAGTTTCAGGCAAAACAGGAGGAGATTAATACAAGCAAACAGGGAGTTGTCCTGACTGAGGACGCAGTGGACAGTGCAGATTCCTCAGTCATTAATGAAAACTCTAACATTAAGGACATTTCTGACACTTCTGCTGAAAGGCAGGAGGCAGAATGTGTTGAAGAAGATGCCACTAATACAGCTTTAGAAAATCAAAGGACTCAGAGGAAAAATAATAAAGTAAAGACTGTTATTTGTGAAGATGTCTCCAAGTCAGCCATAAGCAATCACCTGAACAATGATCAGCAAGTGTCCCACAGCAATGCTGAAGATGGGACAGAAAGTACAGCTGCTCTGGACAGTAGTAAAGAAGCCTTGGTTGATGCCTTTCAAAGAGTTACAATTGCAGATAGAGAAAACAGTGAAAAAATACTGCAAAAAGAGCAGGATGTGGCAAAACACAAGGGCAATGTATTTGGAAGGCAGCATCCCAAGACTCCACATTATATTGAGGTTCTAGAGGCCAGAGCCAAGAATCCAGTCATGAAAAAACCCAAATTTAAAACAAACGCGTGAGTACAGATCTTTTGTATGTGCATAAAATTGAAAATAGTACAGAACAAGCATGATGGCTTTATTTTCTAGTGGTAATTAAAGAGATTTGAAGTCTCATGACAGACAAGGTTCATGTGTTGGCTCTGTAGCTTTAAATGCCACAATCTCAGTACTGAGCAGTGGCTTCTTTCTGCCCATCTGAAACAACTGTCATGAATCTTCACAGAATTTCAGAGCTTAAGGTGCAAAACTACTAAACAATTGGTAAAACTTTGGGATCAGTTCTAGAACATGTAGAACTTTAATAGCTGGAAGTGTTTTGATTTTTCTGCACTTTTAGGAAAATTACAGTCTACATTGTCTGTTCTGGTAGCAGTGACAGTTTGTACATTTTGTGACTGCCACAGCATTGCTACTTCAGTCTGCTAATAAATCAGCAAACCAGTTTGGTTCATTGCCAGCAGTAACTTTTCTATCTCTGCAGAGAAACAGTTCTGTTTTCTCTGAGTGCTGCTTACTTTTTATTTGTCTGTGTTTTCATAGCACTTCAGATTTAATTTCAACTCTTAAAAGTAAGTTTTGAAACTGGAGTTGTTCAGCCTTGTGATGCAAATTTGGATCACAACACAGGTGTTTTGTGTTTTCCAGACTGTCAGGAGAGCAGAGTGGATCATCTCATGGTTCCTCATCCAGTCGCTCTCCCGGGGGATTTGGCTCTCCAGTTCCTCCAGAAGAGAGAAGACTCAGAGATAAGAAACACTTGGATGACATCACAGCAGCTCGACTGCCACCACTTCACCACTCCCCTGCCAAGCTGTTATCCATAGAGGAATCCATAGCAATTCAGATACAGCAAAAAGAAGCTTATGAGGTATGAATTTACAATTGGCCCTGAAAATTACATAACCAGGATCACTCCCAAGACAGAAAAGATAAAGGGATCTTTTCATAAAGGTGAATTGAGATGGGCAGACTTTGAGGAAAGGCACTTTGTCTTATATTTGATTCTTTTCATGATATAATTAAAGAATGTATTAATGCTGTCTGAAAGTGTTGATCCTCCATGAAACAAAATCTTTGTGTGTTAATGTGCTGACTTGATTGCACTCACTTCACCTCTGACTAGAAATTTAAATGTACACCTTCCCTGTTAGTGATGACAGAGCTTTTGTCCCTTGCATAAATGAAGGCCTAGCAGTATTTGTTCTTCTTAAAATATGCAAGTATCTGCATTTGCCTTTATTTATGCTGTGTCTGAAGAATCCAGGTTCTGAGGTTCTAAATTCTGTTATAATGGATTTTGACTTTCCAGGCAGTGTCAGGCTAATGTCTAAATTAGGTACTATTGTAGAAGTGTTCTTTTAAAAGTGACATTACTATACCACAGGTGGGGGCTGCCACTTGGAGAGTTTCAACTGTTATTAAAAAAAGTCAAACATGAATAGCATAGTTATGTATAAGTGTGAAAAGAAACCTGAAATTTCTTTGCTAGTTGCTAAAACTTTTAATTAAGCCCACTTTGGAATTATTATTATTATTATTATTATTATTATTATTATTATTATTATGTCAAGTTTATATTTTAGTACATTAGTTTATTCATGAGAATGACAAATGAACAATTTCTAACCTGTGTCCTTTTTTTTCTGACATAGGAAATGCAAGCCAAGCTTGCAGCACAGAAGCTTGCAGAGAGACTGAATATAAAAATGCTCAGGTTTGAACCAGAGGGGGAGGCCTCAATGCAGTACAGAGAAGTGAGAGATGAAGATTATTTTTCAGCAGAAGACTGAATGCAGGAAAGAGTGTCTGTGGATGAGCTGTGTAACTGATCTTTATGCAGTACTTCTTAAAACCCAAACCTGAATATTGAAAATGCTTCATCTAGTCAGTTTTTTCTTAAAATTTTCACATGACAGCTCCAGGAAGGGTTCAGTGTAGACATCATGAACACACATGTCACAATTATTTATCAGTCTTCTTTGAGGACTGTTTTTTGAGCACTTGGGGCAGTTAATTCTTGTGGAATGCCCCACAGTTCTCAGATTTAGCAGAGTAAGCTCTCTGATACAGTTTTGCAGGCTAGGATGGGTCAGCTATAAGATCAAGTTTCCTCTGTGCAGAAATGTGATTGCAAAGGACTTTGGCACAAAACATGTCCATAAAGAAAGTTGAGGTGCCTGTAAACTGCTGACATGGATGAAAGCTCTTGTCTTCTATAAATGTGAGCTACTTCTTTTACCTATTTAATATTACCTTTCATGGTATGGTGAAAATACCTGCCCAGAGAGTTACAATAAGTATCTGATCTTTAGGCTGGAACCACATGAGAACTTGTTTCTCTGCCTGCACCTTAAAATAACACTTGCTGCCCTTAAGTTGTAAATAGCTAAGAATTTAAAGTTATTATGTAACTCAGATTCTGTTAGGGCTTTAAGGGACTCTGCTGTTTGGTTTTTGGTTATTATGGCAAAGCACATCAAGAGATCAAGTTCATCTGAAGACTTTACTATTCTTATTAAAGATTTTTATGTTTTTCTGTATTTTTGTACACTGCTTTTATACTTTGGATGTACTATTTTTTCATAGTCTAATACTGTAAATTAAGAGATCCACTCTGGTTTTCTTGGAGGAAGTATTGTGTGTATTTTTAAGTTTTGGCTGTTACTTGAAGATAAAAAACAACCTTCCTTACATCACCATGAATATGAAAATATGAATTTTGAAAGATAAGGAACACACCTGACAAGTATTTCACAATGGTATTTTCACTGTGGACTAGGATTTTCTGAGCCTAGTTGAGTTCACTTCTTAAAAACAAACCTCAGAGATTCCTTGTACAGGCTGGCAATGCCTGTTTTCCAAGATGCTGCCACAGCTGTGTGTGCAGGGCTGTCCCTGGATGTTCTGCAGGAGTGATGTCTTTGGAAACCAAGGCTGCTCCAGCTGCAAGTCATTTAAAAAGCTGCACGGGATGAAAATGTGGGAGGAAGGTCTCAGCCACTGCTTGAGTGCAGGCAGCACTTCCCTGCAGGCAGCAACTCTCTCCCAAGTGCTCCAGGCCCTCCTGGGCAGTCCCTGTGGCACAGTCCATACCCTGGCACTGCAGTTGGACAGGTGGAACTGCTGCTAAGCTGCTTGTGATATTTTTTGACTAGGTCATCTCTTGCTCTTTCCTGAACCCTTTCCTCTTGCAGCCTTCTGGTTCTCATTGTTCATTGGCTTCTCATCAGCTGCTCTTCCCTTTTTCTCATTAGGCTTACCTGCTGTCACTAAACCCAATCCATATCCTGCCTCCCTGCACCACCCATTCCCTTTCCAATGACATGCTCTGTGTGTGACTCCTGCCATGTGTCATGCAGCCTCCTGCCACTGCTATCTTGCCTTGCTTTCTGGAACTCCATCTGAATACCAGCTGTGCTCCTCCTATGTGCCTCAGTCCCTTGAGTACCTCACAGAGACCTCAATATCTTTGCAGTTTTGCCATGACTGCTCTCCTGAGACTTTCCTTATTTCCTGATTTGGTTTCAGACTCCGCAGATGTTTGTCATTTCCAGGCCTTCTCACCTTTCTACCTTCTTTTCATACTTGGGTTTTTTCCTTCCTCTTGTCTATGCTCCTTCATCCTCCCAGCTTCTCACCATCACTTGCCTTTGTCAGCACAATTCTTTGGCTTGTTTTCAGCCATTCACATTCATCCCTCAGCATCCCTGTTGACCCAGTGGATCTCAGTTGTATCTATTTCTGTTCAGCACGTGGCTCTGACTCACAGGCCAGAGGAGTGATCTCTTGTGGGTGCAGCTCATCTCTCAGATCAGTGCTTTCCATGCTGCCACCTGCTTGTCCAGCTGCATCTTGTCATCAGCCCTCCCATTATTGCAGTCTGTAGTGCTCAAGGACAAGCAGTCTCAGAATTGTATTTGCTTTCCCTTTGCTGTTTCATGAAACCTAAATTACCACTTCCATGCCGTTTGCATCTCTTCCCCGGTTGGCATCCTTGCCCTTCTCCTGTAGTGGCTGTGCTGTCACACCTCTGTGAGATGCTGTGTGTTTTTTCTCTGGTGGCTTTTCTGTGCTGAAGGAATTCACACAAAGCTATGCAGTTAGGGACTTTTTTCTAGAGTACTGAAATTTGCCTCTACCTAGGCTTCTGCTGAGCACACATTTCTGCTAACTAAACCAACTCTTTTACTTTTTTTTTTTTTTTTTGTGCTATTAACACCTACTTTTGCTCTCTAAACTTTGTAAATCAGAGGCGCTTTTCTTGACCTTTATTTTGACAGCATTCAACATACTGGGCTTTTGCCAAATGACCCCTGCATGGGCAAACTCCACCCTTCAGGGGAGGCAGGGTGGGGTGGGGTGGCAATCACTGTGGTAACAGGTGAAGTTCATTATGTGTTCGTTAAATAATCAGCAGCTTGTTCAGTGCAGTGTTGGGGAGCTCTTGTGTGAATGCCAAACCAAGCTAAAGGTAGGAATTTTAAGTTATTATTTTAATGTTTGGAAAACCTAGAAGCTTTCTTGGGGGTTGTTGCTTCTGAGCAGAGGTATGCACTTTGAATTAAGATGCTGTGAATGATAAGGAAGTAAAATCACTTTAAAGAGTCCTATGTGGAGGACGTGCAATCTTGAAGTCTGTGAAAGGTTGCAGCACAAGAGGATTATGAAAGGATTTGCTGGATAATGAAAGGATGAATCATTAAATGGTTTAGTCACATTGAAAAAAAAATCTGATTGAGTATGGTTTTGCTGTTGTGTATTTCATTGTTTCCCAGTCATGTCAAAATGTATATTGAGAGCTGAGGAGCTTGTTCTCTGTTTTGAGAATGGACTGCTATATTGGAATGGGCTGTTAACACAGTAAAAATAAAGAATGGATAATATATTTTCGAAGTTGTTCATGTGAATAATGTTTGTTTTGACCATGTAAAATTTAGAAGAGAAATGGAACTCTTGTGCTTCAGTGCTTTACAAGGAAAAGGAAACTAGGAAACTATTGCTATGTAGGAAAAGAAAACTAGGGATCCAAAGGGATGAGGAAAGACCTGAGAGACCTAAAGCTGGCCAGTCTTGCAGGTCTGAGAGGTGGCACAGAGACACAGCTTAAATGTGGCCTGTGGTCACAGAGCTGCAGCATGTGAGGCAGGGATCTGTGCAGCCTTGGTTTCTGCATTGCTGGGGTACCTGATTCCCAAACTGCTCAGAAGAAAAGCCCTGTAATAGATTTTCTGTGCAGCACCTTTAACCTTTCCTGAGGGGAGAGAACCTGTAATCTGGCTTGCCTGCTATGGTGATATCATCTAGAGGATTTAGCCACCTAAAAATTTATGCTAGTATGGTATTTAGAAATGGTGTTTATGAAGAAATAATAATGAAGAAAAACCTAAATATTCCTGGACTTTTAATTATTTTTGGCAGACTGAGAATGACTGAGGGTAGAAAGGACACAGTTATTTTTCCTGTTCTTTAGAGTTCTGTTGATAGCGTTCTGGCTTGTGGACTACTTCTAAGGGCCACATGACCAAAAAAAGTCAGTGACAGTGAGCTGTGAGCTCCTGTGTGGAGGAAAGAGGGCTGGTAAATTGAGAGAACTTGGAGACTGTGGCTCAGTGCTGTGGAGTTTCGGAACCTGCCGCAGGGACACAGTATCAGGAGTCAGGGGGAGCAATACCCAGACACTGCTGCCTGATGAATCAAGAGGCGAGTGGGAAGCCACAGCATGAGCTGCTCACGGTCCCTGAGCAGCAGTTTGGGGCTTTCTGTGTGGATCTCCAGGCACACCACAAGCTGGCAGCCTCCAGCAGCCTCCCGGCGGCCGGCCCTGAGCCCTGTGGAGCTGCGTGGAGCCCTGTGGAGCCGCGTGGAGCAGCGCGCTCCCTGCTGTGGCTGTGCCCGTGGCTGCTGCTCTGCCCCCCTGCAGCTCCCCTGCAGCTCCCCTGCAGCTCCCCTGCAGCTCCCCTGCAGAGCCAGCTCGGCACCAGGAGCCTGCAGCCTCAGCCGTGAGCCACGCTGGGCTTTGCCAGTGAAAATTATCTGTAGTAGGACGCAGTTCTGGCATGGTTTGGGTGGAGTGTGGCTCATCCTCTGCCTTTTGCAAGTTAGTGCCTGCAAGGTGTGTACTTGGGCATGGGGAATTGCAGCTGGCCTTTTATTACAAATGAAAATGAATGGCTTTGAGAACGAGCTTTTATTTTTTTTATTTTATTGTGTTGGAACAAGCTGTGTCCTATCCTGTGGACTCTACTGTAGGAAAAGGCAGCCTTTCTCAGCTTTCCCAGCCCTGCTTCTTTTTCAGAGTGGGATAAGAAAGAAGCATAATTTCTCCAAAGTATTTTGGGTGTAGGTGTTGCATGTTGTGGCCTTGTTCCAGGGAGCTGCTAAGTGACCTGTATTTTCCCTTAGTTTGTGGGGGAGGTTTTTATTGTTGTTTTGTGTTGTTTTTGTTTTTTTTTTTTTTTTTTTTGCAAATTCACTGCTTCTAGGTGGTATGTGTGGAGATCACCGTTGAGATTTCCTGGTCTCCTAATGTTTGGGTTTAGGTTGTGAACTCCCACGTTCTGGAAGGGAGAGGGAAGTAGAAAAGACAGCTGTGTGAATACATGTGTTTTGATGTGTTTTGTTGTGGTATTCTTTGTTTTTTTAGCCAGCTAATGATTGTGTTTTGTTCTCATTCTCTGCAGTGCTGCGTCACTGCTGCCACTGTGGTGGGCAAACGTTAGCTGACTGCAGCCCAGACATTTTCCAACCACACTGACTTTTCAGGGGTTATGGATGCACAACTGCATTTGACATACTGTAATTATTATTATTATTATGTATGCAAAATTTTAGAGACATTTAGTAAACTCTTGTTTAAAGCAGCTGTTCTGATCACTTGGCTGTTAAGTTTTCACTAAATTGCCCATTCATTTAGTGAAGCATGAAGCTTCACTGTAATACTGAGCTGAAGTCAAAGCTTGATTCCTCCAGGAACATTTATGTGCAAGTGCTCTGTTGAACTAGGATACTTGCTCTGTGTTTTGTTTAATCTCTGTGTGCAAGGCAATTTGTGAATAAGAGTTGTGAGCCAGTTACTGGATGTGAGGAGACACAAATGAACCCAGTGAAATGTGTGTGGGAAGCAAATTGGTTTTCAACTTGCTAGAATGATTGAACTAAGCATTTCACTTCTAATCACCTAATATGAGTGAATGTGTCCTGCAGCAGTAAGCTTAAGAGCAGTTTCTTGACAGGAAAATTTGTAGGAATTTGTATTGACACCCTCATTGCTTTTCTTTCAGGTTTATATTGGAGACCATAATTGTGTTGTGCATGAATTGGCAGATCTCCACTGAAATCTTGAGGGATATAAGTGGAGCCATAATGCTTAATGAACATATTCCTATTTCCTCCCTCTCTCCACACAGCTGGTATTAATGTACTTGCTTATTAGATCAAGACAGTGATATAATGTGGCAAGTGGTTGCAGTCCAAGGTTTGCTGACTCTCTGAAGCTGAGTACTTGATAAGAAATATTCTTTACACACTTCTAAATAGAAATTTCAGTTGTAAAATTTTTGTACTTTTTTTTTCCTGAAAAAATGTTTTCTCAATTGTTACTTGATGAGAGTAACATAGACGTTAAATTTACTCAGAGAGTAGTCAGACAGTGGTGGGAGTACTGCAGCTCTGGCTTAACAGCACAAGATCTCCTGCACCCATTTCTGAATTGAAGCTGTCATCTGCCCTGCCTGACCTGTGCTGCCCTGGGCCCAAACACTGTGACAAACCTTGTACTGCAGAATCACAACTGAGTCTGGAGGTGCAATGACACCATCCCTAGGGGATCTTGGTGAGGGAGGCTCTGCAAGGCTGAATGCTCAGCTCTTAGGGCTCTGCCTGGTAGGTGGACACACCTTCCCAAACTGACACTGTAAGGAGAGTAGATTACACATTCAATGAGATTTACATTCCCAAGTCATTTAAGCAGTTTTCCATTGAAGATGCCAGGTGTCTGTCAATGAGAACTAAAATTCCTCACCAAGAGAGGAACCTGGTATTAGTACCTGGTACTAACTTGGAAATATGAAATGGCATTGGCACTCTTTCCTTCAGCCATCTTATAGCTCTACTGCCACTTATATTAAATTAACCTTGATTTTATTGTTTTCTTACAAATCTTTAAAAATTATTCTTCCAGAATTTGCCTAAAATGAAATGAACATCCTGATTTTGGGTAACAGATTATATATATATATATAAACATAAGCTGGGTTATCTGGCCATTATGTGTATTTGAATGTATGAAACCTTCAGGGACTGTGTGATAAGCTCTTTCTGTTTAAGTCACTGTTACGAGTGGTCTGTGTTGTCTCCTGGTTACTATAAAAGTCTTGATATAATTCTGGTTTCCAGAGTTACAGATCCATCAACTCCGTTTGTAATTATGTGTGAAATTATTTTGTCATTGGCTTTCTCCCTGCTTCTTCCTTATGGGGGGGAAAAAAAACCAAACCCAAGCCACACAGATTCATAAAACCTTTCTTATATGTAATAATATTGTCTTTACTGACCCAGGTTATTTCATATTGATTAGAAGTTCCTAAGCCTTGGTTTCATGTGTCTTCCTCAGAACTGCTTTAAGTTGGCATTGTACTGATTATAGGACTGCTTGAATGATAGCTGATGATAAATATTATCCGTGCACAGACATTGGGCATCATCATGTGTCATGTCTGCAGACCAGTTTTTTTTGCCTGCACGGCAGATTTTTGTGGCTGTGAGCCAGGAATTTTAATGAAAGAAAACATCAAAGATGCAGAAGAAATGAGAATATTAGTCAAGGAAGATACACAGTGATGCTCTCTGATAACCCCTGGTAATTGACATTAGAACTATGTGGGAGCAACTTAAATAAACATCTGGACACTGAGTTTAGACATTTCCAGTGACAAAACCCAGACAGATCTTCTGGACTTGCAATAATAAATATTTCAGCGCAGTCCACATGAATCAACTTAGAATTCTGTTTTCAATTATTCTAGTTTTATAAATATATCATAGTTAATTATTCAGGGATACAGTTTCTTTTGAAGATTAAGGAATTTGATGGTTGCTTCATTCACATAAAGTTCCATTTTTTATTTGTACCAAACTTACTTCTGTTTGTACAAAAACAATAATGCAAGCTTGCCAGAAGCCATTAAAGTAGAATGCAACTGAACTTTTCCTGGGGTGGAAGGGCCTTTTCTGAAATTCCTGGCAGTGCACTTTACTTCATTCCAGCTATAGTAACCACTTAAATTGTGCTGAAAAGAAAATTATAAAAAATAATTTTTAAAAGTTAATCTCAATATTTAGAAGACACTTGCTTTATTTTTTTACTTTTGGTAATGTGGTAGTGCTAAGAATGTGGTATCCCTTACAAACAGTGAAGAGATGTTTATATCTACCAAAGTATTTAAAAAATATAATAATGAAGCTACTAGACTGAATGGAATACTGGTTGCAGTCCAGGTCTGATCCACAGTATTACAACTGTGAGGAGTCAATGGCTAGCAAAAACATGCTCAGTTTTTGTATTATATCTGTATTCTTTAGAGAAGCCTCTACTAATTGCAAAAACCATTTATTTCAGGAGGAATGAATCATGTCTCTGAGGTCGAAGAGTTATTTCCACATTATATTAAAATTACTATATTCATGCTTTAAAATAATAATTATTATTATTTTGAGATTATATGTACCTTTGTTGCTGGGACAAAATGAGGAATTCTTCTGAAATGTCCTCAGTATTTAGTAATCGTCAGTTTCCACTTTCAGTTTAATTTATGCTTCCCCACAGCCCAGCCTGTCAACACCAGCACGTTTCTGCAGTTCCCTGCCCTGGCTGTCACCAGCAGGAGCACAAGTGTGAGCTGGCTGCCAACGTTATTGAGCCACTGGCTGAGTTGTGCTATACCACTGGATTAACAAAGTTTTGGGGGACTACTGTGTTAGTCTGACCTACAGGTCATCATCCCTTTCAGAGGCAGGAGAGGCAGACACGAGTTGAGTACAATTCAGAAAGTCTCTCTTGTGCTGGCTGACAAAGTTGCTCCTGCACCAGGCTGGGCTCGCGTGGCAGTTCAGGTTAGAAGGGACCTCAGGAGAGCTCCTGGCTGGGATCCTGGCAAAGCAGTCAGTTCTGAGGCCAGGTGACATTGCTCACAGCCTTAATCCAGACTGCTCTTGGAAACCTCCAAGGAAAGAGACCATACAGCCTCAGGATAACCTGTTCCCAAGTATGACTGTCCTTCTGTGAGGCCAGGGACAAAGCCTCTCCTGTCTCAGCCTATGCCTGGCTCTGTCTTTTGCTGATGTCCTTCTAGGTACTGGAGGATGCTGCTGAATCCCCTTGAGGTCTCTCTTCTCCAAGCTGAACAGGTACAGTGCTGGCTCAAGCAGCTGCTCTTTACCAAGGCCCTCAAAGCCTTTTCAGCAGGGCTGCTCCACAGCTTGTCATTTCTGGGCAAATCCTAGGCAAGCATGTCAGGAAGTTGTAGGCTGACAAGTGTATTGTGTTTGGTTCTGTCACAGCTCTCTCAGATTAATAAAGAATGTTTTCTGCTTTCATATTTTAAAAACAAAAAAGTAACCTAAACTCACATCAGGATAGCCATGCTATCCAAAACTTCACTGTTAATTAAAACAAGGCAATTTGTGCTTTGTAACCCTTTCTACATACTATAAAAGTGATGGATAAGGAAGCACAGTGAAAGCTATAAATCAGCCTTGAGTTTGATAATCTAATAAGAGCATCTCTTTGGCAGTTTCACCTCTTGCTCATTGATCTATAGCTTACTAATTAATTTTCCTTAGTTTTATCCTTGTATTTATTAGGATACCTAATTCTTTATTGCTAAAACTATGCACCGGAAATTTGTAGTGTTATAGTTCAGACAGTGCAATTTATTCATTGTTATAGGAAAACAGAGGAGGAAGACAAATTATTTAGAAGTTTATTACTTAGAGAGGTGCACTTGAGCAAAGACAGAGAATAAAGCAGAATGGATTTTCAAGGGAAGATGTAGGTTGTGAATGTTAAGCAGCTCTTGTAACAGGGGAATTATGTGTTGAATGATTCCCCCTGGGAAAGTCAGTTCCCATCTGCAGGTGCTCCCAGAGCACTGACTGCAGGGAGCAGCTCTGCACTGCAGAGGTAAATGGATAATGGGATGTGGGGATGGTGCTTTGTGTGTGCTGCCCATGCCATGACTGCAGCATTCCCCTCTGTCACAGAGCAGCCACTCTTTCCAGCTGTATTTGTGGTTAAAACCTGAGGGTGTGGTTTGGACACCTTAATTTTAATGGAATTTAAGAGAAATTGCTCATCAGATCCTGAATCTGACATACATTGATAGTTCTGATTTCCTCCTGCACTTTTCTGATCTTGCTGAAAGGATGGGGCAGTATGGGTAAATGCTTTGCTTATCAGCTCTGCCCCATTCCAACATTACTTTTTCCCAAGGAGGAAAAATGCTGATAAAAAACCAGTAATAAAATTAGTTTCAAATTATTTGTAGCAGATGAAAATTCTTTTTATGCATTTTTTTGTGCTTTGTCTAAAGGCAAAAGAGCTCAAGCTCTGTCTTGACCCTTCATTTGACTCAAACTACCACACAGTAGAGAGGAAATTAAGTTTATAGGTTTGTACTTAATGGTTGTTGAGACACTTAACATATGTACATTTAAAATGTTAACTCATATCTCTATTTCAGTGTTTTTATTTCCTAAATGATTATTAAGTTTTGTAGAGATGCAAAGATAACAAACTTCTCTGTAGTACATATATTGCAAGCTGGCTTTTGTGCTCATGTGCCACATACTTATATGCAGATAAATTTGAAAAATGAAAAGAAAGCAAGATGTAGAAAAAATGTTAAGTAAATATTTCATTAGATGGTAAAGCTCTCACTTTCTTTATAAATAGCATTTTGTTGAAAACAAACAAACAATCAAAAAACCTCAACAAAACCCCAGAGCTGAAACCAAAGCAGCAAAGAGCATATATTGTTACTAGGTTATCAGAATCCTCCTGCAGAAAAGAGTACAGGTCAGGTATATTAGACAGATGTTAAGAAGAGCTCTGTTCTCTCTCTTGCAAGCAGTTCTCATGGTTATCAATTGTGTTTGGCTTTTAGAATAAAGGTAATTGGCAAAGTACCAGGTCATATTTCATCCATTATGCCTGTCTTATGAAGTATCACACACTTCTTCCTAGAATAGGTACTCCCCCACCTCTCCAGAGATCAGACTCTGCTTTTACTTGTGGAATGGCTCTGTGGGAGGGTCACCCGAACTGCACTCTTCCTATCTTTTAAAAACAGGGAGATGAGAGATAAAGTTTCATAGGTCTGGAGAGAGCAGCAGTTTGTATTTCAGTCGGTGTCACATCTGTCTGACTCGTGTATGTGGCCCATAACTCTCTGCCACGTCTTTGGAGGGAAGTGCTCCAGAGGACTTGGTGTGCTCTTTTTTGTGCTTTAGTATGTTAGAAGGGATAGCTCCAAAATATTTGGAGGCTCTAGGAATCGGTGATGTAAAGATTAGGATGAAAACCCAGCACACCTTTTCCAGATGTGTAAGGAAGGACAGTATGACACTCATTCTTAAACCTAGCCTATCCTTATGTTCCCTGCTAAATTGATGTCTAAGTAAATAACTTTACTGGTGGAGTAGAGGAGACATGAGAGTCAAGTTACACTTTATCACAGAACTTGATATGAAATCCATACTTTGTTCCCTGGACAGTGCAGTGAGATGGATATCTGTAGTAATGTAAGGGGATGTTTGTAGGAGTGCTGTATGTCACAGGGCTGCCCTGGATCAAATAGCATTTAAATACATTGTACGTGGGCTTTGATCAAGGACCACGGGGCCACGGCTAGCCCATGGAGCATCCACATACAGCCTGCCACTGCAGCAGGAAATGTTTTCCCAGGTTATGGTTTTACTGTTATTAAAGCTGGAGATGTACATACAGGATCACCCAACAGTACTAGTTAAACCAGGATGCTGTGTGGACACAGAACTTGTTCCTGTTCTCTGTGTAGCTGGAGCAGTCCCAGGGTGATGGCTATGCTGCCTTTGGGATTCTTTGCCAGCTGTGTAAGGACAGTACTGGATCTGGCACACAGCTTGCCAGGGGAAGAGTTTTTTTCAGAATAGCTGGACCAACTGAGACTCATGTGATCAGTCTGATCAGTGTTGCTATTGTTTCACATGTTTTGTTTGTGGTTGGACTAGGTGCTTAAACCCAGGTGATGTCTGATTGAGGAAAGTCAATTTGTGTGTCTGCCTGAAGAATCGATGTCCCCTCTGTGATCACCCTGTTCCCCACTGCAGAGCTGTGCCATACAAGGCATTTAGTGGCTTTTGTTTTTGTGCCAATGTTTCAAGGCTGCCACAGTAATTTTAAAATCTAAGGTAGAGAGAAACCAATTTTTTTTTTCCTCCCCACAAAAACAGCCTTGTTTGGGGCCTGTTTTATGGTTTGAAAATGGTAACTAGTGTTTTGTGTAATTAATGCACTCCTGGTGGAATGCCATGAGGAACCCTGTGGCTCCAGGCAGCACCCCAGAACCCTGCCTGGCTTGACAGGGCGATGGAAGCAATGGAATCTCATTAGCACCAAGCTCTGCCTGGGTTAATGAAGCCCTGCTAATGAACAATGTTGTGCTAGGTAGAGTAACCTCATGTCAGTAGACGAACAAACCATGATCAAGTTTGGATATTAAGAGGGTTTGAAAATATCTTCTGATAGTTTTATTGATAATACAGGTACATGCAACCTTGCCTGATCCTATTTCTGTTCCTAGTGCTTGAGGAATATAGCTGGCCTGTTTGTAGCTTCTGACTAATGGCAACTCTAACACAATTTTCTGTGGATTTATGATGTTCAGCCAAGCTGATATAATCATGTAATAAATATCTATTTTTTCCCCGATACTTTAATTAAATATCAGAGCTCCTTACAGAGCTTCAGAAGAGGGGGAACACACGCAGTGGGAGCTGCGCCTTGCGAGTCGCTCCCAGCCCGGTCTGTTCTGTGGGGAGCATTCCCGCTCGGGCTGTGTTTGTGAGGGCGACAGTGACAGCGACAGCGCCAGCGGCCCCGGGCGGGAGGGGACGGCGCGGCCTGCCCCGGGCTGCCAGGAGCTCGGGGAGAGCTGAGGGAAAAACTTAAAATGGGCCACAGCCCGGAGGAATTGTACTCTCCCTGGCTGACAGCCTGGGCTGGAGCGCAGCCAGCGAGGGCGGAATGGGGCCCTGGGGCTCTGCAGATATGAACAAAATAAATAACCCCGCGCAGCGCCCCTTGCGCGCCGCGCGGAGCCGGCAGCGCCCTCCTCCGCGCGGCCTCCTGAGGGCACCGGGCAGCCGCGTCTGCTTTCTATTATTAAAAGAGGGAAATGAAAAAAAAAACCCACAAAAAACAACACCCCGCAATGTAAACATTCTTACAATTGCTGCGGAAACTGGATATAACCAGGTTATTCAAAGGGGAAAAAAATTAAGCCATCTGTACATGCCAAGTTTGCCTTCACATCTGTTAATTGTAAGGGGGCGATTTTAAAAAAGAAATCGTGTTTTAGAGCCTGGTTCGGCAAAGGCTGTGAATGTGTGCTCTGGAAAAGAAGGTTAAATGTGCCCGTGTGCCATGAAGACCTTTCCATGGCTTTCCATGCCGGTGGCCATGGAAAGACACCGTGTTTCCCCGGGCTGCGCCTCGGGGGCTCCGCGGGCCGGGGCTCCGCGGGCCGGGGCTCCGCGGGCCGGCGCTGAGGGCGGCCTGGGCCGGCAAAGCGTCAGTGCTGTATTGTCAGCGCTGTGTTGCTATTACCCTGTCAGCAATGCACAGTAAGAAGAAATGAGCCCTGTTTAAAAAAAAATTTAAGGACAGAAAATGTCAGTGTTGTTGCTACTATTACATTTTAGGAATGTATTTTCTTACTCTAACATTATTACGTTACTCTTACATCATCCACAACATGACATTTCTGAGTTCAGTAGAGTAATTTTAACATCAAATAGCAAATCTTTTACCTCACAAAATCTTCAGTTGAGTTAGCTTGGAGACATGTTTAAACTTAAAATAAAGACAAGTCAGTTTTGGCTCTGCGCGCTCACGTGAGTGCCTATCTCTGGTGGCCTGTCTTAGAGAGCCATGATGCACTTCTTACTGAAATTCTGATTTCAGTAGGAAAATCTAAAACATCAGAATCATTGGTTCAAACTACTGAGCTCTGGTTTCTTGGCTGTTACTTGAAAATGTCATCCCATTAGAAACACAATGTGTCACTGCCCATTTTTTTATCGTGAACTTCAAAATACTCAGTAGGGTTTGGGGGCTGGTGTTTGTTTTTCTTTAACACCATCACCTGAAACAATCATACATGAACATCTTGGCTTCAGCTGTATAAGGTGAGTTTCTATGCCTGAAATCTGGAACATCAGCCCTAAAGGTAAAATATTTTCTTAAGTCTGTCAGTTACAAAGAATCCAATGCTTTCTCTGTTTACAAATAGATAAATAAATAAATCAGTCAATTCCCATGATTTTCTGTTTGGAAATTTGCTAGATTTTTACTGTTTAGAATTGTTAATATTGAAAATACAGCAGAGGAAGAAAGCATTTTCCGTGCCTGATCAAATGAACTCTTAACATAATTTGGTTTTCTAAGTGGCCTTTTAATTTTAAAGAACAAGCTATTCTTATATAAAGATTCCTTTCATTAAGTTGTTTAGATGTTTTTCTGAAAGGAATTTTTTGGTAAACTTTATTTCTCAGTAGAATAATAATTAAAATATAAATAAATTAATATTCAATAACTGGAAGTTACAACACACACAACAAAATGGTTTAAATAACCTCTTGTAAAAAGCAGTCTTTACTGCATTATTGAACTGTTAAAGCTCAAGCTTTAAGATACAAGTGTTATCAAATTATGACACAATCCTCCTTTCTAACATCTTTAAAGGTACATATTGTAGAAGTTTACATGCATAAATAAGTTTGCATACATATATGACACTTGGAAGCATTTGAACAAGATGCATTAATTTAATCTTTCAGTGAGGTTTTGTACATGTTGCCTTGCAGAGTACTTGGGGGAGCATGAGTATTTGCAAAGATATCTGTGACATCTGTTCTTACTATTCTAACATCTTTCTTCCGTGTATGTTTGATAGACAACATATTTTTGGCAGTCTTTGTTATTAGAATTGCCAAAATGTTGATATTGAGTGCCTTGGTTTTCGATGAGTGCAAGCCAGAATGAGCCTTTTCAGGGATTCATCTTTGGAACCAAGTTTTTTCTAGAAAGTCATGTGTTTCAACATTCTTTTTAGGTAATCAGAAATAGATTTATAATAGAATAAGGAAATTATTTCTGTTCAGGAACAGTTGTTCATATATGTCTGCTCCTTCATCTTCATTTCTGATCTGTGTATTTTTAAACATGACAGTTTGTTAGAACTCCATCCAAGTACCAGGCCATGGGATTTTGCTTTACTAGATCCTTAACCCTCCTAAATGCCCGTTGTAAACGCATTGATATGAGTGTATAAATGGCATTTCATTAAGGGATTTTCTGAGACTCAGATGTAACAGTGTTGAGCCCTGTGCTGTGCAGTTTTTAGAGTTCTGAGTAGAGAGTGAAAGGCACAGCCATGAGTTAAGTGCCAGGGCTTCTTATAAAATATGTGAGAAGTCCCCTCTGAAAGATCCATGTAAAGTCCAGGTAACACCAGAAAGCAAAAGGAGGAACAGTAAGGAAGTACCTCTGGGTACTCTGGGTTAGCAGTCTGAAAGGAAATAAGGTTCCTGGGCATTTCTTTTCAGAAGCTAAGTGACTGTCATTTCTCTGAAATCACACCATCCAATGATTAGGTGTCTGTAGAATTCAGCTGGGATTAAATCCTTTTATTGCAGAGCCTGTGCCTTTCAAGTCTGTTTGTTTGAATGTCTTGGAAAGGTTCATTAGCCAGGGGCCCACGAACTGTCCTGTACTGGTACAGGCTGATATCCTCAGGGAAAGCTGTTACCCAGTCTAGCAAACCTCAGGGAGAGGGAGAACATGGGTTCAAACAGATCTGACATCTTGAAGAGAAAGATCAGGTTCCAGTTGCTCTTCAAAGCAGTACTTTGGTGGAGAAGCAGTATAACCCACCTTTTCCTACCCCAGGAAGACAGACAAGGCTGCAGCTGCTTTTTCTGGGAGGCCAGTGTGAGCAGTAGGAATGCGTTCTGGATCAGACACCAGTGATGACTGCATGAGTCCTGCTGGTAAGTGCTGAACTGCACAGTCCTCCCATGTGGCATGTCAGCAGGTATGTAGAAGCCAAGCTTTAGGTATGAAGACAAATTCAAGGTGATAACTGAGGCATAGATCCTTCAGTGAGAGAGCATCAGGAGGGGGTTTCCAACCCTGTGCTGCAATTTTTAACCTATGTGTGATTTTCAGAGCAGAACCTAAGTGGGAGCTGAGTGTAAGTCAGCTTTATTGATTGGACCTACTCACCTAAAAAAGTTGGAATTTAGTCCTGTGTGACCAAAAATTGGTGATGGGGATATTTTATACAACAGATACATGAGCCAGAGGTCTCATGTTTATATCTGTTTCAGAATCTGCAGAAAACAACTGTGAAATGTCTTGCAGACTCTGAGATCCTGGCCCTGTCAAGGTCACAGGGGCATTTCATAACAACTTAGATCAAATCTTGTAATGTGATATTTAATTTTGACTGTGAAGGCTTCTCTTGTAGAAATAAAATTATTTATGCTGCTTTATAGTGTTGCCCTATGTTACAAATATTTATTTGCCAAATTAGTGTTTATTTATAATCCTGTAAGGTCAGTGTAACATCAGTGATGAGAAAATTGCCCCAGAAGTGGAGAAACACATGCCCTCAATCATTATCACCCTGACTCACTCCAACTTTACTAGAATTTTATGTTGTTTCTTCCCCCACAACCCCCAAACTGAGGTAGACATACCTTTCCTGTTGTAGAAGGAAATCCCTAGACATGAGACCTGTAGTAGTGGTTATTGCTCTGTAGCTCTATGAATGGCTGTGAATTCTTTGTTCAGCATGGAGAAAGAATACACTTTATAGTGCACAAGACACCAGCAAAGTTTTTTCTTGAATTGCCTGAATAGTGTCACTGCCATATGTCACTGTGACAACAGACACACACATCAGAATGTCTTTCTGACTTGGTTCTTTGAGTACAGTTCTCATACTGGTGATATTTTTATTCCTGCCATAGTTTATCTAAATTATTCATTTCCTATAGGAAAAAAAATGAATAAGAGTAATGAGTAATATTTTCAATATTATACTTTTGGAGCACAATTTCTTCGATAAGGAGTTTACAATGTGGATTTTGGCTTCAGCTGCCCCAGTCTGAGTCAGTATGAACTGGAAGTGCATGCTGATACATCAGGTGCTGTGTGTCAGTCTGAGCCTTCAGACTGGCAACCAGAACAACGAGTCTGCAGCATCTGTATGAGGGGTACAGCCCTCTCCTGAAGGCCCCTTTTATTTCCTCCCTGGCGTTTCCTTTAGTGTATCTGTTGATTCACTGATCTTAAATGAAGCAAGTCAGTATTGATGCAAGATAATTAACAAATATGCAAGCAGGCATGAAATGCGTCTGAAAACTAGAAGAGCAAACAACAAATAAGGGCCAAGGGAGACTCGTCCCTTTGCAGAAATGTGCAATTCGGCTTTCTCTCAGTAGATGTCAGCAGCACTACAAATTTGCCCAGCTCACCGCTTTGGGAGCCCTTCTGTTTACAATTTTTATTAGTTCACAATTTCAGATCCAAAGGATTCAAAGAAATATCCCATCTAAACCAGTAGAAACTATTGCCCTCTGAAATGGGTTTAGAGACTTCTGTTTAGCATCTTAGAATAATATTGTATTCTCAGTAATGCATTTTTTTCATAGAGAACTTAGAAGGGGCTTATTGCTACATTTTTAGAATTTTCTGAACATTTACCTCACATTTGCCCTCCAGGAAAATGTGGAGAAATATAAGATGTCTAATATTTTGCTTCTTTCTGTGAAGTAAATCAAAACCGTGGGAATGTTTTCATATAATTTGATTTACTCCTGTCTCCTACAATACATCTTCAACTCTGTTCAATTTACTCTCTGCCTGCTATAAGAAAAGGGTACAATCATATTCTTACTGAAAGCAATGGCAAGTGTTCTTTTGGATCTGCTGGGAGTTGTCAGCCCCAGAGGAATTCACAACCACAGGGGAAGGATGTGGAAGTTTCTTGTGTGCAGAATTTTGTGTGTGTATGGCAGGGAGAGAAAAGGGTTGTTTATTTCAGTGTGTAAGGAACATTCATTTTGCTGCATGTTATAAAATAAACAGAAATATTTCAAAATCGCCATGCACATGAAATGGGGACAAGAAGATAAACAATCCAGTGTTTATTTGGTTAGAAATGAAGAAATTTCATTATCTTCTCTTTCTCACAGGAGGGGTCTTTTCCTTCATCTGATCTCCAGCAGGAATCTTTAAGTTTTTTTGTGGTATACTGGGGACTTGTCAAGTGTGGCAGAGTTGTACTTTTGGAAGTTAAGATCATACTCTGAGACAGGATCAGCCCAGAAAGCAGCATTGGCCACTTTCCCACATGTCTGTCACCATCTCCTTTGGAAGAGCACCAAAATGAGCAGCAGTAAGAATTAGAGGCCAATTCAGCCACAGGCAGTGCTGGGGACATTTTGTGTGGCATTTGCTTGGCTCCAGGAAATAGGCTGTGACTGTTTTATCTTGACTGCAGGGTGTGCCTACACATGCTGTAGCCAGCTAGAACTGGCCAGCTCCAGAGCCAAACTTCTCTAACCAGGGATGCTTATTTCCACACATGCCTGCAGCCCACCCCTCTTCCCCAAATTTGGAGAGGAATCAGGTGGAGTGATTTTAACTTAGTGAAGGGAGATAAAGAGCTGTGCTCCCCAGCCTATGTTATTGCCAACAGCACTTGCAATTATCACACTCTTAGCAGCTTTGTAATTTGTTTTCCATGCCATCTTCAGACCCTTTTCACTTCCTGTGTCATGTGCAACTTTACTGTGTGTTGCCTTCCATCTGTAGGTTGGGGGCCACTATGTCATACAATTCCCTTTATATTTATTCCCCACTCTCTGTCCTTTCCCATGATCTGTTCCTTTTGGTGTTCTTTAGTGACCTCTCCCACCTCACAGTCCTCTGTTCCTGGCCTTATCAAGTGGACTTTGATAATTTTTTGCTTGTCAGTTTGATATTCTATATCAAACCTTTTCTTAATTGCACTTTTTTCATGACCCTGCTGGAGTGGGCTGGGAGATGCTCTGTGGCAGGCCAGCACTGCCAAAGGAATAATTGCTAGTTCTAGGGATGGATCCAAAACACAGGGGAGCCAGTGGAGTTTGGGCCCCCCACATGGGCCCATTGATGTCTGGATCTCAGCCTGGGTAGATGAAGCAGACAAGGAGAAGCAGTTTGCCAAACTGAGCATGGGGTGCATGGCTCCAGGGTGATGAGGCAGCAGCAATGCACAGCAAATTTTCCCCCAAGGCATCTGTTAGCAGCAATTTGGGAACTAAACCAAATGACCCCAGTGCAATGCTGTTCTGCTCTCTCCATTGTTCTGGGGTTCTTTCTTACTTGCATAGCCAGCAGGAGGAAGCTGGTGGCTTTGGCTCTCTCTGATTCCTTTGGCTCTCCTTGCTGAATGGATCTGTTTCTGCCTCCGTTGTTCAGCTGTTGAGCAAGTCTGTTTCTTAGGTTTTGGCTTGCTGTGCGGGGCTTGAAGTAGGGAATGCTGAATCTGCTGCTGCTCCTTTGCAGAACATTAGAGGGACAGTCTTTGCCACTTCACTTCAGACTGAAACTGGAAGAAAACAGAAAAATTGTGTCTAGTGTCTGCATGAAGGTTTTACAAAATTGTATTCCTAGCCCTTGCTGGGGTTACTGTGTTGTTAATTATGTTGTGAATTTGCATCCCAGAGTATCAGAGCGTCATGAGCAAAACACACACCTGTGCAAAGTTAGGCAAGAGTTGTCTCTGTGTTACAGGGATTGAAATCAAGGTGCAAAAATAATATGAGTTAGCTCAGAGTTTACACAAAGGCTCAAGCAATTTGGCAGCAGAGTGACAGGAAATCTCCCCATCTTCAGGGCTGTGCATAATGACAGAGCCAGAAGTACTAAATAAAGCATAGTGCCGAACGCTGGGTTAGTTTTCATTGTCTTCATGTAGGTCTCCTAGGAAACTTCTAAGAAATGAACTTTAGCAAAAAGATTGGGCACACAGCAATACTTCTGGGTATTTTGGGGTTGTAAATAATTGGTGTTTAAGTCACTGAGTAAAAAATGAATGTTCCTAACTTCATACATACTGCAGTATGAAAGAATAAATCCTGACTTAGTTTAACATCATGCTTGTGACAACTTTTTCAAGTCATGTTTGCTGCACTGATGGACTGGTTTAGATGAAGAGGGGGGTGGTGGCAGGGCTGAGTTTTTATTTAAGTACGACTTGACTGGAAGAGCTAGCATAACTTTTTATTAATGCTAACAATGCTGATCAAAGCAAGGTTTAACTATTACACAGTTGCATACCTAATATGAAAAAGAAGACCTTTCTGCATATGCACAATTTCCTGACACTGATTTTGTGGCCTTATGTGCATCAACAATAATGGACCAATCCAGCCAAAATTTGCTTCCACAGCTGCTGGTCTTAGGAAGTTCCCTGGGCCTCCTGTGCTCTGCAGCTGTGGAGGCTATTCCCTGCTCTGAATAAAAGAATCTCCCCTCTCCTGTGACTGCAAATGCTGAATGAGACATCCTGTAACACCCTGTTCGGAGGGGCAGAGCTGACAGCCAAAAGCCATCCCTTGGCATTTTAGTCCTTGTAGATAATGACAGATTGTGCATAACCATGAGCAGGGAACCCCTTAGTCCTAAAACAGGGAAAGAGATTTGGGGAGATAAAAGTTCATTGCCCAAAGATCTTGGGGCTGCTTCAGCTCCAGAGAGAGTAGGGAGGAGAGATTTTATGTAGCAGTTTAAAGAAAAAGTCATCTGGCATATTAGAGTATTGCAACATCTTAGGTGGGTGTAATGGGCCCATTTCTGCACATACCATAAGAGTAAAGCCCGAGAACTGCTACGTGGAATGTTTCTTACAGAGCCATGCAAAGCTCGCTGCTTTCATTCTGCTGTAAAACTGTCGGTTGCAATTTTCACATGAATTCCTTAATTTGCACCTTTGAAAACTTACAGTTTTGCAAGCGAAACCCAATGGTTTCAAGTGTGTTTCAATTTGAGCTTTTAACTTTCTTGTTTGAACCTGAAACTCAGAGTGAAATTTAGGAGTTGCAAAAGCACGCATAGAATACAGACAAATTGCAGGAAAAATTCACAAGAACCTGAGCAAACCAAACTTGCAAAATTTCCCATAGCTCAGGCTCTCTTTGTTTATGAAAGTTATCTTAGTCTTCTCTTTGTCACGTGGCTGTGGAGGCTTTGAAGGTGGAGAGATTGTGATGGTGGGAGCTGTCAGGAGCAGCACTGTCAAAGAATTGTAGGGTCTTTCCATGGTCAACTACTGTCCCCATGGGGACAACAATTCATCCAAATCCAAGTTTGTCTTCAGGTTCCACCCATGTATTAGGCAAGAATAGTTTAAGCTCTGTGGATAATGTGTAACTGAAGCTAAAGTGACAAGGTTTGAAGCCTGTTTTGAAGCAGGGAAGTTTTAGTAACTGATCTGCAACAAAGGGGCATTTAAAAAGAGCTAGATGGTAGAAAACCAGAATAATGATGAAGGTTTTCTAATTTCCATTCCTGCAGCACTTTTGGTTGGAAAACAGAAAGTAACCATGCTTTGTTATTGCATGAAATAAATAAAACAAACCCAGAATGCTGTGGTAGTTTCTTGATCTCTAAAGCATACAAAGCTGAAACCACCACATGCAAAAACCATCACAAGAAGAGCAAGTGCAAGCTGGGATATTGGTGATACTTGCTCTCTGCAATGCTCACAGTTCTCAGCACTGAGAACTCAGCTGACCTCTGGGGAATGGATAGGAAGTCCTGGCTCTGCTTGAGTCAATGGGAATTTTGCTGTGGACTTCAGAGAACTTCACAGAGTAGTCCTTGTTGTGCAATGCATTGTTCCTGACTCTTAAAACCTTGCAAAATCTCATAGTTGGGCAAATAGGCATTTTTTAGTGCTCTGTATCTTCTGCCTAGCAAGCATGGGAAATTAAAGGCAAGCCATATCCACTAAATCTGGCTGTGCTCCTGGTAGTGACATGCTACCTTACCCATGGAAATGAAATACAGAATGTACAAGTACTATGGCTGGCAGTGGTCTTGTGCTGCTCATTCCTTTTATTTGTATGTTCTGTCTTTTATTTGTGTGTTCTTTTGCCTGTGCTGTCACCTGAACTACTTTCAGGGCACACAGGGTTTGGCAGTACATGAAGGGAGGACTTCTGGCTTGTTTGGTCATTAGACATTATGGTCCACATCCTCACTCCCATGTGGGCCTCAAGTGGTGGTTGTGATCATTGATATTCAGTTATATTAAGCAGATAATTTAAAGTCTGTTAAGTAAACTGGTATCTCTGATTGTAACATTTGTAACAGGGAAATGCTGTGTTCAGCAAGCAAATAAGGATTAATTTTTGGGCCCTGTTCCTGGCTATCCTTAGATGTGTATTATCATCCCTACAGAAGATACAAGCATTTTTCTCTCTTAATAATATCTTTTTGTCAGCTTTGATTGTGTAGGCTGCCAATATTGTTACAAAAGTTTTTATTCTGTTCACTCCGTTTGTTGAGTTCTTCCTGCTAAGTCAGCCAAAAATTTATTTTCACTGTGCATGGAAGGTCTGGCTGTTGTCAGTAGGCTATGTATGGGGGAAGGTAAAATTTAATTTATTGACCACTTAAAAGCACTTATGTGCTTTCATAACTGAAATGGCTGGGGTTCCTTGTGCCTCCTTCCCTTGTGTCTCTACCTCTGCAAGGCCCAGCTACAAGGATGAGACCTAGAGTCCTTTGGAGGACTTAAAAATAGGAGAGGAACATACTGTATCTATTTCACTTAAGGAAGTCTACCTAAGTAAATGTGCAGATGAAATGGCAAAAAGCTGGCAATAAAATGGCATGAATCCTGAGGTACATATTTCTTGTACAGCATGTTGGTAGGGACCCTAAAACAGGTCCTTATGTTCTTTTATAGCCAAAGCTGAAGATAAGTGGGGACTTAGGACTAAATCCACAGCATTAGTACCTTCCAGTAATCTGTTCTTGTGGTGGAAAAAACCTTGCTGAGGAAAAAACAACTTTTAGTTTAACAAGAGTTGGAAAATCACTTCAGCAAAACACAGCATTCTTAAGGTGATGTGCCAGGGTGAATTGACCTTATAAGGCCCATGTAAGGAAGTATAATGGGATTATTTCCTAATATTTTGAACTTTATTTTTTTTTTCTGTAGAAGTTCCAAAAAGTTTCTATATTTGTAGAAGAAGCAGCTGGGATCTTGGATGTAGGTCACTTTGCTACACCAGTTAATAGATACCCAAATTGAGGTGATCGATACCCAAACAAAATCAAATGTGAGATTTATTTCTGTGGTGCCTCATCTGGAAAAACTCTCTGATGATTGTATTGTGTTCATAAGCATGACACAAAATCAGCAGTGTTGCTAGTGGTGTAGGATTTAGAACATTAATTTAAGACAGAAAAGTAAGCAGGAAGAGAATTGATTGCCAGGGGTGTAGGATTTGCTCTGCCAGTGTTGCAACCAGCCTGTGAGTGCTCTGTCTGAAGCCTGCAAAGTGGGCACATAATATAGCTCCCCACAGACTATGGGTTAAATGCCTGCTGCGGTTGGTGCTTTTTTTTTCTCCCCAAGTATAGCTGAATAAGGAAAATTATATTTAAGCTTGTTTTAGTTGGGAATGTGACACATCAGAAAATCACCAGATTATTTTCCCAGCCTTGCTTTCTGTAGAAGCCCAAATAACTTTAGTTGCCTCATAAATCCACAGTGATTACAATGTATTTATTTATTATTATCTATGCAGACACAAAATGATCTCAGCAAGGAAGAAGCCAAAACAATTCCTTGATTTTGGGAGAAAAATAATTCAGCCCCCATGTCTCTTCCACCCACAGGCTCCTTCTGAGGGCTGTGACTTTGTCTTATGCTTCAGCAGGAAACATGTTTTTGGCTGAGATTGAACTCTCTGGAGTGTGTGGATCTTACAGGTATATTGTCAAGTGGCGTTTGTATTGAACATGGGGTGCTTCAATTGAGTGTTCCCTGTCAGATGGGAACATGTGTGATTTTCAATATATGACTGGTTAGTTATGTTTTGTTATTACACAATTTCAAATAATATAAAAGTTAAAGGGATGAAATACTTTTTGAGCTGTATAAGGGGAATGTGGGACCATGGTCACTTCAGCAGAGAGCAGAATAAATTGTTGAGAGGTGTGATAAAATAGGATTGTACAGCCTGGGAATTCTGTGTGTGGATGAATGGGATACGGAAATATGTTTCATTAATTTCCAGGGGATATTAACCATGTATTGATAAAGAGGCCTGAGTTCTGTTCAATGTCATGGATGACATAATTGAGATCATTAAATGCTGTATTAGGTATTCCACCCAATCATGTTTTGCAGTGAAAATCTCAGTGTCAGAGCAGAAACTCATCTAATGAAGTACCAACAGTGGCCTCGTCTTATAAGGTTGGGCATAGACCCTCTCAGATTCTGGAAGTTGGCAGCTTAAGAGTATTTTTTGCTGAGTTATTGTGGCATATTGCTTTCACAAACTGATCAAATCCATTTCACAAGACATTCTCGCTTTTGAGTTCCACATTCTTTGTTTATTTGTTTCATTTTCCATGGTACTCCTACTTTATTCTTTTATTCCAAAAGAGAATGACTAGTCATTCCTTGATAATTATATGTCCTTCCAAGTTATCTCATTTCAATTAAAATGTTATTTTTTTCCACTGCATAGAAGTTTTTCACATCTGTCCTCTCTTTCTAGAAAGATTTCAATCAAACAAATTATCTGGAGTTTGAAAGTACCAAACAATCTCTGTGCAATACACTCTGTGCTCCACTCCATTGGCAGAAAAGCTGTGACTGGATATTATGAGCTTTCAGGGTTTAAGAACAAGTGTTCTAGACAAAATATAATTATAGATTGAGATTAAAAAAAGTGACATGTGAGATGTGCTTGCCAAAGTTAGATCACAGCCTAGTAAAGTGATATTTAAAATAATAATGTATCTAGAAAAAGAATTTCTGTTCTAGATATTTTGCAGCAAAACATTTGGTCAGGATCAACAGGGGAGTCCCAGCTTTAGGCTGCAGGAGATGGGGATTTGTACAGACACTGTGGGTAAGGAAGTGCCTCTGAGGGGAGAGTGGGTGCTCTTGAGAGGGGATTTACTGGGCAGGCAGGTGACAAAGCTCTGTGGTGATCAGTCAGGGTGCTGGATATAATTTATACTTTTATTAGTGACTTTGGCATAAAAAGATGATGTTGAGGAAATTTATTGATGGTATCCAGTTGGTATCTATTGCTAATGCAATTACTTACAGGAAGAAATGAATGACCTCAGAGTTTGGGCTAATAGGAACAGGCTGAAAGTTAATGGAATGTGGTGCAAGATCATGAACTTGGGGATCACTGACAAACACTGACATGAACTGGAGCTATGGTTTGGAAACAGTTGAAGAAGGGACGTAGCTAAGTATGAGGGGTTCACTGGATAGCTGGTAGCCAGCAATATGTTTCAGGCACAAAGGGCATTTGAGATTGAGATCTTCCAGCTGATATCAGCAAGTATTTTTGCCTGACAAGGCGTGATGAAGCTGTATCTGAGTACCATGTAACTCCAATTTTCCTTGTTGAAAAAAAGGGGAAATCAAGATTCAGCAAGTCCACAGAAGAGTTACTGGTATCATGGGAATGATAAGCTTTTTTGTAAGAAGAAACTAAATTGGCAATGGTTTATTTAGCCTAGCAAAATGAAATTTGAGCTGTGATTTATATCCATGGGAGAAAATATCAGAAAAGCAATGCTATTTAAAATACAACAATTAAAGACAAACAAATTGATATGAGCTGTTCTTGAGGAAATATGAGCTGCAGTTTGGGTTTCTAACTAACAGAAGAGCCAGATTCTGGAGCAAACAGTGACATGGAATAAGAACTGTCAGGTGTTACTATGGAGCAATGTCTGTTCCTTAGAAGAGTAGTTCACTTTCCCGTGGCTAAGGGTGATGGCATGATCCAAAAGCCTTATGGAGAATCTTCATAATTTTTTGCATGATGTTAAGTTATTCTTCTTTAATTAGTGCTCAAATGGCAGTTTTGTAAGGAGTGTGTAGAAATTGCATCAGATTTTATTTTTGATTGTGATTAAATTGGTGATGCTTTGACATATTTTCACTGTAGTAGGTTGAATCTTCATGCTGTGGGGAAAACTACCGTTTCTGGAAGGCCATAAAATTTACCAATCCTTGTAGTTTTGCAAGTGAAACCATTAAAGCTGTATTAAAAGTCATCTGTCATTGTCCTGCTGAAAGACTGGCAAATCACTGTGCAGAACTAATTAATAGTAAAAGTGGCATACTGATTCCACTTAAGCATTTAGATGGACCAGAGGTTTTTACTTTCCAATAAAGAAAATATTTCATATTCCCAATTCAACTTGTGTTTATAACTTGCTTAAAAATACCTTTGTTAAAGGCCTTCTCTGCTTCCATCTGTGAGTACACAAGGACAGAAGATATCATGAAACCTGAATAATTTTCTGTGCGTGAAAAAACCTCTCAACTTATTCACAGGCAAAATCTTCTTGATAAACTTGTCAAGATATTCATGGTCTAATCAGAATGACATGGTATTCAAAGAAGAATCTTTCATAAGTATTTCCCATTCATAACAATAGAATGCAGCAGTGTATGAAAATAAATATGCTGCATGGAAATTCACGTAGATGTCAATCAGTGTTTTATGTTCTCTGATTAAGTTGTACCTTTGAAATCTTCTAAAAGCTTCTGTAATACTTCTATTTCAGAAGAAAAACAATTGTACCCCTGGCAGGATTAAGCCCATGACAGTTCTCTCCTTACCTCTTTGTTTTCTCTTGATGTGTGTGTCACCATAGGTTTATATATGTAAGGTTCTCAAAGCCCAGAAATGCCAAAACTTCTCCTCTTTTAGCCAGATGTTTCATTCTAGAAACATCTTTTTCAATGAAAGTTAAGTAGGTTCAAACTTTGAAAAGTAGATTGCCATAAAATAGATATCTGAGTAGTTGCAACTGAAATTTAAGTTCTGACTGAAACGAAAGATTACACTAAAGGGGCTTTTAAATGATTATTTGTGTGCTAATTGGATAAAATTCTTTTTAATGCACTAACATTTGTGCAGCTGTGTTTGTAATATATCTTGAAAAGTTCAAGATGCAGTGCTTTAGATGCTGTGCTCCTTGTAGTTTAGGAGAACCTTTCTTGAAAGAAGGGATTTTGTTCAGGGAACTTGCTAGGCTCATTACTCACCAACATTGAGATGGTTTTCTCAATGTTTATGACTGAAAAAAAAAATAAAAAAATCATAGAACCCTCAATCTCAAAGTTTGCATCTTGCTTTGACACAGTAATGTTTTCCCACATGAAGCACTTACAGCTTCTGCATCTGGGAAAATTCTTGTATTGTGAAAAACTCTCTGTACGTGTACCAGTGCACTGTAGTCCAGATAAATGAGTAACACTGTTGATCAGATCTTCCAATGAAATGCATAAACACTGGGATTTTTTAAATTTGTGTGCTTCTATTGTATATGTAATGCAGGTTAACACATTCTGACATTTTCACACATCACTCCTCTACCATCTTAATCTGACTGCATGTTTCACCAAATAATCTGACCTTTGTGCATCTGTCTTGATGTTTTTGGTATACAGGTCATATAACGTTTCCTCAGTGAATAGTTACATCACATGACTGTTTCTTAAGGTCATCTAAGTCAGGAGAAATGCTCTCATAGGAGCTCTGTGGCTCCAGCCCTTGCCACAGGAGACACCCTAGAGTGAGTGCACAGGAGCCAAGACATTTGCTGTGGTGTGTTCTCCTTGCACTCCCCCACACCTGCAGTTCTTATATTTGGATATTGGTGTGCAGCCCACCAGTAATTGTTGGATATTATCCACTTACAGACCTGTTGTCCATGAATTTGTATAATCCCTTTCTGAACCTACACTCTGACCTTACCATCTCCTGTGGTGGCAAGGTCAGGAGTTGTGTTGCCCACTAAGTACTTTATCTGGTTTGTATTATGTGTTCATTTAGTGCCTCCTAATGGCCTGAAAATAGCAGGGATTCTGTGAATAAAATTTCTACATTCATTTTTCACAGTTCTTCCATAATTTTGGGAATCCTGATTGTATTCCCCCTTGATCTTCTGCCCAGATTGATAAATCCTAGACTTTTTGGTCTCTGCTTGTAAGTCAACTGCTGCAAACTATTAGCTGCTCTCTCTTTACATCCTCTATTTCTATTTATTTGTCAAGGTGCCAAGACCAGACCCGCATAATTTTTCATGTTGAGTTAAATGATATTGCTGATTTCCCTAAAGCTGTATTTCATCCTCTTTTGGGCTTAATAACATCATTTCTTTGGTGCTTAAAGGTAATGGTAAAATCACTGAATTTCAGTTCTCTAGGAAAATGGACAGTGCAGTAGAAGGATTAAAAGTAAGTAGCATAGGTGCTGACAAAATAAAACCAGAGAGCTAAGTATATACTTGCTTAGGCTTCTCAGAATGAATCAAGTTTGAGTGGATATGGAACTAAATTATCTGAACATGACAAAATAGGTGAGTGGAATCTATACATGTGAAAATAGAGGGAGAGTTTGCTAAAACTGGTTATAACTTTAAAACTTATTTTTAAATTAACACAAGTTGATTGTATCTTAATAGGAAAGCTGCAGCCATCTCTATGAAACATGATTATTTGTCATGGCTTGATAAAGCAATTGCAGGCTAGCTCACAAAATTACTTTTCTAGTGCAGTAATCCTTTGGCATGAAAAGGTGATAACGAATGTAGCAATTTTGAACGTGACCTCATCATTACCTGTGGCTTCTGTGTTGGTGGTTTAGAACAGAGCAGGCCATGGCTATGTTAGGGCTGATGCATCCTACTGGTTTCACCCATGTGGAGTAGTCAGCCCTTTCTGCTACTGACTTCCTGTGCAACTTAAAAAAATGAAAACAATCCCAGCTCCTTCTCGTGACTGATACTGAAGGTTGCAATTACAAATTTCCTGGTTGAAAATTTCCTTCTGAGCTAAGAAGCTGACTCTGCTCTTAACTCCAATAAAACTATTTTAATCCAAAAGCTCTAAATCTGATCCATAGCATTCGGAATTACCTGACTAAGCTCAAAAGGCAGCCTTACTGAGTCATTACTTTTTGGGGTGGCTTGGGGTTTTTTCTCCCCCATCTTGTTTTTGGTCTTGTCAAATATTGTTGCTAAACTGGTCATTCTTTTCTAGGTTTCAGCTTCTCTCTTCCCCTCTCTTTCTCATCTGGCCCAAACTCCCAATGCCTAGAGATTAAACAGTTCATATTTTTCCACTTTTACTCAGTTTCTCATATTTACTTTCTTCTTTCCCTAGCCTTTTCTCTGGACGTGGGTGTTTCTCTCTTGTTTTGGAATGGTCTTACAAAACAATATAAGGAAACAAAGATTTATCTTCAGTTTGGCAACTGCTGGTGTTCTTCTCATGCTTAAGAACAGTTGGGTGAAAAATTAGGTACAAATCAAAGGGAACCCACTGGGTGAAAAATTAGGTACAAATCAAAGGGAGCCCACAATCTGTAATGTGTGCTGAATTAACTGCCTTTGTCACTCCTCAGGCTCTGCCATAAGAGGAACTTCATGATGCAGCTACAGGTAGAGAAGTGAAGGCCAAGTGAAGTCAGGCAGTTAGTGGTGTGCAGAAGCAGTTACCATGGAGTGACAGGCATATGACAGGTCATGTCACTACAGGTGACATGGCAGTCTGTGAGGGTTGCAGGTTTCCATTTGACTGATCCTGTAATCCACCTCTGGTTGCCAAACTGATTGCAGCAATGTAGAGAGTGCCCTCCCTGGGCAGTGCCATCCCTGCTGAGGGATGTGCCCATGGCTGCCACAGGGTCATATCCTGGAAGGAAGGAAGCAGAGGCACTGTGGCTGTGTAGTGGGGAATGCAAGATGTTCCAGTGGAAGGGAGAAGCAAACTTAGCTGTGATTTTTGGTTTTGCTTAAGGAAAAAGTTATCTTGGGCATAGATAGGAGGTAATAGAGGCAGAATGGAAAAGGCTGCCTATAGTTGTGACTTGTTTCCTTTCATTATTTTTAAGATGGAGCAGTGTTTGGTCTGTAGCTGTGCCTTGCATGATGAACCTATGCGGGCAGCTTCTCTGCCCTGTCTCCCTCAGGTTTCAGGTGTCATCTCTGCTGACATGTGCTTCATTCCTTCCTTCTCCCATGACTTGTTTGTCTTCAAAGCCATGGGTAAACTGATTATATTTCTCTATCCAAGCCTAAAAATGGAAACAAATAATAGTCTGCCTCTATAGAGAAAAATTCAAGTGAAATAAATAAATAAATAGATAACAAATAGGGAACAAAAATGTAGGTTTTCCTTTCTTCATATTTTCCTATTCATTCTTTAGTGTGTAGGAGCAACTCATTTCTCATTTCCACCACTAATAAATGCTGATATTACTTTGAAGTCAAGACCATATATCCCGTGGTTCCCCAGGGCATTTCCCAGGAGTACAAAGGAAGAGCTCTGAGATTGTGACGAGGCTGTGTCCCAGGGGAGGTGCTGGGCAGAGGTAGGACTCTTCAGTCTTGCCTCTTTGTTCTGCAATAAATGTAAGATAATGCCCTTAACTAAGCTGATAAAATTGAGGTGAACTGAGCTAAAACTTAAAAAAAACCCCTGCTTTTCACCTTTTTTTTTCTTTTCACCTCTCTTACACCATAACAATGCATGTGTTTCATTCTAAGCTATTGTTAGTCTTTACTGCACCCCTGTCTTACAGGGTGAGGCTGGAGGGACAGCTGATATTTCTGATTCCATGTTCTATGTACTGAAATGTAGAATATAGGGCTGCCCATATATCTACTGGTTGAAAACCTTGAAGCTGTGATGGTAGGCAAGTGCATACAGACATATTTCTGCAATGCTTTGTTCTGGGGTAAGAGTAGTGCTAGAATTCCAGCAGTGCAGCAGCTGGAATTAAGTTCTCTCTGATGTACTCATGTGGGCTGTGTGATCTGGTACAGAGTTATAATCTGCATAAGGACATAGATTATTAATGGTAATATACTTATCTGGTTCTCTTTCTGTTGCTGCCAAAACACTATTTATATCAGTAACTCTCACTCACAACTTATATGAGGAAATGTTTCCTTTTCTTAGTTGTAAACTTACCTAAATGAAACTGGACTCTAAACGTGTGTATATAACTCTTGACCTTGCATTCTGAAAAGTGAAGCAGGTCCTTTTTTTTCTTCAAAAGATCTTCACTTGATTAAGAAGTTTTCATTGCCTAAGTTCTGCTAGTCACATCACATATAGCAAAAATAAACACACCAGCTGATGAATGAAGGACAAGTTACAAGGCTGTGGGGCAAGGGTGTCACCTACGTCTGTGCAGGAAAATTAAGATTTATTCTTGCATTGTTTTTGTGTGTAGTATGTTTCTTGCAGCCAAGCTGAACTTCTGCATTTAAACACAGAAGTTGTGTATATGCATAATTTTAAGCACAAGAATAATCCCATTATTTACATAATTTGTAAGATTTGTAAGAGTTAATTTGTAAGACTTTGCTGAGTCAAAGCTTTAACAGCATACAGTTTTAAAACCCTGCAACACTTCAGACAATGATCCAGGCACAGGATCTTTGCACTGGCTTCCTAATCTCTCAGGAGCAGCATTTGAAAATATTATTTTACTTAAAAGATTTGAAAATTAATTAAATTAAAAGTAGCTGTGAATTGTTTTCAACAGATGTCTAACATTTCAAATTAGGGTAAGCATCACTATTGTCCCTTGACACCTGAGAAGAGGGAAACATGTAGAAGTGCTTGCAACAGTATTAGAACTAAGGAAATTTAGGAAAGTCTTGTTAGTTCACAGCCATAACCAGAGGTCCAGACTGCTTTGAAATTCTGGCTAAATATACTTTCATATTTTTAATAATTCTCACTCCTCAATCAAATTAGATACAAGAATTAGATGCTCCGAAATATATGTCTTGAAGCTTATAGATATCTTGCCTTGAGTTTGTGGTGGCTAAATGTGAGCCTTCAGTTCCCAGAAGTCATCTGTTACTGTGCTTTCCTTGTGTCAGGTGTGTTCTATTTCTATGGACCCGTAAAGGAGAAATAGTTACACTATTTAACAATTTGATTAGTGGGAGGTTAAGCTAGGAGGGTGTAATTTATTTAGTACTGCCTCTTTTCAGTCAGTCATTTATTTTTTTTGGTGATTATCTGGAAGCATTACTGTTTCTTCATTTATCACAAGTTTAAAAATTTAGAGGGAAATAACAGACTAGCAGTGAAACTAAAAATGTAATTTTCTTAACAACATGGCTAATTTAACAAAAACAGTTTATTATTGGAAAAAAAATATACAAATGTTTGTTGGACCTACATGTATTTGAATCATTCAGTTCAAAGGATTTGAAAGCCAGCCTTGTATTCTTGTATTGAGACACAGTCATGACAGGAAGTGATTGCACTTCATTTAGGTATTTCTTCAAGTTACCCAAAGGCATAGTATTTGCAACCCCTATTTAAATACCTGATTAAATTAATTTAATTGTAAGGAAGCTATTTCGTGTTGTTATTGCACTGTATGTCTTCGCATTTGACAAGTACCAGCATTTAACCTTTTAATTGAAGATACTTTGGGGACTCTGCCAGCAATGCAGGCTGCAAACACTAACCTCCATCCCTGCCTCATGTAACACAATAGGTGCAAAGTCAGAGGTCCCTGACGGGCACCTGGGGCTCTGTGGGTTCTGTGTTCTGTGCCCTTCCAGAATTAACTTCTTTCTGTTCCAAAGGCTGTTATACAGTTTAAGGATTGTTGCAGGTTATACAGTTTAAGGATTGATTGATACTTCTGTGAGTATCTGCATATTTTTCTATGCAGATACTCACAGAAGATAAACAGATATTCCCCCTTACAAGAGTGCTTTTTAGTGGGTATTCTTTAAGGTAGGAGCAGTGCTTCAAGGGGATGAAAAGTGTATTATTCTATGACAGGTGGATTTTTATACAGGGCTGTCACAAGAAGTGGGCCAGGGAAGAGAAGTATTCCTTTACACCTTCCAAAATAATTGCAGTTGGAAGCTACAAGAAGGCATGGAATTAGTGAAAATATCCAGCAGTACTGGCCCTGCACAGCTCAGCTCATGGAGCCGCAGTGGTTCCTAGGAGAGGATGAGTGCAGCTCCAGGCCATGCCACAAGGACTGTAAGTTCTTATTTCAAGGCTTCTCACTCACTGTGACTGTTTTGTGAGCTCTTTCAAACACAGGTCAATTTATGAGACCACAGGCAGGAGTGCTGAAAAGCCTTTGTGTGAGAATATGAGCCATGGTTTGGTCCAACCAGAATGCTTCCAAACTGATCCCATAAAAATTCACTTGAAGGAGTGTGCAGTCTCCCTTTTCCAAAAGGGAGACTCAAGAGAAATGGGGACTTGTTCTACAATGTTCTGTGGCCTGGTAGTGGAGCTGCAGCTTTAGGTGACTTGAGTTGGTAACTTGTCTTTTCCTGGCCAGGTTTCACAGTCCCATAGATGTTGGGTTGTTATATAGAAAGGTTGGAATTTTAGTTTCTAAATACAGTCAAATCCAGCATAGTATTTAAATGGAAATATAAAACTTCTTTAAAAAATCTTGTCAAGTAAGGAATAATTTGGTCTGTTAATAAACTGAGCATGTGTAAGTACCCTGAGGAGGGGAAGTAATAAGTGTTGTTTTGTAAAAGTAGGGGTTAAATTGTGATTATAGGAATAAGAGGGAATACACAAAACTTGGTTCAGTGACTATGTACTATAGAAATACACATGACAAACGAAAGGAACATAAAGCCTCTGGAAGTAACCAGTAGTTGTTTAGTTACAGTTATTGTAGTTACTGTTACTTGCAGAGGCCTGTTTAGTGCATGCCATATGCTGCTAAGTTTTCTGAAAGGATCTACTTATCATTTTTTCATGCAAGTAACTTTTGTTGATGGTACATCCCCAGTCAGGTCGCTCATGTGAGGAAGCAGAATGAAGCCACAAGTTAGGGCCATTCAGCTTCTCTTTTCAAATCTTTGTGTGTTGGTCTCGTGGCCACAATGAAAATGCAGTGCTACCCACCACCCTAGCTTTACTGCAAATTTTGGTTTTGTGAAAGGTCAGCACATGAATGTGTCTTGTAACATTACACATTGCCTTTACTCAAAAATTCACATGCACAGAAAAACTGACAAAACAGTTTATTTTGGAAAACGAGTAAATCCAAATGATGGATACCATGTGTCAAAATAATCCTTAGTGCACGTGCTTGCATTTTCACATGGACATTTTTGAAAATTATACTGTGGAGGATCAGTTATATTATACTATATTATATTATTGTACTAGAGAATCAGTTTGCCAGGGAGCAGGTTTAAGCCACTTTTCAGTACTGACTGCAAGATGTGGTGTCTTTTAGTAAACATAGAGGCCAAAGCACTTTCGTCTTTACTTTAGCCCTTTGCTATTGGTTTCCAGAGATACCAGACAAGATCTAATGCACCAGTTAGGGCAGTTAGATAAAGAAGGATTAAGACTGAAATTTCAGAACTAAAGATGTGAGAATACCTGAATCATCTTTAGGATTCATTTCATATCCCTAGAACACTTTAAAAACTTGGTCCTTAGTTGAAGCTGGTTGAGTTTTACAGCTAGTGGAGAGAGATGAGCATCTTCAGAAGGAATTTGTTTGATGTTCATCCATTCCAAAAGGGAAGAGGTGATGAAGGATGTTATATATAGCACTGCTTAAAGAAGGGAATAGTCTTTTATCTGCTTACTTTAAAACCTCAGGTAAATCTCATGTGAAGCAATTAGCTTTTACTTGTGGTCAAATGTGAATGGAGGATGATTTTGGGGATGTTGAGAATGTGCTGCTGTGTTTGATTAAATTCCACTGATGCTTTAAGGACAGGCTTGCATTTATACCTTTTTTCCCCCCAATAGCCCAAATGCAAAAGTGCATGTAAGCTCTTTGCTGAACCTGTCCAGGGTGGATACATAGCAAATCTTCAACTGGAAGTTACTGCAGAGTTCTTGAGTTCAGGACATTGAAGTAACCAGTAAGGTCCTGTCCTGGGAATATGGAGGACATAGACTTGTTTTGCTTACTTTCTTAAGTGCTTTGGATATAGTTAGTGGAACATTTCTGCAGATACATTTTCAAGTACTTTGAAGTAGTAGCAGTTTGCTTCACCTGCATAATATTCTGTGTGTGAGAATATGTGTGGAAGAGAGGTTAAGATCTCTTTGGTAAAAAGGCCTCAGTCTGCTTTTATTTTGTTTCTGATTAGTATTTGCTCAGTGAGCTGGTAATGGAAAGTTCACTTCTGAAGTTCACTTCATGTTTGTGTCATACTGACAACCAACATCTCCTCTGTGGAAACTTAAAGTTGCTCAAACATTTAAAAAGTTGGTGGAGTTGCATTTTCAGTCCTCTTCCTAAAGTTGAAATGGACTTACTGCTGTCAGTCTACACTGTTGCCATGAGAACAAGATATTGCCTGCCATTTTCTCTCTTATATGTGTTGTAGAAAAGATGCTGGGACTGTAAAATAAATTACTATTTTGTAACTTAGCTTTAAGCAAAAGGAATATTTCAATGGTGACAGTTCTGGAAATGCTTTAACTTTTAAATGCTGACACCAAATAATAAGTAAAACCTTGTGATTAATGTTTCCAGAAGGGACTATTAACATTATCCTACATCTGTTCGTGATATAATCTCTAAATGAAAAACACTCACTATGTGGGAGAAAAAAAAGAAACCAACCCAAAAAAACCAACACAACAAAAACCTAAAGAAGTATATGTTTATGCAGCATTTCAGTGCAGACTTAACTCTAATGTGTGGACATACTTGTAGGACTTAACCAACTAATTTTTCATCTGATCATTATTTAGTCAAAACTCTATGGTACTCTTGAGGTTGCTTAAATTTCATTGACAACATGTCATTTCATGTGCTGAAAAATATGGTCATTTTAAATTATTCTACATGAAAACTTTTTTATTACTTACAGTAAAATTAGCAATCATACTTGATGAAAATACATAATAATAGATGAGGAATAAAGTTCTGTGAAGCACAGTTCCAGAATTAGCTCTTGCTGGTTTAAATAATTGAGATTGTGTAGAAAGGTTGTTTTTTATGACTAGGATGACTTCGCAGTAGTCCATCTATCTTTTAGAAAACATTTAAAAGTACTGAAGCAGAATTTGTAAAATATACATCAGTAACTCATTCAGAAATAATTACCTGTATTGATTGGGCATAATTTGCCCATTTAAAACAAATCCTAAACTATGTCACCAAGATAGTTGTATTAATTTCAATCTGTATGCCTCAATCTCAAATTTATTTACTTAACGAATCGAAGTTTATCAAATTAATGTGCTCTAAGAAAATGTATGCTGAAAAGTTACCCTTTTTATGCTGAGTGGTGGTACTGTTAGTATTAAATGACAGGTTGTGCCTTGCCAAATATTTTCTAAAATGTATAAATTGGCATTTCTGGTGGCTTTTTCTAGACACCTGTTGAGTAGTCATTTTGATCTCTGTTGAGTGCTAGTTGCCATGAACAACTATCTCTCAGTTTTCCAGTTTCCTTCTTTAGCTGGCATGAGAAATCAGTGATAACCTAACATTTACAGGCAGTATCTACACAGGGCACTTTATGATGCCTTTTTTAATTGATGCCCTTTCCTGCTATTATTCTTGAGTTCCAGCAAGCAGCTCTGTTGGGTTTGGGCATTGAAGTGAGGTGCAAAGTGGGGGCCGTGGAATGCAGGGTGCACCTTGCTCAGTGCCTTGTGCAGGTTTAACACCTCATGTGGTAGAGCTGCACACTGACACAGGTGGTGTGAATGACATTCGTGAAAGAAATGAATGTATCTTCCAAATGAACACTGGCAAGGGAGCAGCAGGTTGACTACGAATCTCTAAAGCCTGATTCAAATATTTGAAGTGAATACCTTTTTACTCTGCTTTGGTGACGATGCTTCAGGCTATTCTCTGCTAGGGACAAAGAAAGTTTCCTTTAAAATAAATTGAGTTGAAGGCTGTTCCATAATTTATCTCGGAACACCACTGTTCTAATCTCTATAGATAGAGCAAGATGTATTCCAAGTTATTTTTAACAAACAAAATCCAAACAACTCTGGACACAAGGCTGTCCAAGATACTTAACCTGCCTGAAATGATTTTCATGACATTGACAGTATTTTAATTATACAATCTAAACTTCTAATCAGTAAATAATATGTTTAACCAACTGCTTTTAAGACATGCAAGATTTTAGAATTGGTATCTCTTTATACATATAAACACACAACTTGCATATATATATATATATATAGTATGTATGCAGTTCAATTAGAACTGATCAGATTACTTGTCTTTCAAGGCAGGTATATGTAATACACTTAATCTATGTCAAAAAGAAAAGTTAAAACACCTTTGGGATTTACTCATAATTTTCACATCATTTCTATCCTCGGTTATTGGATTAGAACAAAATGAGGATATTGCCATTCAGGGAAATACATTTCTTTATATATATGTTTGAAACTGTATAGAAAAAAGCTTCAGGTTATTTCACAAAGTAGCCCTTCACATACGTCACTTGAGCTTTGTGGGAGTGAATGAGCTTATATTGGATGTGATCACTGGGGATCATGTTCAAGGTATTTGGTTGGTCATCATCCCTGGACCTGTTTTCCATCTCTTCTGACCCCTCCATTTGCCATTCTTTGCCATTAAGCTGTAGCTCTGGAACTTTGCACTGTTTCTTTACTTCATTCACCTGTTCTGTTTAGAAAAAACATAAAGATCTCAGACAAGTTAATACAGACTTTTCTATATTTTTCTATAATGATGAAAATGAGCCAGAGTAAGAAAGAATTTTAGCAAAATAAATCTTTATGACTGCCTCTACCGGCACAAAGGTGTAATCTGTCATTTTGTGTTCAGCCCTTTAATATATTTGTTTCTACACATTTCTTTGTATTGCAGGCTGGTCTAATGTGTCAGATTGTAATGTTTCATATTTTACAGCTCCATTTCCTTGTATGGGATTGTATCACACCTTTCCTCCTAGCACAAGTGATTGGGCATAACTGACTCCTTTCCGTTGTCTAATTATCCTGTTTCAACATCTTTTTTCTGTGAGCTCTGATAACGTGTATGACATTTACCTTACAAAAGTGGCCTTTTTCATTGCTCTTGGTATTGTCATGTTAAACCTGTTTCTAAAACCAGTTTGTCACCTAAGTACAGACAAAACATCATTCAACACGTGCAACGCAAACAACTGCCAAACTTCAGACTTGAGTGTTTGTGTCAGCCTTGCTAGCCAGCAGTGCTGAAACAGCTGTGTGTGCTTGGCTTCTTTAGACCCATGATTGCTGAATGAACTTGGAAAGAGTGAAGGGAAAGGGAGAATCCAGTGAGTATATGCAGCAAGTTTTTTGGCTTGGTGGTTATGAAAGTGATTCTATCAGTGTTCTCTCAATCTGCTAAGGGCCTCATAAGTTCATTACCAACAGAATTTATTTTAACATCCTTCATGGAAAAGGGAACATCCCTGATGCATAACGGAAATTGTGATTATCATGTTTTTCTACAAAATATTTCTACAGCCAAGGTGGAAAGAATGTTGTTGAGGTATTTTTAGACTTAATGCTACATATATTTCTTAAACTTCAGAGGGACTTAAAACATAATGGTTGCTGATGAAATTCAGATTTTCCTTTTCCCCCCAATCAGCTTAAGCAAAACTATTTTGATATATTTAAAAACCAGTCATTCATAGCTCTTTCTGCCAATCTGGAGACAATGAAGATTTTAAAGCCATAAAGAGGGGATATTTAAATAGAGAGTATCTAGAACAGCATTAATAAAAGCCAGATAGAGAAAACAGAACATCTTTCAAGCAAGCTCTGAGCAAATATCCTGAAGCTGAAAAAGTCTGCCTTCCAGTCTTGATAGGGTCTTGTTCTCTCATGTCTTATGCTTAAACCCTCTGCATGGATTCCCTGAATACTGATACAGGTGTAGGTTTTCACTGGTATAAATGGGAACAGAATTTGGCTTTTCACTCCAGTCTAAATTGGTGGAAACCCTGAATTGTGCTGTTATTAGGGTTTAGGAGAATTGCTTGAGGTTGACTTAAAAGTAATAAAAGCAAGTAGAGTTTGATCCAAAGTTTGGTAACTGGTTTGTACTTGTGTGGTGTAGATGAAAGGCCAATAAGGGTTAAGAAGATAGAAGTCCCAAATTCTTTTTCATTTTACCTCAGATAAATCTGAGTCCAGGCCTCCAGAGGTGAAAGGCTAGCACATTAACTAGGACCTTAAATGTGTGCTTCAGCACACAAACCTGCAGTATCTTTTGAAATCTATGCAGGTTTCTCCTGCCTGCTGTGCGTAATTTCAGAATACGCTGTCACCATTAAAGAAAAAAAACAAGTTTGCTCTTTCATCTGTGCACCCCACGGCACCGATTGGGGGAATCAGTCCCCAGGCTCCCCTAAAATTTGTGATCTTTGGCTTCTGCTGTAAATTGATTCCGTGCTGTGCCTCCTGACATGTGAACTGGGTAAAATCCATTCTGAAGTCTTTTAAAAGCTGGCATTAACCCTGTGGCATCCTCTTAAGTGCTGATGTTTTCTCATTATATTATTTACTGGGAAGAACTTGCCTTTAAAACTCTAGCAGCATTTCAAACTAACTTGTTAAAATCTCAGTATTAAATGCTATAGTGTGCTTTGAATTTCTCCTGAGACCCAATGTTGGGAAAGTGAGTTCAATTAGTCATGAGTGAGATGAGTGCCTCACTACTGTGCAAATTGCTTTGGGACCATTTGGCCCATGTCTACTCATGATCCTCCCCCGCCATAAATGCAGATGTGTAAAGTAGTCAATATTTTGTTTAAGCTTATCTTGGACTGATTATCTGAAACCCTCAAACTTTTTTTTTTTTTCTTCATTGCCAT